>NC_082663.1:165730400-166350712 GCF_025265405.1 Mesoplodon densirostris
CTTAAGTGTACAAATAAAATATGCTAGAGAGGGTAGAGAAAAGAGAACCTTCTTACACTTCTGGTGGGAATGTAAATTGGTGCAGCCACTATGGAAAACAGTATGGAGGTTCCCCAATAAACTAAAACTAGAGTTGCCATATGATCCAGCAATCTCACTCCTGGGCATATATCTGGACAAAACTATAATTCGAAAAGATGCACGCACCCCTATCTTCACAGCAGCACTATTCATAATAGCCAAGACGTGGAAACGACCTAAATGTCCATCAACAGATGAATGGATGAAGAAGATGTGGTACATATACACAATGGAATATTACTCAGCCATAAGCAAGAATGAAATAATGCCATTTGCAGCAACATGGATGGACCTAGAGATTATCATACTAAGTGAAGTAAGTCAGACAGAGAAAGACAAATATCATATAATATCACTTATATGTGGAATCTAAAATATGACACAAATGAACCTATCTACAGGAAGGAAACAGACTCACAGAGAACAGACTTGTGGTTGCCAAGGTGGGGGAGGGAGGGAGTGGGAGTGTGGGGTTAGCAGATGCAAGCTATTACATATAGAATGGGTAAACAAGGTCCTACTGCACAGCACAGGGAACTATAGTCAACATCCTGTGATAAACCATAATGGAAAAGAATACGAAAAATATGTATTTACATATATATATATATATATATATAACTGAATCACTTTGCTGTACAACAGAAATTAACACAACATTGTAAATCAACTAAATTTTTTTTTATTTTTATTTATTTATTTATTTTTATTTTTTTGCGA
Organism: Mesoplodon densirostris; assembly: GCF_025265405.1. Lineage (NCBI taxonomy): Eukaryota > Metazoa > Chordata > Mammalia > Artiodactyla > Ziphiidae > Mesoplodon > Mesoplodon densirostris. The sequence goes on from NC_082663.1 coordinate 165,731,202, forward strand.
TACGCGGGCTTCTCACTGTTGTGGCCTCTCCCGTTGTGGAGCACAGGCTCCGGACGCGCAGGCTCGGCGGCCATGGCTCACGGGCCCAGCCGCTCCGCGGCATGTGGGATCCTCCCGGACCGGGGCACGAACCCGTGTCCCCTGCACCGGCAGGCGGACCCCCAACCACTGAGCCACCAGGGAAGCCCCAAATTTTTTTAAAAAATTCATTATCTTAAAAGTATGGTCCCTAGGCTCCATAATGTGACTAACAAATACCATTTCTTATTCAAGGAACCAAGTTTCCTTGCAGATACCAGATTGGCTGAACCCAGATCTAAGGCAAATCGTCGAAAAACATAAAAGATATTAAACCTAATTTACAATAATGCTAAAAACAACCCAGTTGTCACATCTGGAAGATATTAAGAAATTAACTTATTATTCTGAAAATTGATAAAGAAAAATAAAGGACCAAGAATTTATACTGTTTGTCTTCTATGAATTGTACCTCAGGATAACCAAAATCATTATGTGACAAAGTTCTGCACATGAGAATTCCAGGTAACAAACAAAGGAATGACAGAATGCCACCGTTTTCCAATCTCTAATGAAATAATAGAACAAAGTCATGACAATCAACAGCTGCTAAAACCTCTAGGGGAAAGTCTAATGGGGAAATTAAAGGATAGATCAGGCTGACAACATCTGAACCCACTAATTCATCTTAACATCATAATAAGAGAGCCAACCAAAAATTGGCATTCTTGCAAATAAACAAGACAAAACAAAAAAGGGAAGAAAAGAAAAACACAAATCAGAATTTAATCAAACCTCTTTAGAAAATACAGATAGAGGAATTGTTACATAACACCATATGGGAATCTCTGTAAGACAAACAGCCTAGTTCTTCAAATAAATGAGAAAAAAGGATGGGGCTAACGGAGGGAAACCCATGACCTACAGAATTTATAGTAAACAAATGTGCAGACACTGAAAAAAATACTCATGATTAAAAAAGATTATGAATCAACTTGGGAAATTTGAACTCTTGACTCACTATTTAATATTAAGGAATTATTAACTGTCATGGAATAATAATGGTATTGTGGTTTTGGGGTGGGATGAAGGGCCTGTTGTTTCAGAGACAAACCAAAGCAGTTATACATGAAATTATATGATATAAGCAGTGTATATAGGAAGGTATAGACATAGTAAGATTGGCCTGCATTCATAATTAAGTTGGGTAACAAGTGCGTGGAGTTGGGGATCACTATAATATTCCCTCTGCTTTTGCCTATGTTTGAAAATTTGTACAATAAAGTTAAAAAAAAAAAAAACTCACCTCTATCTTCAAACTCCTTCACAATATCATTCATCCTATCTTGATAGAAGGATTCTCCCCTCTCTATTAAAGAGATGTCCAATGCCTCATAGATTTTATTAAACTCTAGGGAAAAAGTTACCAAATAAAGAAAATGTAAAATTTAAACAAATAGGAAACATGCATCTTACCTTAAAAGAAATTATTTAATTGAAGCATTTGGAAGGAAATTAATTACATGAAAATGTATGAAACAGAGCATTACATACATACTGCCACTTTGAAAATTTGGAAAGAATATAGCAAGATACACATCAAAATTATTAATAGTGGGCAGGAATACAGATAATGTATTTCCTTTTTTCCTGTCTACATTTATTTTGTTCCTGCAAGGAACAAATACCTACTGTAATTTTTAAAAAATTTACTCTTAGAAAATATAAGTGAGAAGAGAAAAAGAAGCCTTTCCTATCTGGAGATCAACTGTTTACTGAATTTTCTTATATAGTTTTTTTCTGATTTGTACCATTTATCTGTTTGTCTAGCCACGCATTAGTGACACAAGATAACCTATAGTAGCACAAAACATTTTACTGCCTAGCGTGGCAAAACAGCCATCAGCCTTTTCCAAAGATCTACTGGCTATTCTTGTTCATTTATTCCTCAAAGTGACCTTCCAGATTATGTTAAAATTGTCTTAAAACCACAAATGAATGTGGAGAACTAGGGGATTCTGCATGACACTCTATCCAAACATTCTATTCCATCCTTTTGTGTATTTCCCTTCATTTTAGCCCTACGCATTCTTGGATAGACTTATTCCTAACTATTTTTATAGCCTTGGATGCTACTATGAATAGCATCTTTTTCTTTTCTACTTTCTTTCCTAACTAATTTTTCCTACTTCTGAGGAAGTTAAATTTTGCACCTGCCTGTCTTTATAAACTTTCTTTGTAGTTTCAACAACTTCAGAAAATACTTAAGAAAAATAATCTATTTGCTAGTCCTTGAAAATTTAACATGTCATTCAAGGTCAATTTCCAATACTCAAGAAACTATATGCAATAGTATCTGTTAGATGAATGAACAAAGCCCAGAAACTCACCTTGGCGGGAGACATCACAGATAAGCTTCCAAGCTTTTATGATGTCTGGATTTTTACTCTGGAGCAAAACAACACACTGGTATGCTCTCTTCTTAAATTCCTCCTCGGTATCAAATCTCTTCTTGGATTCCTGTGTTTAAAAAAAAAAAAAAAGGTTAGGTTTGTAAAGAGTGACCCCCATATTTCTAGATAAAAAATTTGTACATTTCTCAAAAAAAGACCTAGACAAACCCCACAAATAGACTAGAGTGAGGAAGTAAAAATTTAGAACATCAGAACAAGTGCTCTATCTCAACAAAGAGTATTGTTACAAATGAATGCGTCAATAAAACCCTATTATGTCCTCTGAAATAATTTTTCTTAAAAATATAAAATTCTCACCACAGTGCTACCTCTACCTTTCCAATTCACACCAATGCTATGTTCCAGGAGAGTAATAATGAATAGCTAACAGATGAGGAGGAATTTTCTGGGCTCTATTTTCCATTCTGGATGAGCAATTCTTTTTGTAATTAAAAATAAAATTGCTTTCATTATTTTTATATCTATTTTGAAAGCAACACATGCTTACTAAAAAAAAAAAAAAAAAAATTATTGTTAATCCTACCCCAAACTGACCAGCAATAACATTTTGATGGAAATTCTAGACATTTCTTTATAATTACAGATCTATGTGTTTAAAAAAACCTGGAAATATATGGCTTTTCTTTTACCTTGGTTTTAAAATTTAGCAATGTATTAAAAACATTTTATTGCATTAATAGATTTGCCTCATTATATTCAGTACACAGAATCCCAAGAGATTATAAGTTATTTCATCCATCTGATATCAGTGAACAGTTTATTTTCAATTTTTTCATTAGAAAATACATACCAAAAGACAAAAATAACTTCAAAAAACCCACAAACGTTTACATTTTAATGCAGTAATCCTATTCTTGGGATACTGTCTATCATAAGGAAACAATTTTAAAAAGGAAAAAGACCTACAGTATGAAGTTTAAGCTCCCCCAAAATGGGGGAAGAAAATCCAACAATAGGGAGTGAAATAAACTTTGGTCCACAAATCCAAAATAATGTGCTGTTATAAAGTAACATGAAAGAGTTTGATAAAATGTTTAACAGGCAGAATACAAAAATGATATTATAACCACAAATGATATAATAAATGTTTGAATGTTTATATATGGATAAGTAAAGGAGTCACACTAATTGATTTAAAATTATGGTTTATGGTAAACTGTCTTTAAAAAACTGTTTATATATACTTAACAATGCTTTCAAAATATATAAAATGAAGACGATAACTACGGCATCAGAAATTTTTAAATATTAAAATGTATTTTGACTAACAAACTCCTAAATTCACTTAAGAATGGGTAATGTGGTAGAATTAAATTTTTAACATACACCAATAAAAAAAGCAAACATGATGTGTTAAGGAACAGAGAGTTTAGCAACTGTTATAACATAGTAGCTTCAAATACCATTTTAAACTCCCTAAGGAAAACAAATAATTGTGCTAAATGATAAACACACAAATAATAGAACAATAAATGAAATCAAACCTTATAAAAAGCCTGAAGATCCCCAATGGGAGGTGAAACTGTTAGGTAATCCGGAAATCTGTCTTGCAGGTGAGCAATGAGCATGCCAAACTGGGTTCCCCAATCTCCTACATGGTTTAATCTAATACCAAAAACAGAACATAAAATCACTTTAAAATGATAAACATGGTTATATTAGAGGAATTATATTCCATTAGGAACCACTAACATTAAGTGCCAGTACATTACATTTAGTAATATCTTTTTATGGAGGAGTTTCCTTAACTGGTCTGAGAGGCAAAGACCAGGTCTGTTATGTTTAGCATTGCATACCCAGGAATGGAGGATGCAAACAGCAGGCCTCTAGGATTTGCTGAATGAAGTTCCTATCAATGGACTGTGATCTGTTTATTGTGTAGTTAACTGGGACAATGGCAGCTGGGCCAATGTTGGTCATTACCACAATTTTATGAAAATTTAACTTTTCAACTAATTATCTTAGTGTAGTTAGTGGTTCCCAAATGTCAATGGACAAAATTCTTCAAAATATGTCAATCCAACCACTTCTCATTCCTCACGGCTTTCATCTAATCTCAAACCACCAGATCATCTCTTAACTGGATTATTAAAACAGCCTTCTAATTCATTACTATAGTTTCTCCCTTAGTTGCCTAGCTTCTTCACAGAAACCAGAGTACTCTCTAATTAGATTACATGCCCTACTAACTAAGACTTTCCAATAACTTCTCACTGCACTTAATAAAATCCCAATTTCCTACCATGGCCTACAAGGCCCAGCACAATCTGTTTCTTGCTTACCTCTCTCACTAGAATATATACCCCTAGTATACGCGAGGCAATCAAGAAATATTTGTGGAACAAATGGAGGAGCTTTTTGTTTGGTTCCGCCCCTTACCCCAAGTCTTAAAAGCTGTTAGTCCAGAGGAGGGGCCAAGGACATAATTTAAAAGCCTAATGGGTGATTATGAAGCAGAATCACACTGATGAATCACTGATTTAGTCAAAGATTCTTTCTCAAGTGACATTTTCCCTTGTCTATAGAAATCTCCAAAGAAAGCCAAGAGTACATACCGCAGCACGTTATATCCTGCAAACTCAAAGAGGCGGCACATGCTCTCTCCTATGATCGTTGACCTGAGATGGCCTACATGCATCTCTTTAGCTATGTTGGGAGAGGAAAAGTCAACTACAACCTAGGATAAATAATAAAGATTTTTTTTAAAGGGGTATAAACATTTTATTCTGCTAGCACATTCATTAATAACATTTAATAATAAACTTAAGACTTAAACAGTAGCTTGCATTGTAATTCAATTGTGTTAGGTTTTCTGATGAAACCTGTCCATTATTAACTGAAAAATAATCAAATTTGTTTAAACAAATTCTATTCTCTATTTCAGAGATAACTCATAAATATCGGTTGGCTACCTCAAATGCTTTACGGAATGAAAGAAAAAAATCACATAGCAATCAAGAGCCAGGGGAAAAGTTACTTCACAGCTATGTTCATAATCTCAAAATATTAATGATTAAATCTCAGTATAAGAAGTAAAAGCCATTCCTAGTTACAACTAACACAATTCTAATGTATTATTATATCAATCAACAATTGTACATATACCTTTTTGTTCTCTCCAATAGCAGGTAGTTTAACACCATTCACCAAGAGGTTGGTCAACTGTTGTGATACAAAGTCCTTTCTTAAGTGGACATTAATAAAACCTAAAGAACAATAGAGAAGAGAAAAAAAAATCAGAGAGCCTCCAAACTTGAGGATTGCTCACCCCCAAAGCCTTTCTCAATTTCACTTATGCTGGCTCCAGAGCCTTAGTCTGGTTCTGGCAAAACGTTTCAGGCTTCCAACACCACTTGGGGCCTTGGCTTGAGCGCTCCTGTAAGTTCCCTGTTTCAGCATCTATTTCAAACCTTCACCACTCTCCTGAAAGCTTCTTACTTAATTCAGGGCCCCTTCACTCTCAGCAAATGATTTATTTACCTCTTAACCGAAAAGAGATGATTCTTTCGTACAGAATACCTGCCATGATCTACCTCCTTTTTGCTGATGAAAAACTAAGCCAGAGGGAGATAAAGTTAACTCATCCAAGACCAGGGTGGCTAAGTCTAGTTTAAAACTAGTTTCCTACTCTCAGTCTAAGGTGCTTTCATCATCGTGTTCAGTATACAAGTTATAACCCTATTTTTATATTTAAAATGGTTTTCTTGGGAATTCCCTGGCGGGCCAGTGGTTGAGACTCGGCACTTTCAATTCTGTGGGCCTGGGTTCAATCCCTCGGTCGGGAAACTATTGGTAAAAATCCTACAAGCCGCGTGGCACGGCTAAAAAAAGTTTTCTTATTTCTAAAGGACTCAGCAATCAATACAACTACTTAAGAAAGATAACATTATGACATACCAGGACCAGCAATTTCAACTTTTTCAATATATTCATTGTCTGGGAGGTGTTTGATAATGTTTCCAGCAATTTCCCTTGGATTAACTTTCTGTTCCTTGGTTTTGAGCATCTATAAAACGTAAATGATTCATTACACAACAGGTTTCAGCAAGGTACTAGGAAATGCACAACTGACAAAGCATCAGATGCATTTGACATAAGACCCATCAAAAGGCAGAAAAGCAGAGACCAATGACCTTGTAAAGGGATTGATTAAAGCATCAGACATCAAAGTGCCAGAGGAATAAAAAAGTGCCAAAACCACAGGACCTCCATTTGAAAATGAGTTGCCAAAACTATCTAGAACTTTTTAATGAAGACTTCTAAAGTCTTTAGTTATAATGCCCGTTTCCAGGATATTTACATTCCTAATTTGCAAATATTCAGAGTTGAGTAATAAATAGCACCCTTATAAACTTAACTCCAGCATAGACACATAAAAATTATCTAGAAAAAAAATCTGGTCTCTTTAGATGAAGCCTTTCTATTCAGCAATGAAAAGAAAGCAAAAAGTCCCAAACCAGGGGCAATAAACTACTAACACATTAGACAATGTAGCTATTAAAAATAGGGAACTCCTCTGACTGAATATGAAATACACAAGCCCACCTCAAGACACATCTCCATCAAATATTTGATGGGAATGCTGGTTCCAGACAGCTAACTTTTAATCCCTCAACAATAACACAAAGCCATCCTGGACACAAAAGGAGGGAAGTGCCAAAACAATACCAACTATTACCCTTAAACACTGAGAATATATATAGAGAATATATATATATATATATATATATATATATATATATAATTTAAATATTCAAATTAGTGCTTTTTAAAAATTAAAAACATAATTCCCTTTTTTCAAGTTTTTCAGAACTGTGGAAAATGTTTTCCCGAGGATACAATGTGCTATTATTTATGGAAATGGTAATGATAATTATAATGCTTAAGAAAATCAAATCACCAGGAATGCTTTATAATAATATAATCACCTGAGAGATACCCATAGCACTATTACACTGATAGTCCCCAAACTTGGGCTGTTGACTTGGTGTCACTATCAGTGGAGGATTTTCCAAATCTGGATAGGCAGCCTTAATGGCACAACCAAAGACCTCTTGTAGGCAACTATTGATGTTAAGCATATTTTTAGTTGGTTTGCTCCTTTCTGCTTGAAGACTCTGTAAGAAAAGAATGAAAATGTCAATAAATTCTAAATTGTCATATAAAATTTTCCCAAATATTCTGCAAAACCTTGAAATGTCTTCAGAAGAACTGAAAGGTGATATACACTGATAGTGTAATGCTCTCATACCTAGGATATGCTGAGAAACATTAATAGGACAAGTCTATCCCACAGCATCTAAGACATACATGTAAAAATGTCCTGAGTACTTTCTTTCTACCGTTATTTTATCAGAACAGAAATCAGCAACAGAGAGTAAGGGGCTGATTGGATTTTCTCAGCTTCCCTAAAGCACTGAGAAAATAATACAAAATAAATCCTAAATAACTTCTTATCAAATGACGGAACTGAAAGCTCTATGGACAAAAGAAATAAAAAAATACACTCTCTCCATTAAAATGTTGACCCCTTCAAGGCATGAAATGAAACAGATGAAAAATACTGCTGGGTAATATTAATATATCAGAATAACAGGTTGTTTTTTGTCTTCCTGCTAGTCCCGTGTTGGACTACTATCTCCTATGTCTCACTTTCTCTGAAGTGGAATATACTCATTTAAGATGGTGTAGAATTAATTAATTACCTCTATTATTGCACTTTTCATACCTCCTCCAAATTATCTGTATCACCAGACTTCTGATCGCAAAGAAAGTGTCCTATTTATGGCTCTATCCCTGGCACCTAGCATTGTACCTGCCATGTAGCAGGTCAAGATGACTGGTGACTGAACACATATGCTCATAACGGAATACAAATGAAAATGCTGCTACAAAGTAATCACAACTTTACATCAGTCAAAATGCCAATGATGTGCAATATGAATGGCAACAATAATGAAAACTATTATTCGAGTGGTACTGAACTGAGTACTACTGAGTAACTTGAGTCTCAAAAACTGAGTCAAGTGCTTTATTTATTTATGTGCATTATTTTACTTCATCTCCATAACAAAAATTCGGTTTGTGACTACTATCATCATTTCCTTGTGGGCTAAAGATTAAGTAACTGGCCAGAGATAACAAGGGCAAGTGGCAAAGTCAGGATTCATGGTCAGTCCTGCTGGAATGGAGCATTTCAAGTTCTATGCTTCCTCGTCACCCTCTCTACCATATGGAAGAAATTATATTCTTTAAACTCACTAAAATACTGATTTAAATTTTTAGTTAGTCAATAATTGACTCCCCTGTGATGACACACTCAAAAAAGTGGAGATATGCTTTTCACAATCTAAAGATTTCCAATAACAAATATTGGGTTGGCCAAAAAGTTCATTCGGGTTTCTCTCTAACATCTTAACGGAAAAACCCAAACAAACTTTTTGGCCTACACAATACTAAACTTATTTAGATATGATCCTAAGACCCAAAACCAATTGTAGATAAATCTCAATCTATTTTTAAAGGCTGGGAATATCAGTATATATGTATGGATGTGTGTATGTTTTTGTGTGTATATATATGAATCCATTGTACTTAATTTCTACACCATGCAATTAAGTACTTGACTATAATTAAATACTTTTCCGCAACCTGTTTCATATGTGCAAGTCTTTTCTCCCCCAAAATGGTAAGTTCCATGAGGTTAAGAAATATTACATACGGTACAAACACCTTTGCTATAACTCAATATAAGCATCCTGAAACACCTCACATTATGCAAACAACAACAACAACAAAAAAAAAAACTCCTAAAACCACAGAGCTTTTGAGAAAATTAGCATCAGAAGCAGACTACTCAAAATCTGTGATTTTGTAATAAGAGCACCATCACATAGCAATATTAACATTGTCACTGGTGAAGAACGTACCTGTAATTCTAATAAGTACTAAGTAAATATAAGACTTAATCTTGGGGCGGGGGAACACAGCTCAGTGGGAGGGGGTATAAGGAAGAGTTGAGGCTGTTGAGTTAATGAAAACAAGGTCAAAAATGCCTCTGAGACAACCATCCAACACGTGTTTCTAACTCAGAGCATGTGGCCAAAGTGAGCCAGAGGAAGAGGGTAGGGAGAATGGGCATCCCACACTATTTATTCTTCTGTGGCTTGCTGTTCTCTGTTGCGTACCTTGCATTCAGTGCTGTTACTCAGTAGGGCAAAGTATCTATGAAAGAACCAATGCGCCTTCCACATTACACTGACAGAATTCTCCTATTTACAGTTAGAGCCGGTTCCCATTATGAAAATGTGTATTAGAATACATTGTACTTCCTTTTGTATCTTTTCCCTCCTAGACTCTAGCACATATTAGGCATTTAACAATACCTCTGAATTGAAATAAATATAACAGGGAAATGAGTAGAAATAAGTGCAGAATGAATGAGGTAATCAGAAAGGTGAGATATTTTGGGGGCAATTCCATGGAAAAGGAATTTTATGATTTTAGAAGACTTAAAGCTATTTTAAGCAGAAGAGATCACAGTAGGTAATAAAAAGACTTCATGGGAGTGGGGCAGGCAGAGTCTAAGATGAATAAATGGGGTAAGCTTTGGAAAAAAGGTATAATGCCAGTACAGCCTGGTTGAAAGTAGTACACACACAGGAGAACAATTATAGGAGTGAAGTCATCCTCTAGGATGTGTCATCAGCAGACCTGAAACGCAAGCCAAGAAATTAAAACCCCAACTGAAGCAAGCTCACTATGTTGACAAAACTTATAAACACTGTTCGATCATGAAGTCATTAAATAACCAGTACAACACAAGCTTCATGGAAAAAAATATTCTGAAATACTAAGTGGAAAAAAATATATATATATGACGTTGTAAAATACGAAAGTAAAACTGTACAATAACCAACTTAAAGCAGAGAAGGGCTGTGGGTGTATTTAAAAGTATTTCCATTTGATAGAAGCAATTATGTAAAATTAAGCTGGCCAAACACTTAGTATGATGAAACATTTCAAAGGGCCCTAGAAGGACAAGAGCAATTGCTCCATTATCTGCACCAACAACTTAGTCCTAACTTGTCTCATGCAGGGAGAAAGGACAGGGTTTCTTCACTCCCTTTTCCAAATTCCTCAGGGCATGCTTTCAGAATCTTCGATAACAAGGATTTTAAAAAAAGACACAATAATTTAAATTGTAGAATGAAACCAGAACCCAGAGTACTCACCTTTTGAAGGATATTCAGCCGATACTTTAATTTTAAATTTTCTTCCCGCAACTGTTCCAAATTTGAAGAAGCTTCTGAACAACTGCAGTTTTTCAACCGATCAATTTCAGCAGTCAGAAACGTAATCTCTTTCTCCTAGGAAAGAAAAGCCACTTTGTTCAGTCCGTCATGACTGATGACTCCCACGACGTGATGAATTGTACCCCAGGCTAACTTCCTCCTTTCCCCTCCTCTCCACCTGGGTGTGGCAGAGGTGATGGGAATGAAGGAGTTTCCTTTGGATAAGCTGTGATGTTTCTTCCTTGAGGTTTTTGATCACATTAGGATATTATCCTTGATAAGAAAAAATGAAGCATGTGTGTTGGCGGGGAGAAACAGGAGTGTTAAGCATGCAAGGGGATAAGCTTCAGAGCGCTTGTTTTTTTTTGGCTCAAGTGCCATCCCTTCAGCCTTTTCTGAGACAAAAGGATTTCCCTGTTTTTTCCTCTCTTTGTTTCCAGGGTCGTAGGTCCTAGACTAGATGTTCTCCTCCAACTAAAGACGTGTCCAGTCAAAAGAAAATCAAGCCTCCAACCTAACTGCATTACGAGGGGAGACACGCCCTCACTTTAACTGTCAGATTGTCTACCTGGACATAACTACAGCCGAAAACACTGCCATAAATGAGCATACATTATGTTCCGGGCACTGAGCTAACACTTTTCAGAAATTATCTCCATTATTCTTATCACAACCCAGCGAGAGGATACTTACGGCCCCACACGGACAAAGACCATGCGAGGAGAGCGGTAAAGAACGAGCCAATCTACCTGACCAACTTGTACTGTTGTGAGGGATTTAGCATAAGGCAGTTCCCGTGATGAGATGACACTGCGTAACTTACTTTCCCATCACCCCTCCCACCCCTCCCCACCTGGGCCTAGAGGGTAAGGGAACTGTCACTTTTTGACAAACTATGACAGTTCTTCCCCCCCCACGAATACTGAGGGCGAGAGAGCAAACTCCTGCTTGATAATGAACCACTGCACGGGCTTTTCAGGATTCCTCTTGATCAGCAGCACGGCGAGAACGGTGGCTGAGCTGCAAACAGGACCCAGGGCCCCTCTGCCGGGTCCCGCGCTTCCACCGAGAGCGCGCGCGTGTTCGGGAAAAGACGAGTACTGCTCGAGGCTGTATTCAACACGCCAGGCTCCAGCAACCCCCCCGCGGACACGCTGGCTTGGGGAAGTCAGAGAGAGGGGGACCTCCACCTCGCTAAACGTCACCGTCACCCGGGCCTGGAAACCACGGGTTCTTCCTCTCCCACCTCTGGGAGAGCGTTCCTGGGAGGGCATTAGCTTCCGAGGCAGCGCAGGCCGGTCCCCGCCTCGCTGCCGTCGTCTCATCGCTGCCCAGGCGGGAGCCAGGCCCCGGCACCTCCCTTCCAAACCTTCCCACCGGACCCACGCGGTCCCACCTGCTGCAGCAGCCGCGCGGAGCAATGAGCAACCAAGCCGTCCATCCTCTCGTCAGCGCCTTACCCACCAAGCCGCCGGAAGCGGAAGCGGCAAGCCCCTCCCGGAAGCGGAACCCCTCTCCCTCTGCCCTTCCCGGCCCCGCCCAGCCGGCTCGTGGGTGTCGCCTCTGCTGCCCCCTGGTGAAATCCAGGAGACACTGCGGGGAGAACCCGCGGGAATTTTCTGCCAGGATTGGGAGGGCTGCAGCCTTTAGATTCTGATGTTGGGACGAGGGCAAAGGATTTGAGGGGAATCGGACCAGAGCTGCTCTTTGCTCGACTGACTTGGACAGAGGCACTTACCTAAAGCCTTTGTCTCTCAAGGGCTTCATTTAACCCCTCCGTGAAATGGGTACAGAACTAACAAAATCCATTAATTTATTCAACAGCATTTATTATGCACATTAATATGTCAGCACTATGCCAGGCGCTGGAACACAGCTGGAAACAAGTCCGACAAGGTTCTCACTTTCATGGAGGTTACATTTTAGAGGGAATAGATATACCAGACAAGAAAGTAAATAACAGTTAAGAATCCGCCTACCAATGCAGGGGACACAGGTTCGAGCCCTGGGCTGGGAAGATCCCACATGATGCGGAGCAACTAAGCTCGTGCACCACAACTACTGAGCCTGCACTCTAGAGCCCAGGAGCCACAACTACTGAGCCTGCGCACCTAGAGCCTGTGCTCTGCAACAAGAGAAGTCACTGCAGTGAGAAACCTGGGCACTGCAATGAAGAGTGGCCCCTGCTCACTGCAACTAGAGAAAGCCCACGTGCAGCAACAAAGACCCAACTCAGCCATAAAAAAAAAAAAAGTAAATAACAATCTTGAGGTTTTTTTTTTTTTTTTTTTTTTGGCTGTGTTGGGTCTTCATTGCAGTGCGCGGGTTTCTCATTACGGTGGCTCACGGGCTGAGTTGCTCCCCGGGCATGTGGGATCTTCCCGGCCCAGGGCTCGAACCCATGTCCTCTGCATTGGCAGGTGGATTCTTAACCACTGTGCCACTAGGGAAACCTCTCAATGAGTTTTAATTGCCAGGAAGGTAATGTGGTAGAGTCACGTGGGTCAGAGAAGGTCTCTCTGAGCAGGTAACATTTGAACTAAAATTTTAAACAGCTCATCTGGAATGTAAGTTCTGAGAAGACAGGGATGTTAAGTGTCTTGTTCACTCTTCCCTGGATCGCCAGTGCTTCAAACAGTGGTCTCTAAACTTTTTTGCTCTGTGGCCCATGAATGAATTTTTAAAATTCTTACTATAGTCTACAGGCTTTTTAAAGTTGACATCTGAAAGCTCTTGCAACAAACTGAAATAGTGGTAATGAACTATTTTCTGGCATCTTGTTTCTTTTGTAAGTGCTGTTAATGTATTTTCATCAAGACCATGGAGCAGCGAATTTAGCTCATCCAATTTATGGAAAATGTTTACCGTATTGATTAATTGGCAAAGCCAGTTCTCTTTGTCAAGTCAAATGCTTCATATCATTTTTATCTACTTTTTTTATTTTTGAAGTTTGCTTTTATTTTTATTTTTAAGCCAAACACAAGTGTTAATATATGTCCCTGTGACACGTTTTTACTTCTCTAAGAGAGAAAGATGGATGGAGGGAAGGATGGGTTGGTGAATGGACAAATCAATGGACAGATAGATGTCCACCTTCGGGCCTTTGAAACAAAGCAGGAAAAAGGGTCATCTTTTTAGTAAGTTTCCTTTGCTTGGTGCTAAAGGGGTTACCCTCAGGGGAAATTCTTGAAGTTGTAGAGAAGCAAAATCTGCCACCTCAAAATGTGTCTCTTTGGTGTGAGGATTATTTTAGGCTGATTATTTATATGAAACAGAAGACTCAGGAAGTCTTTCTTTTTACCTCGCCCTTAGCGGCCTAAAGAATTTAGATAAAGGGCCTGTTCCTGGAATAGAGCTATCACCAAAGAATGTGGCCTAGGTGTACTGGGGGAAACTTGGCAGGACCTAGAGATCAGAGTCCACTCTTATCTCCAATGTTTATTTACCCAACACTTGCTTTTCATCTCTATGTGAATTGCCTTCATCCCCTTGGAAGTCCCAAACCACTACCCCCAATGGGCTCTTTTGTCTTTAGCTGAAGATGGTATTTAAGGTGGTGGTTTGGGCCATTTTGGGAGTTCCTCATTTCTCCTGAGTTTTTCCCATGTATACATATTATTAAAATTTTCTGTGATTTCTCCTGCTAACCTGTCTCATGTCAATTTAATTCTTAGACCAGGCAGCCCAAAAAACCTAGATGGTAGGGGAAAATCTCTTCCTCCCTGACAAAGTATGCCTTGTTCAGTTCCTGTTAGTTTACACCCAGGGCAGTGGGAGGGGTGTTATGCCTTTCTCTGTGGAAAGCAAGATATAAAAAGAGAACTGGATAACTGAACTTGCGGGCAAAGAAATTTTAGGAAAGAGTATACAAAAATTCACAATCTGTAAATGGAGTCTTCTCATGTATCCAGGCCCTAAGCCCCCTTAGAATGTCTTCCTACACCCTGAGGTGCATATCACCCAGTTCGTTACAGGACATTGGTAAAAAAACTGTTTCTTAATGTAACGAATAGGAGGGCTGTGAATGAAAAATGTTGCCTGCTGTATCAGCAAACAAAGGATGTTGCAGCCATCAAGCCATCACATTACAGCCCCCCAGCCGGTGAACCCCAGGGGAACTTAGGATGGAGACAAATGGGCTGCCCACTGCCAAGCCCTAAGCCACTGCAGCAACCCCCAGCTGTGCACCCTGAGGGGATTCAGGATGGATAAAAAGCAGGATACTTGTCCTAGATAGTTAAGGTGCATACCAAAGGAAGGATTTCAATGAGCCTAGACTCTTGCATCTTCCCATATATAGAAAAGTACTAACTTCATTAACTTGAGATATCTAGTTTTCTGTAACAGTGATCTTTCGATGTTCTGACTACCTGGTCTTTGTTACAAAAACTCCTATATACCCTGGCTCCCCACTTACCTCTTGGGAGTAGTCCCTCAGAGCTAACTGAGAGGCTGTATCCCAGGTTTAAGTCCTCAGGGGTTTTTTTGTTTTCTTTTTTTTCCTTTTTAATTTTTTCCTCCTGTTTCAGTTTCAAATAATTCAAAGAATTATAGGACTAGAGGCTTTAAATAAGGTACAATTAGCACAGCATTTAAAAAAATTTTTTTTAAATTTTTTTATAAGCAGGTTCTTATTAGTTATCTATTTTATACATATTAGTGTATACATGTCAATCCCAATCTCCCAATTCATCACCCCCACCCCGCTTTCCCCCCTTGGTGTCCATACGTTTGTTCTCTACGTCTGTGTCTCTATTTCTGCCTTGCAGACTGGTTAATCTGTATCATTTTTCTAGATTCCACATATATGCGTTAATGTACAAAACTTGTTCTTCTCCTTCTAAAAGTCCTCAGTTTTGTCTGCCAAAAAACCCCATAATTCTCAGCTTTTAGTCTTAGGTTGTGCTTTTTTTTCTTCTTCAGTCAACAGGGTTCTAGGCAGAGAGGATAGCAAATGCAAGTGGTCTGAGACAGGAGCTAAGTTTACTCGAAAGCAGAAAGGAGGGGAATTGGGTGTGAGCTGAGATGGAAAGATAGGCAAAAGCAAAGCATAGAAGAATTTGTAAGTGAAGCCAGGGGGGTTTAATTTTATTCTAAGCACAATATGAACCATTGGATGGCGTAGCAGAGAAGTCTAATTTTTGTTTTTCAAAAGGAAGGTGTTACAGGCCAAATTGTATTCTCCCTCAATTCATATGTCAAAGTTCTAACCCCTAGTACCTCAGAATGTGGCTGTATTTGGAGGTAGGGTCTTTAAAGATGGAATTAATTAAAAATGATGTCATGAGAGTGAGGCCTAATCCAATGTTTGGTGTCCTTATGAGATAGGACACACACACACACACACACACACACACACACACACAACACACAGACACACACACGGACGGAAGACCATGTGAAGACATAGTGAGAAAACTGCCGTCTACAAACCAAGGTGAAAGGCCGCAGAAATAACCAACCTTGCCTGCCAACACTTTGATTTCAGACTTCTAGCCTCCAGGACTCTGAGCAAATAAATTTCTGTTGGCTAAGCCTCACCCACAACCCAGCCCCAGTTTGGCAGATTGTTACGGCACCACTAGCAAACTAATACGGGAGGCTTTGGAAGTGGTCCAGGTGAGGGATAATGAACCAAAGTGGTAACAGGAAAAAAAAATGGACAGATTCTTGATGTATTTTGGAGGTAGAACTGACAGAACTTGCTCTTGGACTAGGAATCCAAAAATGAAGATACAGGGTATGAGAAATAATGAGCTAAGTCTGGCCAGAAAGAAATGAAGACGGTTATGGGGAAGGCAAAAATTATTGGATCTTTGAATTTTGCTTCCAGTAACAAAAGTTTAATGACCCAGGACCAAACATACTTCCTATTTCCATAGGGAATAATGTTTACTTCAACCATCGTATTGTAAATGCTGCTAATAGTTCTTAATTTTTCAAATCAACTCATAACAGGAAGCTTGATGATCATTACAGAGGAGAATGTAAATGTGATACTCTGTTTTAAACTACATGAAAAATAATGATGTAACTAACAAAAATTAGGAGGTGTTGCTGAGGAGAAAGGGAAAGTATGTGGCACAATCTCCTCATCTTTATGGCGGGGAGGGGACAGATCCTGCCTGCAGACAATGAACAAGGAATAAAGGTCAATTATTTAACTGAAAACCACCAGATTAACAATTATTAACTGTAGATTCCAGAGCATGGGCGTGTCTTATTTTATATCTTACATCTTTCTGTAGCATTTGAGGTGTTTTTTTAACCGTGTGTATTAATTACATAGTAACTGAAAACAAATTCTAAAGTGAAAAAAATTGCACACCAAGCTCCCATACTGAGTCTCTAGGTGAGGGCAGGCCCCCTTTCTTATCCTCCTGCTCACAATGAGAACTGCCTCAAGCACAGAGTGACTTCTGGGCAGAGGGGGATAGGACCAAGACAAAGTCCTGACCTAATAGGAGACGGGTCCTCCCCATGCTGAAAACCTCTCCTTGTCCCCTCCCTGCTGTCAGAGGGATGGTGGGGAGGCCACCCAGGGTCCCAGGGTCCCTGGCCCTCATCATTCCCACATGTCCAGCACCTCGTTCCAGTGTCACACCAGCCTTCGTCTTTATATGAAGGCATTTTACTGTGTGTACATGCAAGAGATTGGCAACAACATAAATATCCATCAATTAATTCATGGTACCTTCATTTAGTGGAATCTATATGGTTATTAAAAAGAATGAAATAGAATAGCTCAAGATGGTGCAGTAGGAAGACGTGTGCTCAGCCCTTCTTACGAGAACACTGGGATCACAACTAACTGCTGAACAACCATTGACAGAAAAACACTGGAACCTACCAGAAAAGATACCCTACATCCAAAGACAAAGGAGAAGCCACAACAAGATGGTAGGAGGGGCGCAACTGCAATAAAATCAAAATCCCATACCCGCCGGGTGGCCAAACCACAAACTGGAAAACAATTATACCACAGAAACTCTCCCACGGGAGAAAAAATTCTGAGCCCCATGTCAGGCTTCCCAGCCTGGGGGTCTGGCAATGGGAGGAGGAGTCCTCAGAGAAGCTGGCTTTGAAAAGCAGTGGGATTTGATTGCAGGACTTCCACAGGACCTGGGGAAATAGAAACTCCGCTCTTGGAGGGCACACACAAAGTCTTGTGTCCATCAGGACCCAGGGGAAACAAGCAGTGACCCCATAAGAGACTGGGCCAGACCTACCTGCTAGTATTGGAGGGTCTCCTGCAGAGGCGGGGGGTGTCTGTGGCTCACTGTGGGGACAAGGACAGTGGTGGCAGCAGCAGCTCTTGGAAGTACTTCTTGGCGTGAGCCCTCCCGGAGGCCATCAGCCCCACCAAACAACCTGTAGGCTCCCGTGCTGGGTTGCCTCAGACCAAGCAACCAAGAGGGAGGGAACACAGCCCCAGCCATCAGTAGACAAGTGGATTAAAGTTTTACTGAGCACAGCCCTGCCCATCAGAGGGAAAAGACCCAGCTCTACCCACCACCAATCCCTCCCATCAGGAAGCTTGCAAAGCCTCTTAGACGGCCTCATCCACTAGAGGGCAGACAGCAGAAGCAAGAACTATAATCCTACAGCCTGCGGAACGAAAACCACAATCACGGAAAGTTAGATGAAATGAAAGAGCAGAGGATGATGTTTCATCCTCCAGATGAAGGAACAGGATAAAACCCCAGAGAAACAACTAAGTGAAGTGGAGATAGGCAATCTTTCAGAAAAAGAATTCAGAATAATGATAGTAAAGGTGATCCAGGATCTCAGAAAAAGAATGGAGGCAAGGATCTAGAAGATGCAAGAAATGTTTAACAAAGACCTAGAAGAACTAAAGAACAAATAAACAGAGATGAACAAGACAATAACTGAAGTGAAAAATGCACTAGAAGGAATCAATATCAGAATAAATGAGGCAGAAGAATGGATAAGTGAGCTAGAAGATGGAATGGTGCAAATCACTGCTGTGGAACAGAATAAAGAAAAAAGAATGAAAAGAAATGAAGACAGTCTAAGAGAGCTCTGGGACAGCATTAAATGCACCAACATTCACATTATAGGGGTCCCAAAAGGAGAAGAGAGAGAGAAAAGCTGAAAAGGTCCCTAACATAGGAAAGGAAACAGTCATCCAAGTCCAGGAAACGTAGAGTCCCAGGCAGGATAAACCCAAGGAGGAACACGCTGAGACACATAGTAATCAAACTGACAAAAATGAAAGACAAAGAAAAAATATTAAAAGCAACATGGGAAAAATGACAAATAACATACACAGGAACTCCCATAAGGTTATCAGCTGATTTCTCAGCAGAAACTCTGCAGGCCAGAAGGGAGTGGCATGATACATTTAAAGTGATGAAAGGGAAGAGCATAACCAAGAATACTCGACCCAGCAAGGCTCTCATTCACATTTGATGAAGAAATCAAAAGCTTTACAGATAAGCAAAAGCTAAGAGAATTCTGCACCACCAGACCAGCTTTGCAACAAATGCTAGAGAAACTCCTCCAGGCAGGAAAGAGACCAGCAACTTAAAATGACCTGGTACATATATAGTCTGCTATATCAAGACCTCATGGGAACAGCAAGCACAAAAACTACAACAGATACACAAACAAAAAAGAAAAAGTAACCCAAACACAATACTAGAGTTAGTCATCAAAAAAACAAGAGAAGAGAACCAAAGAGGAAGGGAAGAAAAAAGACTTACAAAATCAACCCAAAACAATTAAGAAAATGGCAATAGGAACATACACATCAATAATTATCTTAAATGTAAATGGATTAAATGCTCTAACCAAAAGACTAGACTGGCTAAATGGATACAAAAACAAGACCCATATATATGCTGTCTACAAGAGACCCCCTTAGGATCTAGGGACACATACAGACTGAAAGTGAGGGGATGGAAGAAGGTGTTCCATGCAAATGGAAATCAAAAGAAAGCTGGAGTAGCAATACTCATATCAGACAAAACAGACTTTAAAATAAAGACTGTTATAAGAGACAAAGAAGGACACTACATAATGATCAAGGGATCAATCCAAGAAGAAGATATAACAATTGCAAATATATATTTACCCAACAGAGGAGCACCTCAATATATAAGGCAATACTAACAGCCATAAAGGGAGAAATTGACAGTAACACAATAATAGTGGGGGACTTTAACATCCTACTTTCATCAATGGATGGATCATCCAGAGAGAAAATCAATAAGGAAACACAGGCCTTAAATGACATATTAGACCAGATGGACTTGATATTTACAAAGCATTCCATCCAAAAGCAGCAGAATACACATTCTACTCAAGTGCGCATGGAATATTCTCCAGGACTGACCACATGCTGGGCCACAAAGCAAGTCTTCGTAAATTTAAGAAAACTGAAATCACATCAAGCATCTTTTCCAACCACAACACTATGAGATTAGAAATCAACTACAAGAAAAAAACTGCGAAAAACACAAACACGTGGAGACTAAACACTACGCTACTAAACAACCAACGGATCACTGAAGAAATCAAAGAGGAAATAAAAAAATACCAAGAGACAAATGAAAATGAAAGCACAATGATCCAAAACCTATGGGATGCAGCAAGAGCAGTTCTAAGAGGGAAGTTTATAGCAATACAAACTTACCTCAGGAAATACGAAAAATCTCAAACAACCTAACCTTACACCTAAGGCAACTAGAGAAAGAAGAACAAACATAACCTGAAGTTAGTAGAAGGAAAGAAATCATAAAGATCAGAGCACAAATAAATGAAATAGAGACTAAGAAAATGATAGCAAAGATCAATGAAAATAAAACTGGTTCTTTGAAAAGACAAATGAAATTGATAAACCTTTAGCTAGACTCATCAAGAAAAAAAGGGAAAGCACTCAAATCAATAAAATTAGAAATGAAAGAGTAGAGGTTACAACTGACACCACAGAAATAGAAAGGATCATAAGACACTACTACAAGCAACTGTATGCCAGTAAAATGGACAACTTGGAAGAAACGGACAAATTCTTAGAAAGGTACAATCTCCCAAGACTGAACCAGGAAGAAATAGAAAACATGAACAGACCAATCACAAGCACTGAAACTGAAACTGTGATTTAAAAACTCCCAACAAACAGAAATCCAAAACCAGATGGCTTCACAGGCAAACTCTATCAAACATTTAGAGAGGAGCTAACACCTATCCTTCTGAAACTGTTCCAAAAAATTGCAGAGGAAGGAAAGCTCCCAAACTCATCCTGTGAGGCCACAATCACTCTGATACCAAAATCAGACAAAGATACCACAAAAAAAGAAAATTACAGGCCAATATCACTGATGAACACAGATGCAAAAACCCTCAACAAAATGCTATCTGAATCCAACAATACATTAAAAGGATCATACACCATGATCAAGTGGGATTTATCCCAGGGATGCAAGGAGTTTTCAATATCAGCAAATCAATCAGTGTGATACACCACATCAACAAATTGAAGACTAAAAATCATATTATCATCTCAATAGATGCAGAAAAAGCCTCTGACAAAATTCAGCACCCATTTATGTTAAAAACTCTCCAGAAAGTGGGAATAGAGGGAACATACCTCAACATAATAAAGGCCATATACAACAAACCTACAGCTAACATCATACTCAATGGTGAAAAGCTGAAAGCATTTCCTCTAAGATCAGGAATAAGACAAGGATGTCCACACTTGCCACTGTCATTCAATATAGTTTTGGAAGTCCTAGCTATGGCAATCAGAGAAAAAGAAATAATAGGAACCCAGGGCTTCCCTGGTGGCACAGTGGTTGAGAGTCCGCCTGCCAATGCAGGGGACACGGGTTCGTGCCCCAGTCCGGGAAGATCCCACATGCCGCGGAGTGGCTAGGTCCATGAGCCATGGCCGCTGAGCCTGTGTGTCCGGAACCTGTGCTCTGTAACGGGAGAGGCCACAACAGTGAGAGGCCTGTGTACCGCAAAAAAAAAAAAGGAACCCAAAATGGAAAAGAAGAAGTTAAATTGTCACTGTTTGCAGATGACATGATACTATATATAGAAAATCCTAAAGATGCTACCAGAAAACTACTAGAGCTCATCAATGAATTCGGTAAAGTTGCAGGTTACAAAATTAATACACAGAAATCTGTTGCATTTCTATACACTAACAATGAAAGATCAGAAAGAGAAATTCAAGAAACAATCCCATTTACCACTGCATCCAAAAGAATAAAATACCTAGGAATAAACCTACATAAGGAGACAAAAGACCTGTACTCTGAAAACTATTAGACGCTGATGAAAGAAATCTAAGACAACAAAACAGTTGGAAAGATATACCATGTTCTTGGATTAGAAGAAGCAATATTGTCAAAATGACCCTACTACCCAAGGTGATCTACAGATTCAATGCAATCCCTATCAAATTACCAATGGCATTTTTCACAGAACTAGAACAAAAAAATCTTAGACTTTGTATGGAGACATGAAAGACCCCAAAGAGCCAAAGCAATCTTGAGAAAGAAAAACAGAGCTGGAGGAATCAGGCTCCCTGACTTTAGACTATACTACAAAGTTATAGTCATCAGAACAGTATGGTACTGGTCAAAAATAGAAATATACATCAATGGAACAGGATAGAAAGCCCAGAAATAAACCCATGCACCCATGGTCAATTAATCTACAACAGGGACTTCCCTGCTGGTGCAGTGGTTAAGAATCCGCCTGCCAATGCAGGGGACACGGGTTCAAGCCCTGGTATGGGAGGATCCCACATGCTGCAGAGCAACTAAGCCCGTGTGCCACAACTACGGAGCCTGCGCTCTAGAGCCCGCAAGCCACAGCTACGGAGCCTGAGTGCCACAAGTACTGAAGCCCGCGTGCCTAAAGCCTGTGCTCCACAATAAAGAGAAGCTACCGCGGTGAGAAGCCCGTGCACTGCAACGAAGAGTGGTCCCTGCTCACCACAACTAGAGAAAGTCTGCACGCAGCAACGAAGACCCAATGCAGCCAAAAAATAAAAATAAATAAAATAAAATTGAAATTAAAAAAAAATTAGTCTACAACAAAGGAGGCAAGACTATACAATGGGGGAAAGACAGTCCCTTCAATAAATGGTGCTGGGAAAACTGGATGGCTACATGTAAAAAAATGAAATTAGAACATTCTTTAACATCGTACACAAAAATAAGCTCAAAATGGATTAAAGACCTAAATGTGAGACTGGACACTGTAAAACTCTTAGAGGAAAACATAGGCAAAATACTCTGACATATATTGCAGCAATGTCTTTTTCAATCCATCTCCCAGAGTAATGGAAATAAAAACAAAAATAAACAAATGGGACCTAATTAAACTCAAAAGCTTTTGCACAACAAAGGAAACCATAAGCAAAATGAAAAGACAACCCACAGATTGGGAGAAAATATTTGCAAATGATGTGACTGACAAGGGATTAGTCTCCAAAATTTACAAACTGCACATGTGGCTTAATATCATGAAAACAAACAACCCAATGAAAAAATGGGTAGAAGACCTAAATAGACATTTCTCTAAAGAAGACATACAAATGGCCAAGATCACATGAAAAGATGTTAAACATCACTAATTATTAGAGAAATGCAAATCAAAACTACAATGAGATATCACCTCACACCAATCACATGGCTATCATAAAAAAAAATCCACAAAAAATAAATGCTGGAGAGGCTGTGGAGAGAAGGGAACCCTCCTACACTTTTGGTGGTAATGTAAACTGGTATACCACTATAGAGAGCAGTATGGAGGTTCCTTTAAAAACTAAAAATAGAACTACTATATGACCCAGCAATCCCACTACTGGGCATATACCCTGAGAAAACCATAATTCAAAAGTACACATGAACCCCAATGTTCACTGCAGCACTGTTTACAATAGCCAAGACATGGAAGCAACCTAAGTGTCCATCGACACAGGAATGGATAAAGAAGATGTAGTACGTATATATACACAATGGAATATTACTCAGCCATTAAAAAGTGACATGGATGGACCTAGAGATTGTCATACTGAGTGAAGTAAGTCAGACAGAGAAAGAGAAATATCGTATGATATCACTTATATGTGGAATCTAAAAAGAAATGATATGGGACTTCCCTGGTGGCGCAGTGGTTAAGAATCCGCCTGTCAATGCAGCGGACATGGGTTCCAGCCCTGGCCTGGGAAGATCTCACATGCTGCGGAGCAACTAAGCCTGTGTACCACAACTACTTACCCTGCACTCTAGAGCCCATGAGCCACAACTACTGAGCCCACGTATCACAACTGCTGAAGCCCGGGCGCCTAGAGCCTGTGCTCCACAGCAAGAGAAGCCACCACAGTGAGAATCCCACGCACCGCAATGAAGAGTAGCCCCCGCTCACCACAACTAGAGAAAAGCCCGCGCGTAGCAACGAAGACCCAACACAGCCAAAAATAAATAAATAAAATTTAAAAGAAATGATACAAATGAACTTATTTACAAAACAGAAAGAGACTCACACACTTAGAGAATGAAATTATGGTTACCGGGGGGGACGTGTCAGGGGAAGGGATAGTTAGGGAGTTTGGGACTGACATGTACACACTGCTAGATTTAAAATCGATAATCAACAAGGACCTACTGTATAGCACTATTATGTAACAACCTGAATGGGAAAAGAGTTTGAAAAAGAATAGATACATGTAAATGTATAATTGAATCACTTTGCTGTACACCTGAAACTATCACAACATTGTTAATCAACTATACTCCAATATAAAATAAAGTTTAAAAAAAACTGAAAAAAAGAGAATGAAATAGCTTACAGATACCTAGAACCATTCTAGATATATTAACTCAGTCATTTCTAAATGTGCTTCTATCATCACTACTTTTGCCATTTCTTTGTGCCCCTATGTTGATTATGTGATTTTTTTCTCCCCACCCCATGGGGCTTGTAGGATCTTAGTTCCCCAACCAGGGATTGAACCCAGGCCCTCGGCAGTGAAAGCACAGAGTCCTAACCACTGGACGGCCAGGGAATTCCCGATCTTTTTCTTTAAGTTGATTCACTTTTTTAACTTAAGTATTTGCTAATCCTCACCCTAAGGAGTAGCAGCTGTGAATTCATGGGTTTAATGGCCAAGTTAAAATAAACATATGATTAAAATTATACAAAGTTCACCTAGGTAACCTCTAACATCTTCTGCTACACTTTGCTTTGGGAAACACTGCATGACATCATTGGTTATCAAGACAGCCTGGCCAAAGGGTGGAAAACCACTGGACCCCCCCCCCCGCCAAATCCCACAAACAAAAAAGGAAAACCACTGGAAATTGCCCGGGTTTGTGTTGTTACTTAGCAGGACTGGAATTAGAACTTTGGTCTTAGACTAATTCATTCACTGAACAATTGTTTGAGGGTCTGCTATCTCTCAGGGACTGCTTTGGCCCCGGGGCTAAAATGGTGCACAAGACATGCATGATGCCTGCCTCTATGCGTCCAATATCCTCATGATCAGAGATTCAAAACCAAAATATCAAATACGTAAATGCAAGCGGTAAAAACTTTTATAAAATTAAGCTTAGGTCATTTTGTTACTTCTGATTAGCTTCATGTATTTTTTTTTTTTTTTTTTTTTTTTTTTTGCGGTATGTGGGCCTCTCACTGTTGTGGCCTCTCCCGTTGCGGAGCACAGGCTCCGGACGCGCAGGCTCAGCAGCCATGGCTCACAGGCCCAGCCGCTCCGCGGCATGTGGGATCTTCCCAGACCGGGGCATGAACCCGTGTCCCCTGCATCGGCAGGCGGACTCTCAACCAGTGCGCCACCAGGGAAGCCCAGCTTCAGTTATATTTATGGTTGGTTGTAAATATATGACTTACCATGTTCTCCTAAATAAATGTACTCAGTCCCAAGTGCCCTGGGAGAAGCCTTATTAGTGGTGCAGGACAAACTTCTACGTTTAGTTATTCCCAGGAGCATCTAGAATATAACAAGAATATACTTTCTACTAGAATCTAACAACTTCCCTGTCTCTCATTAACAACTTAATTCTTTTCAGTGCCTGTAACGTATATCTCCCGGAGTCTTCACGCCACTTAAAGAAGCCAGCAAACATGCTGAGAAGAAATGACTGAGAGGCACTTTTACAGCTTCACAGGGAGCTTTGATAATGCATTTTTAAAATGTAGGCAGTAGGGCTTCCCTGGTGGCGCAGTGGTTGAGAGTCCGCCTGCCGGTGCAGGGGACACGGGTTCGTGCCCCGGTCCAGGAAGATCCCACGTGCCGTGGAGCGGCTGGGCCCGTGAGCCATGGCCGCTGAGCCTGTGCGTCCGGAGGCTGTGCTCTGCAACGGGAGAGGCCACAACAGTGAGAGGCCCGCGTACCGCCAAAAAAAAAAAAAAAAAAAATGTAGGCAGTAATTTATCTACAGATACTCTCATATACATGTGAAAGGATGGATGGAAAAGACAGCAATTAGACGCTGTAAAAGCAAGAAACTGGCAACAATACAAATGTCCCTCCATTAATTTGTGGTATATCCATGCAGTGGAATACTACATGGTTGTCAAAAAAAGAATGCAATAGCTTACAGATATCTTATTAAGTGAGAAAAGGGATGGTGCAGGACAGTCTGTCTAGCATGCACTTTCAGGTGGAAGAAAAAAGGCTACACATATAAGATTGTTTACGCACTGCCTATCTCTGGAGAGACGTGGGAGAAACTGGTAATACAGGATGTCTTTAGCGAGGGAAGTAGCTGGTAGGGACAGAAATGTGAAGACTTGTCACTGTAGTGAGATGTCTCAAGAGCACACTCTGGGTATAACCCCACTCTTCCCTGGGCCACTTTCCTCAACTGTAAAATAGGAATGATCAGGAGACTATCTACCTCATAGGGCTGTTGTGAGGATAAATGAGTTAACAATAAGTAAAGCTTTAGAACAGTGCCGAGGCCTATAGCAGTGGAAGGATTTGCTACCATGGCTCTTGAGTGCCCTTTGGACTTTGTGCAGTAGGTAAGTATTAGCCATTAAAATAATAAAACCAACTGCTAGAAGAGAGGACTGATTTCAGGGTAAAAAATCTAACTGTTTCTCCAAAGGACGTAAACACTGTGTGTGTGTGTGTGTGTGTGTATCTCTGTGTGCATGCACATGCACACTAGGAATCCCCATCACTTCTGCTTCTTTATGTTGTAGGGTGACGTGTGGGTGTGTTTGGGGGTGTGCGCTGAGCCTGATTGGAGAGTCACGTGCATCCTGACACCCCCCCATAGCAGTCTTCAGTACTCCCACCCAGAACCTACCTTACTTCCTGATTTGGAATGACAAAGGAGACAAGATTACACACACCTCTGGGGCAGACTTTTCATCTCGTTCATTCATTCCGCAGGTATTTATGACGGACCCACTCTGCATCAGATCCAACAGAAAGCAAGGCAAGCAAGGTCCCTGCTTTTAAGATCTTATGTCCTAGAGGGAAGAGACAGTCAAGGGGGATATAACAAGATCACTGCAGAGAGGAACAATGCTCTGAAGCAAACAAAGCAGGTCACTGTGTCACAGAATGACGTGTGGGAGGGTAAGTGGATGGGGTGGTCCAGGGTCAGGGTGGAGAGGCTCTCCAAGGGGGTGAGGATTGAACTGAGATCTGAATAGGGATGAAGAGAGGGCCGTAGAGTGGGGAGGATGAAGACACGGTGGAAGAGTGTACCAGGCAGAAGGAACCAGAGGTGCAAAGGCCCTGTGGTGGGGATGGAGAGAAGAAAGGTCAGCGTGGCTGGAACCTGATCAGCAGAGGGACAGTTCACTGGACAGATCTTGCTGGTTAGCTGTCTTGGGAGGCAGGAGGCACAAAGGCTGCCAGTGTGCATACTGCAAAATATTTATAGTCAAAAGGCAACTACCGGCTTTATGAACAGGACAGTCAGACCCACTGAGGTTTACTGAGTGTCTTTTCCCAGACTAGTCTCCTAGTCACCCCTCCGTTCTCCATAGCCCCATACAGAGAAACCACAGCATTTCATGACTTCATTCTTCAAAACCAAATGTTCAAAGTCCCTTCAAGTAGGACCTCATGTGACGTGGTAACCCCAGGAAACAGAGAGTGGAGCTGAAAGACAACAGAAAATTTGAAGTCCAAAGATAGGATCTGCATCCTAGCTCTGGCCATTTATTACCCGAGTGATCCTGAGCAAGTCATCTCACATTTCTGAGCTTTTGTTTCCTGAAGATTCTGGAGAAGACACAAGCACAATTACAGATGGAAGATCCCTTATTTATTCCTCAATTTCTTGCCAGGCAAGCAACAGGATGTATTGGTGTCTGGCCAGTGAACTGCTTTTCTAGAGGATTCAATGCCACGGCTGACAGAGGGCCTTCTGCCTTCCACAGAGGTGGTCTGCTGCTTCTCCCAAATGCTCCATCGGCTGAAGCAACACGGAGACACACTTCTCTGGCTGCAGCCTTTCCCACACTCAAGGAGGGCGTTCAGAGCTCTGCTTCGTAGCACTTGCTGCTCTGGGGGTGGGAGGGGCTGACGGTTGTCGGGAAAGCTGAACACGGATGAAGGTGTGACTGAGTGAAAAAAGTCCCATGGCAGGACCTTCAGGTTTTTACTGAGCACTCTTGACTTGGTTCACCGACAGACTACGAATAGAGCAAGGATGCAGCTGACCTCTGGTCCTGGTGGATTCAGACCCCAAAACACCCCTTCTTTCTCCACTTCTTTTATCTGCTCTTCTCCTTAGGGTTGGCCCCAGAAGCTGAAACCACGGTCACGATAGCTTTGGGAAGAGAAAATCTAGTCTCCAACCTTCAGGTGGAAAATGCAGGGGAAAAGTTCGGATTGGTCCAGCTGGGGCCCCAGGCCTAGCCTTAGTCTAATCGTGGTGGCCAGGGGGATAGGTCATCTGCCCCACTGCTGCGGCCAGAGCCCTGAACTGGAGGGCAGGGTCAGCAGGGACAGCAGCTGTCTCAATGCTCTCAGCTGTGCAGGCATTAAGGGCCACAGGAACAGCACAAGACGCAACCCCTGTGCTCTTGGACCTATTACAATTGAGTCAGGGACAACGTTGATACTCATTTAAAGAAACGTCCAAGCCAACCCTCGGCACGTGCGATGGATTTCCACAGAAGGTGAGAGAGTGCATCCAACACTCGTGTGTTCAGAGAGGTGAGGCCCCGGGTTGGTGGTGAGGAATTGGACTGGATAGTTAGAGGGAGGCCTGGCTGTCCAGAGACCTGGAAGCCACGTGGGGAATAACGGTGGATTCTACACCACTCTAGGTTCCTTCTACATAAGGAATAATACACAAGGAACAGCCATGTATGGAATGTAGTGAGGAGTTGGGGGAAAGCCCCTGAAGCCTAGAAGGGGGCTATACTCCCTCCTCACCCCTCCTCCAATGGTCCTCAGTGGCCTGGAGAGGGTCATGTCTATTAGTGTCCCCTGTCTGACTCTCTGGTAGGATGTGGGGTGATACCACTTTGCCTCTGCCTGGTCTTTATTCATATGAAACCAGCTGGTCCCTCAAACTGCAGTATGCGTAAGACTTACAGTGGGAATGCGGATAAAAGCTGGTCTCTGAGAAGGGTCCAGGAGTCTGTATTTTTAACAAGCTGCCCCAAGTGATTCCGATGTGGCTGGCAGCACAACATATTATAGTGGGTTGGCCCAAAAGTTCGTTCAGGTTTTTCTGTAACATCTTACGGAAAAACCCGAACGAACTTTTGGGCCAACCCAACACTTGGAGGACAACTGCACAGGCTAACTTCAGAGGAAGGAAGAAGGAAGAGATTCTGCTACTTGTTTGTTAACGGCTGACTTCGGATGTCTGCAACAGCCCCAGCTGAGCAGTGATTTTCACTTAAATGAGCAAATGAGCAGAGGAAAGAAAGAAATCATCCCCTGGACTGGGGATGGGTAGGGAGGGAACGACTGGGAAGCAGAGAGTCAAAATCAGGGAAAAACAGATGAAGTGAGGGGGTGGAGGAGAAAAAGAGAGCGAGGACGTTCGTTCAGAAAGGCCACTTTATTGATGGAGATAAAACTGAAAGGAGTTCTCCACAGCCCTCCCTCACTCGTTTCAGTGGCTTCACTGGGCATCTGAGGCCAGCATGGGCAGGCCTGTCACTGGCACAGGATGGGCAGCTCAGCCGGCCCCACACTGCCTGCTCCGTGTCAGGCGGCCACATAAAAACACATCACAGCTCGTGAAGATTTGTGGGTGCACCTCAGAATCCCCCAAACAGTTCCCGTGCACTTTTTTTTTTCACTATTGTACAAAATATGTTAAGTAGGAAAGGTCAGCTGTGCTGTGACATCTGCAGGACGTCCTTTGAGGATTACCGTCCCCCAAACATTACTTCTTATTGCAGTGAAACCTCTAGAAGGTAGAGCTGTACAAAAAAAAAAAAAAATCTAAACAATTTTATTTTAAGAAGAGCAGCAACTTAACACTGCTTTAGTTCATTTAAATTTTCTTTCTCAAAAATACATTCCTAAATATACAAACTATACAATCTTGTCATTGTAATGCTGGTTTTTTGTGGGTTTTTTTGTTTTTTTTTTTTTTAATAATAGAACCCAAACTAAAAAAATCTGTTTGTCTTCAAACCGACAAGAGTGCTAGAGGACTCGTGACTCAGTACCTTCATATAACACCACATAAATAAATTTAGCCACAGTCTAGGTTCACAGCCTGGTCAGTGGAACAAAGGAAATACTTTTCTGGCGATTAGACGTCGTCCGCAGAGAGGGTCGGGATATTCAACCGAGGCCGGGTGAAAAATGCCATCTTCTCCCTGTAAAAGAGGCCATCCCTTTAAAGCAGGGTTTTTCAACCTCACTTTATAGGTATAATGGGCAGGATAATCCTTTGTGGTGAGGCTGTCCTGTGCATGTAAGATGTTTAGCAGCATACCTGGCCTCCACCCACTAGATGCCAGCTGCAAGCTCTCCCACCCCTCCTTCCAGTTCTGACAATCAAAAATGTCCCTAGGGACTTCCCTGGCAGCGCAGTGGTTAAGAATCCGCCTGCCAATGCAGGGGACACAGGTTCGATCCCTGGTCTGGGAAGATCCCACATGCCGCGGAGCAACTAAGCCCGTGTGCCACAACTACTGAAGCCCGCACGCTCTAGGGCCCGTGCTCCAAGAGAAGCCACCGCAATGAGAAGCCCGCGCACCGCAATGAAGAGCAGTCCCCGCTTGCCACAACTAGAGAAAAGCCCGCGTGCAGCAACGAAGACCCAACCCAGCCAAAAAAAAAAAAAAAAAAAAGTCCCTAGACATTGCCAAACGTCCCCCAGGGGCCCAAATCATCCCTGATTGAGAACCACTGCTATAGGGGACATTAGCAGGCCCAGCCACCTTCAGTTCCAATCAGAGGCCTCCAGAGACTAAAAGGGCCCTTGGGCCACTTCCACTGTTGGTTTGTTTTAGATTTCCAATTGGTTAGAAATAAGGGATGTCCAAATGCGGTTAGACAAATGACAGTATATTTTACATGTTTATATTCCACAAAGGAATGTGTTTTAGCACATACACAAACATGAGTATCTTTTCTGAGAGGACAACACGAGTCTAAATGCAAAGCCCTCTGTGAATGGGAGGCCCAGGCCCAATGACGTGGGGCCCTCTCCTGTGACACGCCTGGGTCCAGGGCGGCAAGAAGGCATCTCCCGGAGATCCCGGCAGGCAGCAGGCAGAGCTAGGGAGGCCCGGCAAGCATCCATCACTTCCAGGCTTATTTATCATTCAGCCAATCCTCTGCCATTACTGGGGATGGAAACGCTATGAGCAAAGGGTGGAGCAGGCGGCTCATTCATTAAGCAAGAGGATCTAACCCATTAGCTCGAGTTGTGGGGGGACGGATGAAGACAGCTGAGGCCGAGCATCGCAGGGCTCACAGACCGCCAGGGCGGCTCGGCAGAGGGCGGACATCTGCTACAGAGAGAGCTGGGGCTCCGCGATGGAAGGGAGCAGCGAGGCTGAGCCAAGAAGACCGAGGCTGGGCGGGCGGGGGTGGGAAAGGCAAAGCCGGCTGGCCGGGCGCCCACACGCTGACCTGAAAGACTGCACTTCTGGGGGCTCCTTACAGCTCTGGCCTCGAAGCCTGTGCACGTCCTTGGCGGCCGACCTCATCATCTTGTCTGTCTGAAGCTCGCCCTTGTGCTCTGCTCGGTCCATCTGGAGGGCAAAGCGAGGTAGTAGAGAGTCCTTAGGGTCTCTAGAAATGGGACAGCCACGGGGAACTTTCTGGCACAAATAAGGAGTCTGTTGCAGTTAAAAGGTTTGAGGGTCACAGAATAGGCACCCGGACGCTTCCTCTTCCACCACAGGATCCCCTTTATCCCGAACAATGAGGGCAAGGGATCCCATCATCTGTCAGACAGGACAGGTTTTTGGGGCCAGGAACTGAACACCTGTGGGGACCTGTCAGAAGTAAGGAGACAGGGGCTCCCAGGTAAAATGGGTGCTGCCTCTCTAATTCTCAGGGCCACCTAAGAAGGTAAACATTTTAATTACCTCTGTATTACAGATGAGGAAACTAAGGCTCAGGCATGTTAAGACATTTCTTTAACGTCAAACCAGTGAGAAACGGTGGAAACCCAATTCCAAGTCATGCAGCTGTGCTCAAGGGCTTTAGGAACGTTACACTCTTCCCTCCTGATACAAACCTATGGAAGCACGTTTGAGAACAAACCAGAGAGCCCTAAAATATCTATGTTCCATATACTTAAAAACATTGCATAAAGACAGAATTTTGGTCAATGAAGCTACCATTTAAATGGTTTTTTAATAGAAGCTCATCATCAGACAGTCACAGATGTACTTTTTTTTTTTTTTTTTCTGTTTAAAAGGTCAGGTTTTCTTAGTTGGTGCTTTCTTAAGGTAGGGCACATATGCACTTGTTTTCTTACCTCTTTTTGCCTTGGCTACTAGGAAGCTCCAAGATAAATGTAATAGACAACTACCATTAGATTAGGGATATATTTATTGCCTTCTCTTCCTTAAAACTTGCTCTAATTTTCTATTTTCTCTTAATGCTATTATTATAACTCTATTATAAGTACATTAGGGTATAAGTAATAAATAAGAAATAAACATTTCTGGAACTTCTGAATTACCAGAGTCAATTTGAAGCCCCCTCATTAGTCCAGACCTAAGAAGCCCAGTACCACCTCCCTGCTCTAAGATATCGTCACCTGCATTGAGAGCTGGAATTTTAGCTAATGGCCCTCCCAACAATCCAGGCAGGCACCCTGTGTACGGTGTTCTTGCACTGCTTGGCTGTGTACAGAGAAAACTAGCAAAAGTCTATCATTTCTGCCATGGACCGTAATCCTGGCAGGTATTATAGAAACTGAGTCGAAGGTGGCCTCTGTGTGTTGGTCCTGTGGTATTTATTTCTTCACCATAGTCCGGGATCTCAAAAGCCCACTGGTGCCAAAGTCAAATTTTTACCCATCCAACTGTTTAAAATGAAGCTCAAATAAGATTTTTTAGCTGTTTAGAACCTGCCTATTTTGCATACCCCCTAAAGCTGCACCCAACATCTGCTAGTCATAGATAAGATAAACCCCAGGGCTATAAGAGACCCCAAACTGCTGCTGCTTTGGTGTTCTCCAACCCAGAGGCTCCTCATGGTGTTCTGAATGACATCATCTAGATGCCTAGGCCCCCTTTCCAACCCCCTTTCCCCTGCCCTCCTCCTCTCTAGGTAGTGGTCCCAGAACAGCTGCCTTTGGGGGGGGGGGGCGGTGGGCATTGTCATGCAGTGAGGGACTTCCCCCAGATGCAAAGTTGTGAAAGCAGCAGCCACTCAAATTAAACTCATTGTGCGCTCTGGACATTTTGCGGTTATATCTTCTTCCCCGAGCAACTGCTGAAATCCCTCAAACGCACTACACTAGGGCAGGGACGCGAGCAGGCCTGTATTCCCAGGCATCTCCCTCAGGACAAAGTCCCGCCAGGAGCCGCTCCTTTCCCATTTTGGAAACACCTGCTCTGCGGGACCGCATGGGCAGCCACTGGGGCAGGTCAGCGTTCTGTATTTACTCTGTTCAAGCGTGTGCCCCAGCGTAGATTAGGTACCCAACATGTTTGATGAAGGACCACCTGGAGGAATAAACGTGTAAACAATAAGCTCTTGCACACATAAACACGGGAATGCAGTAAAAGGACCTGGCAGCCAGGTAAAGAGTTAATAAAGTTTGCTGGGCAGAGGGATTCCTGGATCTCTTTGCTGATGGGCGTGAGGGGACCTGGGAACACTCCAAGGGCGTCACAGGGCTGCAGGACCCGTTCGAACGTCCGGCCGGCCTCCCTGGCAGCAACGCGCCCTCTGCGCGGGCGGAGCACCACTCACCCGCTTCTCCAACATCCTCAGCAGCAGGCGGAAGCGCGCGTCCTCCCGCAACCACGGTGGAAGCTCTTTCTCCCCGTGGCTCTTGGCCTGTTCCAGCTGCTCCTTGAGCTCCTTCAGCACCGAGATCTCCTGAGTCAGCTGGCTGTGCCAGGTCCTGGTCGCCTGCAGGTCCAACTCAAGGTCCAGTGAGGTGCGTGGTAGGCGCTCAGCACGCAGGGATTTGACAGATGAAGGCTACGGAGGTGGGGATGGTTTTTGACCCGTTATTACAGGGCCGGGTCCAGAAAGCCCACACGACCCCCTGGTCTGAACCTCAGACACCCTCCCTCTTTCGTTCATCCGCGGGCTTCCGTTCCTTCAAAAATGGGGCTCGCCCTCCCCCTGGAGCCCGTCTTGATGTTTTCCATGTCTACTGCTCGTATTATTGAGCATTTTTATGTCCCAGACACGGTGCTAGGCGCTTTACTTCTGTTACCTCAGTTCATTTTCACAACCCTGTGAGGTCCTGACCGTTACCATATGCACAGATGAGGAGGCTCCCAGAGGTTAAATCACACAGATTATAAGCAGTAAAGCCGAGATTCCACCCCAGGAGCTGGCTCCAGAACCTACCCACTCACTCCCTACACGGCGCTGCTTTCCCTACTCACAGTGTCCTCAACATTTACCCCCTCCTTTACTGGATTCTTGTCACTATCCTGCTCTAAAGCTGTTTCCTCAATGCAGGTCTGTCCCCCATGCATTGACTTTGTGGTCCGGTAATGGACATCTATTGTTTCTGCCTGTCCAGCTTCCACTTCTCTAATCTTATAGTAATAGCATCCTCATCTTCCCTTGGGGATCCACTCATCTGCCATAGTCAATCCATCTGTTTCACATGGGGGGCTTCAGGGATAGGAACGTGACCTGAACCTGGCCAATCAGAATCTCAGTGATTGCTTCAGGGGTGAGCACGTTATCCAAGCCCAGGCAGTACCACTCAATTCTGGCACTTTTGCTGAGCTACTGGGAAAAAAGGCAATGTCTTTACACAGAGGCCGCTGAGCCAGCAAGATATAAACCTAGAAATGGTCATGGTCGTCTTCACCAGCATATGGGGTAGCCCTGTTTAAGCCATCTGGAGAGAGCAGTGCCATGAGAGGGCGACTGAAGCTTGATGACATTGGTTCAGCTCCTGGATCAAACCATGCCTGAAGTCAGTCCAACATCCTAGAGTTTTCCATTAAATGAGCTAATACATTCCCTTTTTCACTTTCAAGCTATATTTGAGTTGAGTTCTTCAATTATCTGTATGTAAAAGATCTTGATTAACTATAATCATTAACTCTCCTCCTATCAGAAAACACTAATCATTAAAAAAGAATAAATGACTGTGGGAGATGGAGTTCTAAGATGGCTCCCAAGATTCCTACCTCCTAACATACAAGCCCTGTGTAATCCCCTCCTCTTCAGTGTGGGTGGGACCTGTGAATATGATGGGCTATCACTCCTATGATTAGGTAACTGCAGGGAGTGAGTTGTAGGATGTGCAGGGGGAGCAGGCGGGAGCTTCTGCAGCTGCAGCATCATTTCTCCAGGAGTGGATCCCGGAACACCTGCTCCAGAATCCTCCGAGGAGCTTATTAAAATGCGGTTTCCAGGGCCCCACCCCAGCTGCCTGGATGAGACAGTCTGGGAGTGTGGCCTCAGAATCTGCATCATCAACAAGCTCCCAAGGAGACTTGGTGCTCCAGGGACTGCAGCACCAGCCAGCCACAGCAAACGGGGTGGGGCTGGGGTGAGACATGCCTGTCACTTAAGGCCATGTCCACGTTCTCCGGCAGCCAGCACTCTCTCCCTTCCGGGTGCGCCTCTTCTGCACTGCCTTCCTTCTCCTGCTCTCTCTAGTCCTTTCTGGAGACTTGGGCGGGGCAGGGTTGGGGGGACAGGCACAGGACCACTCTCCATGCGGGCTGTCAGCAACCGCCCCTGCGTGGGGCTGTCAGCACGCTCTCCTTTCTCTGCACTTTCTCTTTCCCTTTGCTCTCTCTGCTTCTCTTCCTGACATTCTGGCTCCTGGGTTTCTTCTAGTTCTGCAAACTCGCCAGAACTGCTGTCGAGCCTGCGTTGAAAGGCCAAAGTGCGGAGAGCCACACTGCACCTCCTGCAGCCCTGAATGAATGGTGAAAGTCACTGTTGGGAGTTGGGCCATTGTCTAAGACGGCCCCATCCTGACCCCTCAGCCAAGTCTCCGTTAAGGAAAGGTCAGATTGCTCTACGGGGACAGCTTGTGGCCTCTTCCCTGCGCGTTTGCAGCTGGACTGAGAGAAGCCCATGGGGGGCGGGGGGGCGCCCGGCTCCTCCGCCAGCAGGGAGGCTGTCAGGACCTGCAACTGCCCAGTCAGCTAGACGACACACACCGAACAGAGTCCTGCCTGAGGCAGGCTCCCATCGGTGGCTGTGACGTCTTGGGTTGATTAGTTCTTAGTGACTCTGATTTCTACCCAAGAAAACAAAGCCAAGTATGCACACTCCTGATCTAACCCTATTGGTCATAATAACGATGCTACATTGACCCTCTGGCACTTTCCCCAGTGCCTACCCAGGCCTTACAGTTCATCAACTTCCATTTGCA
Organism: Mesoplodon densirostris; assembly: GCF_025265405.1. Taxonomy (NCBI): domain Eukaryota; kingdom Metazoa; phylum Chordata; class Mammalia; order Artiodactyla; family Ziphiidae; genus Mesoplodon; species Mesoplodon densirostris. Next base: position 165,767,988 of record NC_082663.1, read on the forward strand.
AATATCCCCATGCTTGCGAGAGCGACTTTCTTCCAACCAGTGGCTGAGGAGAAACGGTCAGACGTCAGGGGATATGTGTGCCGGACACACGGCTCGGGGAAAAGAGGGAGGAGCAGGTGGACACACAGCTCCGAGGTGATCATCTTACCCGCTTCATCCTGACGCTGCGCCGCTCCAAGGAATTTCGAACAAAAGGTGGCTTCTTGGACAGGGTGGAGCTGTCACTGTCACTTCGGTTCAGCTGCCAGAGAAAAGGCGTGGGAAGCTAATGAAGGTCTAAGTGCATGCGGAAAGCACACTGAGTGTGTCCTCAATGATGCACACCCCTACGTGCCAGCCATGCGACATCTCATGTAACCCTTCCAGCAACCCATGGGGGAGGAGACGGAGGGTTAGGGGTTACCGAGTTTGCTCAAGGTTGGAGAGCTGGTACCAGCATGGCGGGGTTGACACTCGACAGTGTGACTCCAGGATCTACCGACCTCTTGACCTCCTACGCTAAGGCCTATTTGTATCAACTCTTCCCTGTTGCCCCGAGAGCCGCTTTCATGGCTGAAATGGAGCCCCTGTCAAGACTGACATATACATAAAAAAAGCAGCCCACAGGCAAAGCCTTGGGGACCACATCCCTGGAGAAGGTAGGCCAGACACGCTCTGTGAGGGCTGTGCTGATCACAGCTCTCCCTTCCTCAGAATCCTTCAGTCACCTAGTGATACGGACTGTCCCCAGAGGGCTAATGTTCCTCATCCATAGCCAGAGATCAGGGCTATGGTCAAGGAAGATGCTTTTCCACTGACAGTGTGTGTCCCCAGTGGGAGGACCGGAGAGGGAGGTGAGGATGGTAGCACATCCCAGGATGTGTGAGGCGGGGGCTTCTCTCCGGAGTCGTACTTTCAAGTCACTGGGATCGCCACAGGCTGATGCTACAGAGTCTGTTTATTCTGGCAGCTGTCAGCTCACTGCTGCAGGTCTCTTCTGAGAAGCTGTCCACATCGTCATTTTTGTGGTTATTAATAATTATTAGTGATAATGATATTAATAGTCCTGCTACGTTGATGAAATAGCTACTACACTAGGCAGAGGCTCAACCAGAATGAGAAATAGGCAACAGTAACCATGACGGCCACATGGACGGAGCCCCTACTATGTGCCATGGGCTTTACTGTCAGTTTCACTTAATCTTCAAACAATCCTAACTGAGGGAACTGAGGCCTGGAGACATTAACACACTTTTATAAGTCATGCAGTAAGCATTTCATTCATATACAGTGAAATGTTCTGGTAAGCATCAGAACAAGAGTTCAAGGTCCCGTCTGTTTGACTCCAAGGCATGTCCTCTTCTGGCCCCCAGGATGAATGTAGGGCTCGGAGATGAAATGAATATACAGACAGAGGGGTGGACCATCCTGACTGGGGTGAATTCATACAAATAGACAGGCTGGATATCGTATCAGAAGGGGAATTTATCCTACATTGTTTCAATCCATAGGTGACACTTACAGAATATGTGTCATACCAACTAGAATATGTGTCAGGACAATTGATGCTTAAGTCGTAGCTGTTTTTTTTTTTTTTTAGTATTTATTTATTTATTTGGTTGCACCAGGTCTTAGCTGCAGCAGGCAGGCTCCTTAGTTGCAGCACGTGGGCTCCTCAGTTGCGGCAGGCGGGCTCCTTAGTTGCAGCTCGCCAGCTCCTTCATGGCGGCACGCAGGCTCCTTACTTGCGGCACGCATGTGGAATCTAGTTCCCCGATGAGGGATTGAACCCAGGTCCCCTGCATTGGGAGCACGGAATCTCATCCACTGCGCCACCAGAGAAATCCCGAGTCGTAGTTGTTTATGTGCTAAAAACCATGTTATAAAACAAGCGATGAAAGCTACATTAAGTCCTTGAATTTAACTTTTTCTTAAAGATGTTGTAATGCATTTGATCTCAGACATGGTACAGAATATCGTTGCCTTTTTGTTATTTCCATCTGATGGCTAGGGAAATTGAGGAGCAGAGAGGTGAAATAACTGGCAGTCAGAGGGAGCTACAGGGAAATGAGAATTTTGGAAGGACTGTATCCTTCAGGTCAAAGTGAGCCAACCAACACATGTGCCAGCACTGCTGATAAATATGCAGGTGTTAAAGACACAGGGCTTGGGGAGAGCTGTGGGGAGTATAATATACCGTCTCTACCCCTCACGGATTTAAAGTCCAGTGGGGGTCCCAAGGCCAGGAAACTCACCAGGTGACACAGGCCATGCTGAGGACCAAAGAAGGGAGACACCCAGCAGAGGGTACTTGATGTGCAGATGTGTGGCATCAGGCCAGAAGGGATTGCTTGTATTCAGAACAAAGTGCCCTGACTTTCTGCATATATGAAATGGGATTAATACAACATGCCTTGCAGGGCTGTTTGTGACATTAGATGACACAGGAAAATAGGGATCTTTTGCGGGGAGGGGAGGGGGTGCTAATCTAATTACCATCCTCTTATGACTCTTGGTGGGAGACGAAGCCCACTTTCCACGAATGAAGCAGAAAGTCCCAGCGTCTTGCTTTCATGGCCTCCCTTGTAGCTAGAAGCAGGCACGGGACTAGACTCTGACAATTAAGTGCAACTGCTCTGGTCTTTGAATCACAGCCTGGTTAGCTGGACCAGTTCTCTGTCACTGTGCCTCTGGGCTTTAACCAGGCCGTTCTCTTCTGCTCCATGAGCATCCGTGTCTCGTGGTTTCTCAGGGAGAAGCCCTTAGCGGTTGAGGAGCAGCAGCAGCAGCAGCCAGAGCTTCCCTGGCCTCCCGCAGCGGTAGGAGTCTGGCGGGGGAATCAGTGCTGAACCCCAGAGGCAGTGGCACAGCCAGCTGGGACCACGTTCCACAGCATCACGTGGGGTGTCCTCCCCTGACTGCCTTTGTGGTATGGTTTTGGCTGTGGTCTGGCCCGCCTTGTTCCTCCCTGATGTCTGAAGTTGGTTCTACAGCTCTCCGATGAATGTGTGAACTACTCAAGTTCCTTTCCAAACATTTTTTCCCCGCATACACTGCCCACAGTCTGTTTCTATTGCTTGCTATGAAGAACTCTGACCAGTACAGGACTTGGTACTGGGGAGTGGGGTGCTAGAAACCACAGACCGGGAGACAGGGAGCTGGCTGTGTACTGGAGGTAGGATGGGGCACAGCACAGGCACCAATATTCCCTGTTGGGAATTTGAGAATGCTCATTCTGTGGGTGAAAACCAGAGGGATATACTCGTTACCTGTTGTATCTTGAGAGACAGACCGCACGCCTATAGAGTTTTAAGGGAAATGATAGGGAAAAAATTCAGGATGTTGTACCATTGGCTACTTCTTGTAGCCTTAAGTAAGAATCTACAAGAAATCTATAAGCTTGGGCTCAAGTGCAGTCAGAAAACAAAGAAGGAAAAATATACGGCTTTGCTAAGAAAGATGCCTTTTTTTTTTTTTTTTTTTTTCATTTTTTTGGCCACACCCCATGGCATGTGGGATCTTAGTTCCCTGACCAGGGACTGAACCCATGCCTCCTGCATTGGAAGGCAGGGTCTTAACCACTGGACTGCCGGGGAAGTCCCAGAAAGGTTGTATCTGCCTTGTGGCAGGTGATCCATGCAGACTAGGAATTTTTTAATCTGCAGCCCTGCAGGGTTGGAAACTGGTCCAGATAATAAAATATGGGAAGGGCCCAGCATAGTGCTAGGCATGCTAAAGATGCGTAATAAATGGGACTGGAGCTCTTTGTTATTCAAGGATGTCAATCCTGAAAAGGCCACCTAAGGCGAATCCATTTACACAGGAGACCAGAGTTTTATTGTCAATATTGGGGAAAAAAGTTTGAGTTTTTAGTTGGAAAAGAGAAGCACTTTTCAGAAGTTACATTTCATATCTTCCATTTGACAAAATTACAACTGCATTCTAAATCCTGATGACAAAGGATGAATCAAACACTCATTTCTTTTGGTGTGATGTTTCCAACAAGTGACATTCTTCACTTTGTGTTTGATTTCCACTGCACGTTCATAAAGTCGGGAATTTTGCCAGAAACAGATTATCCATTACCCTAAGGGCTTTTCTAAGTCCTTCAAGTTATTCACATTTGAAACATGGATTGGATTTTCCTCTTCCTCAGCTGTGTGCTCACTTAACTGCAAGATTCTTCACTTGTGATTCACGAATTCCCTCACGTTAAAATCACATTCAGGGCTTCCCTGGTGGCGCAGTGGTTGAGAGTCCGCCTGCCAATGCAGGGGACACGGGTTCGTGCCCTGGTCCGGGAAGATCTCACATGCCGCGGAGCAGCTGAGCCCGTGAGCCATGGCCGCTGAGCCTGCGCGTCCGGAGCCTGTGCTCCGCAACGGGAGAGGCCACAACAGTGAGAGGCCCGCGTACCGCCAAAAAAAAAAAATCACATTCAGTGACTGCAGGAAACCCTGTACCTTTCGCAAGATACGCAGCTACGTTGCAGGTGCTCACATTGTCTTTTCAGATGCTTACAAGCTCAAATATCAGCTAGACAATTGACACAGATGGAAGAGGTTTACATTATTTCTGGGAGGTATTACAGGGAATGTTTTGGGGGGACTAATTTGAAAAGTAGCCAGTAAATTAGTGAAATTGTCATGCTATGAAAAAATTACCTTCCCTACTCAAGCTTATAATTGGAGGCCTTGGATACTGAATATCAGATATTGAAACCCCCATATCCCCTCCCCCTCCCCAATAACAATAGGCAGGTGGGCGGCAGGTTGACGAGGTGGGGCAGGTTCCACGGGCCTTTCCTGCGACAACTTATTGGCACACTAGGCAGGAAGGTCCTGTTTATGCTTCTGGTTATTGCTCGTTGGTTTTTCGTGGTAGGAGGTAAGGAAGGTAGGAGGTAAGGAAGGATGTCGACATGTCATTTGAGTGTCAGGAACAGGGTCTTGGTTTTGTAGCCCCAGCAAGCAGCATGACCCTTCAGACGGGGTAGACTAATTAGATAGCAAGGCAAAGGGATCAGGGGGCCAAGCCTACTGCACGGCTTCTAAATCCAGCAGGGCCCGCAAGAGCAGGTCGGCAAGTGAAGTAGGTTCAACGGGGCCAGGTGGAGGCCACAGTGAACTTGAAAGCCCTGCCCCTCCACCCCTCCAAGTGCAGTGGCCCTCACTGCTCAGATCCAGCCAGTTGTGTCTGTGACAGAATGTGTAGCCCATGGGGACAGACAGTCCCTTTTTTTCCCAAGAGAAACTGGAATTTTATTTGAAACCTCTTCATTTTTTAAAAATTTTAATTGAATTTCCTAAGTTTTCATTGTTAGCAAAAAGTTCGATTAAAAAAACCCCTAAACCCATGACTGAGTAATAACAGGTCTGTTGCTATTTTGTAACCTCAGGCTGCAGGCTGCAATTGCCCTGGAAGGGGAGGAACTGCCCGCCCATCAGCGATGGTGAGGGTCAGTCTGATCTCAGTAAGGGGTGTGGCAGGGCAGGGCGTAAACAAGGAGGAGGGGGGAGTTGGCTGGAATTATAAAATCACTGGCCCTGTGTTGGTTATGGAGGCTTTCCCAGGCCTTAGCTGATTCAATCCTTAAAGCAAGCCCATAGCGTTGGTCTGTTAACATTATGAGGAAACAGGCTCCGACGGGGACGCAAGGTGAGCGTGATGGGAACTTGCACCCAGAGCTGTGTGAGAACCAGGGCTCTGGGCTACTGGGAGAGAAGCAGGTGCTCTGGGGGAGGAAAGCGCCACATGGTTGCTTACCCGGCACACGTACTGGCTCTGGGGGCCCGGGGAGAAGGTCTTGGAGCGGATGATGGTGCTCCCTCGAAGAAATGGCCCTGGAGATGGCGCACCCACCCGGCGGTCCTTGGGCCGCACCACCGTGGGAGATGGGGCCGGGGTCTCCGTGTTGGTCTCTTTGTCCACCTGAGGAAGAGGTCACAACTGTGAGGCCACTGGTATCCGCAGAGTCTCGGGCACCTTCCACAGCTGCTCCCCACCCCTGTCACCTTGCCTCTGGCTCTCAGTCACAGCCAGGGGCTTCCGCGGCCCCAGCCCAGCCAGGACAGTGCCCAAGGCCCTGAGTACTGGCCCCCAGTCCTCCCTGACACCTGTGGGCTGGGGCTAGTGGGAAGTGTTCAGTCCCCTAACAAGCTCACGTAAGCAGTAGAGGTACCTCACCCACCAAAGTCCCGGACTTCACACCCTCAAGACCAACTGTATTTTAACAAAGCCGTAGCCAAGGCCTCCATGACCCCAGCCAAGAACTGCAGATGTTTTCATGGAGTTATGGAGGCAACTAGCAGATCTCATTATTTAAACTAGGTGATCAGGTTTTCTATTGTCCTTTCACAGTAGTTACCAGCAGAGGTAGATAAGAACACCCAAATGAAAGGCCTGGATTCACCAAAACAGGGCCTTCATGTGATTTTGGAAAAGGCACCCCCTTTGGCTGGAGAAACTACGGAAAGACTTCCCCTCGGTGCGGGGCAGTCAGAAGGCAGGCCCAGGTTCTCCTCTCACACGCCTGTTGCATCCCACTCCCAGGGGTCAGGCACCTTTGTGCAGTGCACAACCTGCCTCTCCAGCCCCATGTGCCCGGCTCAGACACAATGGGGCGCTCTCCTTCCAGGAGTCCTGCAGGTCAAAGAACATGGAGATCTCTTTGGAGCGTGAAGCCTGTTATATCATGTAACCCTAGTGCAGCAGGGAAGCAGGAGGCGAAGGGAACTTGACTAGAACCTCTTTCTTACTGCACTTTGGGCAGACCCAAATGGAGAAATCCATTCACTCAAAATCTTAGAACCCACCTGCCAGGTTGGTATTACTGTGTCCATTTTAGAGATGAGGAAACCAAGGCTGGAGAGGGAAGAAGTCATCTGCCTAAGGCTACACAGCTAGGAAGGAGCAGAGCTGGCATTTGAACCCAGACCCACCTGCCTGCAAAGACTGAGGTCTGCCCAGAAAACCGGGAACTGCAGAGGGCAGCAGAGATGAGGGGATGAGTCAACGTCTCCTGGCTTACTGACCCCAATTCCAGGCAGGGACACGCCTGCACAACCTTCTGCAGGTTATCCCACTCGGAAGGCCTGTCCCCGGATGCTGGAGCATGAGACTTAGCCCCGAGCCTCTTCTGATTGCCCAGGTTCAAGGATTGAGGGCTATTTCCCCAAGACAGCCCTTCCCATGTCCCCAGCCCTCCCTACCTTTAGCGCTGGGCACTCATCCATATCGTGTGAGGCTTTCTCAGCGAAGACGTCCTCTTCCTCTTCCCCCTCTTCCTCCTCCTCAGCTGCTGACTCGTTCTCGCGGGTCCCCTCCTCGCACGTCCTGCGGTGACAAGGCACTTTGATTACCCACAGCACCTACTTTCATCTGTTCACCTGCCATTGAAGTGCATCCAGGGCAGGGCTCCCAAGCATTTTCAGGATTGAGGACACTTTTAAAAAAAATCAATTTTAGTGAGGTATCTTTTACATGTAACAAAATGCATGTCATGTATAGTTTGATGAGTTTTGACCAATATATTCCCCTGTGTAACCAATACCACACTCAAGATAAAGAATGTTCCATTACCTTGAAAGGTTCCCTTGTACCCTTTCCCAGTTAAACTCTCCCCAGCCCCAGCCCACCACTGATCAGCTTTCTGTCACTAAAGATTCAGTCTGATTTTTCTTGCATTTCACAGAAATGGAATCAGACAGTATATGCTCTTTTGTCTCTGGCTTCATTCTCTCAGCATCATGTTTCTGAGATTCATCCATATTGGTGCATAGTATCAATAGTTCACTCCTTCTTATTGTTGAGTAATCTTCCATTGGATGGATAGACTATACTTTGTTCATCAGGTGATAAACATCTGGCTTGTTTCCATTTCTTAGAAATTATGAATAAAGCTTCTATAGACATTCACCTACAAGTCTGTGTAGAAATAGGATTTCATTCCTCCTGGACGTTGTATTCATTTGCTAGCGCTGCCATAACACAATACCACAGACTGGGTGGCTTTAACAACAGAAATTTATTTCCCACAGTTCTGGAGGCTTAAAGTCCAAGATCAAGGTGTGGGCAGGTTTGGTTTCCTCTGAGGGCTCCCTCTGTGACTTGTAGATGGCCATCTTCATGCCGTGTCCTCAGGTGGTCTTCCCTCTGTATGTGTGTCCCTGGTATCTCTCTGTGTGTCCAAATTTCTTCTTCTTCTAAGAACAGTCACAATGGATTAGGGCCCACCCTAACTTTAACAGCCTTGTGTTAACTGAATCAGCTCTTTAAAGACCCTGTCCTCAAAAACAGTCGTTCTCTGGTACTGGGGTCAGAGCCTTGAATATCTGAATTTTGGGGAGACACAATTCAGACTATTACAGATATATATATATACATACCTAGGAGTAGAATTGCTGGGTCAGACAGTAAGTATAAGTGATTAAATGTTTTTCCCATGTGGTTATACCATTTTATGTTCCCACAGTAATATGAGAATTCTGGTTCCTCACCTATACTTGGTATTATTAATCTTTAAATTTAGTCCTTCAACTGAGTGAGTAAGTACTCATATCTCGTTCTGGTTTTAATTTTCACTTTCCTGTTGAGAGTATTTTCCTGCATTTATTGACCATTCTTATTTTCTTTTGCAAGGTGTCTGTTAGAATTTTTAGCCTATTTAAAAATTGGGCTGTCTTTTTATTACAGAGTTGTAAGAGTTCATTATATATTCTAGATAGGAATCCTTTGCAAATATTTTCTCCAAGTCTCTGGCTTGCCTTTTCCTCTTCTAAATGGTGTCTTCCAAAGAACAGAAGCTTTTGATTGTGACAAAGTCCAGTTTATCAGTTTTTCTCTTTAATGGTTTGTGCTTTTTATGCTGTACCTAAGAAGTCTTTGCAAAGAGTTTCTCTGGTAGTTTCTTTTAAAAGTTTTATAGTTTCAGCTTTTATGTTTAGCCCTATGATCCACTGCAGATTAATTTTTGTCCATGGTACTCAAAATTTATTTTTTTCTATATGGATAGGCAATGGGGTGGCTGTACCATTTGTTGAGGAGACTTTATTTTTGGTGATATTCTTCATAATTATCCTTTCTCCTTGGACTCCAGGGTTGGAAGGAGTTGGTGTGACAAATGGACGGAATTTGTTAATTAGTAATTTATCTCCATTCCCATCTTTACTTTTCAAAGACATACATAACTGCCAGGCTTCTGATCAGCATGAGACAGTATTACCATACTGAGCTGGAGGAATTCCAGCCAAAAGCAGAGAATTTGACACCTAGTTAGCTGGCTCAGTGAGACTGTGGATAAACATAAAATCTCCCTTAGGATTTTCCCAACAGGGAGAACAGATCTTGGCTCTCCATCCCCAGCCCTGTGATGAAAACCTCCCTTGCACTTAGAATGGGGACTTATCGCTATGGAGGGGCTTCTCCCTGCTGGCCTTTTTTTTTTTTTTTTAATTTGGTTGCACCGGCTGTTAGTTGTGGCAGGTGGGCTCCTTAGTTGCAGCCCACAGGCTCCTTTGTTGCAGCACGTGGGCTCCTTAACTGCAGCTCCAGGGCTCCTCAGTTGTAGCTCGCCGGGTCCTTCGTTGCGGCATGCAGGCTGCTTAGTTGTGGCACGCGAGTGGGATCTAGTTCCCTGAACAGGGATCGAACCCGGGCCCCCTGCATTGGGAGTGGGGAGTCTCATCCACTGCACCACCAGGGAAGTCCCCCCCAGCCACCTTGATCTACTCATAAAAGAGCCATTAAACGTGAGTGCTCACAGGGAGCACCTTGGTGAGGATTGTATAGATGCCACACCATTAACCAGCATTGACTGAGGGCTTAATGAACGGCAGGTGCTTCGTGGAGGTCTCACAACCACACTGAAAGACACTCTTGTCTCCGTTTTACAGATTCAAAAGCGGAGGATCAGAGAGTGGGTAGGCCTTGTCCAGTGTCACAGGCCACTCAGTGGTGCAGCCAGGTTTCCAATCCACGTTTGTTCAGTTCCACGAAGTGCTCAACCACTAGGGAAGTCTCTTCTTTGTGACTAAGAAGCTGATTTAAGTATTTTCCAGGAAGGAAAAAAAAACAAAACCCTCAACTGTAAAGAGAAAAATAATTAGTCACATCTTTGCACCCTTTGGAAAAGTGGCCAAAAGTAAATAAATAAAAAATTTTAAATATATATCTGATAATATGAAGTGAGGGTTTGGGAAAAAGGCATATCCCTGTGGGGAGTGTTAATTAGAGCAGCCAGTTTATACTCTGAAGTCAATTTAGCAGCATCTGCTAAAACAAAACATGTACATATTTTTGATTAAATACTTGTCAATTATATTGTATCAGAGAGGATGTAGCTTTAGGGGTACTCTCAGTCACTGCTGGTGGAGCATTTACTAGGACAATCTTACTTGAGAATGATTCTGCAGTGCCTGGTAAAATATAAAACACACATGCCCTGGGACTCAGCTAGGCCACTTCTCAACCTCTGTCCTAGACAAACACACACAAGTCCCCGAGGAGGTAAATCCAAGGGTTTTCACTCTAGCATTGTTTGTGATTATATTCTTCTATATTTTCTAATCCTCTAAGAGTTTTGTTTTGCTTGTGGATCTTTAAAAAAGATCGAGTCTTCTGATTATATGCACTAAAGAAACCTAAACAAATAAAAGGAGGGAGTAACAATGGCACCCTCCTTTGGGCCTTGGGTGCCGAGGGGGAAGGAGAGGAGATGAGAACTGAGGGCCAGTCTCTGGAACCCTCCACTCCAGAGCTGAGCGGGCACAGCAGAGCTAGTTAACATTCCAGGACCAAAAGAAGCCTCCAGTCTGGGGGGAGGGGGCTGCAGATGGATTTACCCCAGTATAGCAGCTCTGGGATTCCCAGCCCCCTTTGTAAGTCAGTGTCTGGGGAAGTTTGAATGGCAAGGGGTGGGGAGAGAGGGGGCCACAAAGGGAGAGAGAACAGAAGGTGGTTGCTAGGAGATGGCGTGAAAAGTCTCAACAGAAGCTTGGAATTTGGCGGAAACCACTGATCTTGTGCCAGGGTTTTGGAAGACAGGTCCTGGGCCTATTTCCGGCATCAGACCTTTGCAGTGTGCCAGAGAGAAGGAGAGAGAGGGAGAGAGAGGGAAGAGGGAGGGAAAAAGACAGGAGAAAGAGAAAGGCAGGGGGGATGGAGGGAGGGAGGAGGGAAGGAGGGGGAGGGGAGGAGGAGAGGAGAGAGAGAAGGAGGTGGGGAGGGAGGGAAAGGGAAGGAAGCAGGGAGACAGATGGAGTGGGACAGAGAAGGAAAGAGAGAAACTGAGACCATTCAGAGAGAATCCTAAAACGTACGAACATACAAAAATTCAGGAACCTTGCCCTATTCTTTATCACATGGAGGAAGAGAAGAGGAAGAGAGGGGCCAGCCTGTGGGCCAAATCCAGCCCACTGCCTGTTTTTGGACAGTGCAAGGTCCAAGCTATGAATGGTTTTTATATTTTTAAATGGCTGAAAAACACAATCGAAAAGAGAGGAAATTTCATGGTGTGTGCAAATGATGTGAAATTCAAACTTCAGTGTCTGTAAATGAAGCTTCAATGACAGAATCCCAGTGGTTGGTGTAGGTACCATCTATGGCTGCTTTCACACTATGATGGAGGAGTTGAGTGGATATAACAGAGTCCATATGGCCCACAAAGCAGACATTTTCTATCTGGCCCTTTCCAGAAAACACCTGCTCACCCCTGGAGTAAAAGATACTAAGGAAAGACTTCATGTGAGACCAAACATATAATCTAGGGCTGTAACAGAAGAGTCACCGTGTGCTTCCTGTGAGTAAGGGTCTGTGTTAAGTGCTCAGCATGCGTAATTTTTTGAGTCTACAAAACTCCCCATGTGTAGTGGTTATTTCTTAAATCTATATTTCACAGATAGGGAAAACAGGGTTAGAGCCTGGTTCTCAGCCCAGGCTTCACCTCAGAAATACCCAGGAAGTTTTTAAACTTACTGATGCTCAGGCCTCACCCAGCCCTAGAATCCCACAGGGAGTTGGATGAGTGAGACTCCAAATTCACATCTGTCTGGATTCAGAGCACATGCACTTAAGTACAACTACACACACTTCCTCCAGATGGCAAGGTTCCTAGGCTGTGCTCATTTCCAGCTGGTAGTTACCCGTGCTGCTCCTCGATTTACTGCTAAGAATCTCTGCTGTTTCTGGCGTGTCTACTACGAGCTTTGTGCTTTCACTTCCTCAGTGGCTTTTCCTTCAATCCCTTCTGATAACCCCACACAGTCGGTGTGATGTCCCCACTTTTCAGCTGAGGATCAGACAAGGTCAGAACGACTTGCCTAAGAGTGGGGGCTCTTGAGGGGGAGGGCAGGGGCTGGGAGGAAGCATGTGTGGGCTTCCGGCGAGCCGGTGACGCTCTGCTTCTCGATTTGGGCACTGGATTCACGGGTAGTTTTGTTTCCGAAAATTCACTGAGCGGTACACTTATGTGAACATTTCTGTATGTACATTATGTTGCAATACAAAGATTAAAAATGCTTTGCCGGGGCTTCCCTGGTAGTGCAGCAGTTGAGAGTCCGCCTGCCGATGCAGGGGATACGGGTTCGTGCCCCGGTCTGGGAGGATCCCATATGCCGCGGAGCGGCTGGGCCCGTGAGCCATGGCCGCTGAGCCTGCGCGTCCGGAGCCTGTGCTCCACAACGGGGGAGGCCACAGCAGTGAGAGGCCTGCGTACCGCATAAAACAAACAAACAAACAAAAACGCTTTGCCTAAGGTTACACAAAAAAAGATGAAGCTAGGATTTGAACCCTAGTCTGCATCACTGTTTCCTAAAGTGTGTCATAAGACTCTTCTGTGGGTAAACAAGGGACTAAAGAACACTGATCACACAGTGAGAAAGCTGCGTCCTGTTCACTTCTCCTTCAGACCTGTTTACATCAAGGAGGAAGTCTCTCTTGGGCAGTAGCATGTCTTTAACATTGCTGAAACACTGACTGACCTTCCTTTTTAACAATGGGAGAGGAGACCTTAGTCTTAGAACCTTGGCAAGCAATATACCCAGCTAGACTTGAATACTCTTGTTGTATTTTCATTACATTTAATCTTCCACAGTTACCTTCTGAGGCAGGCTTGGCTCATGGCCTACTCAATATCCATTCCTACTTTCTTCCTTAGTAACAGAATCCTGAATTTTGTGCCAACTAAGAGACCTCATTTCCCAGTCTCCCCTGAAGTTAAGTAGGCCAAGTAGCTAAGCTTGGCCAATGAGAAGCAAGTAGAAATTGCTGGGTGGGACTTTCAGGAATGCTCCTTGGTTACAAGGAGTGCAGGAAGACTCTGTTGTCTTTCCTCTTTCCTGATGCCTGCCTGATGGCTGGTGACTCCGCAGCCATTCTGTGCTTAGCAGCCTTGATGATGGAGGTCACACATAAGGCCAGCAAAGCAGAATGAGAGAAAGAGCCTGGGTTCCCAGTAACATCGTAGGGCTGACAGATGCGCCCCAGAATGCCTTTTTCCAGTCTTTTTTTTAAGTAACAAAGAAGTAAACTTCTATCTTGTTTAAGCCCATTATTTCTGCTCTATGTTTCTAGCAGTCAACTGCAATTCCTTACTGAGGAATCTTCAATTTATGGCAAATTATACTTATTTCCACTTCTAGTAATATAAAGCTTCCTAAGATTTTTTTTTAATCAAAATAAATGTAAGTTCATTAAGACAAACACTAATATTAGATGTGAACTAGCATGAGTAATTCCTGGAACACAAAATGACAAAATGACAAGGGATTCTGGGAACTACTGTACCAGACTATATACTGCCTTTTTGCCTGCAGAGAACCCATGAGGAGAGAGGTTCTCCGTTTTCACAGAGGAACACTTCTGTTGGTTGCCCGGGTATTTGGGGATCTCATCCTTGGGCCCAGGTCCAAGCCAGGTCAGTTCCCAGGGACACCCTCACTTACCAGCTGTCTTCCAGGGTCTGTGCACTGCTCCTTCCCTCCTGCCTCTTCTCCAGCTCCACAGCTGTCTGTTCCAGCAAAGCAGACACGGCATCCTGCAGAGACAAAGGCTGATGGGTCCATCTGTACACCATGGGCATAGCCCCACCCGGCAGGAATCAGAGTGTGTCACCCTCCCAGTGAATGGAGCGTAAAACTGAAGAGCAGAGTGGGTAAGCGTCTTGCTGTAGAGTCACATAAATTGGAAATACAGTCCTTAGTTCTTCTAACTGGCAGTTCTCTGGAGAATAACCTCTGCATGTACAGACAGAGTTTGGAAGACAGCCAAGTTTAGTGTTTGGGTGAGACGGAATTATAGGTCTCCGGCTGTAAGGAGAGCATGGTGTAGTCAGGGAGACCATCCCATAAACCATCAATAACAAAACAATCTGGGAAGGACTATGAGAGAGATAAGTACTGGATGTTTGAGAACAGAGGCATGGTGGCAAAGCTAGCTTGGGGGCTGTATTCAGGGAAGGCTTCCTAGAGGAAGAGTCTTCATACTGAATGGTGTCTATGGTGAGGAAGGCTGTGTGACTTGAGGAAATTATTTAATGTCTCTGAGACTCAGTTTCTTCTAATAATTACTCCACCTCTGATGTCCAGCCATCTCCAATTCAGGGAGAGGCTTTTCTTTCCATCCAGCCAGGTGCCGCATGTACAGGAGAAGGGTGCAAAGCTGTGACCCAGCTCACCGTGCTTTCAGGTCCTGGCATGGGGGCCATGGCTCCCGCTGGTTTGGGCTCCCTGCTCTGTTTCTTCAAGTATTTGTAGCTCAGGACATTGTACCAGCGAGTCGACCTCTCCCCGGACCGGCAGACCTCAGCCAGGCTGATCTGGGCACCTCCCTGTGGAGAATGGGAAAAAAAGCACAACCAGGGGGTGACCAGGTATTCTGGGGGCAGTATGCAAAACACCACTCCAGGTGAGACAGAAGCTTCCTGGGAGGAAGAATTGGCTAGGTGCTAATCATTTTCCAATAACTCCCTTGTTCACTAACTTATTCTTTCATTGAGTTGTATGGGTTCTTTAAATATTTATCAGATACATGATTTTCAAATATTTTCTCCCATTCAGTAGGTTGCCTTTTCATTTTGTTGATGATTTCCTTTGCTGTGCAGAAGCTTTTTTTTTTTTTTTTTTTTTGCGGTACGCGGGCTTCTCACTGTTGTGGCTTCTCACTGTTGTGGCCTCTCCCGTTGCGGAGCACAGGCTCCGGACGCGCAGGCTCAGCGGCCATGGCTCACGGGCCCAGCCGCTCCGCGGCATGTGGGATCTTCCCGGACCGGGGCACGAACCCGTGTCCCCTGCATCAGCAGGCGGACTCTCACCCACTGCGCCACCAGGGAAGTCCTGTGCAGAAGCTTTTGTTGGAGGTAGTTCCACTTGTTGATTTTTGCTTTTGGTGTCAGAGTCAGAAAACATCATGACCAGGACTGATGTCGAGGAAAACAACTCAAAGCTCCAGAAACAGAGGACTGGAGGCATGAACTGTAATATATCTATAGGGTGGAATATTACATAGCTATGCACAAAAAATAAGGAAGATCTCTAGGTAGTGATGTAGAGAGTTCTCCAGGCTATATTAATTCCAACAAGATAACAGTCAATTTCAGGCTGGCTCATAGGTGTGAATACTCTACCTCAGTAAACTGGATGCACTCTGATGGCATTTATGCATTTGTTCATTCGTTGAGTCAACACACACCCATTTTCCCAGTAGCCTCTGTGTGCCAGGCACTGTCCTGGGTGTTGTGGATAGGGAAGGAGTTAAGGCAGAGAAAAATCCCTGCCCTCATGAGCTTCTATTCCAGTCTGGGGGAATCAGATAATCAATAAGTAACTTTATATTGTGTCTCACAGAGTCTAAGATGCCATCGATTATAAAGTGCATTATTATTTCATGTACCACTAAGAAAGAAACATAGTTGCCAATTAGACTATGACCTGCCATCTAGTGTACACTGCATCTTGATCTCACAGATGATAAACTGTGAAAATAACATGCACCCTGATACCTATGATATAGAGAAATATTAGGTGATGTAAAGTGCTGCAGAGAAAATAATACAGGGAAAGTGGAGAGGAGGGGGTAAGAGAGTGGAGGGGGCAATGTGATTTTAAATAGGGTGGAACGAAGTCGTCACATAGAAGGTGACATTCGGGTTAAGATCAGAATGAAGCGAGGGGGTGAGATTTGCCCATCAATATCCGGGAGAAGAGAATTCTGGTGAGAGAGGACAGCAGTGCGAAGCGCTGGGGAAGGGGGTGTGCGGGTGTATTCAAGGGGCAAAAGGAGGCCGGAAGAAGAGTCTTGGGGATAAAATCCAAGAGATGACAAGGAGCAGACCGTGGAGGGCCTGGGGGGCCAGGCAAAGGCCCAGGTGTTGACTCTGGGTGGAGACAGACGCCATCCTAAGGCTTCAAGTAGAGGAGTGGCATGCAGTCATCTGCAATCTAACAGGATGCCCCTGGCTACCGTGTTGAAAGGAGACGGAGGGCAGCAAGAACAGAAGCAGGGGGATCCAGTGGGGGATTCTGCAACCATTGGGCCAGAGGTGGTAGGTTAGGTCAGGAGCACAGAGAGACATGGTTGGAATCTGGGGATCTCCTGAAGGTAGAGCTTCCAGGAGGTCCTGAAGGATTGGAGGTGGGGTATGAGAGGAAGAATGGGGTCCAGGATGACCCTGATGTCTCTGGCCTGGGCAGTGGAAGAATGGGGTTGCCTTTAGCTGAGATCGTGAAGACATGGGAGGCAAGGTCAGGGGCGTGCTTGTGGACACATCACTGGTGATGGCTACTGGACATGCAAAAGGAGATGTGGATTCCAGCAGCGGACATACAATGCCGAGATGAGTGGAAAGGCCCAGGCTGGCGCCATCCCATGGGATGGTGTTTGAAGCCAGGGGATAGGACGAGATCACCGAAGCAGTGCACGCAAGTAGAAAAGGGGAGAGGAGCAAGGTCTGAGCTCTGGGGCCTTCAAACAGAGAGAGGTCAGGGAAATGAGCAAGAATCTGCAAAGGAGACAGACAGAGAAGGCCGGTGATGGGGGAAGAAGGCCAGGAGAGCGAGGGGCCTGAGAAGCCAAGTCAGGGCAAAGGATGTTGAGGAAGATGGAGTGAGCAATCGTGCCAAATGCTGTAGGCAGGCCAAGAGGGACAAGGATGGAGAGCCAGCCACTGGATTTAGCAACAAGGAGGTCCCTGATGAGCACATTTCTGGTGGAACGATGTGGGCAAAAGCCCACGTGGACTGAGATACAGAGAGAACACACACACCTCTTTCAAGCGTTGCTAGAGAGCAAAGGAAAGAAATAATGTAGTAACTGGAGGAAGAAATGGGGTTAAAAAAATTTTTTTAAAGCAGGGGAGAAATAACAGTATGTTGGCATACTGATAGGCCAGATCCAGTGAGGAGGGAAAACTGGAGACACAGGAGAGAGCAAAAGAGTAACGGTTGGCGTGACACCCTTGAGAGAGGATGGCCCTAGATGGGAGTGGGGAGGGCCCCTCCTTAGCTCCGGGAAGAACAGCAGAGCCCACGAGGACAGGCAGATGCGGCGTGGCAGCTGTGGGGTTCCTTCTACTCTTCCAGAACTGGGTGTGAAGGGAGGGCCTCAACGGAGGGAGAGTAAGGGCAAGGAGAGGGGAGAGGATAAGGATTTGTCACTGAGACAAGCAGGAGAGTAAGTGGTCCAGGGAGACAGAGTATAAACGCTGGGCAGCAAGAGGGCTCACGGCAGGTTCGTGACCACGATTTTAAAATGACACCGCAGGGCGGTGGTGTGTGCGTTTTGCTCCAGTTGCACGGGCAGAGAGATGGGGAGAGTTCACTTTGATGGGGCTGGGTTTTTGCCAAGTGGGGATGGCAAAGTGAGAAAGGGGCAAGGGGGCGGTTGTGATGAGACATGGGATATGAGTGGGGCCTGGGCAGGGGGCTGCCTTTACAGAACGTGCACAGTCAGGGCTTGAGTAACCAGGACCCGGCTGGAAAGCCTGTGACTCCTGCGATGCCACCCTAAAGCATCTGGCGGAACTGTTGCCCACGATATTGGGGAAGGCAGTATTCATCCAAACCCATAATCCAGTAGGAGAGTGTGATGATGACACGACAAGATGCTGGAATCCTTGTTCAAATCCAGACTTCTCTACCTACTCGCTGGATGATCTAAGCCGGTTAATTAGCCTTTCTGGGCCTTGATCCCTTATTTGTCAGATGGAGATAATCCTAATATTGCTTCCCAGGGCTGTTGTGAGGATTAAATGAGATACTGCACACAAAGTTCTTAGCCCAGTACTAGACACGCAGACACTACTCAGGATGGGTACTATTGTCCTTGCCCGGCTGGTCAAATGGCTCAAAACAGACCAGGGATTCCACAAACCCAGCAGTGCAGGGAGACTGTGCTTGGGAGCCTATGGCCCTTCCTCCTCTTGTCTCATTTCCTTTCCTCCTCCAGCCACCAAAACACAACAGCCTAACACTCACGTCCCCACGGGACACGGGAACAGAGGCTTCCCGTTGGCCGAGGACGGAGACAAGCTACGGCGGGATGAGCGCTTTGGCTGCTGCCATGGCAACCAGCAATGGCCAGACGTCAATTAGGAAGGAGGAATAAAAGGCATCCAATTAGGAGAAGAAAAAGGATTGAGTCTCTTCTCATTTAGGAATGCTCGGGGCTAAGGAAACGCTTCACTGGAGGAGCCTGGATTTGTTTATTCATTTTTATTTTAAAAATTATATCCTTGGGGCTTCCCTAGTGGCGCAGTGGTTAAGAATCTGCCTGCCAGTGCAGGGGGCATGGGTTTGAGCCCTGGTTCGGGAAGATCCCACATGCCACGGAGCAACTAAGCCTGTGCAGCACCACTACTGAGCCTGCGCTCTAGAGCCTGCGAGCCACAACTACTGAGCCTGCGCACCACAATTACTGAAGCCCGTGTGCCCAGAGCCCGTGCTCTGCAGCAGAGAGAAGCCACCGCAATGAGAAGCCCGTGCACCACAACGAAGAGTAGCCCCCGCTCACTGCAACTGGAGAAAGCCCACGCAGCAACAAAGACCCAACTCAGCCAAAAATAAATAAATAAAATAAATAATTTTAAAAAAAAATTCTATATTTTTTTTTCCGCAGTACACAGGCCTCTCACTGTTGTGGCCTCTCCTGTCGCGGAGCACAGGCTCCGGACGTGAAGGCTCAGCAGCCATGGCTCACGGGCCCAGCCGCTCCATGGCATGTGGGATCTTCCCAGACCGGGGCACGAACCCATGTCCCCTGCATCGGCAGGTGGACTCTCAACCACTGTGCCACCAGGGAAGCCCTATCCTTTTATATATATACACACACGTGTGTGTGTGTCTGTGTCTATCTATCTAGGTATATATATATGTGCTTTTTTTTTTTTTGGCTGCACTGTGCAGCTTGTGGGTTTTCTCAGTTCCCCAACCAGGGATTGAACCCAGGCCACGGCAGTGAAAGCCAGGAATCCTAACCACTGGCCACTAGGGAACTCCCTGGAGCCTGGATTTGGAAAAGCTTTCCGCTCCATCCTTCAGCAGCACCCACCCTGCCTGCCAAATCCTGCAGTCACCATCCACCTGGGGGCTCCAGGGAGCACTGTAGCGGCACACAGAAAACATCCAGGGTCTGACATGGGTGGACCTGCCTGGGTTCTAACTCTGTTCCTGCCACTTCCTGACTGTGTGACCTTGGGCAAATTCTTTGTGCCTCGGTTTCCTCACTGGTGTAACAGTTACCTATTTTATAAGATTGTAGCGAGGATCAACAGAGATAATACATGAAGGAGCTTAGCTCAGAGCCCACCATACAAACTGCATCCAATTGACACAAGCTATTGCATTACTGTGAGCGTAACAACAACATAAATGGCAATGACGCTGTTATGAACCCTAGCCAAGCAGGAAAGGGATGGGAACTGATTTTCCGTGAGACCTAGTGTGCGCAGACACTTTGCTTTACATCCTTGCTACGGGGACCAGCAGTTCTGGCATCACCTGGGAGCTTGACAGAAATGCAGAATCTTGCTGCCTGCCTACCCAGACTCGCTGAATCAGAATCTGCATTTTAACCAGAGCTGCAGGTAACCTGTGTGCACGTGAAAGTTGGAGAGGCACTGCTTTAGTGCTTCATTTAACCCTCAGAGAACCACCTGTGAGGTAGCCAGTGTTAGCTGGTTTTACAGAAAAGGAAACAGACAGAATTAAAGAGTCTTAGGCCACACAGTGGGGAAGGCTGGTGACTCAGCCTCAGGCACAAGGGATGTGGCGCTGCAATTCCACGGCAGAAAAAGGAACTCCCCGCCCCCCCTTCCCCTGCTCTCAATAAGTCTGGGAACAACGCTGTTCATCTGTGGAAGAGCCCCTGCCTAGAACCCAAGAAAGGCTGGCCTGATAGCACAAGCTGTGTTTCTCCAAGCCTTCTTCCTGAAGTGCAAGGTGGACCAATCCCCAGAAGGACAGAAGGCTGCACAGATAGACAGACACAGTCCTCACCAGGCACGCCTCCAGATGGCTCCTGTCGGTGGCACAGACATCGACTCTTAAGGTCTTCTGGTGAAGGGCTGGGTAGGACATGGACACCCAGAACATCTCGTTGAACACCAGGGTGTCCGAGGCGTCCAGAGGCCGGGTCCGGAACAGGCAGGTGGTACTCTCGGAGCAGGGAAGGATAGCCACGCGAATGTTCCTAGAGGGACAGAAACACAGGAGAGCCTGGGTCAGGTCAGCCCGGGTCTGGGGCTCAGGTGTTAGGCTAAACGGCTGCTGCAAATCCCCAAGGAAACAGCAGCGGACAAGAGTTTGTAATTTCTCCAGTAGTTATGCAGTTATTCATGAGGGATGCATAAGGGCCCCAGGGACAACGTGCTGCTTTTCCTTCTACTGAATCCCCCAATCATGAGGCCCTCAAAGCTTGTGGAGCCTGAGGCCAACGGTGTGCAAACTGCTGCGAACAGAAGGATCTGAGAGGCTGCTTGTTAACACTGAGAAATACTCATACAACCGCTGGTAGGAAGGCAAAGTGCCACAACTCAGGTGGCGGGGAAGGTGACAATCCTAATAAAAGTACATGTGCATTCACCCTTTGACCCAGACAGCTGGCTTCTAGGCACAGATACTGCTGCACAAGTACCAATGAGTTACAGAGAAGGTTATTCATCCCGGCCCTGTTTGTAACAGCAAAGACTGCACACAAGTCCAGCGACCAATCTTGTCTTCCTTCTGTTTTGCCTGTTTTCTGGCCTGCCTTCCTCCTTCCCACGTGTCACACCCCAGACGCTGGCTGGGTGCAGGCCACAGAAATATAAGCGCCTGATGCTGCCCTCAAGGCCTATGGTCTAGCAAAGGAGGAACATGTAGGCAGACGAGCTCAATGAGACATAAATCCGGTCTGCATAGGACCGAGCTGGGAGGCAGACAGTGCAGGTCTTTGCTGTATCAACAACTGTAAGGTAACACCCATCACAACCTGCCAAAAGAAGCACAGTGATGGGAGCCGGCTCTTCAGAAAGGCAGGCCCGGCTCTTTCTGCGTGGAATACTCAAGCTTAGAGCAGATCAAAGAGGCTGTGACTTTCCTCTTCATCAGGCTTCAAGTTTACAAGGGCAGAGGTTCGCTCGCCACCCCTTCCTTAGTGCTGGCACCTGGTAGGGGCTCAGGACGCGTATGTGGAAGGTCTGGAGCTGTCTGGGGTGGTCCTCTTTAGAGTGAGCGTGTTTGCCGCCCTGCCTGCATCCACGTTCACGGCACTGACACTGTGCATCACGGTCATGTGCACTAAATACCCACAGAGGCTTACGGGGCCCGTTGGTGGAGCAGAACAGAGCAGGAGAGTGTCCCCTGGGATGGGCGCAGGGCGGGAGAGGATAATATACAGCCCGTCAGCTGCACACTCACACTTTCTGGTCTTGCTGCAGCAACAGAGCAGAAAGGTTGCTCAGCTGGATGATTAATATTGCAAACTGCTTATTCTTCTCATCATACCTGAAATGAAAAGGGGGCATATGGAGCACCTGTTAGTAACACATTTATCTCTCTCTCCCTTAATCATCACAGATGCGGCTGCTGGCTGCCCTGGGGACTGCGGTGAGCTGGAAGGCACAGGCCCAGTGTTTGCTGCCATGCAGGGATGCAGGTCCAGAGCTGTCGGTCTGAATTTTTAAAGAGAAGCCAGAGGTTGTATAAAATTTCCTGACATTTCAACACTGGCAGTTAATTCCTATTTTAAAAAATATTGGGGCCAACCTGCATCAAGAGAAAACAATAAGAAATCTGGGCTGCAGCCCCCAGGGGTTGACTTCGGTCCAGGTGAGATGATAAGACAAAAGCCGTGGCAACGACGACCAAACAGACCAAAAGGCAGGAGGTCTTGGTCCCTGCCTGGCTCTGCCACTGGCCAGCTCAGTGAATCCGGGCAAGTTACAAGGTCTTCAAACCTTGTTTTTTCTCTTTTGTGAAATGGGGAACTGGGGGGCATGGAAAGAGACGCCCCCCACCCCCTTTAGTTAGGAGCCCACAGCCGTCAGCAGGTCCCGCTGGTTCTGCCTGCCTCGCTGGGCAGCTGTGAGGGTAAATGCTGGAGACGCTGCAGGCCAGGAGGAGACCCTGCACGGACCACGCCCCTCCGTCCCGCCCTCCCTGCCACTTACTTCAGGGCGATCTGAACCCGGGTTGCACCCACTACTTCTGACTCGTCACTGTCAAAAGCAGCGGCTTCTGAGGCACCCAGTCTGGAAAGCAACACAGGAAAGAAAGGGTGAGGCTTCCCTGTAGTGACCAGGGGCCAAAGTCATTTTCTAGAGACAGGGTTCTCTCTGGGAGGAAGCAGCTGTGTCCTCAAGGAGGAAGGTTTGGGTCTGCTCAGCCTCCCTGTGGACCCTGCCTGCCCACAACTACCCCGGATCCCTCTCTTAAAGCAGCAGCTGCGCTTTCTCTAATACTTGCTCCTCTAGCCATACACCCTTAATGGCAATTGCGGAACTAGCAGTCTCCCAAATGTGAAGCCTCTCCAGCCCCAGGAGGAGAAGCATTGCCTGCTTCTTCAGCACCACCCTCCTGTGAGTCCCTCCCACACACCTGAGGAGGCCCGGGGCCTTGCACACTCAGAGTTCCCAAGACTCAGGGACCCACCTCTGCACGGAAGCCTCATACACACCACTGTCCCCGGCCACGGATTCATCCGACACTGCAGCTGAGACACAGGCCACTTTCAGGTCGCACCCCTGAGCCTTACTTGCAGCTGGAAGAAGAGAGGAAAAAAGGAAGGATGGCAAGGCGGGGTTTAGAAATCAGGATACTGTCGTCACAATACATCTTTTGATCCCCTCACTGTCGTAACGTGGTCCCACCAAAATCCAGCCACCTCTGAACCTGACAGCAAGGTCCTGCCTTTTTTTGCGGCAAAGGAAAGGGTAGCGTGTGATTCTGTGTTTAACGTCTCAGACTCCAGGGCCAAACCACCTGGGTTCAAATCTCAGTTCTGCCACATACTGCTTCATGACAGTGGGACACTGATTTACTCCCTCTCAGCCCTGCATTCCTCATCTGTAAAATGGGGATAATAATACCTGCCTTGCAGGGCTGTTGGGAAGACTGGATGAGATGATGAAGGGAAGTCCTTAGTACACAGACTGGTGCAGGGGAAGTGCTCTAGAAAAGTCAGTACCACCATCCTTAGCTACTACGACTATCATTCGCATCACTACAGCGATGTCTTCTAGATCGATCCCTACACACCTGGGGCAAAATAACAGCCCCCGGACCCCCTTGGGAGGGGCAAGAGGAGGAGGAAGGGAAGGACGTAAGTCCTGGCTGTGCTACTCGCCTATCCCATTCCATTCCTAACTCAGCCCGTCTCCCCTGCCCTTGACAGAGGCCCTCAGAAGTCTCTACCCGGGGCTCAGGCCCAAGCATTCAGCACACACGGCACATTCCTTCCTTCCCCCAAGTAATGGGTGCTGACGGTGTGCCAGGTCCATTGCTAAGTTCAGAGCTACTAAGATGAATAGGACAGCTCCTGACCTCCACGCAGCAGGGGAAGGACAGGTTCAGGGGCTTCAACCTCACGGCCAGCACGTCCCTGTGTGCCAGGCACATGGGCGGGGGGTGGGCAGACTGGAGAAGGGGCTGGGGGTGGGGATGGGGACAGTGAGCCTGGGAGAAGCCAAGGGGCCATGTGGGCGTGGCTTTCGCAGCCTGTGTCCCACATCTGCTGCTGCAGCCCTGGAGACCTCCTGCCTTCAGACCCACCCCTCTCCACCCTCCACTAAACCACTTAAGGAGATTAATTTGTCTGCTGACTGAACAGTGGGACTAATCGCATAACCTGCTTAGTGTCTGGGCTCAGCCTGGCATGAGCTGGCAGCGGGGAAGGCTTCTGGAGGTGGCATGAAGAAGCGCCGACCTGAGACACGAGCGTTGTGGCGGAAGGCGAGGGGATGGGGGTCGTTCCCTGCACTCGGTTGGGGCCCCAGCATCCCCGAGCCAGCTTATCGCAGCCTTTAGACAGGGAGTGCCGGGAACGCTTCTTGAGCCCTGTTAGGGGTACCACCTGCACACCCCTCCTCTCCAGGGAACAATTTTCTGAAGCTTGCCACCGGCTGCAGTAGGAAGCCTGTTTTTATTTTTGTTTGAGGGCACTCAGCAAGACTCCCTTCCCGGTGAGGGAGCTCCAGGGATCTCTCAGCTCCTCTTCTAAGGAAGCGGCTGGCACGCACCCAGCAGAGCCTTTAATTAACGGGGAAATCTCGTTGTTTCCCCCTTGCTCCCACTGGCCCTTGCACATGAAGGAATTGATAGCTCTGGGTGCAGCGGCAGCCCTTCCACCCATTCCTGGAGCTGACGGCTGAAGTGGGTTGAGCTTCTAGCTGGCCTCACGGGAGCCAGGACCAGGAGCCCTTTGCCGACAGAGCTGGCACATGGCTCATTGCGGGTTCTGGGCAGGTGGTCCTGGAGCCAGTCCTGAGTCTACCGCTTCACAGCAGTGACAATGACCTTGGACAAGTCACTTAACCTTGCTGAGTCTCATTCCTTTCAGTCTGTGAGGGGAGGATAATAATAGCACGCACCTCATAGTGTTGTTGTGAGGCTTATGTGAGTAAGTGTGCCTAACGGTGCCTGTTATCTCGCACACCTGAACTTGATGCATGATGGCATCAGCGAGCACCAGGAGTGTCTTAGGAATAAATACACAGAGCTGCCTCATGTCCTAAGGGGACCGTGATGATAAAGAGATTGGGCTCTGGGGTCAGAAAAACCCAGATTCCAATCCCTGCTTCCCCACCTGCTGGGGAAGCACCTCTCTGAACCTCTGTTTCCTCATCTGTGAAATGGGTATAATGGAAGTAACCTATTTCATCATGTAAAGCACATCGCTCACCACATAATGCACCCCAATAAATTTTAACTATTATCATTTATTATGTGGTTGCTGGTAAAGATAAAGATTCTTCTTGTAATAAATCTTAGCTGTCATCATCAGCATCCGACCTGAAGCTGATGATGACAGCTTCCGACCTGAATCTCAGTCCACACCATAAGGCTCTTTTCTGACCCCATGCAGAATGGGAGTCATATCATTCCCTGGCTTCAAACAGTCACACGGATCCTTGCTGCAATGAGGGTAAAACGTAAACTCCTTACCTTACGCAACCCGTACTCTGCCCAATTCTCTGCCTTGTTGGTGATCTCCTCCCTCTGGCCCCTCTTGCAGCCCCTTGCTCCAGCCTCAGAGACTTTGCTCTTGCTTCTCCCAAGGCTGGCTCCCTCTCCCTGCTCAAGGCTCCGTTCAAGTGTTGCCTTCCTTCACCACCCAATCTGAACTGGCAGCCCTAACCCAACCTGAAAGGCTCCATCACATGCCCTGTTTTATTTTCTTCCTAGTGCTTTTATTGGTCTGCTTGTACAGTTATTGTCTGTGCCTTCATTTGCATGTAGGCTTCACGGGAACCAGGACCTTGTCTGTCCTCCACGCTGTATCCTTGTGACTAACCCACATGGCATATCAGTGGAATGAAAGAATGAATGAATCCATGTACACCCATTAGCACAGGACTGGCATTTAGTTTCAGGAGGTACTTAATATCTGTTGCATGAATGAACCCACCATGGAAAACCCTTCGCTCAAGACCTAGACCATAGTAAACACATGATAAATACCTACTGAATGAATAAATCAATCAATATACCATGTAAAGATCTGGCACATAGAAAGCAGTCAGTAAATGTTGCCCGTAGGGGTTTCCCTGGTGGCGCAGTGGTTAAGAATCTGCCTGCCAATGCAGGGGACGCGGTTTCGAGCCCTGGTCAGGGAATATCCCACATGCCGCGGAGCAACTAAGCCCGTGTGCCACAACTACTGGGCCTGCGCTCTAGAGCCTGTGAGCCACAACTACTGAGCCCACGTTCCACAGCTGCTGAAGCCCGTGCGCCTAGAGCCTGTGCTCCGCAGCAAGAGAAGCCACCGCAGTGAGAAGCCCGTGCACCGCAACAACGAGTAGCCCCCGCTCTCCGCAATTAGAGAAAGCCCGCGCGCAGCAACGTAGACTCAACGCAGCCAAAGATAAAATAAATTAATTAATTAAAAAAAACACAAAACCACGTTGCCCATAATTATCACTGGGGTCTGGAACTCGGACCCGAGCACAATTCCCACCCTCCTCCCTCCTGGAGGCTCCCGCCCTCTGGATGTGGTGCCCTGTACCTTGGCCCAGCGGCTTGCCCTCTGTTCCGGGTTCCTCCAGCCGGTACCTCTCCCGGGTGCTGTTGCCAAGGCTCAGTTCGCAAAGAGTGGCACTCAGCTCGGGGTCTTCAAACTCTAGGTTGCTCAGGAAGGCGTCTCCAGCCAGGAGTGGGTCAGCGATGAGAGGGGAGCAGGGCGGGGATGGGGAGGAGAGCGAGGAACGGGGGGACAGGGAGCTCATGGACTTTGGAGTGCCGGACAAGGAGCGCAGGGCCTGCAGGCGGCCGCCCCCCTCTGTCTTCTGGGTCTTGGCCACCTCATCCTCGTGGATGGTGGTGATGCAGCCCGAGGGCCGGAAGCCCGTGGCCCCCTCCAGGAGCAGGAATTCCACCTTGCTCTGTAGTTCCGAGTCCAGCTGTTCGAAGGGGTCATAGTAGAGGTCGGTGAAGCTGGCCGAGGTGGAGGAGTCCAGGCTAGAGGCGGCCAGGGAGCCCCGGCTGGACGTGAGGGATCCGGGGCTGCTGCCCGAGGACAGGCTCTGCATGCTGCCGGAGAGGCTGGGGCGGGGGAGGGAGGGCGAGGACACCGAGTGGGTGGGCCGCCCCGAACCTCCCCCGAAAAGCACCACGTGCACTGAGAACGCAACATCCCATCAGACCCTCTTGACAGTCTCCAGGGCGGACCACACATCCCCATGTCACTAAAGAGGATATCCTGAGAAGGCCACATAATCAGGAGCTGGCAGAGCTGGGATTCGAACCCAAGCCCGCTGCCTTAAAAGTCCACTTTCTCCTCAATATCTCTGTTTCTCAAACCTCCACCAGCGGCATTCCATTTTCATATTTCTCCATATCTGACTCCAACCCCAAATAATGCTGCTTAATATTTTCCTTCAACTCAACTCACTTTTTACACGTTAAGATAGTTTTCTGAAAAAGGAAACGTTATAGCCTAAGTGTAATTTGAAAAGCATTGTCAACCGTTAAAAATATTTGATGAAAACAGAATGTTGTGAGAAAATTCCAGCCACGTTGCCCACCGAGGCCCCAGCCTGAGGCCTACCTTCTCTGCGTTGTGCAAGTGGGCTGGAGAGACGTGAACAAGACACACCAGCACCCAACTGGGGCCTTCTGTTGTGCTGTCAGAGGACCAAGGAGGCTGCGGTCTGGGGACGTGAAGGGCCCTGCCCCCAGCCACACCAGGCCCAGAGCGAGTCCCCCAGGTCATCTGTCTGCCTGCTGTGCTTCTAAACGGGCACCCTCAGGCCATGGAGGACACGTGAAGCTGGGCTGGGCTGCCTCGGGACGCCTGCATGTGGCCGTGCCCAGGGGAGCGCTCACCCCACTGCCTACTACTCACCTTTTCAGCTGGCAGTGCAGAGCTGCTACCTGCCGGGTGGCTTCCTCAAGCTCTCTCACCAGCTGGTTCCTCTTACTGTTTAACTTCAACCTGAAGGGAGAGAAGGCATGAGTGGGGAGCTCGGAGGGAACCCACCTCCATCTGCCCGGAAGAGGAATCACAGGCATGGGCTCACGGAGATGTACACACAGACCCACAGACGCACACACAAGAACTTCCCGGAGGCATTATATTATGGTGTTTGGAGAGGTATGGCCTCTACGTATAATCCTATAGTAACTGCTATATGCATCACCTGCTATATACCAGGGGCTGACTAGGAAACTGATAACATTGCCTTAAATCATTTGCACAATAACCCTGCATAGTAAGAATTTTTTTTAACCAATTTATATACGAGAAAACGGAGGCTCTTAGAGTTAAATAGTTTACTTAAAGCTAGAGAGTTACTGGCAGAATTAGAATTCCACCCAACCATCCCTCCCTACGCTGTGTACAGACATGCAGAGAGAGAAGACCAAGTGAAGACACGGTAGATGACCATGTGTAGATGGCCATCCACAGGCCAAGGAGAGAGAGCTCAGGAGAAACAACCCTGCCAACACCTTGTCCTTGGACTTGTGGCTTCCAGGACTGTGAGGACACAAATTACCATTGTTTAAGTCACCCAGTTTGTGGAACTTTGGTTTGGCAGCCCTAACAAATGAATGCACCATCTTAGGGTAAAATTTGGAAGGAGAAAAAAGGTGGGGTCCAGGACTGAGCTCTGAGTCTATCATCCCAAGGCTGAATGGACGGGCAATAGTCAGCCAAGGAGCTGAAGAGGGTGGTTCCAGAGAGCCTGGGGAGGATCCAGGTGAGCGTGACAGAGAGTGAGAACCCGGGAACTAAGGCCTGCACCCAGGCATGCCCACAGCAGAGCCCAATTCAGCAGCTCCCTTCCTGAAGGCAAAACCCTTGAGTTTAGAAGGGATGGCTGGATATAGGCTCTGCTCAGCCCCCAGTTTCTCCTGAAATTCCCCATGGGGGCAGCTTGGGTGGGCTCCAGAGAGGGTGCTGCTCCTTGGATCTGACAGGGAAGGAGCTCCATCGCCCACTCATGACTTGGGTTGCTCTCCTGCATCCACTAGATTAGTGGTTCTTTGTCTGTGGCCCACAGAGCTCCCCCACCAGAAGGGGAGGTGTGCTCATTAAATGCACATCCCTGAATTCTACTTAGATCTACTGAATCAGAAAGTCTAGGGGCAGGGCTCAGGAATCTGCATCTTTTTTTGGCCACGCTGTGTAGCTTCCAGGATCTGAGTTCTCCAACCAGAGATTGAACCCGGGTCCCGGCAGTGAAAGTGCCAAGTCCTAACCACTGGACCACCAGGGAATTCCCTGGAATCTGCATCTTTATTCCCTATTCCAGGTGACTTTTAGGCACAGTAAGGTTTCTGAGCTGCTGCACTGGCTGGAGATTGTAAGGCAGGAACTGTGCCTCACTCTCTCAGCCCCTAGCATGGCGCCCGCCGCATGGATGTGCTTGAAAAGTTATTGCTGAATGGAAGACTTTTCCCCAGTTGATGGAGGGAAGGCTCATTTGCTCTGCTGAGAGACCTGGATGTTAAATCTCCCATGGTCAGATATGTCCCACCGTTGGCATCTTATCCCCTTATGCCATCCTGCTGCAGGAGGAATGATTGACTCATTGCTCCCAGAGCACAGCCAACCCAGCCTGGGGCCTGGGAGAAAGAGTTCATTTCCATGGAAAACCTAACCACGCCATCCCTCCACTGACACGCCCAAGGCCTCCAGCACAGGCCTTGCCATGAAGACCAGAGCTTGCTTGAGACACAGCTGCAAAGTGATAAGGGAGGGGCAGGACCAGTCACTGGGGAACTGGCCTTGTGAGATTTCAGAAAAGACCCCGGGAGCCGCGGCCTCGGCATGGTTCTTGGCCAGCTCAGTCCCCAGCCCTGTTTTTCCAGAGTCCTGCCCGGGACTAGGGGGGCTGGCAGATAGAGCCCATAATGAACAAAATCCCGGTTTTCAGCGCAATGGACACGACTATGGAATCTGACCCTTCATGAGAGCAAGACCTTGAAAGGGTGTGAGGTCTGGGGTCAAGGCGCAGCCTGGGCCACCATTTCTACCTTTGTTTTCCTCTCCCCTGGGAGGAGACCACAGAGGTGTGCTCTGGCAGTAAGTGCAGGTCCCCAGTGGAGCCCCAACAGGAGGCTGAGGGGACCGGGAGCCAGATGGCCTTGACCTCCCGAGCACAGGGGTGTAGTTACCAGCGGCCACACACAGATGCCGAGGCGGCCTCCTACAGGTATTGGGCTTTGCTGGCCATACGGTGTTTGCATGTGATGCCTGCCTGGCACATGCCGGGAGGCCAAGAACACATCAAGCGCAGAAGCAGGCAGAGGACCCAGGAGGTGGGGCTGGAACCCCCACAAGCTGCAGCTCAGCCCCTGGGGTGCTGGTTAAAAATGCAAGAGCCTGGGCTCCATCTCAGGCCTGGGGAATTGGTCCCTGGGGTAGGGGTAGGGAGTCCACACTCTAACAGGCACTGCAGCTCTCAAGGGTACTGGGGAGGGCCCCTGGGGAGGGAGGAGGAAGCAGCGTGCAGGATGGGGAGTCCTGGGGGGACATCTGTGCTTCTGATTGATTCGACACTGGGGTTTGGTAGGCCCTGTGGTGTGCTCTTCCTGGATGTGTCTCTTCCTGGCCTTCTCAAAGGCACCTTGAAAAGAGAGGCTGTTGGGTGAGGTGACGAGTCTAATACTCCCATGTTGAGAGACAGAGAGAGAGAAGAGAGAGAGGAGCATGAGAAGCAAAAAGAGAAAGAAACCTAGAGAGAGAATGAGAGAGTCAGAGGGATGAACACAGCCAAACAGGGGGCCAGAGGCAGACAGTTGAACACAGAAGAAGACGGCTGGGTGGGCTTTCTCCTCTCTTTTGTGCAAGAGGCTTACAGCCGTCAGCCCTGTCCCTGTCCTTCCCGAGGCTCTCACCTCTTCCTGCCCACGTGTCCCCTGGTTTCTCTCTGCATGTCCCCCAGAGGACCTTGCCCTCTGGGACCTCGAGACACCTGCTCAGCAGCTGCTACGGCGTGGAGGTTCTGGCTTCCCTGGACTGGCCGTGTGAACTCACTGTTCCAGGGGAGCAATTAGACCTTTGAAAGACGGGGCTGAAGGCAATAATAAAAGAACTTCTAAGTGGGCAGGAGACTTAAGGCAAGCATGAGCTCCAGAGCCAGCAAGCCTGGGTTGTAATCCCAGCTCTGCCATTTGCTGATGTTGGGTGAGCCTCAGTTTCCACAACTATGAAATGGAGATTAACCTCAGGGTTGCTGGGAGGTTTAAATGAGATGATATAGCTTATAGAGTCTGGTACTTAATGGTACATTTTGCATGTAGTATAGGGGTCTCTAAGAGAATATCCAATCCTAGTTTCGAGAAACCAAAATTATGATAGCAGAGAAGAGCCTCAATTCACAATCTGGTTCAACCACCTGCCTTCAGAATATATAAGTATTCAATGTAATTATCCTGTTTTTTTTTTTTTTTTTTCCCCTATTAGGCCATTGAAGTCCATATTGGTCAATGACTTGCACAAGGTAGGTGGTGGGAAGGGTATCTCTATTGACCCAACAAGGAGTAAGGCTGCCAGGGATCTGTTCTCTTCAGCTGCCGGCTGTGAGCATAATGAAAAGCTAAGGGCTTTCTAGTGACGGCTGTAGGGTCTGGGAGCAAGTCAGGGGCCCAGAGGACTGGTAGACAGATCAGGAGATGCATACAGAGGCCTGTAAGGGTCTGCCCGGGATGGCGAACCATTTATTCATTCAAGTAACACTAAAGGCACAAAGGTGTCTAGACACAGGCCTTGTCCCCAAGGTGCACAGACAGCCTTGGGGAAAGCAGGACAAAGTCTTGGCACTAAGAGAGAATTCTAGGAGGTGCTTCCTAGGGTTACAAAGCACCAAATACTGAAGCCCTCTCCTCCTCCCTCTCCCACCTGCCTGGTGGTAGGTCAGTGCTGATCAGCCACCCCTCCCAGGGGAAGATAAAGTAGAGGAAAGTGACACATCCTTGGTAGTAGTTCTGACAAGGGGCTTGGTGGGAAGAGATTCCCCACCATTGACCAGTTCATGGACTGTGTGATGTGGTTACAAGAGGCCAGAAAGAGGCTGGCCAATGTGACCCGTCTGGCACCCCACCATGTGCAAATAGAGCTTACTCAGTTACTAGGGTGGGATTGCAAGCAGGGTTCCTTAGCACTCGGGAGGCTCCCTGAAGGCATCTTAGGACCCATCATGGGGTGATGCAAAGAGCACAGCCAGGTACCTAGGATGCCTGACCTGCTGCCACTGGGCCCAGACAAGTTTATCTGCTTCATAAACTGGGCTTCTGCCTCTGATTTCACTGGAAAGAGGAATTCCCTTACTCATCTCTCTCCCCCACCTCCCCCTCCCCCAACAAGTTTGAAAATCACCATCTTCAACTCCAGCTCCTTAAGGGCAGGGACCTTATTCAATAAAGTCTGCTGCCAAAAAGAGTGAAAATAACTGAATAGGTTTTAAGGGTATCAGGGCAGGGATCGTGACTTGTTCATTTTTGAATCCTCCAAATTGCCTTGCACACAAAATATGTGCAACAAAACGTTTCTTACATGAATGAATGAATAAACAATAGGCTGATGGACAGAATGAATGAATGAATGAGAAACTGGGGGTTGTAGGACCCACTGTGAACACGGAGTTGTGCTCTGTGCAATGTGGGTGTGGAGGCTGGTGAGACACTGAAGGAAGTAAAGTCTGTTATAAGGCTTCAACCGGAGAATGGAAACCAGTGGCTTTCAGGTTAAATCAAGCCCACAGATGAAGCTGATTTAGCCCTCATGGTATTTAAAAAAATTTTTGGATTAGTTCCCAATATTAAAAAAAAAAATCCAAAAAACTCTTTTCTTGAAATATGGGGGCCTCTGGCAGCCTGGGGCCTGCACCTCCACTGGCTGCAGACGGCGCCTGCTTTAGACAAGTGGGGTCTCTACCTTCCAGTCTAACATGGCCCACGGCCAGGTGGGCCTCTGGCATTTATATCACCTGCTTGACTCCTATAAACATGTCAGTGCGCAACCCCCATCTCAACCAGTGTATTTCAAACTGCAAATTGCAATTTGTTAGCATGTGGCGAAATCAATTTAGTGGGCCATGACCAGCATGAAAAGAGATGCAACATAAAAGAAAATATCAGAGGGCTGTCACACAGAGAAAGAGTATGCACTGCTTGGTGAAACTGCTGTCTATCAGATAATAATACAACGTGAATCACTGTCACAAAGTTGGAGAACGACTGCTCTAAATTACATAGAGTTTATCTTAGTCAGAAGATAATTTCTGAAAACCTGCAGGTAAGCAGATTTTTTGGTAATGCGATTCCCTGTGTAAAGTTCTGGGGTAGCTGGATGGTGAGTCAATTCCCCAGATTCGCTACTTTGGAAAGTGGTGAGATCTTTAAACTGAGTGTCCTCGGGCTGGAGCCCAGGAGCCCCAGGTTGTCCCCGTCACCTCTCCCCACCCCGCTGAGGGCCGGAGGACGGACCGGCAGCGAGGGAAGGGCCCCGGCCCCCCGGCCCCCAGCCCAGCCCCACCTCTCGGTCAGCGCCTTGCTCTGGGTGTCCCGGGCTGCCTGCAGGTCCTTCTCCAGCCGCTTCCGGGCCAGCTCCAGCTGCTCCACCTCCCCCTGGGTCCACTTCCGGGGGCTGATGAAGCGCATCTCCTTCAGCAGCTCCTCCTTCTCGTTGATGAGGATCAGCCGGTCCCTCTCGGAGTCGAGGACTCCCGGCCAGGCCTCGCTGTCAAGCTTGGCCAGCTGGATCTTCAGGTTGGCGATCCTGCGGGCCAAGAGGGTGAGCATGACTGGTGCGCCCAGGGCAATGCGGGAGCAGTGTGACAGACTGTGTTTCCAAGGTTACATGGTCCAAGGAGCCATGCTGTCCCCAGAGCATCCTCTTTGACAGTGACTGACCTCCTTTTAATCAGTGTGTGGTCTCAAGGAACAGATTTTTATCTAACAAACGTATGCGGTGCCTACCTTGTGCCAACCGTGAGTAGGCTCTGCAGAGATAGGCTAGAGGCAGTGTCCTTGCCCGCAGGGACACGAAGCCTGATAGAGTAGAGGTGGATTCGTCACCAGGCAATAGCCTCCTACCACTAGCTAGGTGACCCTGGGCAAGTCTCTTCGTCTCTCTGAGGGAATAACAAAACTTCCTTCCTTGTGGGGTAACGGTTGAAGGTTTTATGACATAATGCATAAAATGTCCAAGCACAACATTTCGTGCATGCTAAACATTCACTCAGTGAATGTTTCTGCTGCTACTGTGCTTATTCCCTGGTTTAACTACTTCTTAGGTGTGTAATGTTGGGCACATGCCCTGAGCCTTGTATATAAGAAAAGTTACTCCTTCAGAATTGGTGTGAAAATGAGCACTTATGTGTTCAGTGTGTCTGGCACGTAAGTGCTGAACCAGTGGCAGTCATGGGCCCACTATGACCACAGCAAATACTGCCGTTGCTCACCTTGCGTTCTCAATCTAGAAAGTGGCAGCAATACCCTGTGAATAGCTGTGGATTTGAGGTCAGAGGCTTTGGGTTGGAGTCTTGGCTCTGACCTTCTTAAGAAATCATTTAGGTAACACAAGCTTCTAGCACAGTGCCTGGTACACTGCAGGCCCTTAATAAGTGTTACAGGAAGGAGTTGGGAGCCCTTCCCTGCTTTGAGACACAGTATCCTCATCTGTAAGATGGGAATAATGATGGTACCTGCAAGGTGGGTTAAGAGGACCAAGTGAAAACACATCATTAAGAGCTCTTTGGGGCTTCCCTGGTAGCACAGCGGTTAAGAATCCGCCTGCCAATGCAGGCGACAGAGGTTCGAGCCCTGGTCCGGGAAGATCCCACGTGCCGCAGAGCAACTAAGCCCATGTGTCACAACTACTGAGCCTGCGCTCTAGAGGCTGCGAGCCACAACTACTGAGCCCAGGAGCCACAACTACTGAAGCCTGCATGCCTAGAGCCCATGCTCCGCAACAAGAGAAGCCACTGCAATGAGAAGCCCGCACACCACAACAAAGAGTAGCCCCAGCTCGCCGCAACTAGAGAAAGCCTGCGCACAGCAACAAAGACCCAATGCAGCCAAAAATAAATAAATTAATTAAATAAATTTTAAAAAAAGAGCTCTTTATATAATGCCAAGTGCTACATAGACATTAGGTATAATTATTGTTGGATCAATTAAGATTCACAGTATTGCTAAGAGTATTGCTTCAAATATTTAAAAGCAATCATGTGATCCTTTAGGATTTAGTCTTTGCAAAGTGCTTTTAGCTATCACTGTTCTAGCCTCACCCCATCCCTAAAGGGTGGATAGGACCTGGTGGTAACCCTGTTGGACAGATGGCCAGAGAGGATATGGCTCACCTAAGACTGCAGGTCATAAACATGGTCAATATCTGTTGAGGTCCCAGACCTCTGGACCCTCAGTTAAATCTTTTTTTAAAATAAATAAATGAATGAATGAATGAATGAATGAATAATTTGCTGCGTTGGGTCTTTGTTGCTGCGTGCAGGCTCTCTCTAGTTGCGGGGAGCGGGGGCTACTCTTCGGTGCGGTGCGCTGGCTTCTCATTGCAGTGGATTCTCTTGTTGTGGAGCACAGGCTCTAGGCACGCGGGCTCAGTAGTTGTGGCGGGTGGGCTTTAGAGCACAGGCTCAGTAGTTGTGACACACGGGCTTAGCTGCGCTGCGGCATGTGGGATCCTCCTGGACCAGGGATCGAACCCGTGGTCCCCTGCATTGGCAGGCAGACTCCCAACCACTGCACCACCAGGGATGTCACAGTTCAATCTTATCTGCAAACGATGTGACCAAACTCAAAACACTGTTGGAGACAAGATCTCCATGCTGTGTAGTGAAAATTCCATACAGAGAAACACATCTACATGTGCTCATTCCCCAGCCAAGTGTCTCAGCAGGGATTCTCAGAGTTAATTAATTTAAATTCCATATTCACATATAGAGCAATCCATCAAAACTGGCTTTGGGATAACTCTGTAGCTGCTGTTATCCATCCAGCTGCTTCAAGGATAGAGTGGTACGGCCAGGTCTGGCAGGGGCTCCACTACACATGGGACATTGAAGGGGTAATTGATGCTTTCTTGGATGTACTTTCTGGTGGCGTTTTTCTTAAGCCAGTTATCCCTAAACTTTTAGCCATACATCCTTAGGAGAATCTGATGAAATCTGCTAGACTCACTCCCAAGAAACGCACACGTGACAAAACTTGGCATACAATGATCAGACCTTGCGTTATATAGCCACTTGCCCTCCCTGCTTCAAGACCTGCAGCCTCTGCTTTCCCATTCAGCAGGCTGCTCTATTCTTTATACGTAACACATGTTTGACCGGAGACGTATTACGGCCACAGGCATTACTTTCTGCAAAAATCCCACGGTCAATAATGTGTTCAACTACCTTTGGGTGAAGGGGGAGGCACAAAGCTGGATAAAGGACGAGCCAGGAAGCTCTGTGATGAGAAGTTTAACGGCTCAACCTCAAAGGGAAGATTTCAGTCCTTTCATTTCTCCATAACAGATCATCTAAGATAGGCATTCCAGCAAACTGGAATAGATCCAGGGTTTCGAGTGGTCGGTCGCCTTCAGAGGGGACAAGAAGTGGTTGTCCAAACGTAGAAGTCGTGCTGTTTTGCTGGACCTCTAGGGGGAGCTGAAATAGTGCACAGGATGTGTTTCTTCCCACCTGAACTGTATCCAATTTCTCCTTCTTTT
This sequence comes from Mesoplodon densirostris, assembly GCF_025265405.1. Classification (NCBI taxonomy): domain Eukaryota; kingdom Metazoa; phylum Chordata; class Mammalia; order Artiodactyla; family Ziphiidae; genus Mesoplodon; species Mesoplodon densirostris. The sequence goes on from NC_082663.1 coordinate 165,804,828, forward strand.
GTTAACAGTATTCCACATTTTCTTTGGGAAATCAGTCCTCCCGTACTTTCAAGTCACTTGGTTCCCACAAAGCTGACCTCAGTCCCCTTCCCAGAGTCATGCACGTGACCCATGCCTGGACCTTCATAGAATTCTTATTCCTCCCACCCTGCAATAATGATTGGTTCTCCCAGAAAAGCCAGTGAGTCTCAAACCCAAAGCTTGTTAAAACAGTTGTGAAAGGTAGGTCCTCTGGGGTTTCTAACCTGGTAGTATGTAAGCCTAGAATTGCTGGGGGTCATCTTTCTGCTTTGACAGGAAAGTCTGTCAACACAAAGGCAAGCAGGGCTAAGAAAAGGAGAGTGTCTGAGTCTATGTAACATCATTTGAATCCCTGGATCCAGCTGTGCCTGAAGCTAGTTACCGCAGCACTTTGGAGTTCAACAGCCAACAAATTTCCTTTTTTGCTTCTTCTATTGAATAGTTTCTATCGAATTCCTGTCCACATTGCCTGGACCATTACAGATGCTCTAAAAATGTCAGCTTTGATTACTATTTTAATTTTATTTGTGGCAGTGGAACCCAGCTGCTTAGGATTCTGTGAAGCCACAGAACATCTGAAGTCCCTGGTGTCTACACAGTTTAAAAACACAGCTTGTTCCCAGTTGGGCAGGAGACACTGAAGTGGGTAGTATCCGTAGTCTTTTTAGCCTGTTGCTAAAACCCCAGCTGTGCTCCTTCACACCAAACTACTTGTACGATTGCTGGTAAACCTTGATTTTAGAGGTTGATTTTCAGGCGGGCAAGTGGAAAGATTAGGAGGCTTTGAGGTTTAAAGTATGGTTCAAAGCAGTTCCATTCTTTATCTAGCTATGTGTCCCTGGTTGAGTCATTTCCTGAGTCTCAGAGAGGATTAAAGTATGAAGATGATAATACCTTCACAATCTTTGTGAGGATTAAACATGATGAGATGTGTAAAAAGCAGGCACAGAGCAGACACTCTACAACGGTAGTTATCATTGTTGGGGCCATCCTGCCCCCAGCCCCCAGCCTCTAATTACCTTCTCTTAGCCTCTTCATATCGAAGGCGCAATCTGACCTTCTCCGCCAACTGATTGTTGCTGCTGCTGCCGAACTGGAGGAAAGGACAAGTCGGGAATTATATGGCTATTGTGGCCAGTGCTGAGCTGGGTTTCAGGAGCTCATGAGAGACTTGACAGCTTGTGTGGGAAGCAGCTAAAAATAGTCCCCAATTACTGAGCTGGCTGTGTGAACTGCAGGGAAGCTAGTTAGGGGAAAAACACTTTCTTTCCTTAAGGCATGGGAAGAGCCCCAAACTCAGACATTTAACACTTCTAGAAGAGAAGCAAGGGCCCAGAATATCATCTTGCAGCCCCAAATGGCTTGGAGCCCATTCAAGCACCAGAAGCATGGTGGACAGCTGGTCAGGAGGAAACACGGACAGCAAATACACAAGATAGCCATTCTGGGCGTGCTGGGGAGGGGGCCCACCAGACACTAAGGGAGCCTGCAGTCAGGAGTGCAACACTGAGTGAGTGAGAGGAAGGTTCCAGAACTTGGAAGAAGGCACACAGTTCCTTCACAAATACTTCGGCCCACAGGTGGCTTGTAGCTGGACACATGGGTGGTGTGGGGAAGGAGAGCGCAGCCCGTTTGCCATTCCACGCTCTGTCGGGAGTGACAAGAAGCTACAAGGCTCACCCCATCAGACGTGAACACAGCTTCTCCTCACAAGTGGGAATACGACTATAGAGACCAGATAGAATAGCCTTTAGTCATGGAGGCTGGTTCATTCAATGTCACCTGCTCTAGGAAAACAAAAGCTCTTCAAAGTTATGGATTGCCGTGGGTCAGTCCCGCTCTAAGTGTTTCAGGAGGGACGTCTGGACAGCACTTGGACTATTCATGACTCTGACCGGGCTGAGCTTTTGAACTGGGACGCAAGCAGCTGTCTGAAAGCTGTATGCATTGTTTTGGGATGAACAGGAGGGAAATATCCTGTTTCCCAGCTGGTGAAAGAACAACAGAATGGCACTGCAAATTAGCACGAAGGAAACCAGAGAAAGACGCCTGGTCCTTCAAACATACTTTCTGTGCAGCATCTAGAGATGCATTCATGGGGCCAGGGAGTCAGTGCTGGCTTTTTCTCCACATCATCATCTCGTGTCATCCGGGGGGCCAGGAGGTCTGCAGGAGAACGGAGCTCCAGAAGGCTGAGTTAGCAGCCAGGCCCATAGACGGTCACCAGCCAGCTCCTCGGGTGAGTAACAAGAAGGGTACTCTGTCCGTTGGGGGCCCGCAGCAGCACGCGCTGTCTACTCACACTTCCTGAGATGTCCGTCTGGGAGCTCACATCCAGGTACTGTTTCGGCAGTGGGAAACCTGAACTCTCCAGAGAGCTGCTGCTGGACCACAGGTCAGAGTGAGACCCTCTGTCGGTGCGGAAGCCGTCCTTCAGCATGGCAAGGCTCTGGAACGGAGGGCAGGGTTGGCGACGTGCCCTCCTGGGAGGGAGCTCTGGGCCTGTCACTCTCTATGAATCTACTAGGAACCCATGCTCCCCCTAGACATCCCACTTATCCTGTAAAGAGCTACCAATGAGTAGGTGCCAAGCACTGGGCCAGGCCCTTTACATGGGGTCAACCAATATGGACACTGGCTCTGGAGACACACTGACTGAGCTGGAACCCCTGCTCTGCTACTTCCTAGCTGTGTGGTCTGAGCTTGTTGATGAAGCTCTCTGTGCCTCAGTTTCCTCTCCTGCAAAATGGGAATAATCACGGGTCCTATCTCACAGGGCTATCATACTGATTAAACGAGATGACCCGTGTAAAGCACTAGTTCAGTCAATACTCAATAACTGTCAGCTCTACCATGATCTGATTTAATCCTAACCACGGTCCTGCGAGGAGTAACCTATGATTATCCCCCATTTTATCCACGAGGGAGTGGTTACAGGGAGAAACTGGCAATTGACAGAACCAGGATTTGGTTTTGGTCTATCCGACTTGGTACTTTTTTTTTTTAATTAATTAATTTATTTATGGCTGTGTTGGGTCTTCGTTTCTGTGCGAGGGCTTTCTCTAGTTGTGGCAAGCAAGGGCCACCCTTCATCACGGTGCGCGGGCCTCTCACTATCGCGGCCTCTCCCGTTGCGGAGCACGGGCTCCAGACGCGCAGGCTCAGCAATCGTGGCCCACGGGCCCAGCTGCTCCGCGGCATGTGGGATCCTCCCAGACCAGGGCTCGAACCCGTGTCCCCTGCACTGGCAGGCGGACTCTCAACCACTGCGCCACCAGGGAAGCCCGACTTGGTACTCTTAACTGCTAAACACGATCAGAACATGCCTCACTGTCTGCTAATGTCTTGTCACTGGGCTGCAGTCCTGGGCAGGAGCTATGAATTATTCTGTTTCTCACAGAGTGCAAAGCTTCCTTCACCACGTCATTTACAGTGTCTCTGAGCTTGACTGCTCATCTGCCGATGGGAACGAAAATAGAATATCTCAGGGCTCAAGGAGGCAGTTCCTTTGAGGGTAGGTGGGATGTACAGGGGTTAAGAGAATGGGCTTCTGAGTCAGGTGTCCATGGGTTTGAATCTTGGGTCTACCACTTACTCTCTGATCTGTGCAGTCTTTTGCTGTATGATGGAGATAACCTAGCACTGATGTAAGGGATAAGTGAGGCACAGTGCTTGCAAAGTGCTTGGCACTACTGCCTGAGAGATAGTAAATCGTATCTGTCATCATTTGTCACTTCCCAGCACGGAGCTGGAACATGAAATGAAATGCTTATAAAGATGCTACCTTTTGATGTCGAGGTAATGTTGAAACCACCTCCCTCCATTTGGTTCTGTGCAAAATAAGCCAGATGGCTAAAGCTAGTGGCAAGGAGGTGGCCTTTAGACTAGACCAGAGGGCTCCTGTTCCAGCTCTGCCATTGACACTAGCTGTGTGACCTTAGGCAAGTCACTTCATGCTTCTGAACCTTCATTTCCTCCTCTATAAAATGAGACTAAAAGCCCAAGAGAACTAGAGAGGAGAACTCACAGATCTTGCAGCATGTGGAAATAGCCCACATGAGTCCTGGCATAGGAAGGTGCTCAGGAGAAACTGGGATAGGGCCCACATCACTGGGAACTCTCGTACCTTAATGAGATCTTGCTTTTCCTTTTCTCCACAGGTGATCGCCTTTTTGATGGCTTTGGTTTCTCTCAGGACAGCCTGCGCTTCATCCAGTTTGTAGCTGCCCTGAGCATCAGACATTTTCTTATCGATTCTAGGAGACAGTCAACAGGAAAGGTCAGACAGAGATAGGGCAAGGGATGGGGTTTTCCCAGAAGAAAAGCATAGACCATAGTGCTTCAGTTCTGGAAGAAGTCTCCTCTCTTCCCTGCATACCCTTCTTCCCCAGGTCCTGCCTATTGGATAAGGCACAGAAGATCCCTGTTGAATTGCAAATGTCCCATAGTGCGGGGCTGCAGAAGCAACACCATTCTTGAAGTCAACTCTTACAGGAAGCCTTCCCTGATTACATCCTCGAGTCCTCCAGGCTGGGCTAGGTGTTCTCATAACACGTTGTGCATAGCTGTGACACTGCACTCAGTATGTTGTGCTATAATAATTTATGTGGTAATGTCCTAGACTTGATCCAACAGGCTTGAATATGTTTGTGTAGTTTTAGTATCTGGCATGGAACAGTCCTTTTCTTCCCGCTTAACGTTATTTTGTTTTAGTTTACCTTATTTATTGAATGAAAGATTCTTTAAATTCTATAGTACCTTACAATTTTCAAAAGTTTGACCCACATGATTTCATATAATCCCATAATAACCCTTTTATCTCCCTACCCCTATACTGGCCCTTCCCCCTCCCCTCTCCCCACTGGTAACCACTAGTTTGTTCTCTATACCTGTGAGTCCACTTCTTTTTGTTTTATTCACTTGTTTGTTGTATTTTTTTAGATTCCACATATAAGTGATATCATACAGTATTTGTCTTTCTCTGACTTATTTCACTTAGGATAATGCCGTCCAAGTCCATCCATGTTGCTGCAAATGGCAAAATTCCATTCTTTTTCATGGCTGAGTAGTATGCCATTGTATATATATACCACATGTTCTTTATCCATTCATCTGTTGACGGACACTTAGGTTGCTTCCATACCTTAACAATTATAAATAATGCTGCTATGAATGTTGGGGTACATGTATCTTTTTGAATTAGTGTTTTTTGGATATATACCCAGGAGTGGAATTGCTGAGTCATATGGTAGTTCTGTTTTTAGTTTTTTGAGAAATCCCCATACTGTTTTCTACAGTGGCTGTACCAATTTACATTCCTACCAACAGTGTAGGAGGGGTTCCCTTTTCTCCACATCCTCACCAACATTTGTTATTTGTGTTCCTTTTGATGATAGCCATTCTGACAGGTGTGAGGTAATAGCTCATCGTGGTCTTTGATTTGCATTTCCCGATTCTGCAATGTTGAACATCTTTTCATGTCCCTTAATCTGGCTCTCTCCACCTCAGGATTCTTGGGGCTAGACTATTCTTTGCTGTCGGGCTGTCCTGCGCATTGTAGGCTGTTCAGTAGCACCCCTGGTGTCTGCCCACCAGATGCTTGCAGCATCCTGACCTTGAGTTGTGACAACCAAAAATGTCTCCGTCCTTTACCTCATGTCTCTTGGGGGAGAGGAGCAAAATCATCCCTGGTGAGAACCACAGGGATGCTCCTCTCGTTAATGGCCACAGTGAAGGAAAGGTTAGAAGGATGCAGAACTCCCAGCCCTACCACTTAGTAGTGTGACCTTGGGCATGGCCCTCACGCACATGGAGCCTCAGTTTCCTCCTCTGAGAAAACCTGGATAATGTCATCTTGCCCGGCCCATGTTCACGGAGCTGTGAAGAATGTCAAATGGGATAAGGATGGAACATCAGGTAGGGAACTAGGGAGTACCAGGCAAATGTGAGGAGTTAGAATACTTCCATCCTTGGAAGCTTCCCAGCTGATCCAGGCCCTACACACAGGTTCGTTCTGATGGGGGACGATGGGAGTAAAACAGCGAAGGGTAACGATGTCGTTTTCTGAAGGTCAGACAAATCAGAGGTGGTGGGGAGCCCAGCCCTCTGGGGAAGGAGGGCTGTGCTGTGGAAAAGGTTCTGAGGGCAGAGAGAAATTTTAACTGCTTCACACTTTCATCAAAGGCTAGGGCCGAGGTTTCAGTTCCCGGGGAAGAAAAGGAAGTTTTACAGTCTACGGGAACACCACAAACCCATTATTCCAGGATGAGAAACCACTCATAGGCATTCCTTTCTGGTTTCCTGCTCGAGGCCAAAGTGTCCTGGGCTAAAAATAACCTGAGTGGGGAATCACAGGTTGCCATCCTGGCCTCATTGTCCGGGCCTGTGAGCAGGGGAGTGGGTCGGTAGGGGGTGGGGGGAAGATGCGGTCTCAGCTCGGCCCTCCCCCTCCTCCCTTCCGTTATTTCAGCCTCCTCCGTGCAGGGAAAACAAAGCCCCAGTTATGTCTTCCCACTAAAAATAGCCTGTCTGTTCCTTTCGAGGACTTGGGCCTGGGCAAGCCTGCCCAGTCGGCTAAGACTGGTCTCAATTTTAGTTTGAAAAATTAGTCTACAGGGAGCTTTTTCCCAGCAGAGCCGAGTGTCTGGGAGCGGAGGTGGCCCTGCCCCAAATGGGAAAGGGGTGCAGGGGAGACGCAGTTTGCTTGAACAGGGCTGGGGGCTCTGGGGAAGGGTCTGTGCCCGGCTGTCCTCTGCTAACTGGGGGAGGGTGGCTTTGAATCCTCAGGAGGGGACAGACGCGGTCTGTCTGACGGGCCTCAGGCTCCTCAGGCACCTTCTACCTGATGGCTCTCAGCGGCCTTAGCAACCCAGGCTCTGGAATTTGGCTCCAGAGAGTAGCTGGGAGAGGGAACACTCTTAGGACTGGGGAGCGGGGGAGGAGAACAAAGGGTTACCATTATGCACTCAGTGAATGCATCTTTTTTTTTTTTTTAAGGGAAAGAAAAGTTGCGTGGTTGGTGGGGAGGAGAGGGTGTGTTTCAGGATTTCCAAATCACACAGCTGTCCTTTCTCATAGCACTTGAGAGATTCACACACCCGGCAGCCACAGGACAGCTACAGAGACGCCAGGCGAAGGCTCTGACGGCGGCTGACTCCTCTTGGTCTTGTCCAGACAACTCTCACCTGGGCAGGGTGGCCCTGGGGACATGCAGAAAGATGCTGTCCTGCCCTCCTCCTCCCATGGGGCTGGTGGGCCTAGACTTCCCTATTGACGAGGGCTCGGGGCAGCTGACAGGGCCAAATCCCAAGCTTTGGGCTTGATTTTTCTTTTCAGGCTCCTCTACGAGGTATGCTTCAATCCTCGGCAACCTTTTTTCTTGTTTTTTTTTCTTTTTTTTCAGCACGCAGGCCTCTCACTGTCGCGGCCTCTCCCACTGCGGAGCACAGGCTCCGGACGCGCAGGCCCAGCGGCCACAGCCCACGGGCCCAGCCGCTCTGCGGCATGCGGGATCCTCCCGGACCGGGGCACGAACCCGCGTCCCCTGCATCGGCAGGCGGACTCTCAACCACTGCGCCACCAGGGAAGCCCAACCTTTTTTCTTTTTAAAACTGGGTTTGCTGACCACAAAGTGAACAAAGGGATGAGTTTCAGCTTCCCCCAGGTTCTGAAAAGCGGGGAGGCCATGAAGCGACTGGGTCATCCCCCACTAGACATTGAAAAGGGTCCCAAGCGAGAGGGTAAGGGGCCTGGTGTTTTCTGGGTCTGGGGAGGGGGTTATCTGGGATGATACCAGGAGGGGAGGTGGTAGCACATGAGCTTCAAAACCCAAGAGTCCCGGGTTCCAAACCAAGCTCCGACGCTCACAAGCTAGGGGGCCTCGGCCCCATCAGTGAGGCAGAATAAAAACTGCTCTTCAAGGGAGTAGAGACAATGAAACGAGGAGACTGGTACACAAGCACACACCCAGCGCGGCCTCGAGCCCAGGGAGGACCCAGAGTTCATCTGAGTTCCTTCCCAAGCGCAAGCAGGCCACTAGCTAGAGGTCACCACCCTCTTCCGCTCACTGGGCTCTCCCTATGTGCCAGGCACAGTCACGCGCTCGATGTGGATTTTCCAATTCAATGTTTACAATAACTTATTTTTCAGATAAAGAAACAGGAGCTCAAGGGGGTTAAGCCACTTTTCCACGTTCCCAGGGAACTGAGATTTGAACCTAGGCCATCTGTCCCTTGCGGCAACATCCCTAACCCTCTCTGCCAAGGTGCCCATTAAAGCAGAAACCTTCCACAGTGAACACGGGGCCGGCTTCCGGCCAGGAGTGTGGGTAGCCAGAGCAGCGATGCAGTCTTATCTGGGCCCCCTATCAGACGGGCGGGCGAGGGAAGGAGAAAGAAAGGAGGCTTGTCTTAGGGGTTTCAGCGTCAGCTTACCAAGCAACAAGAATTTTCAATGCTGCTGCAGGGTGACAAAGTGGTAAAACAGGTTTGTGGTGGCTCGGAGGATAATGGGAAGTGTTCTAACCCGAAGGGGGGAGGCGGGAGAGGAAAGGGAAGGGCACCTGCACTGAGAGTGAGTAGCCCTTAAACTATGTGCTCAGAACCTGCTCCACTACCAAGTGGAGGACTCGTGAGGCTATTTGCTTTGCAGGAATTTTCTGAAGTCACAGTACTGCCCTCAACTGTCCTTGGCACCACTGGTGATTATGAAGAAGCATAAAGCACGGCTCCTTGCCCTAATGAGACTTGGACCCGGTTTGAGAGACGGGATTGGCCTATGTATATATACCTACCGAAATAACATGTATCTATATAAACACAAATATATAAACACAAAGCCATAATATAGAACACAAAAAGGTACTCTACACAGTAATCTATAATCCAAAGCCATACTTCCTTCTACCCTGTGTTCTGGGATAGTTGTGATAACTCACCCGGGCGGGGTGGGGGGGGCGCGGTTTGGGGAGTGGGGAGATGTGAATAAGAACCAACCGGCCCCTCGACTGGTGGTCACAGTTTGCTCGACTAATTGGACTTGGAGACAGACACCCAAAGGCTCGGGCTGTGGCCACAGAGTGGTGAAGAGTGGACTGAGGTCCAGGGAATGAGGTAAAGGTACAGTCAGGGAGAGTGAAACAGCAAGTGTCTACAGAAGCTGCTGTCTGTACAGAGGTGGCCTCTCTGGGAATCCAAGTGGACATCCCTTAGAACAGAGAAACCTACTGGCTGTCCTCCTCGGAGCTTCCACGAGGGCTACCAGGCACCTCTGTAATGACCATCCCGTAAACCCATCAGATGTACCGAACGTGACTCAATGCACAAGTCTCGATGATCCCCGTGGTTAACAATGACAATAAGCTAACTCTTAGGGGCACTGACTATGTGCCCCATCTATACAATGGAGTCAGCTGAAAGAGCACTGCTTATAGAGTTGTGATGAGGTCACCCGTGCAGAAACATGGAAAGTGCTCCCTGGCACAGAGTATCTGCTCAACAAATCTTAGCTAGTATATTCATGAGTGATAATGAACACATCTTCTCTAAGGAAACAACAGAGCTATATCTTGCTTGGCTGCAAGTCAGCTTCTAAAAGTGAAAATTACATTTGGTCAAAGTTCTGGAAACCCTAGCAGTCACCCATAAAGCACAGCATGCTCGGCATGGTGCCCACTCTTCTAATAATTCATTTCTTGTGGAAGAGATCCTTGTTCCTTCCGGGTGAGCTCACTAGCTGAAGTCGTTGCTCACTTTTAGGGGCCATGGAAAGAGGTGGTTTTGTTTGTGTGCGTATCAGCTTCTCCCGGATCTACTGGAGGGGATGAGACTGATGCACAGAAATGCCCAATGATGCTTGTTTCTATGACCGGCTGGCAAAACTCAACTAAATGGAACAGACTTTAACGGCTTCAGGAATTCAGAGGACGATGAGAACCAGGTGGTCTGAAATGATTCTCCTTTTCTCTTTCCAAACCTCAATGTTGGGTGACAGTAAATGCCAGTGGAATAGAACTGGAATCGAATGATTAGAGAGCCCCAATTTTTTTTTTTTTTCATGGCACGCAGGCCTCTCACTGCCGTGGCCTCTCCCGTTGCGGAGCACAGGCTCCGGATGCACAGGCTCAGCGGCCATGGCTCACAGGCCCAGCCGCTCCGCGGCATGTGGGATCTTCCCAGACTGGGGCACGAACCCGCGTCCCCTGCATCGGCAGGCGGACTCTCAACCACTGCGCCACCAGGGGAGCCCAGAGAGCCCCATTTCGAGGAGGATGGAGAGAGACTGAAGGGGAGGGGGACAGAGAGGGCAGGAGGGAAGCACGGCTTGGGGGCAATCCCCACGCCCCGCACTGCAGGGGGGACTTACTTCTTCAGTGTCTGAAAGCCACGCTCTTTGAACTGTAGCTCCTGTTGGAGGTGAGCCATCTCTCTCTTCAGCTTGTTAACCTGGATGGCAGAAGACCACACATGGGGCTGGGTCGTCAGAGGTTGGTATCAATCCAGAGTCCCCCACTGCCCCTGCATAACTCAGGTCAGCATCCCTTGGGCCCCCCTTACTGATGTTGCCTGGGTCTCAGCAGCTGCGCATTCGGTTGGCATCCCAGTCCAGCTGTCCTGCAGGCCATTCCTAGCTGCCCTTGCTCCAGAGAAGCAGGAAGCGGATAGGAGCTGGCTAACCTCTCTCATGCCACCTCACCTCTGTGAGCCTTCCCTTCCTATGCTGACCGATGAGGAGAACAGCAATTTCCTGGGTCGTGCATTACTTAAAGCAGGCACTGGATATGCTAGTGCATGGAGGTAAGAGGCAACGTAGTAACTTTACAGGCAAGACATGGCCCGGGAGCCAGCTTCAGCCTGCAGGATTGCTTTGTTTGGCTTGCAGTGCTATTAAATTTTTTTTTTTTCTTTTTGCGGTACACGGGCCTCTCACTGCTCTGGCCTCTCCCGTTGCGGAGCACAGGCTCCGGACGCGCAGGCTCAGTGGCCATGGCTCACGGGCCTAGCCGCTCCGCAGCATGTGGGATCTTCCCGGACCGGGGCACGAACCCATGTCCTCTGCATCGGCAGGCGGACTCAACCGCTGCGCCAGCAGGGAAGCCCAAGTGCTATTAAATTTTTAAAACTTAGTTGCTAATGATTAAATATTGAGATGTTTCATATACTTGGCCTAGACAGACAGTTCTTTTCTAAAACTACTTGAAGATCTGCCAATGCGGAGCTTCCATTCCAGCATGGCCATAAGAGCGTAGGGCTGAAATTCCACTACCCCTTTAGACAGGGCCCACCCCCTAGGCTACACAGTCCCCCCTACTCCCCACTGCCTCACTGCCAGCCCCCGCCCCCCTTTCATGTGTTCTTGCAGGCATCTGAATTCGTAGAACCTATGTGAAGGTGCACTAAGCCAGTGTTCACAACACTGACTTCATCTTGAGCAAGTCATTTAACTGCTGGTCCTCCGTTTCCACATCAGTAAAGGGGGAATAAAAATCTCTCTCCCCCTAAGGTAATCAGGAAGTAACCAAATACAGTACTGCAGAATAAGCAGTGGTTAGCAAGACAGCATCTTTTTTTTATTTTTAAGATCTTTTTGATGTGGACCATTTTTAAAGTCTTCATTGAATTTGTTACAATATTGCTTCTGTTTTATGTTTTCGGTTTTTCGGCTGCTAGGCATGTGGGATCTTAGCTCCCCGACTAGGGATCAAACCCCGGCCACCTGCACTGGAAGGTGAAGTCGTAACCACTGCGCTGCCAGGCAAGTCCCAGCAAAATAGCTCCTTACACTAAAAACTTTAAAGTAAGCCTTGAGTCCCTGTGACCTTGGGCAAGTTACTTAGTCCTCCCCTAAGCCTCTGTCGGCTCATCTTCAAAATGCAGATATTGACAGTGGCTACTTCATGGGGCTGTCTCAAGGGCATGAGGTAGAACTCTTGAAGCATTTAGGGCTACTCCTGGCATAGAGTGAGTGCTTGAGAAAGGGTGGCTGCTATTACCATTACTATTACAGAAACGATGACTACTACTGCTACTTTTGTCATTATTTAGAATCTTGTTAGTCAGCACTGGCTGCCACTGCCTGGTTGAAGCATCTACTCTGGTCTTGTGGGTGGGCTAGTAGCCTAAGGCTGCCTCAGTGACCCCCATCAATAGTATAAGCAAAGAGGACCTACCCGGGATTTTGCTGTGGCAATTTCAGCCTTCAGGATCTCAGGGTCATACTTAGAGCTGGATGACGAACCAGAGACCACTGCAAGGAAAAAGAAAAAAATGTTTTCTATAGAAGAAACACATTTTGGTCAAGTTGGCTTATTTGGCCATCTAGGTAAACCCAGAAAGGAATGACTATTAGTGAGCAACCTGAATGTCCAACAAAGGGGAATTTGTTAAATAAATATGGTAAACATACAAAACGGGGACTATACAACTTAAGTGATTGAAAATGATGGTGCTGAAGGACACTGAACATTTGGGAAATGTCCAAAACTTACTGTTATATAAAAACAATAATTTACAAAAAACCACAAAGAAGGAATAAGTTAAATCTGCAAAATATACACAGTTAACAGACACACACACACACACACATGGAAAAAGACCAGAGAGAAATATAGCAAAAAGATAATACTGCTATCTAGAGAGATTTGAATGATGAATAACATTCATTTTCATCTTTGTATTTTTCTGTCTTTGCTACATTTTCTGACACATACAATTATTATTATTATTATTATTAATTTTTTTTTTTTGCGGCACACGGGCCTCTCACCGTTGTGGCCTCTCCCACTGCGGAGCACAGGCTCCGGACGCGCAGGCCCAGCAGCCATGGCTCACGGGCCCAGCCGCTCCACGGCACGCGGGATCTTCCCAGACCGGGGCATGAACCCACGCCCCCCGCATCAGCAGGCGGACTCCCAACCACCGCGCCACCAGGGAAGCCCAAACATACAATTTTTAATCAGAAGAAATTACTAAAAATATTTATTGTACTTTACAGTATTAATGTACATTTGAAAAGGAAAATAAATTACCTGTAACGCTATCACCCTAATACAATTACCTTCTCTCCAAGTGACCTTCCAACGTTTATCTACCGTTCTATCATGTACAGTCATACCTCAGAGATACTATGGGTTTGGTTCCAAACCACTGTAATAAAGCGATTATCGCAATAAAGTGATTATTGCAATAAAGCGAGTCACACGAATTTTTTTGTTTCCCAGTGCCTAAAAGATCTATGTTTATACTATACTGCAGTCTATTAAGTGTGCAATAGCATTATGCCTAAAAAAAGTACATATCTTAATTAAAAAATACTTTATTGCTAAAGAATGCTAACCATCATCTGACAACGCCAGGTTGCCACAAACCTTCAGTTTGTAAAAACCACAATCTGTGAAGTGTCAATGAGCTATGCCTTTAGCTGTAATCTTACTGCGTTTTAAAAGTAGTATTTCTTTGTGTCTTGATAAAGGATTTTAAGGCTTACAAAAATGGACACAACAGAGTGATCCATTTAAAGTAAGGAAAATGAGACAAGGGACAATGAGAGTGAGGAAGCCAGTGGCATGAGATTAGGGCTCACTGCATACCATGAGGTCCCACTTCCTGACCCGCGGCCACAGACCTGGCTCCTGAGCTTTCTACCTGCTGATGTGAAGAGGAAAATCGGCCCCGAGTAAGAGTCACTGTGTCTTTAAGGTAAACACAGCCCCACTGTTCAGGAAAGGGACAGTCATTCTTGGGAGACAGGCCAGAGAAGCGTTTCTCCCAAGTCCTTAATCCCATAGTCTGAGCAATTTCATCACCTCCCCTTTCCACTTAACATCACCTGCTGGGACCTGGATTTTTCTGAGGCTAGAGAGGCTTATTTGGAGATTGCTAGCAATTTTCAGTGTCTGGAGGTAGAAGGGACGGTCATGAAGCGGACGCTGCTCTGCTCTTTGGATTTGGTTAAAATACACGAGTGGACCTTTTGATTATGCATAAGGAAAGTTAAAGTTAAAATGGAACACTGGGAAGTTTGGGAAACAAAATAGTATATAGTATAGTATTTACTGCATAGTAACTGACAAGGCATTCTGCACCATGGGTAGCATTACACCTCTGCTGAGTTTGCAGTGATGGTGGTGAGGATGAGGATGAGGATGAGGATGGAAGCTAGGCTTTACCAGAAGAGATGCGTGGCAGGAACACCTGAACAGGGAGGACCTCGCAGACCTTGTTGTGAGCATGGAACAGGGACTCCAGACACATGTTTTGTTTCCAATTTGAAGCTTTCATTTTCTGCACTCTGGTCTTTGCCGGACTTGGAGATTTCAGGGGAGGGACCTAGCTGGATACACAGCTGGAGGCACTGACTTAAGCAAATTCCCCAGATAGGCACTTTTGGAAAAATTTTAAGGTAATTAACAATCGTTACCCACCGATCGGTAGTGCAAACATGGTAAAAAGACAAGAAGAGTCATCATTGAGGAAATAAGATGGGGATACACCTAAAAAGGGGGGTGCCCGTTCCGTGAGCACCCTGTCCTGCTAACCACCCTGCTCATCGGTGCTGCTGGATGGGTGGTCTACACTAGGGGGAAGTGTTGAGGGGAGTTCTTAGCAGCCTGGGAGAGCCTGTGAAGCATGGCAAGTCCCGACCCTAACAAGGAGAGGGTCACCATGGGGATCAGCGCTGCCAGGGCTGATTGTGGAACGTGAGTGTGTCCCATGGGCACACTTAGAAACCTTCCAGGGAAGGGAACCCAAAAAAGAACAGACTCTGCCAACTGGGCCACCAGGGGCTGGAATTATTACCCTCTGGAGAATCACTGTGAAATGCACTGTTTATACCCAAAGCAGCTGAAGTGGGTTGTGGCCTGTTTTTTTTTTTTTTTTTTTTTTTTTTTTTTTTTTTGCTGTACGCGGGCCTCTCACTGCCGTGGCCTCTCCCGTTGCGGAGCACAGGCTCCGGACACACAGGCTCCGCGGCCATGGCTCGCGGGCCCAGCCGCTCCGCGGCACGTGGGATCTTCCGGGATCGGGGCACGAACCCGTGTCCCCTGCATCGGCAGGCGGACTCTCAACCACTGCGCCACCAGGGAAGCCCTGGCCTGTTGTTTTTTAAATAAACTTTTTGTTGAAGTGAAAAATACATGCGAGAATGGAAAAGTACACAAATCATGTGTGTGGCTTGATGAATTTTCACAAAAGAAACACACTCAAGTGACCGGCACCCCAATCAAGAAACAGGTCATCAGCTTCCTTTCTGTGTCCATGTCCCCTCACTAACCCACAACAAAATAATTTTATATTCAAACAGGTGTGCCTTCAAGGTGACACCTTTTTATAGGTTTGATTTTTAGTTTTTATTCAAGTTATATATAAACAGTTTAACAGTATACATAAAATACTATATATTTTATACACCCAAGATTTGCTATTAAAAAAAGAGCATTCTCCAATCCGCTTATCTCACTCATGAAAAAGGAAATGTTTCAACGGGTTCAGCCAGTTTCTTGAGCGTCCACCCGTGTGAGTCTGATAATATGCATGTTTCGCTGTTTCTTGATTTTTTTCAGTCTTAGGCATGATTTATTCACTTCTCTCTCTGGAGGATGGAGTGTTAGCTTCACTCCCTTTCTCAGCCCCTACCCCACACAGGACACCCCTCCCAGCTCCTCATCAGATAACTTTGGCGAGAGCAACCTTCAGTGTTTGCATTACTTTTACACTGTAAACACTATTCAGGGCCGAGGCATATAGCCAACTTTGCCTACTTTTTCTTTCCAGCACATTTTCTGGGTCGTTTTTCCTAGAGTTAATAATTATCATTTTTATGCGTGCCTACTTTCCACAAATTTAACACTGATTCAACTTCACACTTGGCCAGTTATCTAAATCTCCTCTCACAGAGCTCCTCTCTTGGGCTGTCTCACAAGGCATGTGCCAGCTTCAGTGCACTCTCTCTGCACAGCTGGCATCCTGAGACCCCTTCCTTGCCTCCTTCTCTCCTCCTTCCTAAATACCATGTTTCCCCCTCTGTGACTACTCCCTCATTTTGGCAGAATATCACTTCCAGGAGCTTCCTGAGAAAGGATCCATGAAGGAAATAAACTTTTGGAAAACTTGCATGTCTAAAAAGATCGTTATTCTAGCCGGCCCTTCATTAAAGGTAGTCTTGCTGGATATAGACTTCTCGGTCGGAAATGATTTTCCTTAAAAGTGTGAATGCATTGCTCCATTGTCTTTTAGGTTTGTAGTGTTACTGTTGAGAAGCCTGGAGCTATTCTGAGTCCTGATCATTTTTGTGTGACCTGGTTTTCCTCTCTGAAAGCTTTTAGGATCTTGAATCGTTCCCAGTGTTTGAAGTTGCACAATGATATGTCTTTGGTGTGAGTTAACTTTTATCCATTGTGTTGGGTGCTCACTGAGCCCTTTCAATCTAAAAACTCTCCTCTATCAGTTCTGGGAAACTTTTCTGCATTATGTCACTGATGCTTCTTCCCCTCTGTTTCTTCTGCTCTATCTGGAGCTTTTATTACTCAGATAGTTCTTGGCCTGATGCTCTTTTTTTCCATCTCATTTTATTTTTGTTCTGCTTTTTAGAAAACTTTCTGTTTTACCTTCCAGGCTTCCTGTGGATTTTTCATTTCTACTCTCATAGTTTAATTTCCTAAGGCTCTTTTGTGTTCTCTGAAGACTCCTTTTTTTTTTCTTAATAAAATGTAGCATCCTGTTTTAGTTTCATGGTTATGTAGCTTCTCTCGATGTTTTCTTCTCCACGCATATTCCGTTTCCTACAAGGGCTCCCTATCACCATGTGTTTGTTTTAATCTCTATTGTTCATGTTAGAGGCCTTCCATGGATGTCTGGAATCTCAGCTGTCTGCTCACACTTAAGACTGGGGGCCCAAAAAGCTGGCTGGAGTGGAGCTTGTTGATGATGGGTTACATGATTGACTGTGGGTTATTTGGTACGTGATTTGGCTGGACTGTTTCATCTAGGAATCCTCACTGTCAGTGTCTTTACATCTTTTCTCTTCACATCTCTTTTCTCTGAAGAGAAGAGACTCCGATTCCCCACACTCTTCTACTGTCTAGCCTGGAGGGTAATAGCCTGGCACCCTTCTGGGAGTCAAGTGGTACAGGCAGGCTGGGGTCTCAATCCTCAAGTCTATGTTCACTTAATCACCGTGTTTTCAGTATGATGCACCTCAAAAAAATAAACCTCCAATTTTTCCCCACGTTGGGGATGGGCAGTGGCCTGGTTGCACTGATCTGGGAAGGAGATCTGGTGGTCTGTGTCTCAGGAACAACTCTCCTCCAATCTTCTTTCAGGCCCTCGTCACTTCACTTCCATGCTGAGACAGCCACTCCCTCCAACTCCCGAGGCTTTTGCACGTGCTCCAGGTAGACTAGAGGCCTGTTTTTTCCCTCACTATCAGCCCATTTTCTCTTTTCTCCAGTCTATCAGACAGGCTGCCACCTGACCTTCTCCTTTCCAGCCTCCATATTTTACTGCTGTTCTTTTTTCTACAAGTCTCCCTGTCCTTGTACATGTATGCCATAAAAATCTCTTATCTGATATTTTCTTAGTTTCAGGAATGAGTGAAAGCACGTAGGTGGTTCAACTCGCATTTTTAGCTGCAAGGCTCCCAGTGATTGATTTTTCAAATGGGAAAGCAAGGCCCAGAGGAGGAAGGAGCATGGTGAGGTCCCAAAGAACCCAGCTCTCCCAAGTTCTCATCTTCAGAGGATGGAGGGACCCCAGTATAGCCCCCAAACCTTAGAATTTGACTGGCTGTCTTGGATTAAATTAAGAGAATTGGTTTTCAGGTCAGACACTCCTGGGTATAAAAGCTAGTTCTGCCACTTTTTACCAGTGTGACCTTGGGGAAGATACTTTCCCTCTCTGGGACTCAGTTTTATTTGTAAAATGGGAACAACAATACCTTGTAAGATTGTGTGTGTGGGAGGGGGGGCGCGAGGTTACTTTAAACATAAGTAGAGTGCCAGCATATTGCCCTGCAGAAATTTAATAGGTGCACATTAAATGTGAGTTCTCTTCTCCTTCCCCATGGAGCTAGAGATTGCGCCAGAGATGACAACAAAGCCTCCATCCCCAGGGCAGGGCCCCACCTGTAGCCAAAGCCCTACAGCAGCCAAGGCAAGGTGGCAAGATTCTCACAAGCCCCAGCAGATCATCTGAGTTAGAGGGAGGCATGTTACCTCACCGGTCTATCAACATGCTGGAGAGCTTAACTTGGAAGGCAAACCTGGCTTATAAAATCCAAAGAAAGTCATGAGGAGCCTTGGGTCATGCCTATTTCACTGGGAAGCTTGGATTGGGCCATCCCTCACTGGTTTGCATCTTAGAACTAGTGATCTGACTCCTTCTTTAACATTCAAAATGATGGTGTCTTGAGACTTCCCTGGCGGTCCAGTGGTTAAGACTCCAAGCTTCCAAAGTAGGAGGCACAGGTTCGATCCCTGGTCGGGGAACTAAGATCCCACATGCCGCGTGGCGAGGCCAAAAAAAAAAAAAAAAAAAAAGAAAAAGAAAAACCAAAATGATGGTGTTTTTGAACCTGATGGAGCACTTAGTAGCGTTAGAAGTCATATGATAGGACTGTATCAATTCCTACCACGAATAATGTATTTATTCTTATTGGTTCCAGGGATCAGTTAAAAATCTTTGTCATTTTGGGCTTCCCTGGTGGCGCAGTGGTTGAGAGTCCGCCTGCCGATGCAGGGGACGCAGGTTCGTGCCCCGGTCTGGGAAGATCCCACATGCCGCGGAGCGGCTGGGCCCGTGAGCCATGGCCGCTGAGCCTGCGCGTCCGGAGCCTGTGCTCCGCAATGGGAGAGGCCACAACAGTGAGAGGCCCGCGTACCGCAAAAAAAAAAAAAAAAAAAAAAAAACATGAATACTGATGGATCCTTCACCTAGATCTACCAACGTTTAACATTTCCCCACATATGTTCTGTCTATCCCTCCCTCCACTCCAGTTCTTTCTCTCAGTGGGATGCCTGGTTCATAGCAAGCCCTCAAAGAATGATTACTGGAAAATGGTGGCAAAGACGAAAACCTATCCCATATTCAAAACCATCAATGTATCGTTGATCTACTCATTTAAGACTGACACCATAATTTTTTCATTTTTTTCCCCTGGACTTTTTTGGAATTAAGTTGCAGACATGATGCCACACACGTGTCTTAAAAACACTCTTAGGACACTTAAAGGACACTCTCGGGACTTCCCTGATGGTCCAGTGGTAAAGGATCCGCCTTCCAATGCAGGGGACGTGGGTTTGATCCCTGGTCGGGTAGCTAAGATTCCACATGCTGTGGGGCAACTAAGCCTGCATGCCACAACTACTGAGCTCACGGGCCTCAACTAGAGAGCCCGCATGCCACAAACTACAGAGCCCACACATCCTGAAGCTCACACACCACTAGAGAGAGAAAAAACCCATGTGCCACAACTAGAGAGAAGCCCACGCACCGCAATGAACACCCGACGTGGCCAAGAGAAAAATACAGAAAATAAATAAAATAAATAAATAACAGGACATTCTCCTACATAGCTACAACATCATTATGTTAACTAAGAAAATTCTCCAATTGCCTGAGAATATCTTTTATGGCGGCTTTCCCCTCCACCCAGGGTCTAGTCAAGGTGCAAACACTTCACTGGGTTTATGTCGCCTTAGGCTTTTTTTTTTTTTTTTTTTTTTTTTTAAAGTCTAGAACAGTTTCCCCTCTTTTTGTTTTTTCACAGAATTTTTTTTTTGGGGGGGTAGTGTCTAGACCAATTATCTTGTAGGATATTGCACATTATGGATTTGTCTAGCCGTTTCTCCATGATTTGATTCACAGTAAACATTTTTGTCAAGAGTCCTCTATGATGCTTTTATTGCATCACACCAGAAAGCACATAATGTCAGTTTGTCTCATTATTGGTGATGCTAATTTAACACCTGTGTAAGGTGGTGGCTGCAGCTCTCCTGTGTAAAAATACATTTTACCCCCCAAAATTAGTAAGTTATTTGTGGGGTTATACCTTGGGCCCATGTATACATCCTGACCTCCAAAACAGGAAGGTTTGTTTTTCTATACACTTGTCACTTTTTCAGACTGCAGGACTTTAGAAAGAAAAACATCCTCTACCTCTTTGAATCTGAGTTTCATGAGCGATATTAATATCTCCCTCCAAGGCTCTGGTAAGAATAATGCTATACACTGAATTGTGTTCCCCCCAAATTCATATGTCGAAGCCCTAACGCCTAATGTGATGGTATTTGGAGAAGGGGCCTTTGGGAGGTAATTAGAGTTAGATGAGGTCATGAGGGTGGGGCCCTCATGATGGGATTAGTGACCTTATAAGAGGAGACACCACGCAGCTTGCTGTTTCTCTTTCTCTCTCTGTGCCCCGTGAAGACACAGTGCGAAGTCAGGAAGAGGGGTCTCACCAGAACCCATCCATACTGACATACTGACCTCAGACTTCCAGCCTCCAGAGCTGTGGGAAAATAAATGTCTGTGTTGAAGCCACCCATTCTGTGGTATTTTGTTATGGCAGCCCCCAGCTGACTAAGACAGATTAAGTGCTAAAACCCTCATGATGATCTCTAGGACATTATTTGACCTAGAAACAGCTAATGAGTGTAATCCAGTTCTTTTCTATAATCGGAGAGTGTTTTTTTCCTTGAATTGCCAAGGAAAAGGGCGGGGCTGGGACAGTGAATAAACCACTCACAGTCTTCCTCCCAGACCAAACTTCTCAAAGACAGGGGGAGTGTCCAAGGACCCAGCTAAGCCACAGACGCCCTGACACTATGGCCTAATGCTGGCCCTTTGGCCCACAATGCAGGTGTTGTTGGGACAGACGGAACTTATATGTTTGCAACTTATCACCTCTCGCCAGCTGTAAGACCCTGGGCATGTTATTGGTCTTCTCTAAGCCGCAGATTCTTTATCTGTTACAGGAGGATATTAACTGTGCTTGCCCTTAGAACTGTTATGAGAATTAACTGAAATAACATATTCAGACTGCAGGCTAGCATGTAGTAAGCACTCATTAAACATAGGAAAGTATTAGTTATTAAAAAGAGTGGTAGGGACTTCCCTGGTGGTCCAGTGGTAAAGAACCCGCCTTCCAATGCAGGCGACGTGGGTTCAATCCCTGGTCGGGGAACAAAGATCCCACGTGCTGCAGGGCAACTAAGCCTGTGCGCCACAACTACTGAGCTCACACGCCTCAACTAGAGAGCCCGCGTGCCGCGAACTACAGAGCCCTTGCGTTCTGGAGCCCGCACGCCACAACTAGAGAGAGAAAACCCGCACACCACTGCTAGAGAGAAGCCCGTGCACCACGATGAAAGATTCCGCATGCCTCAACAAAGATCCCACGTGCTGATGCAGCCAAAAAAATAAAAAATAAGATAAAATAAAGATTACTAAAAATTCTTTCAATTTTTAAAAAGTTAAAAAAAAATAAGTGGTGGGCTTCCCTGGTGGTGCAGTGGTTGAGAGTCCGCCTGCCGATGCAGGGGACACGGGTTTGTGCCTCGGTCCGGGAAGATCCCACATGCTGCGGAGCGGCTAGGTCCGTGAGCCATGGTCACTGAGCCTGCGCGTCCGGAGCCTGTGCTCCGCAACAGGAGAGCCCACAACAGTGAGAGGCCCGCGTACCGCAAAAAAAAAAAAAAAAAAAAGGTAAATTATCAAAAAAAAAAAACCTCAACACATCAGAAAAGGTCAACGGGCTCCTTGAAAGCTACTGATTTGGCATTTCCCTATGTTGGGAATGAGGACTGGGGACCCTGGCATGCCTCTTCTCATCCTGCAGAAACCAGGGAGACAGGAAATCTCCTCCACTCGGAAATACTGATAGCAGCGTATAAGCAGATGTACTGTGATACATGTTATGAACAAAATAAACAGAGAGCCATTACAGAGGCTAATGCTGGGGAAGGGAGTCTGTGGATGGGGATGTCAGAAGCAAACCTCTCAGAGGACATGACCTGAAGGAAGAGACTGGAAGGGTGAGAAGGAGCCAGCTGTGCAAACAGACCAACAGAAAAGCTTCCTAGGCAGGGGAGCAGCAATTACAAAAGCCCCAAAGTGGAATGGTGCGGGGCAGGCGAGGGGAACACGATGTACGTATTCAGCGCATCTGGAGCCAAGTGAATGAGAGCCTGCGATGAGGTGGGAGTGGCCAGCAGGGGTCTGATCACGTGTGACTGTGTGGGCTATGGAAAGAACAATGGGACAAAATACACATAACATAAAACTTACCACTTTAACCATTTTAAAATATACAGCTCAAGGGCATTAAAGACATTCATACTATTGTGCAGCCATCACCAACCACCATCCATCTCCAGAACTTTTTCATCTTTCCAAACTGAAACTATCCATTAACCAAGAACTCCCCATTGCCCCCAGCCACTGAAGGGCTTTCAATAAGAAGACAGGTAATAAGTCTGGCATTCTGAGATGACAAATGAATGAACGGAAATGGAATGAAAATGGTAGATGAATCATTGCAAAGCACAAGTAGGAGCCGGAAAACAGTAGAGAGGGTGGTAGTTTGGACAAGGAGCAGAGATGAAAGAAAATAGGTAGATCTGAGAAACACTGAGAGGTAATAGAGGCAAGACTCAGTGTGGCCATTCCCTCCTCCCTGTAGTTGTGTTTGTGGGTGTCCTGGAGCGGAGGAGGTACTCACAGCTGACCTGGGAGCCCAGCTTGTGCTCCCAGACGGCATGCAGCTGCTGATACTCCTGCTGCGCAAGCTCCAAGCGCTGCTGCTTCACCTGGTAGATCTCCTTTTGTGCACTCAGGGCCTCCTGGGCCACCACCAGGTAATCCTTCAGCATGTGCTCCTGCTCCCGCCGCCATTGTACCCGGGGATCCTCAATCTGAGTGGTTTCTGGAAAAGACCCCAGAGACCCTAGGTTAGCACCTCACAAATGTCTGTTGAGTTGGTGGCCTGTAGAATCTACTACCAGAAAACAAAAAGCATAGTAAGTAGAAAATCACAATAAATGTGAATGTGTTAAACTTACCTATTAAACAACAGAGACTCATCCTTTGGATTAAGCAAACAAACACACACACACACAAACCAGGATCAGTTTACAAACCTGAAGTCAGTCTGTCTGGGAACAGCCAGAGGAAGGACCAGATATGAATTCTAATCTAGACAGAGAGGCTCAACAACATTATAGATGCTTAAGGTCATTCATTTTGGCAAAGAATAAAGGAGAGTAAAATAACTAATATTTCAGAGGATGTGAGGAAATACTGTGTTGGAAATGTAAATTAGAACAGCCTTACTAGAAGGTTATCTGACCACGAAAATCAAGAGCCTTAAAACGTTAATACCCTTTGTCCAATAATTTCTCCTGTAGTAATTTATTATAAAAAGCAATAAATTCAGGCAAAAATGCATTTGTACAAAACCATAATAATCATCAAGCACTTATTTAATATTTATTCTATGCCAAGCACTATTCTAATTACTTTATATCTATTTACTCCTCCAATCCTTACATTAACCCTATAGGGAAGATTCTTTTATTACCCTCATTAAACAAAAGAGAAAACTGAGACATAAAGAGGTTAAGTGACTTGCTCAAGGTCACACAGGAAATAACTGCTCAAATAAGTATGCTATATTTACATAATACACTAAAACAGCCATTAAAAATAATGTCTTCGAAAAAAATTTTTAAAAAAACAGAAAGGTGCTTATGATATAAAAGTGAGTAGAAGTACTGGGTGCAAAATTACATAAATAATTTTGTATTTATCAAAATACATATGTACATTCTCAAAAAGATTAGGAGGAAACTTAGCAAATTATCAACAGCAGGTATGTCTTGATGGTAGGATGCCTTTTCTTCATACTTTTTTATTTTTTAAAATTATGTGTACAATAAATATGTATAGTGATAACTTGGAAAAAAGTCAGAAGACAAAAAAATTTTTTTAAAAGGGTAGCTGGCAGCTGAGCAGATGTCAAGGAGGTCAAAACCATGTCCAAGAATCAATGTCCATTGACTGTCAACTCCTCAGTCATTTCCCAGCTGGTGGGTGGGGTAAGGGGCGACGAACACACCAGAAGTTGTATAATCACAGCCATATGGTGAATCCAGCCCGTAGATAGGTTTTGCTTAGCCCAAAGAACTTTAATAATTTTGAACTGATTACTGGTATGTAAAAACAAGGAGATTTATACATTAAAATCCTGACGTCTGGTTTTTCTTGATCATTCAGAAGATCTGGCCACTGTGGGTCCACAATATATCTGCTTCATTCATTTACGTCATGTGTGTGGCTCCTGAGGGCTTTGAGTTTGTACCTCCTTTTGCAGTCCCTTTAGCTCTCCATCCTCCTGAATAGGCCCCAATGAGTATTTCCAATGAAAGAAAGAAGAGACGGGAAGAATAATCAGAGAGGTAGCAGAGCCACGTTCTCGTGCCTGCCGATAATCACTGTGTTACAATGGACAGGCTGCTTGACCTCTCTGAGTCTACGTTTCTCATTATAAAAGAGGATAATGGGCCCTGCCTCACTGCTTCCCAGGAAGCCGTAGTGTACTTACACCCAGGTAAAGTAAACAAATTATGGTGAGAGTAAAGCCAAAACTATTCAATTCTTCAAGTTCTCCTCCTCCCTTTTTCTGGGAAAGAAAACAAGGTGTGAAGATGGCTGGCAGGGGCCACAAAATTGCTTCCCACAAAGAAAGCTTTGCAACTCTTCAACCAAGTAAGAGGGAGGAACACTTGCAAGAGAAGAAAAAAAGGGGGAGGAAAGAATTTACAAAGCTGGGCTGAAAGACGGTGGGGTCCGATTTCCCATCAGCAGATGTGGATTCCCTCAGGGTTAGGGACTCCTGGGTTCCCCTCAGGGGCCCCGCACTTCTGGCTGACACGGGCCACAGAAAAGAAAAGAAACATGGCCAGGGTGCAGATGTTTTTTAAAGTTTGTCATTTTTTAAAAAATTTACATTTTGGGGAAAAATATTGAAAAATACAAAAAGAGAAAAATCTCACAATTCCACCATTGCAAATTCGTAAAGTAAGAAATGAGAGTTTAAATCTCTCCAATCCTACATCCTAGAGGTAACTGCTGTTAGGAGTCTCACACACTAACAGATATTGCCCTATGATTATATACAAACCTGTTGATACATACATATCTACACACACAAGTTTATTTTTAATGTAAAGGGGCCCATTTATGTATATTGGTCTGCAATTTGCTTTCATCTCCAAATGATATAGCATGTTCATTTTCCCTTGTAGGTACATAAAGATTTACCTCAATTTTTAATTTATCCTTTTTTTTTCATTTGTACCACTGTTTTTATTTATTCATTTTTATTTTTTACTTACCTCAATCATTTAAATGGTTGCATAGTATTCCATGGTATGGTACTAAGATTTATTTATGATAGGGCTTTAGTGGTCTCCCAGACCACTACCAGGAAACATCCAGATTGTTTTCAGTTCTTTTGCTACCACAACCAATGCTGTAGTGAGGATTCTTAAAAACATACTTCTATGAACGTGTGCTATTATTAATTCTGTGGTGTAAAAAGAGGAATTCCTTAAAAGAGGAATTACTGGGTCAGTGGGTATACACATCTTAAATTTTAACAGACACTACCAAATTATCTTCCCAAAGGTTATACCAATTTTTATTCTCACAGACAGCCTTATGAGAGTGGCTTTCCCCCCAGACCCTCAGCAAAATTGCTTTAAAAAAAAAAAAGGGGGTTGGTACTTCATCCAGTACACTGGGTCCAGCCAGCATATTATAATTAGCTATGGAGCTTCAAAAAACAAAAATAAAAACAAAAGCCTGAATTCTGCCCCCAGAACACTTAACATCAGAGTTTCCAAGAGTAGCGCCCAGGCATTGGCAGTTTTAAGCTTCACCAGGTAACGGCTGTGCAGCCCATGTCCAAGAACCCCTGTTTGCGTAGTAGAATCACTGGGGGAAGTTTTTTAAATCCCGATGCTCAGACCCCATCCCTGGACCAATTAAATCAGAATTTCTGGGGGTGGGAAGGAGGCAATGGTGACCCGCAAAGCTCCCCAAATAATTTCAACATATCACTGAAGGTTAGACCTGGTAAGAGGTGCCAACACCGGTGGGCTGAGCAGTCACTGAGGATGGCAGGCAAGGCTGGCAGGTGCGATGCTGAGCTCCAGGTAGAATCACCTGCCAGAGGGCCAGGTGAAATGCTGGGTCCCTGACAAATGCCCTGGGGCACCCCTGGATGGATCCTCCCCGTGGTGCTCTGGGTTTAATCTGAGAGTGGCGCCCTCCCTTTGGAGGCCGCGCTCCTTGGAGTATAAAAGCACGTGAGAGCCTTAATCGAAGGCTGGCTTGGCTACCATTTTTGGTGACCCAGGCTTTCTCCTGTAGCACAATCCAACACTGATAGATGGATGCACAGGCAGACAAACACAACCCACAACCCCACACCAGAACACTGGTTTCAACCTGGTTGCATGTTGGAAATTACCCCAGAGATTTCCATTTAATTGGTCTACAGTATTAAGTAGGCATCAATACATTGTTTAAATCACCTTTATTAAGGTGTAATTTAAATACAATGAAGCACAATCATCTAAAGTGTAGACTTGGATATGTTTTGACAAACGCATACACCATAAACTACCACTTGTTATCAATGTGTAAATGGTTCCTTTACCCTGCAGTCCTGTGTCAGTCACTTCCACCCACTTTCTCCCTCCGGTTCTGTCTTAGAACTTCATGACAATGGAATCAAGCAGTATGTGCTCTTTGGATCTCACCTCCTTCACTTGGCATAAGGCTTTTGAGACTCATTTAGGTTGTATCAGTCGTCCATTTTTTGTTATTGTGGAATAATAGTCTATTGCGTGAATACAGCATAATTCACTTTTTGATAAACTTTTGGGTTGTTGTTTGAGATTATTATGAATAAGGCTGTAATGAACATGCATGCACAAGTCTTTGCAACGTCTCCATTTCGCTTAGGTAAAACTATCTAGGGGTGGAATTGTTGGCTTGTATGTTAATTATATGTTGAATTTTATAAGGAACTAAAAAACTGTTTTCCAAAATGGTTGTTCTGATTTACATCCTCACTAGTAGTGAATTAGAGTTCCAGTTCCTGCACGTCCTCACCAACCATTGGTACTGTCAATCTTTTTCATTTTAGTCATTACAGTGGGTGTATAGTGGTACCTCGTTGTAGATTTAATTCCTATTTCTCTAATGACTGATTATGTAAAGCATATTTTTATGTGTTTATTGGCCACTTGTATGTCTTCTTTAGTGAAGTGTCTATTTAAATCTTTTGCTCATACTTTTTATTGGGTTGTTGGGCTTCTTACTGTTAAGGTGTAAGGGTTCTTTTTATATTTTTGATATGGATCTGCTCTCAGGTATATGTATTGCAAATATTTTCTCCTTATCTGTAGCTTGCTTTTTCAGTTTCTTAATGGTCTTTTGAAGAGCAGAAGTTTTAATTCAATGAAGCCCAATTATTACTTTTTTCTTGTATGCTTAGTGCTTTCTGTGCCTTGTCCAAAAAACCTTTGCCTAACCTAAAATCTTGCAGATTTTCTCCTTAGTCTCCTTCTCGAAGTTTTCTAGTCTTAGCTTTTTTTTTTTTTTTTTTTTTTTGCGGTACGCGGGCCTCTCACTGTTGTGGCCTCTCCTGTTGCGGAGCACAGGCTCCGGACGCGCAGCCTCAGCGGCCATGGCTCACAGGCCCAGCCGCTCTGCTGCATGTGGGATCTTCCCAGACCAGGGCATGAACCCGCGTCCCCTGCATTGGCAGGCGGACTCTCAACCACTGTGCCACCAGGGAAGCCCATAGTCTTAGCTTTTATGTTGAGGTCTGTGGTCCGTTCTGAATTTACTTTTACATATGGTGTGAGGCGGGGGTAGAAGTGGAGATGTATTTTTTTCCATGTGGATACCAGTTGTACTAACAACTCTTGAAAAGACTGTCCTTTGGGGACAGCTCCCTAGGTGGCTGTAAGGAGCTGTGCTAACTGATGTACATCCTGAACTGGTCACACTCTGAGGGGTCCTCCCAAGCCCAGCCCCTTCTGTTGACGCTCCACTTCCTTAAGTCCACCTCACCAGAATAGATAACTTTACACCTGGGCAGGTTCTTAGAGATGTCTTTGGCCAACTATTTTTGAGTTCTCATTTTTATTAAAGCTAAACATGGACATAGTTTAATCATTCAGCATGTCACAAACTCAGCTACATACAACATCACCCCTCTATCCCCTTCCCCCTCATGCCCCCTCTCCCCAAAATGCAACTACTTCCAGTAAACATTTAGTCGATTGGGCGCAGCCATCATTGAGACCCAATTCTTCAGCCTCCCCCAGGCTCCAAACCTCTATCTACACACACACTCTACACTCACTCTCCATACAGCTCACACGTTCACCACACTTCACACATCCCTCACCCCACCGCCTCTACCCATCACACGCCTGCTTTCTACGTGCACCACGTGCACACCCACGTGACTAACACTATTGAATTCTCTAACAGCTTGAAAAACAATGGTCTTAAAAACAGCTGAACATCTGGAGAACGTCCATCCTTGTTAGTATGGAAATGAATGCAAATGAAAAACGATGAAGTAACAGCTTAAACCTGTGATGAATTTATCGAAAAGTAACTAGCCCCATACTGATCGATGAAGGTATGAGAAAAATATACCCTTATTGCTGTGGCAAATACAGATTGACACGATCTTTTAGAAATACTTATCAAACTAGGGAGAGGTACCTGAAGTCTCACAAGTGTTCATAATCTTTCACTTAGCGATCCTACATTTGGAAATACAACTCCAGGAAAGTATCATAGAAGAAAAAAGCAATATGCATAAAGATTCTTCCCCTAGTGTTATTTATTTATCACAAACAAATGGAAAGAACCCAAAAGGTCAGCAATAGGGGGGTATTATGGTACACTCACTTTATGTGTTAAAATGTATCAGCACATCTATTTGATATATTAAAAATGACAAATATGAAGACTAGGTAGCATCTCTCAAATATTCATGATATAGTATGAACAGAAAACAGCACAACACACAATTTGTCCACGGATTAAAACCATCTAATCATGCTGGATGTACACGGCAGTGGGAAAATTGAATACGGATAAACGAAATAATGAAAGCGGGCTCTATTTTGGAAAGAGTTGTCCATATTTGCTGTTTCCAATGCCTCCCCTCCGTTTTTTTTTAGACTCACTCTAGTCAGGCTTTTGCCCCCAGTCCTTGTCCAAAGCTGCCCTCCAAGTCAGGGGCACCAGCGTCACAGGGCTTTGCTAAATCTATCGGTCAATCCTCAGTCCTCTTTGTACTTGATCTGTCAGAAGCATTTCACGGGGTTGACACCTCTCTCCTCGGTATGCCTCCTTCACATGGCTGCCAAGACCCTCTCGCTTTCCTCCCACCTTTCCGATCACTCCCCAGAATCATGACTGGTTTTCCTCTTCTCTCTACCCTCCTCCTGTCTGAGGACCCCATGGCTATTCTTTGATTGTCTTCTCTCTGTCTTGACTTATTCCTTTGGTGATCTCATCCAGCTTCATGTCTTTAAATACTCTCTCTATGCCAACAACTCCCAAATACACATCTTCAGCCCAGATCTCTTTTCCAAACACCACATTCCTATATCAAACTGACCAGGGACATCTTCTCTCAGGTGTGTAACAGGCAAGGAAGATGTGACACATCCCAATGAACCCTTGGTCCTCCTTCCTAAACCCACTCCTCCTGCAGTTTTCTCCATCCAATAAATGGCAACTCCATCCTGCCAGCTGCTCAGGCCCAGAGAGGCTCATTTGTCCCGTTCTTTCACACCCCACGTGCAATCTATCAGGAAGGCTTGTTGGCTCTATCTTGAAAATACCTCCAGCTTCAGGCCACTTCTCACCACCTCTACCACTACAGCCTTGGTCTGGGGCACTGTCCTTTGTCGCCTGGACTATTGCAATCAGCCCTTACAAGTCTCCCTGCTTCTACCCCTGTTCCACTAAGGTCTATTCTCAGCAAAGCAGCCAGAGTGACCCTTTTAAGACATAAAACAGGTCACGCCACTCATCTGCTTAAAATTTTCCAATGGCTCCCACCGTGTTGAATGAGAGCCTGAACCCTTCAGGGGGACCACTGCCCACACCCTGCTGGCCTTCTCCCCGCTTCCTCACAAATTCTGCTATATGCACACCTGCGTCCTTGCCATCCCTCAAGCGAGCTAAATGTGATCACGCAGTGGAGTTGTTGTTCAATCAGCTCTCTCTACTTGAAACGCTCACCCCACCTCCTTCAAGCCTTAGCTCAAATCTCATTTTCTCGACAAGGTCTTTTTCCTGAAGACCTTTACCACTATCCCTGCCCGCCACCCACAAAGGCACCCCAGCACACCTCAGCCCCATGCTGTGCTTCCCCTTTTCCCATATCACTGATAATTTTCTAATATACTACATAATCTGCTTACTTCTTCTGTTTATTTTCTGTTTCTTCTGCCAAAACGAAAGCTCTGTAAGGACAAGGATCATTGCCATTTTGAACTCTCACATACCCCATGCTCTCAGAACAGCGCCTAGAACATTGTAGGAGGTCAATAAATATTTGCTGAATGAACAAACGCTGGATGGTGGATTTAATTTGTTGCTCAATTCTATTGTGTCTAGAACTCTTGAGAGTAATTTCAGTCAGTGGACACATAGAGGATTGGCCTGAGCCCACAGCTCTGAGTGCTTGGGCCTCGATGGTCACACACATACCGCATCTGTATCACTGGCTCCGTCTGCGGAGGTGGTACCCTCTGTCCAATGAGAGCACCTTCCAGCCAAAAGAAAAGCAGTAGCCCGATAGCTGGTAAAACTACCAGAGAGAATGCTTCCTACTGTGTTTCTCATTTACTCACCTCCCAACACATACCCCCATTTCTGCCATCATCCCCTCCAGAAGAAACTCTGCCACTGCATGATACTCCTTCCTTCTATCTCTCCAAAAACTCCCAGAAGCACTTGAAAATCTCACTCCCACCATCAGATTTTAATGAGGGGGATGCACTCAGCAATTACAAACAGTAAAGGACTGATTAGGGGTCCTGTACATCAGTGTTTAACCCAGCATACCGTGCAGCCCTCCAAGCATTAACCTCATTCCCCATACATACTCAATTAGGCATATTTACTTCTCATTATCCCGTATGCAATCATGAGTGCTAATAAAAACCTCGGCTACCACCAACAATGCAATTAATGCCATTAGCTGTCTCTCAGAAACCCTCCTATACTTTGGTGCCAACAACAGTCTGCTCATTCACCCACTTGGTCGTGCATTCATGCACGTATGCCCTTTTCTATGTAGCAAAGGTCAAGTGCACACCTACTATGTGCCTTACCAGGCAAAGGCCTGGGACTAGACAGATGAATTAGACCTTGTCCTGCTCTAGAAGAGCTAGTCTCAGTAGGTAAATGGTTATACTACAGAGTGATGAGGGGCACAGCAGAGGTAGGACCAGGTGCTACTGAAACCCAGAGGAGGAAGTGGATGGAGAAGCCCAACTCCACTCCCAGCACCAGTTCAAATCCCAGCTCTGCCATGTTTTGACTCTGAGTGTTGAGCAGTCGATTTCTACCTCTGAGTCCCATTTATAAGGTGGGAATAATCACCCTAGCAGGCCACAGGGAAGCTGGGATGATTGAATGAGTGATGTCTCTCCAGTTCCTCTCCCAGCACACAGCACAGAGTGCACACTCAGGAAACAGGGACCCCTGGGATTTGGTGCCCTAATCTCAACCTTCAGAAACATGCCTTTGCATCCCATTTTCCTCTTGCCTGGAAGGACAAAAGGGAATCCCACAGTTCGGAAGGTGGAGAGCGAGACAGAAACCTCCTCTTTCCTCTGTACACATGAACAAAGCAGGCAGCGAGTTTCCGAGGACAGGAATAGTCTCGGCCGAGAAGGTGCGTGATGGCTGAGGCCCAGATACACATCAACCCTCCCCGGCTGGGGTACCCTGACCTGGGTTCTTCCACCTGTCAAACAACATGCTTCTTCCTGTATCACCTATGCCTCCATCATAGTCACAGAGACAAAGACACTAAGAATCTTCACTCTGGGTCAGGATACCTGGAACACAGATATGATGTGAGGGTGGGCTGAACGGTATGATGGGCTAGAGGCACATACACTCAGACCACTCCATGACAGACACACGTGTGCATGCTGGCTGCTGGGGACCTGCTTTGGGGGCAGTGACGGCTCCAAAATGGTCTGGCAATGACAAGGACACATCTACCTTATATGAAAAAAACCTGTATGCATGGAAATCAATATATGTAAAAAAAAAAAAAGAATATATGTACATATATATACACATGACTGGGAAATTTCTGGAGTGATACACAAGAAATTGATAGCAGTGGTTGCCTCTGTAAAATTGGGGAGATGGGTTGTGAGAGGTGGAGTTTTAGTTTCTATTTAAAATCCTTCTGAACTGTTATTTATATATGAGCATACATTATCTATCTATATCTACACTGAGATCTCTGTCTAACTCTACGTGAAACAAAACACAATCTGGCTTCATGAGTCCCTGCTGGTAGCTCTTCCAGACTTGGGGGCTGGGCAGGAGGCAGAGGGATGGGCAGAGGGGATGGGAAGGGAGGACGGGCAGGAACTTACTGGTGTTGTGGTCTATGAAGTAATCTCCAACCTGTGGGTCGTACGCCTCTTCCCATCCCAGCGGCAACTCATCACTAATGCAGTCAGCAAAGGTGAGCGGTTTGGTGTACCTGGCAAGGGAGAGGAGAAACAGACTCCATCAGCCTACGGTCCCCAAGACCCCGCAACACGTAGGTGTTCTCAACCTCCCCGCTCCTCTGCACTGGCCCACCAGATCCAGAAGCTTCGCACTGTGACACCAGCTCTGCTGTCCCCGGGGAAGATGAACGCATAACTGGAGCAGCGGGATGAGAGCACCTGAGAGGGAGGCGGGGAATCTGCTCGGCTCCCAACTTTGCCACAAACTGGGGAGTGATTTGAGCAAGTCACCTGCCTTCTCTGGGCTTCTGTTCCTGCATCTCTAAGTGGGGGGGGGGGGTCACAGGAAAGGGCTTGAGGGTCAAGTCTTACTTCCGGACTCGAACTCCAGCCCTCTCTGGCTGCTCCACCTGCAGTTCACTTGTCCACCACAGCCCCAGCCATTCCCCCGGCTCTAGCCCGTGCCTGTCCTACCTACTTCCCCTCTGGAAAGCTAGCTTACTGCAGCATCTAGAATAGCAGATGTTCCCTCCCTGTGAGTTTGGCCGTATTTCTTTGCTTCCTGGGCCGATTCCCAAATGCCTGTACCCACTGCTGTCCCTCCCTGCAAAATCCAGGCCAAACTGATCTTTTAGCGATAACTACCCTCTAAGTCACCATATTGTGGGGAGTGAGGTGGTGGTCATCACCCAGTCTTGGTGGCTAAGTCAGATGGACAGACAGACAAATCACCCAACTAAACAAACAAAGGTTTTTCAAGGCTGGAAAACACCATAAACCCTTGGTCAAGCACTTTAGCCAGCGTGCAGGGAGCCGGGAATCTAGGTACACAAAAGTCAGCCTGAGGGGCTTCCCTGGTGGCGCAGTGGTTGAGAGTCCACCTGCTGATGCAGGGGACGTGCGTTCGTGCCCCAGTCCGGGAGGATCTCACGTGCCGCGGAGTGGCTGGGCCCATGAGCCATGGCCACTGAGCCTGCGCATCCGGAGCCTGTGCTCCGCAACGGGAGAGGCCACAACGGGCGAGAGGCCCGCGTACCGCAAAAAAAAAAAAAAAAAAAAAGTCAGCCTGAGTGGCGCCCCTAGACGGCCCCTTTGGTTTTTCCCCATAGCTGTATCTGCCTAAAATACATATCCTAATATTCTCCCTCTCCTGTCTGCTCCCAATCCCCTCCCAATTCTGAAAGCCCGGAAGGCTCTGCTTCAACACTCTTTAGACAGATTGGCAAACTGACGTACAACGGGACAAGAGGAAAGATGAGTGGGATGAGGTCTAGGATTCCTGATCAAGAACTTCCCTCTAAGCCATAGGAAATGACTCTCCCATCTTGTGCAATCTCCTTCCCTCTTAAACCCACTCCAAATCAAGCTTAAAGCAAAATATGTGGGGAAAAAAGAAACACTAAAAGAGCCCCTGGTGGATAGACCTGGTGTGTTCATGTACCACTATATATCCAAGGTCCGGGAGGCTAAGAAAAGTATCCATTGACTGAAGGAATGGATAGCCCCAAAGCTTCTGTCAGTCAGTAATTTACTGCTGTATTGTGGGAGACAAAGGATGAGGCAGAGGTGTATATGATATGCAACAGACTAAGCCCTATCCAGTAAGGATTCAATAAGCATTACTTACCAGCTGTGTGAGTATGGCAACTTACTGCCGCTCTCTGAGCCTCAGTATTTTTATCTGAAATGTGGGGATAATAATAACTCTCCAGGTTGTCAAGTTAAATAGTCATGTTTGTAAAAACATTTAGTGCATAGGCTGGTGCAAATGAACGCTCAAAGAACATTCTTCTCTGCTTCCCAGAAGGGGAAACTGAGACTAAGAAACATTAAATAACATTCTCGATGTTCACAACAATGACAAAGCTGGGATTTCAAGCAAGGCACTCCGTCCTCAGAGTCCCTGCTGTGAGCCGAAAGGTTCTCTTGAAAGTTGACATCTTCAATGCATCTCCTGAGCCCCTCGCAAAATTACAAGCCACCGTCTTGGAGTAAAAGAAGGAAGAGGTGGGGAAGACACAGGTGATTTCCTCGGGTCAGAAGGCACGTCATTCCGGAGCACCTTTGCCAACCTGGATAAAGTTTCTGCAAAGCTGTCTTCAGTCCACTCCACCACTCCACCCCAAGCCCCGCCCAGACTTCAGAAACAAAAGACCATGTCCCTCAGTACCTCCTCCTCTTCCTCAAACTACTGTAAATGATTTGTTCCCACTTCCTTATGGAGAATGAAGACCAGTGACCAATAGCCAAATCTCATCCAACATCATTTCATCTAACACAGCTTTGAAAAGGCCTCTGAAGGAAAACTCCATAGAGAGGCATACTCCTCCACGGCAAGTGACTCTATTACTGAGGACAGATAAATCTGGGAGGGAACAGGAACGCCTGAGCCAACCACAGTCAGACCTTTGTTTCTGACTCATTCCTCTCCCTGGTCTCAGCCCTGAGAAGCCCCACCTGCCAGCCTGGCTGGGGAGATGGGAATCTTGTTAGTTACACTTTGCAACCTAGAAAATCAAGAAGATAAAGACACATCTCCTCTCCACAGCTCCCTGAATCCCTGTGTGGATCATCACCTTTCAAAATTCTTCCCTGGGGATGAATTAAATGATTTCATCAATTGTGCATCTAAGCAACAGAATCCCCACGATCAGTGCTCAATAAATATTTGTGGAATGGGTGAATACAATAATGAATACCTAAGAACAAAAAATAATGGTATGTTCTATATTTTGCCAACATGGAAGGATGCTCTTAACATACTATGAGGAAAAGCAACATTGTTGAACAAGATATATACAATGGAATATTACTCAGCCGTAAAAAGAAACGAAATTGAGTTATTTGTAGTGAGGTGGATGGACCTAGAGTCTGTCATACAGAGTGAAGTTAAGTCAGAAAAAGAAAAACAAATACCATATGCTAACGCATATATATGGAATCTAAAAAAAAAAAAAAAAAAAAAGGTACTGATGAACCTAGTTGCAGGGAAGGAATAAAGAGGTAGACATAGAGAATGGACGTGAAGACACGGGGTGGGAGGGCGAAGCCAGGGCTAAGTGAGAGTAGCATCGACATACATACACTACCGAATGTAAAACAGTTGGCTGGTGGGAAGCAGCCGCGTAGCACAGGGAGATCAGCTCGGTGCTTTGCGATGACCTAGAGGGGTGGGATAGGGAGGGTGGGAGGGAGGCTCAAGAGGGAGGGGATATGGGGACATGTGTACACGTATGGCTGATTCGCTTTGTTGTGCAACAGAAACTAACACAGTACTGTAAAGCAATTATACTCCAGTAAAGATCTATTCAAAAAAAATGCTACAGGATACTGTTACAGAATATGACATTTTGCCTAAAATGTGTATATGTTTGTAGAAGAGGAACTGGAAAGATATACATTAAAATGCTATCTCGGTATAGGGATTTTAACATAATTTAACTTTTTCCTTTCTAATCATTTTTTTAAACTAGTTTCTCTGTAATATTCCTATATCAGTTGGAATTAAAATATTTAATAATGGCTAAATCTAGGCCTAGAAAACAAGTTATGTACATATCATGTTCCTTCTCTGGGCCACAGGCACTCTTCCTCTATTTTACCAGTGAGAAAACACACCCAACGTCACGGAGTTGGCAAACACCAGAGGTATAACCTGAAGCCCCATTGCCTGACTACAGAACCTGAGCTTTGCTAATAAAAACGGACAAGACCAAGGGAATCTCAGAACAATTGAGCACAAAGGAAGCTATGCCCGAGATACAGATGATGAAGCTGGGCGGGGGGAAATCTGAAGCAGGCAGAAGGCACCCAAGCTGCGTCCTATTTGCAACTTCAGTATTCTATACCTTGGTGCAGAGCTACTCAATACACTTGGATAATGCACGACTGCCTCATGAAAAGACAACTGTTTCACCGTTACCACGACAAGGGATTCACTGAGTTCTGTGTGTGAGGATGGGGACTGAGGGAGGAGCGGCAGGTCTAAAACACCCAAAATGCATCCCTTTTCCAGAAAACCATTAACTCCACTGATTGTTCCAGCCTTGGACATCAAGAAGTCAGACCTGAAGTAAATGTTAGATACAAGTATCAGTAATGTACCCGACATTGGATATCCTACCAGGGCTGAGATGTTGATTCCTGCCTGCGGTGAACACAGACATCGCGCCCCACAGGGATAAAGAAGAGGGAATCCAGAGGACCCAATGTTAGACGGAGGGGGGCAAGAGGAGAAAGGAAGGCTTTGGGTTTGATATTCAGGCTTCCCTTCAAAGCGATCATGGAAAAAAAACCCAGAGGGCTGATATCCAGACTCCCAGAGCTCTTCCATGGGAAAGAGAAAAGCTTCTATTGGAAGACTATGCAACTTACAAGAAATCTGGACAGCGAGATTCTCTCTGGAACAAATGCCAAGAGGGAGATGAATTATTCAGTGTGCAGAGACGTGTCATTCAGAGAATCAGGATGAAGAGAAGCGTTTTTAGCTGCACAAGGATTTAAACACACACACACACACACACACACACATATATACATGTGCACACACTCCTCTTCCCAGAGAGAGCAACTGTCCGTTTAAACCAGTCTCCCCTGGGAAACTGTGGGTGCTTCTCTGGCCCGCAGTGCTTCCCCTTGGGCAAGTGCCAAGAATGTGAGCTGGGAAGAGATGTCTGCTTTCAGATGTGGCCAGGACTTGGGGGCCTGCCTGCAACTCCCAGCCCCCAGCCCCCAGCCCCTGTTGAAGCGATTTGCCCCAGTCCAGCCCGGTACAGTCCCTTCCTCCAGCCTCCAAGTCCTGGGCTGCTGAAAACCCAGATCGTGAAATCAAATGACCCAAATGCCGGAGGGGTGAGAGGGAAGGAGGGAAGAGCGCCAAGAGAACTAGCTCTCTTAATTACAAATCTCTGAAGGAACACAAACATTCCTGAATGTTTCACAACAGGCTCTCTTGGAAAAAAAGGGGCCCGGATGTGTTGCCTTGGAGACAGGTAGGGTTCTGTGGGATCACCTGTCCAGGAACGCAGGCCCCTCATCCTCTTTCCAGCTCCACATCGCCACGGCTGGCATTCAGTATTCAGACAGCGCGTCTTTTCTAAGGAGGCAGCTCAGAGAAGGAGCAGAAAGCCTTTTGCCAAGTCTAACACTGGGTGGT
Organism: Mesoplodon densirostris; assembly: GCF_025265405.1. Lineage (NCBI taxonomy): Eukaryota > Metazoa > Chordata > Mammalia > Artiodactyla > Ziphiidae > Mesoplodon > Mesoplodon densirostris. The sequence goes on from NC_082663.1 coordinate 165,842,807, forward strand.
GATTCTCTTGGGACTGAAGAACGCATAACATATCTTTCATGTTCCTAGTGCTTCCCGAGCAATCTGAACGCTTCCCACAGCAACCTCTTTATCGCCGTCCAGCGGGATGCTGGCCCCCCCAGACCGTGCTCTCTCCGAGGGCCGACTGGGCGGGATCGCTTTCTAAAGGGCCCTGCAGACTGCATGCCAAGAACTGTCCAAACTTTCAGCCGAACCTCTCCTCCCAGCCCAGGCACAATGGCCAGGCCGGTTCTTCCCGCCCCGGGGTGTTTCACATGCCTAGTTCCCATAGCTCAGGATTACACAGCTCCTGAGGACTCGCCACCACCGGACCTCGGCAGAGCCCCAGTGCTAAGCAGCCCACACCTGCAAGGCTGGGGTGGCCGGAAGAAAGTGCAATCTTTGCGATTCTCCTTCCTCCCTTTAATTCGGTTTCGTGCAAACACCTTCACTCCTTCCTTAAACGAATCTGGGGATGAAAAAAAATCACCATCTCATAGTTGGTGAGGACGGCTGAGCACATGAACCACAGCTGAATCGGAGCAAACACCCAGCTACAGAAGTAGACGAGACAGACAGGACCTTGCCCTTACACTCCCGTCAGGGAGACACCCCAACCAGAAAATGAATCCACAGGATCATGTCAGAGACTCATGCTATTCAGAAAAGTACAACAGGGTAGTGGGATTATGTGTAAGGGTGGGGCAGGGCAGGGCAGTCAAGGGAAGCAAGGGAAGCTTCTCGGAGGAGGTGATCGTGGAGGGGAGACCAGATGGTAGGAAGCAACAGGAACAGCCAGTACAAAGGCTTTGGGTAGGGATGATGGTGTGAGGAACAGAAAAGAAAGCCGCATACCTTCACATTATGAGTGATGGACTGGAGGTAGAGTGGGCAGAGCCTGGGCTTCTGGGGCCCTGGGGTCCCCGTTAAGACTTTGAGCGCCACCCTAGTGCCGAGCTGCAGAAGGTGACCCAGAGAGGCTCTCTGACTCACCCTCTCCTCAACTCCGTTCTCCCTCCTTTCAATCAGTCCTCCAAGCAACAAGAATTTATTGCATGGGCTTCCCTGGTGGCACAATGGTTAAGGATCTGCCTGCCAACGCAGGGGACACGGGTTCGAGCCCTGGTCTGGGAAGATCCCACTTGCCGCGGAGCAACTAAGCCCATGCGTCACAACTACTGAAGCCCGCGCGCCTAGGGCCCGTGCTCTGTGTAACAAGAGAAGCCACGACAATGAGAAGCTCGCGCACAACAATGAAGACCCAACGCAGCCAAAAATAAATAAATAAAATAAATAAACTTATAAATAAAAATTAAAAAATAAACTCAATCGGGCTTTAAAAAAAAAAGGAATAATTTACTGCATGGACCCAACAGCCTGGTCCCACGCCAGACACGACGAGGGCTAAGACACTTGAATAAGCCTTGTTTCTGCCTTGGAGAGCAGAGGCTTACACTGCCAGCAGGGAGTGGCCCATCCCTGTGACAGTATGTATGGCAGTTCCGCTACCTTAGACTGTGAACCCCAGGCAATGACAGGGTGCAGGGATAGTTCATAAGATGCTAGGTCAGCTCTACAGGTGTGAAAGACCAAGGGGGTGGGAGAAGGGAGAGACTGAGACGACGGGGTGTAGGCCGGGGAGGCTGGAGAAGGAAGTCGTCCAGGGAAGACAGTGGTGGGCTTCACGGCTAATGGGGAGGCAGGGTAGTTGCTACCCACAAAGGCTGCAGAATTGATGCTGGGCTGAAACCCACGCTCTGCTTCGTCTACAACCACAGGTGTGTTACTTAACCTTGTTAGGAGTTTCCTTCTCCGTGAAACTTAGAAATTCCAATCTCACAGGGTGTTGCAGGGATTAAATGAGATAATCCATGTAAAGTGCTTAGCGCAGGGCCTGCCACGTAATAAGCCCTCAGTAAATGTGGGCTGTTAACAGCCGAGAGACTTCTGTGCTCTACGCACCGTGAGAATTGTGTCATCTCTCATCTTAAGTTGGTTGGATGTGTTAGCTATTATCATATCATCATCATCATCATCCCTGTCCCCATTTTTCAACTCGAGAGATACAAGTGGTGGTAAAAAAAAAAAAAAAAAAATCATAAGCTCTAGAGGGGTTGCAATGCAGGCGCCGTCACTTACTCACTCTGTCCACGTGGGCGTGAACGCTAACTTGCCTGAACCTGCTTCTCCATCTGTAAAGTGGGGATGCTCAGAGTGACTACCTGTTAAAATGAGCTATGCTTGAGCCCACGACACACAGAGCTCAACCAACATTACCTGTTCTTATCAGTTGGGTTTTATATCCCTTTCCATGAGGAGGCAAAACACGTGTTCATGCTAACAGCCAATAAGCCTTGCACTGTAGTCCACCGCCTCCTTTCCTGGAGGACTTGGGACTGCTTAAGCTCTCTGTTTTTGGGGGAAATGAAACCAGAGAAAGTTAAGAGGTGACAGCAGGATTGGCTTTGGCTCTCAACATTTGTCCTCTGACGGAGGCATTTACAACCAGGAATTTCCAAGTTTTCTTTCCCTCCAACACTTCCGCCCCTCTACTCTCAAAACACCTGTCTCGACATTCTGGTTACTCGACCCCCAGACTTCCTTGCTTCCCTGCTTTGGTAGGACTGGTTTATCCAGAAGCTTTCTTGGCCTAGTCACTCCCTCTCATTCCTGGCATTCTCCTATGGGGAGGGAAAGTTCCAGACTGTTCCCCCTACCCCCTTACAGGCTTTAACCCAGGCTTCCACAAACCAGTGGCTAACCTCCTCCTGCTAAATCTTGCCTGCACTCTGAGCCCCCCGAACTGAGTTCTTGGGATCACACACCTGAGCCTTGGCTTGGGCCTGTTCCCTTCCTTCGCCTCCAACCCCATGTCTTTATGCCTACTCATCCCTGAATACCCTCCAGCTCACTGACACAGTGGTGTTTCTGCTATGCCTCTGCATCTCACTTGCTGGGATTTAAGGTTAAGATTCTGAGAACCAGATCATGGGTTAGCCTAGGCATGACCAACTGACTACTGGGTGGCCAAATTCAGCTTATAGATATGTTTGTCTGTCTACTACAGTGCTGTATTTTTTTTTTTTTTTTTTTTTTTTGCGGTACGCAGGCCTCTCACTGTTGTGGCTTCTCCTGTTGCGGAGCACAGGCTCCGGATGCGCAGGCTCAGCGGCCATGGCTCACGGGCCCAGTCGCTCCGCGGCATGTGGGATCTTCCCGGACCGGAGCACGAACCCGCGTCCCCCGCATCGGCAGGTGGACTCTCAACCACTGTGCCACCAGGGAAGCCCTACAGTGCTGTATTTTAAGAATGGAGCTAGCGTGCCTTTTGAAGGCAGGCACTCTCTAGCTGCACATAGTCCCCACTTCTCTCTAACATCTTTCTCCTGCATCTTGTCTTATCAAGAGGCAGCACAGAGTAGAAATTAGGAGCACAGGGCTTTGGAGCCCGACTCCTTGGGCTTAAATCTAGGCTCTGCCACTTTCTCGCTCTGTGACCTTGGGCAAGATACTTAAACTCTATTAGGCTCAGTTTTCACACTTGCAGAACAGAAGAAATAATAATACATTGATTGAGCATGGATTCTGTGCCAGGAACTGTTCCAAGCACTTTACATATGTTAACTCCCTTGGACCTCATAACAACGCTTTCAGGTAAGTACCGTTCAAACCCACCTTAGAGTGTTCTTTGAGGATTAGATGAGATAATGGATGAAATATCACTTTGGTATATAGTGTGTGCTCAATAAATGTGAGCCACTCATTATTATTTTCATTGCTGTCCAAATGAGGCACCTGATGCAGGGGTGTTAAGGAATGTTAAAACCGAGTGTGATATCTGGGATCTGACAAATGAACTCCTTGTTTTACTGGTGAGGAAACTGAAGCACAGAAAGAAAGACTTGCCCAGAGCCACCCAAGGACCCAGTGGCAAGGCTGAGACTAAAACCTGGGGACCAACCCCAGGCCTGCATCACACTCATGACACCAGGAGATCAAGTCAGCCTGGTGCTGAGTTCAGCTCCATCTGAGATACAGCAAATCATCTGAACAGCCTTCAAGAAATAGCTATTGATAGTATTGTCCTGGGCTAACTAACCCTGCTATACTGGAAGGAGAATTATCACTGGGCCAGAACCCATATGAAACTATGAAGTTCCCATTCATGGATAGACAAGGTTGGGAGATGGGCCCTTCGTTTTGCTTGTTCCCTTGTTGGAGGGTTAATTCTCTTAAAGCCCAGTACACAGCAGAACGGAGCACTGGGTATACATGTTTGCTCTTCACCCAGCTCCATTCTCATTCCCGAATTGGGAGTTAGGCTAAGGAGGTTCTGTGCCCTATAGAAAGGGCCAAAAGAACCAAATGGGACTCCCAGTTCCATCTTTCTTAGCTGTGTAATCTTAGGCATTCCTTCCCCAGCTCTAAGCCTCAGTTTCCCCATAGGTATAAAGCAGTCAGGAAAACCTGCCTCACAGGGCTCTGGTAGCATTGAACGAATTAGTACATGGGAACAGCTCAATGGAGCCCTTGGCACGTGGTGCTGGGCAGACACGCAGAGCTCCTCCTTTTTGTATTTATGACCCTGAGGGCACTCAACCCCCAGCTTTGCTCCTTTCCAGTCCCAAGAGCTGGGTTTCCAAGGGGTCCTCCCAGGTGCTGGGCTGTCCAGGAGCTTCCAGCTTGACGGACAGAGGCCAAAGCCACCCTTCCCTGGAATCTGGCCATTCCTGTTCCTTGAGCTCTGACCCTCACCCCAGCCACGCAGCCTGAGGAGCTGATCCTTCTGGAAATGAAACTGGCCATGAAGGCTTCTCTGGGATCCTGACCTGTGGCTCCTTCCATGACAACACCGCTTAGGCAGAGCATTGGAAGGGGAGGGACGAGATCTGGGTTTGAATCCTGATGTTGCCACCAGATGAACCAGGCCCTTGGGGAAGGCACCCACCCTCTCTGGGCTTCCCATCTGTAAAATGAGGGAGCTGAGATGTAACATTTCTAAGGCCCCCTTTGCAGCTTCAGCTTTCACAAGTCTTCTATCTTGCCGGTCCCCAAAGTCAAGGGCATTGTGAGGCTGCAATGAAACAATACATCTTTTGCTGAAGGTCAATAGAGTACTAGGCACTGGACCATATGCTCTACGTGAAATAAATCATGTGCTATACCTTCACAACATTTCTGTGAGGCAGATACAGCCACCCTCATTTGGCCAACAGGAAATTGATGCTTCACAGGAATGCAATAATAATAATAAAAGCTGAATTTCATTGAGCATTTACAAAGTACACATAGACTCTGTTTCAACGATTCTGAGCTGCACATTTTAAAATACATTTTAGCATCTCCGAAACTGGGATGTGTGTTAGCACTGCTGACATCTTACGACACTGTCAGCCAGGCTGCGGTCTTGATGGAGCTGTCACCGCTCCCGTGTGCACAGACATCAAAGGTGTCATGGGCTTGGGATAAAATCTCAGAGACAATAGTGGAGCACTTTTAACCCCTAGGAACCAAACGATGGTGGGGAAGGGTGGAGAAGGCAATGAACAGACACGTTTAGCAACATTCCCAAAGCAGGAGTGCAAGGGAGGCTACCACTGCATAATTGCCACACTGGCTGCAGAGCCCAGCACCAGAGCCTTTGAGCTTCTCTGTGGGCCCTGTAACAAGGCTGCAACACCAACACTCTTTTTTTTTTTTTTTTTTTGCGGTACGCGGGCCTCTCACTGCTGTGGCCTCTCCCGTTGCGGAGCACAGGCTCCGGACACATAGGCCCAGCGGCCATGGCTCACGGGCCCAGCCGTTCCGCGGCATGTGGGATCTTCCCGGACCTGGACACGAACATGTGTCCCCTGCATCGGCAGGCGGACTCTCAACCACTGAGCCACCAGGGAAGCCCCATCACCAACAGTCTTGAGGGCACCAAGGACGACGATATTAAAAGCACAGACATCAGTAATTCTGAGCTAAAGATTGACTCCAAAGAATTGGATTCGAAATGAGAAGATGTATTAGGAACACTGTCGCTTTATTTTTGTTTAGGTATTCCTTTTTTTTTTTTTTTTTTTTGGATGTAAAAAAGCGATATGTGAGGGCTTCCCTGGTGGCGCAGTGGTTGAGAGTCCGCCTGCCGATGCAGCGGACACAGGTTCATGCCCCGGTCCGGGAAGATCCCACATGCTGCGGAACGGCTGGGCCCGTGAGCCATGGCCGCTGGGCCTATGTGTCCGGAGCCTGTGCTCCGCAACGGGAGAGGCCACAGCAGTGAGAGGCCTGTGTACCGCAAAAAAAAAAAAAAAAAAAAAAAAAAAGCGATATGTGAGTAACAAAAAAACCCCCTAAGTTTGAAAGATTTATTTTGATGAGTATGAAATGAACATTCTAGTTAATTTAAAAACATTGGGTCAGGGCTTCCCTGGTGGCACAGTGGTTGAGAGTCCGCCTGCCGATGCAGGGGACACGGGTTCGTGCCCCGGTCTGGGAGGATCCCGCGTGCTGCGGAGCGGCTGGGCCCGTGAGCCATGGCCGCTGAGCCTGCGCGTCCGGAGCCTGTGCTCCGCAACGGGAGAGGCCACAACAGTGAGAGGCCCGCGTACCGCAAAAAACAAACAAACAAACAAAAAAAACATTGGGTCATAATTTAATTGGTAGCGCTTTTCCTTTCTTAGTGGCACATAAAATAATGGTGCTTCTTAAAATGAATGTTATGTTGATTTGTAATAACCTTAAGCTAGAAACAATCCAAATGTCCATCAATAGGGGAATGGATAGATAAATGTACATCCACACTGGGATACTACTCAGTAATAAAAAGGAACAAACTATTAACACACACAACAATACAGATGAATCTCAGAAACACACTGGGTAAAAGAAACCAGGGAAGAAAGAGACTGTACTGTACGATTCCATGTATGTAAAATTCTAGAAAATACAAACCAACTTTAAGGACAGAAAGCAGATCAGTAGTTGCCTGGGGATGAGGAGAGGGAGAGGGGGATTATAAAAGGGCACAAAGAAAGTTTCGGGGGTGATGGGAATGTTTGTTATATTGATTATGGGTTCATAGATGTATATGTGTATGTCAAAATTCATCAAATTGCACTCTTTAAATACATACAAGTTAGTGTGCTTCAGTAATTCCTCAATACAGTTGTAAGGAAAAAATAAAGGAAAACCCCATATTCAATACTATATGATATTAACTTATTTAAAAGAATCTAAGTACTACTATTAGTTTCCATTTTACGGATGTGGAAACTGAGACATAGAGAGGCAAGCTGATACATCCTGGGACACTTAGTTTGTCAGGAGGCAAATCCAACTGGCTTCAATTTTCAGCTCTGCCACTGAGTAACTATAGCCAAGTCCCTTCCTCACCCTGGACCACTGTTTCCCCGTTCCCACCATAAGAAGGTGACACAGTGATTGCTAAAGGACCTTTCAGTACTGAGTTTCTAAGACTGTGTTCTAAGGAATTGTCCAAGGTCCCACAGCCACAGAGGAATGGATCCTCCTGGCACTCAGGTTTCCTAACACTCCCTAGTCTCCCTGGCCCATACCCACTCGTTCTCTGAACACCCCTTCTGACTTCCCTTTATTGTATACAGCAGTGGTCCTCAGCCCTGCGCTGCATCAGAATCCCCTGGAGGGCTTGTTAACTCACAGAGAGCTGTGACCCACTCCCAGAGTTTCTGATTCTGGGCTGCACTGAGAATTTACATTTCCCACCAACTCCCAGGTGATGCCAGTGCTGCTGGTCCCAGCACCATACTTAGGACGACTGGTGTATAACATCCCCTATTTAATAACTGCAGGAACTTTAAAAGCGGTATCGAACCTTGTGTTCGAGAAATCCCTCCCCTTCTCCTTCTTTATCAAAGCTTTCTGCCTCCCATCCCACTCTCAGGGCCTGGTCATGGCCGCCCAGCCTCTCTCTGAGCCCAGTCCTGCAAGCAGCTGCATCAGCCCTTTCCTAGCGTTTGCTGAGTTCCTGTCCCACACACTGTCTTGCCTGAGGGTACACAGCCAGCGAGCACAGAGCAGCACGTGGCCCTGATTCCGGAACGCAGGTTCTCAGCCCCTCTGCCTCTCTGCACTTGGCAGATCCTCACTGAGCACCACTTCCTGTCCTCCCACATTAAACCAGCCCTCCACCCTCTGCATCCATTTGCAGACAGAAGGCCAAGCAGAGCTGGGGGGCGGGGGCCGAGGGGGAGTAATTGATTGCACCCTGGCCTACTGGCTCTACAGGAGCCCCTGCTCTGCAGGTGCAGGACTAGACCACAGAGCCCACTGGCCCCATCTCTGCAACCACCAAGGGTGTCCTGGGTGCCCTTTGTGTCTTCAGATTCACACCCGTCACCTCATGCTGTAACCCACACGGCTTCTATCGGCCCAGGCCCTCCACACTCTACCTCCTGCTACCTCTGGCGGCCCTTATATGTATATATAAGGGGCTCCAAATGCCTGGCTTCCAACCAGCCCCCTTCTCCAGGTCCTTCCACCAGGACCACCAGCAGAAGCCCTTTCAAAGCTGAGCCACGGGGGGCTTCCCTGGTGGCGCAGTGGTTGAGAGTCCGCCTGCCGATGCAGGGGACACGGGTTCGTGCCCCGGTCCGGGAAGATCCCACATGCCGTGGAGCGGCTGGGCCCGTGAGCCATGGCCACTGAGCCTGCGCGTCCGGAGCCTGTGCTCCGCAACGGGAGAGGCCACAGCAGTGAGAGGCCCGCATACCGCAAAAAAAAAAAAAAAAGCTGAGCCACGCATTTCACACCACAGGCATCCTGCCAGAGCTCCGGGGGGGACATGGCATTGGACCCCCTACTATTCTACAGGCTACATTGGCAGGGCAGCCCCCAGGTTGGCAGGCAGGGCCTTCCTAATAAGCTTTCCTAGATGCTCTGGCTGGCATGTGTAGGAAAGCACAAGGCAGCACAGCCTGGCCATGTCTGAGAATCTCAAAATCTGTAGATGCCCAAGTGTTTGCCGACTGCATCACGGTGGGCCGACTGATCTAGCCCAGAAGGTCGCCTTGCCTGTCCATGTGACCGCTATTTCTTTATTCTCCAAGACCACAGAGGCCTACAGTGACTGATTACAAAGGAGCTCTGCACAGGAGGTGGAAAAAAAAATGGTTTTTACCTCTGAAAAGTACAACTTGAAGGGTTTATTTTCCCTCCCATTATTTCTTTTTAAAGAAGAAAACAGACCGTTGTTCCCCAAAGGGAAGCCCTATCTGCGAGTCAATGTTAAACTCCAAAGTGTTCTGAGCTGAAGGCGGCTGAATTCAAGTCAGCAGCGAAACAAATAAGCAATTAAAACAGCTACTTGGGGAAGCCCTGCAAAGCAGCAGATACAATGTGAATTATTCATTTGCGCTGCCAGGATGACTTCTGGGCATTGTCCTCTGGGCCTCTGTTCTCTTGCTCTTGTTCATTCAGCCGTTCAAGCACAGAGAGGGGACACAATACGCTGGCCCTGGGACATGGGTGCCTGAGCGAGTGTGCGCAAACACACAAACACACACACACACTCCACAAGGAGGCCAGGTGGCCACTCCAGATGGTGAGCCACATGGAAAAGAAACCCACAGGTTGGCAGATGCCTTCAGCTCCCGTGCCAGGGGAGAATATATGAATTTCCAATGGGCCCAAGAGGTATGTGTGTGTGTATGTGTGGTGTGTGTGGTCACACAAGCGCGGACGGTATGGGGGGGTGGGTCACAGGAAATCACCTGTGCAGTGCAAGAGAGAATATATATAGTGTTTCTAATACTCCACAAGCTTCCTAGCTGCTCTGGGATTGATCTGGGGGGCTTAACAGGCAATGGGTGGAAACTGGACAATTAGCTGAATCCCACACTGAGCCCACCCAAGGCCTAGACATAAAGGATGAGCCACCCCACACCCCCTCCCCGGGCTTGATGCTCTGAAGCCATGAGCCCCTCCTGCTGCCCGATCATAGGAGCAGCATTGTGATGTCATATCTTACACCCATCCAGGTGACCCTGGACAAGTCCCTTCCCCTCTGTGGGCCTCAGTTTCCCCATCAATGAAACCAGGGGGATGGACTCCATCTCAACGTCATCCTTCCAGGTCTGGCATTACATGGTACCATTTTGTCATGAAAATCTAGCATCTTGGAGGTCACTTGCATGCTCCTGTTTTGACCCAGAGTCAAAACCTTTAGCGAATAACAACACTAATACACGGCACTTTAAGTGAACTAATTGTCATTAAATTCTCATAGCAATCCAGTTAAGTGGTTCCCATTACGATCCCATGGTACCCAAGAGTAAACGGAGCCTTAGAGAGAGATGTTAAGTTGACCAAGGTCGCTAGGCTAATAAGAGGTAGACTGAGGATTTGAATTCAGGTCTTGACTATTCCTCGGAAGGTGAACGGAGATGGTGAATCTACATAATTGGGAGGCCAGAAGAGGTAATTTTTTAAATACCGTGGAATTGAAAACTATCCCCTGTGGTTTTAAACTATAAAGTCTGGTAAGAAGGGAAAATTAGGGGGCTATTTTTGCTCTGGCTACAAATATTAGGGATGAACATTAGGAATGCTTATTAGGAACGCTGTGGGTGAGGCTGTGAGAGCTGGGGAAGATAAAGAGAAGAAGAAGATGTGTTTTAGACAAACTGAAAGAGATGTTCGCTCTTGGCGCCCAACCCAGGAGCAGAAGTCACAGCTGACAAAGGACAGGAGCAGTCAGAGAAGCACCTGGTTCCTCTAAGAGAAGGGGCCTCAAGAACTTAATCCGCTTCCTTGAAGACAAACGCATCCGCGACTTGCTGCTGTTCTCACCCTACGCGGGTGGGAAGATTTATACGCAAAGATGTTCAAGGCAACATTATTTACCATGGGAAGAAAAAAATGGGTACAGCCTCAGTATCTGCAGGGAATGAATAGTTGGTAAATTATGGTTATAATCATTTGATGCAACTGTTTGAAATGGATGCTCAGGAAGCATTTTGAATGACAGAAGGGAGAAGGTTTATATTACAGAATTGAAAAGAAATTTTAAAAGCAGGTTACAAAACTGTGCATGCAGCATAATCTTACCTGCCTGCAAGTAAAAGGGAAAATGACTATAAGGAAAAATGCCCAAATGTTGACAGTGTTTGCTGTTTCACTGCTGGGGATGAGGTTCAGGTTTGTTTGTTCGTTTGTTTTTGCTGCTCTCATAGCCAGAAATAAGACCAAAACCCCTAAAAATACCAAGTACATTTTTCAGTCCTTCTACAGAACCTCTTACTCCCCCCTTCATAAAAAAGTCATTCGAAAATGAATCCTAATTTTCCTCTTATAGAAAAATTCAGAGTCTAGAAAAGCATTCAAATATTGAAAGAAAACAAGCATAAACAGTAGTTACATGATTCCTGCATAGAATTGGGGCCACGAAGCAGTGTGGAGGCCAGTGAGACCCCCAGCATGGCCCTGGTCCAGCTGCCAGGAGGGGAACAGAGGTAGCCCTCCTGGGTCTCCTCCCTGAAGTCTGAGACCCCAGAAGAGACAAGCTTGGCAGTTTGTCTAGAGATCGATGTGAAAGGCCCCGAGGAGATGTGAAAATCATTACAGTCAGTGCCCTACATACGAACCTTCAAGTTGTGAACTTCCAAAGATGCAAATGTGTGTTCACGTGTCCAATCACGTAAGTTAGGTCCCATGTCTGGCATACATTGTCACGTGCATGCATCCTCTACAAGTGGTTGTGCTTTTGTGTACTTGACTGTACAATACTGTAGAGAGTACAGTAGTACAGTATCTTTATAGATAAAATTGAATCCAGCCAGGAACCAGAACCTGTGCCATCAACATCAGGCATGCGTGAAACTGCAGCTTGCCCTCCGTCTCCTGTTGCTGACGATCCTTCAGCTCTACCATCTCCCACCTCTTCTCCCTCCTCCAGTCAGTAACTCTTCTTGCCTGTTCACTCGATGCCAGCCCCTGAATGCCAGCTGTTGTACTGTACTACTGTACTTTTCAAGGTACTGTACTGTAAGATTAAAAATGTTTTTTTGTGGTTTTTTGTTTTTATGTATTATTTGTGTGAAAAGTATTATAAACCTATTACAGTACAGTACTATATAGCCGATTGTGTTAGTTGGGTACCTAGCCTAACTTTGTTGGACTTACGAACAAACTGGACTTACGGGGGCTTCCCTGGTGGCGCAGTGGTTAAGAATCCGCCTGCCAATGCAGGGGACACAGGTTCGAGCCCTGGTCTGGGAAGATCCCACATGCTGCGGAGCAACTAAGCCCGGGCACCACAACTACTGAGCCTGCACTCTAGAGCCCGTGAGCAACAACTACTGAGCCCGCGTGCCACAACTACTGAGCCCGCGTGCCACAACTACTGAAGCCCACGCGCCTAGAGCCCATGCTCCACAACAAGAGAAGCCACCGCAATGAGAAGCCCGCGCACCACAACGAAGAGTAGCCCCCACTCGCCACAACTAGAGAAAGCCCGCACGCAGCAACAAAGACCCAATGCAGCTAATCAATCAATCAATCAATCAACTGGACTTACGAACACGCTCTTGGAATGGAAGTCGTTCTCATGTAAGGGACTTACTGTTCTAGATAATCTCCCTACCAACATCAGGGTATGAAGAACATAGGAAAAAAAACAAACAATTACCAATCACCCCAAATTAGGTTTTGCTGGAGGAGTGCCAGTGGAGGGTAAAAAATAAGGGGCAGCCTGAAATATTTTGTGTGTCAAATAGAAAGTTGATAGAGATCAGACCACAAACCATTATAAGACCATGGTTAGAATACTCAGCAGCAGGAGTTGTTAAAACAACTCTCACCCCAGTCTCTCTGCCCTGAGAATGTTCTGGCTGAGGAAAAATGGCAGCAGCTTCCTGCTGCTCCTGGTAAGGACACGACACCAAGATCACCCAATGCAAACTGCAGGCTATTTCACATGCTCCATACCTTTGCCTTCACTGTTCCTTCTGCCCAGAACATTCCTTCCTTCCTTCCCTTTTTTAAAAACAATATATGGACTCTTTTAATTTGTTTATATGTCTGTCACTTCCACGAGTTTCACAAGGACTTGAGCAGTATCTTATTCATCGCTGTAACCTCAGCATCTTATATGAGCAGACGCCAACTGAATGTTCATTGAATGAATAAATGTACTCACAAAAGAGCAAACGAAGAAAGAAATGGTTCGTGGGAATTCCCAGCAGGGTTCAGAGCTAGGTCCTCTACGTTCCAAGTTTTGCTTGACCCAACAAAGAAATCTGTGATCGGGTCTTCAAAGTGCCTTTGCATTCTTGACCATATTTGATTCTCAAATACCCATCACAACAGCGGGATCATTACTATCTTGACTAGTAATCAAGATCTTGGGAATCCCCCATTTTACAAATGAGCAAACCAATACTCAGAGACTCTCCTAAACCGACAGGGCTCCTGGGTCCCTGTTTGTGCCAGGACTGGACATGGGCCATGGGAGCCCTGGCCCACTGCTCGGTCCCCTCCTGAACTGTCTCAATGGCTCTCCCCTGTCATTCCCAGCTGGTAACTGGAGAAGAGTGTGGAAATGGCCAGTTCTCCTTCCCCGGGGAATGGATTATCCCCTGGGGAGCCAAGGGAGGCCTCTGTCTCCTACTCCTGTGTCACTTTCATTAGTATAATCATCATCATGCAGAAGCGAAATTTTCCCTGGCACATGCATTCCACAGGCCTTGGAGAGCTCTGCTCACAAGTCCTGGGAGAAGGAGGTGACACCTGAGGGTGGACACGACCCTTGTGGATTGTCTATAGGTGTGAGTTACTCGGGAACCCCTGCTGGCTCCATCACCACACGCTCTCCCCAGATCAGAGCAGGGGCTGGGCCGGGAACACTCACAGCCAGCTGACTTAGAAGCCAGCTTGGCACTCATGTACTTCGGCTACTTTTCCACAGACACCAACACACTCTGTGTTAAGGGGCCCAGACCCTTAACTAGGTCAGGGGAGCGGGCAAGGGTTTGGGGACCACGGAGACCCGGGTCCCCAGCTGTGACAGCTCGCACCAGACTCTCCACCTCTGTGGGCCACGTGCAGCCGGCTCCCCCAGCACGGAACGGGGCTCACGAAGTGTGGGTTCCTTCGCTTCCCTCGACTTTCTCTCCTGAGTGAAGCCTTCCAAGAAATATGCTTTTTAGCTCCTTAACAAGTCTGATCAGTAGAAATCATGTGGCCAGATTTCATGGTGGAAAAAGAACATATTTGGGTCAAGTGCCAGTGGATGAACCAGGATCCTTCCCTTCTGGCTCCCTCCCCACGTCCTACATGGATGGGGAACTGATCCTTGAGCTTCGCACTTTCACAGTCTACGGCCTGGACCTTCACCAGCTAGCTTTCCAAAAGCCCCCAGATCGCTCCCATTTGCTCTCATCAGGGTCCCCAAGGGGGAACCACTGCCATCTTGCTCTCTCTCTCTTTCCTCTGGCTCTCAGCCGCCCCCTCCCCGCCTCGCCCCCTCCCCCACTTTGCACCCCCTTTCCTCACTCCTCCAGCCGTTGGCTTTCTTGGTAATTCTACCCGCTCCCTTCCTGCGCACCCACCGCACCCCATAAAAAACTCCAAATAAATCCAATCTTGTCACTCTCCGGCTTCAATCCCTTCGAAGCCTTGCCACCCAAACCAGGAGGAAATCCGAACTTTTTGCGGTGGCCCGGCCCCCTGCCTACCTCTCCAGCCTTATTCAGTTCTCAGAACTCAACAATCTCATTCCCACCTCACACCCTTGGCTCACACCGTGCCCTCTGCCCGGGATGCCGCTACCTGTCCCCACCCACATGTCTGTCCACAGTTTGCACGGCGGATCCCTTCTGTCTGTCAGCTCTCAGCTGCAAGGCCATCTCTAAGAGGCCTTCCCAGGCAGCCCTGCCTGAGTGGGCCCTCCCATCACTTTCTATCACTGTATTTGTTGACATGGTGCCTGCCTGTCGGTCGGTCCCACTCAAACGGAGCCAGCCTGCCGACCTCACCACTATCTCCCTACGGCAGACCACAGACTTAGCTGATGCCTCTACTCTCTGTTGAATGAATGAAACAGGACTTGTGAGCATCCCTTCCTCTCCAAGGGGAAAGTTTTGTTTTGTTTTTTTTAAGATTTTTTTGATGTGGACCATTTCAAAGTCTTCATTGAATTTGTGACAATATTGCTTCTGTTTTATGTGTTTTTGGTTTTTTTGGCCGCTAGGCATATGGGATCTTAGCTCCCCGACCAGGGATCGAACCCTCACTGCCCCCCAGCACTGGAAGGTGAAATCCTAACCACTGGACTGCCAGGGAAGTCCCTGGGGAAAGGTTTTTGAGTTTCTTTTTTTGTCTTTGTTTTCCTTTCCCTCCCTCCTGAGGCACAGTCCCTGAGCCTAACACGTACAAAGCCAGCACCAGACTCCTACAGAGTTCCAGGGGCACGAAGCATGCCAGGGTCTGTTCCAGGCTCACGCCTGAACCTCAATGCCCTCCACACAGTCCACAGCAAACTGGAAACTACCAAAGAACAGGCCCTGAGAACCCTCCTTGGGAAGGCTTTGAACTGATAGGGCCAGAACAGGTCCATGAAGAAGAAACTCGCTGATGGAGGGGATGACATGGGCCTCCAGAAACGTCTCTCTGTGGGCTGGTAGAAGCCAGACCCTGGAACTCGGTCCACAGGGAACACCCAAGGGTCCTGTTAACTTCAGGAATAATAATTTATTTTTGTACCTAGGACAGTGCTTGTGCTGGCCACATCCCAGGCTCCCATAGGATGGAGGAAAGAATGATTTTTTTTAAAGTAAGCTAAAATACGTTTCAGAAATTTATCCAAAAAAAAAAAAAAAAAGAATACCAAAAAAAGAAAAAGAAAAAAAAACCCCAGACTTTTTAAAAAATTAAAAAAAAAGAAATTTATCCAAATAGTTGAAATGCTGCTTTTCCTTAGAGAACAAGCAAACCAGTGCAAAAAGATTCAATAATGAACCCTGATTTATGTCTGCTCGATGGCATCAATATTGAAAAACAAAAGATGAAAACACATTAATTTCTGAAGGAGCCCAAGCTAATGAACAAATATCTTTTACAGAGTTATTAGGCACCCAGCACTGAATACCGTTCATGAGCTTACACCCAGCTGGAAATAAACACACAAACATATTCATTCATGCACGACAACATATATGAAGGCATGAAAACAATGAGGACATTGTTTAAAATGAAACTTTCGTGAAACGGGCCACAGGATTCAAAGAAAGGAGAGCCCTGCAGGCTGGCTGCTCCCAGGAGGCTCCCGAAAGGAAGCAGGAAGTAGCCTGGGCACTTGGAGTCAGCATCTTCAACCTTCACAACCAGGCGTGTGCAGCAGAGGAAACGAAGGTCTCGAGAGGGGCGGTGATGGCACACAGCTGAGGAAGAACAGCCCTCAAGACCACAGTCCAGGCCAAGGGGGCTGGGATCCCTGGGGCCTTAGATAGGGGAGGAGCAGCAACCCTGATTCTCCGGGGCGGAAAGACTCAGCAAGGTCAGAGAAGGCCGATGCTAGGAACAAGGCTGTCCCATGTTTGCACATCAACAGCATCTTGTCTCTTTGCTTAAGAACTTCTCATGCAAAGGGCAAGAGCTACCTCAGGGTCTGGAAGAAAATTCTGGAAGGAAGAGGCAGGCTGGTCTTGGGGCTGCCCCAGGGAAGCCCGGGAAGGAGCGGGGAAGGTCAGTGGTGGCCTCTTCTTAGGGAAGGCAGGAGAGGGAAGTGAGCCGATCCGCAGAGGTAAGCCTGGGGTGCCCCAGGGATGAGAGGCAGCTGGGAGGGGCTGTCCCGGGCACCCTAGAAGGGCCCAAAATACACAGAACGGTTTCCATGTGGGAGCGAGGCTGCTGGTGGAGTGGAAGGGACATGGGTGTTAGAGCACACAGGTCTGGGTTCAAGTTTGGGTTCACCCACTGATCATCTGGTAAGTAACTTCACCTCATCAACCCTAATAACAATAAGAGCTCTCAATATAGAGCATTACTATTTGGCAGGCACTGACCTAAGAGTTACAAGTATGAACTCAGTTTAATGCTCCTAGCAATCCCCTGAGAAGATACTATTTTGTAGCATTTTAGATGGAAACTGAGGCATGAGAGGTTGAGTCAGTTGCCCAAGCCCCTACAGCAGGAAAGCCAAGCCGCAGAGCTGGGAATTTAACCCAGGCCAACAGGTCCTGCGCTCTTAACCACCAATGAATAAATAAGGGGATAAAAATAAGAATACCCTGCAGAGTTATTTTGACAATCAGAAGGAAAAAAAAAAAAAAAAAAGTCTGGGAGGCTCTGGAACCAAGTTGGAGCTCAATGAATGATACCTGAATAATTACCAGATAAAGCCCAGCTGAAGCGGCCCAGGCAAAAGACATATCTGCCAAGGGTATACTGTGTCTTTCTTTGTAAACGTTATTTCAGCGCCTGAGGCTCAGGGAGGTTAACTTTCTCAGGGTCCCAGAGTTGGAAGCAATGGGGGTGGGAGACCAACTGTGTCTCTGTTGTAAAACACACGGTAAGCGCGTCCGGAATAATATTTTTCAAACCGTGTCCGTTAACGTTTATTGAGCTCTTGCCTGTGCCAGGTTGTGTGCTCAGCGCTCTGTGTGCCTTGTCTCATTTTACACTCCCATCTACCCTCTGAGGAAGGTACTTGGATGACCGCCAATACACAGGAGAGAGGAGCCCACCGCTGGAAAGGAGCAGCTCTGGGCTCTGAATCCACATGGGCTCCTTCGACTACACCAGCGGCCCCTCCAGGATGACTGGGTAGAGAACGTGGAGCAAACCAGGGTGTCCTGGGTGGAGAGCAGTGGATTGGGGGTTATTGCCAATGCCTGGGGGTGATTTCTGAGGACCCCATCAGGAATGGAAGGAGGACCCTGAGTACGAGCCCAGTGTCACAGATTCAGAAATCTACACTAGGAAAACAACGCCTGTTCCTGTGCTGCAGAGCTCCTTCCATATGCCCCCCACAACCACCCTGAGATTCCCAAGAGACCCTCAGAATGTGTGTCCAGTGTCCCCACATCAGAGGGAAAGCATCTGGGGACGGGGGAGACACAGTGCCTGACTTAACCACATGGCTCTTTACGAAAATCCTTTTACAGGGACCCACACATCCACCATCACATTTGGCAATCATTTCTAAACCACTGCCAATTTATGGAACAATCACTCAAAAAGCATAGCAAACGTAGGCCCTGGGAGGTCCCCCAGCTTTTACTTTTTAACTAATTCTAACTAGTCACACAGGTTTCTCAACAATGGCTCAGCTGAATTCCTTTGAGAAAAACAGGAGGAACTCCAGTGTATTCTGTGTGCATTTATTCTTTCAACAAGGATTTCAGGCATGCCTACTACGTGCAAGGTGTGTGCCGTCTCTTTACAGTGTTTCTGTACCTCTGAAATACAGATTCCTAGCCTAACTCCAGCCCTGCTGGTATCGGTCTGCAAGAACTTGCCTTTCCCATGCCCTTTCCGTCTCTGCTTCTTACATAGGACACAAGGCCGATGATTAATATCAGGGAGCAGCGAGCTCCAGGCAGCTAAAGAGCTGGGGTGGTGGCATCCGAGTCCAGTGCTCTGGAAGGTGTGTGCCTCCCTTGACCATCAGGTTCTATTAAGAGACGGGTCAGTCATTTCTCCCTGCCAAGGTGGTACTGGGTGAGCCTCTCACACCACACAGAGTCCCAAATGCTTGCAGTACTCTTGTTCCCAACCTTGAGGCGCTTCTCCTTCCTGCTGAAGCCTTGTTTATGCTAGACCCTACACTGGATGTAGAGTGTCACTCACATCGTGAACTGCAGCTCCACGGAAAATCTGGGCCACAGATGAGTGAAAACTTCTGGTGAAAATCATCAACAACAACATTTGGTAATAATAACAACACCTACAGTAAGTTTCAGGAAATGAACCAAGCTCTTTACCTTAACGATCTCGTTTCATCTTCATTAAAAACCCTATGAGTTAGGGGTTGTAACACTGTCCCTTTTACACAGGCAGGAAAAACTGAGACTCTGATAATTTAATTATCTTGTCAAGGGTCACACAGATTGTATAAGTAGGTACTGAGATTTAAACCCAAGTGCTGCGGACTTCCCTGGCGGTCCAGGGGTTAAGACTCCGTGCTTCCACTGCAGGGGGCACGGGTTCGATCCCTGGTTGGGGAACTAAGATCTCACATGCCTCCTGGTGTGGCCAAAAACCAAACAAACAAAAACAAACAAAACCCAAGTGCTCTGACTCTATAGCCTGCACTCTTAATCATGGGAAACTCAGTAACTGGATATTTATTAGCTTGATCCCTGTACATAGAAGACCAATTTGGGAAGCAAGAATCATCACGATCTGAAAATTTAACCCATGAACTGAGCACTTATAAAATCAGTGCCTACTCAAATACCACTCTCCATTTAACATCCAGCCCAGCCCATAACATTTCAACTCGACAACCACCTGGGTTGGTTGGATGTCTTAGCAGTTGACAAAGCGATGCAAGTACAGCACACATCATCTAAAGGGGAAATAACTAATATTCTAAACGATGCAGGATTTCAGGAAGTCGGTGAAAGGGATGCTGAAGAACTACTCAAGTCACACCCGAGGAGTGGTGGAGCCCCCCGGCTAACAAGTAAGGAGAAGATCCAGCAGGCTGAAGAAGAGACAATAGGTTCTTCACAACAGGAGACCTTCAGTGACAACAGGGATCAGATGAGGCCCTTGGGAACCCGGTGAAGCTCTCTCCAATATCTGGCAAAAATGACCTTCCTTATGCATCTGCTGGGAAAGTCAAGTGAGAAGAGAAAGCTGTCCCTATTGCTAATGTGAACTGTGTTAAAATAATTACACAAAAAATAAATCAACGCTTTATTTGTACTAAGAATTGGGGCATAGTTGCAACTACAACTTAAATTTTGTTAAACACAACATAAAATCCGCTTATCGTCTAAACTTTCTGTTTTGCTTCTCAAAATAAAATCTGTTTTTCCCCAGTATCTACTACAAATTTGATCTCCGTTTTAATTAGTTTCTCTTCTAAGTGCAATCTCTCCTTGGAATAGGAACCCCTGCGACCTAGTTGTCAAGCCCTCCCTGCTTCCTGCTGTGGAAGACCCATTGCGAAGGGCTGAGCAATAATGCCGTTGCCTCAGAGATGCAGAGAGCTGCTCACTCTTCAAAGAACTCTCCCGTCTACTGTTTCACCAGACGCCTTCAAGAACTCCAGGAATGAAGGAAACTGTATACTGTTACTCCACACATGTATATCCACCTTGTAGTTTATGAAACTCTGATCACTTCTATGATCTCACCTTGACTGACAGGAAAATCCTGCCAGGCAAAAGTAACACTCCCATATTACAGGTGAGAAACTGCGGTTCAGATCTAAAGAACATGCCAGAGGCCCCGTAACTCACCGGTGGCAGCTTTAGGACTGGAACCCAGCTTTAAACCGCTTATTCTTTCCCATGGGATACCTGCCTCTCTCAAGCTTAGAAGGACAAATGAAAATTCTGCTGGCTAGCGAACAGTTTTTCAGGCCAATGAAGTCTTTTGAGAAACTATCTGATTTAAAACACCCAGACATATCTCCTTTCCTTTCACATAAGTAGCCCAAAGTCTTTCAGCAGAACAGTGATAATGAATACACTTCCACTGCTTTATCATGACTGTTCTAGCTGGAAAATAAGTACCAGAGGAACTCTTAATTCAAATGCTTAGGATGCAGGGGTCTTGCAAACCACTGCTGCGACCTGCTGCATGATAGCTTCTTGTCCGTTACAGGCAGAGGTAGCAGTGTTCTCCAATTCCTAACTGAGCCAAGGGAGAAGCACATGAATTATTAAGAAATGCCATCAGTGGAAGACTGAGTCTCCTACTGGGGTGCTGGGAGAAACTCTGAGGTCTGAACCTCTGAGGACAAGGAGGAAACACACCTGGTGACCGACATCTTTGCAACCAGCTGTGTGCTGCTGCCGACAAGCAGCATGGCTCCGTGACCTTGGGCAAGTTACCTCCCCCTTTGAGGCTCAGTTTTCCTCATCTATAAAATGGGGATCAACACTCACACCTGTTGTGAAAAGCATGTGAGATAATGTGAGATACACAGTTAGCAGAGTGCCTGCTTCGTAGTAAACACTCAAAACAGAGACTGTCATGCTCAAAGTCAAGTGCCGGGCACACGACAGCACTCAATAAATGTTAGGTCCCTCCATCAGGAAGGTACTTCTGTGTCCCCTAGTAATACCTTCAATACCATGAAGGGTTTGTCCAAACAGAAGAGGGGATTAAAGTTGGTCAAGTATGGGCTGGGAGCCTCATCTGTGCAGTGGGAAGTTCGTGTAGAGCCCCAGGGCAGGGTGGGGAGCTTAGGGCTGGGGCAGTGGTTATAGGACAAGAATGCCAAGCTTCCGGGAGGCAGTCATTCCTTGGGAGGCAGTCATTCCTTGGAAGGCGTAAACAGAAGGAATCACTTAACAATGGAATTGAAAACTCCCTTTGCTCCCTGCCTGGGCCCTGACACAGGTACTTGGCAGTGGGCACTTGAATAAGCTCCATTGGCTGGAGGACGACAGTGCTCCAGAGCCCCACAATAGCGCCCTCAATCCACATGCAACATAGTCTGCTCTTGGCCACGTTTGCATGCTCTCGTTCTCTGCTCAGGACTTTCCGAGGGCTTCCCATCACTTACAGGTTTCCTTAGCTGAGTCTCCAAGGCTCTTTTTCATTTACCCCCCTTTTTTTTTTTAAGATGTTGGGGGTAGGAGTTTATTAATTTATTTATCTTTGCTGTGTTGGGTCTTCGTTTCTGTGCGAGGGCTTTCTCCAGTTGTGGCAAGCGGGGGCCACTCTTCATCACGGTGTGCGGGCCTCTCACTATCGCGGCCTCTCTTGTTGCAGAGCACAGGCTCCAGACGCGCAGGCTCAGTAGTTGTGGCTCACGGGCTCCAGAGCGCAGGCTCAGTAGTTGTGGCTCGCGGGCTCTAGTTGCTCCGCAGCATGTGGGATCCTCCCAGACCAGGGCTCGAACCCGTGTCCCCTGCATTAGCAGGCAGACTCTCAACCACTGCGCCACCAGGGAAGCCCCATTTACCCTTTGAGTTCTCTCCCCTTCCACGAGTCCCCTTCTCCACGCAACAGAAACTAGTCACTGTGTCCCTTCCTGCCTCAGTGCCTTGAACTTTGAAAGCCTTCCACGACCCCTCAGGCCACCGGCGACCACATCAGTTTCGGCCTTTCTAAAACCTACAAAACCTTCAGTGACTCCACCAAGTCCACAGGAATCTCCCTCTGCTTGAACCTGTCAGCACGAATTGAACGCAAAATCTAATTTCACTACATGCATCACTGGCTGACCTGTAAGTGCCTGGGAAGCAAGGGGATGTGCCACCTGCCTCTGTGATTCACCCACAGCACCTAACATTGTGACCTGGACTCAGCCAAGTGCCTGGCCAAGTGCCTGCCTAGCTGCTGATGCCCTGATTCTTGCTTGGCAACTCTTCCCTCCATAGTCCCTGTCCTAGGTGAGCTCCATCAGCCCCAGACCTATTACCCTGATCTGCACGTTTTCCCTCTCCCTCCTTCTGTTCCATACAATTCAGAAGAAAACCAGGCCAGCTGGACTGGAGCTGTGTCTGATCTCCCCCACGTCTGAAAGTCACTCACCGCGACTCACGTGGAGGGGGCCATTCCACGGTCTCATGAAGCACTTGGACCCAGGGCCCTGGGGACAGGGAGCTGCTTCCTGTATAACGGGACATTACACAGGTTGGTGTCTGGCCCCAGCAGGGAGCAGCATGGCTGTGAACTATGAGGTGGTCACAGTTAACTAAGAACACCTGCTCCGCACCCACCTGGACAAAAGGGGTGGGCTCAGTCGCTGCCAGCAAGAGATGACAAGGGCTTTCCTCTGCTGCCTGTGGGTGAATCACCAGGTCCTCTTCATGGCTCCCTTAAGAAGGGGTCAGGGGAGGACCTGGCTGGCCAAACCCCTGGCAGCGATGTATCTGATGATGACACCTTCCTTTTTCCCCAACCCAGTTTTCATCAGCACAAGACACCTGCACCCGTTTGAAGAGGAATGGGTCTCCTCCGCCACTGAAAGGTCAGCTACCTGTAGGGAAGGAGGTGAAAACCACCACCCCAGGTTTAGATCTGCAGCATCCCAGCCTTTTGATGGTTAAGATGAGAGGTGGGGATTGAAATCTGGGCTCCCTGACTGAGACATCAGTAACAGCCGACAGCAGGATGTGTTCGCGCCTGGTGCAGAGCTTGAGGGATTTTTCTCTCAGCACTGCCCTAGGAGCCAGCATCCGTGGAGCCCTGTGCCTACTAAGAGGGCTAGAAAAAAGCTAAGTAAATGCCTGGCCTCTGAAGGATGCATGCTGTCTTGGCGCTACCCTGGAGGGCTCGCACCCGTGCAAGGCTGCCAATTCCCTTCCCTCTATCTCTGCCTGGTTAGCACCTCTGCATCCTGCAGCTCTTAGCCCAGGCACCCCTGATGAGGACACATCCCAGGGCCTGCCAGTCCACCCACCACAACCTGTAACTCTCTACTGTTACAGCTGCTACATTAGTTGTTTTGTGCGTCTTTGATGATTGCACTGTGGTCTCCCGGTAAGCTTCGTAAGGGCAGGGATGTGTCTGCTTTTCTCGCCTGGTCTCTCTGGCTCCTTCCATCATAGCAGTTACAGAGGAAGCTCTCAAGAGAGCACAGACTCTGGGGCTAGACTGCCTGAGGTCTGATTACAGCTCTGTCACACACTAGCTGTGGGATCTAGGCAAGTAACTTAACCTTTCCATGCCTGAGTTTCCTTACTTATAAGATGAGGGTAAGAGTAGTACCTACTAGGTACCCAAGAGAAGTTTAAACTTATATATACGCAAAAGCTTGTAAATGAATGTTCATAGCAGCATTATTCATAATAGACAAAAAGTAGGGGCTTCCCTGGTGGAGCAGTGGTTGAGAGTCTGCCTGCCAATGCAGGGGACATGGGTTCGAGCCCTGGTCTGGGAGGATCCCACATGCCGCAGAGCAACTGGGCCCGTGAGCCACAGCTACTGAGCCTGCGCGTCTGGAGCCTGTGCTCCGCAACAAGAGGCCACGACAGTGAGAGGCCCGCGCACCGCGATGAAGAGTGGCCCCCGCTCGCCGCAACTAGAGAAAGCCCTCGCACAGAAACGAAGACCCAGCACAGCCAAAAATAAATAAATAAATTTTTTTTTTTTTAAAAAAAAAGTGCAAATAAGCCAACTATCCATCAACTGATGAATGGATAAACAAAATGTGGTAAATCCATACAGTGGAATATTATTTGGCACTAAAAAGGAATTAAGTGCCGACACAGTACTTAACAACATGGATGAACCTCGAAAACTTTAAGTGAAAGAAGCCAGACACAAAAAGCCACATATGGTTCCATTTATATGAAATGTCCAAAACAGATAAAGCTATAGAGACAGAAAGTAAATTAGTGGCTTCCTAGGGCCGGGAATAAGGGTGGGAAGAAATTGAGGGGGTGATGGCTAAGGGGAGCTGGGTTTCTTTTGGGGGTGATAAAAATGTTCTAAAAGTGACTGTGGTGGGTGATGGTGGCAAAACTCTGTCTATAAACTAAAAGTCATGTAATTGCGTATTTTAAACAGGTGAGTGGTACGGCATTTGAATTACATCTCAATAAAGCTGTTTAAAACATCATAGTACCTAGCTCATAGTACTGCTATAAGGACTAAATTAAATGTGTTATTTGTGAAAGTGTTATCTAAACTAACTATGTAATAACTGATACTCACTGAACCTTGATTACACACTAAGCACTTTACAAATAGTACACTCTTTCAACCTCATAGCCCATGGAGGGAAGTACTCACCCACTTTACAGATGAGGAAACTGAGGCTCACAGAGATTAAGTAACTCGCCTAAGTTGACATGGCTGGTAAGTGGCAGAAGCAGGCAAAACCCATGTGCTGAACCGTCACATACAGACAGAACAACGTTCCCCAAACCCTGGGGTTCCCTGGATTTGAAGTGGGAACCACTCGGCAAAAACAAACATTCTCCCTCGCTTCAAATGAGAGTACCCCCCTATTCGTTTGCATCCTCTCCCCCTAGGCAGCTGGTTGTGGGGTAGCTCCCTCCCTCCCCAGGTCCCAGGACACTCCACCCCAGCCCCAACCCTCTGTTCTGGGGGAATCTGGTTTTTACCAGGAGGCCAGCTGACGCTCTGCTTCTCCTCTCTCAAAGTGTCTTCGTTCAAGTAACTCCAAGTGTCCTCACACCTGCAAAGGGTCAAGGCTTCCCTGGATCCCTTCGTCCCTACAACGGCCAGGACTGGTTTCTTAGCACCTCTCAACCTTTTTAATACAGGAAAAATCCCTTCCAATTCATACTTTTTAAATCTTAAAAAAAAAAAAAATTAAACAAGATCCTGCCACGTCCCTGTCACAGGCTTTTCAGTGGCTTCTCATTGTGTTTAGAACAAAAGCCACACTCTTGCCCAGGCCTGAAGACCCCTCACGTAGCTCCTAGCACTTTTTTCAAGGCCCCCCTACTCCAGCCATCCTGCACATTCTGACTCATGCCAGGAATCGCTCCTCCTCTCTCCGCATGGCTGGCTCCTGGGTTTCCAGATCCCAGTTTAACTGTCCCCTTCCCAGAGAGGTCTTATCTGACCGAGCCATCTTAATTAGATGTTTATTCTCCACCAGAGCACCATTTTATTTCCTTCAGGGTACTTACCACAATGGGTGATTATATGTTTGTTTCTCTGGTCATTTAATTTCTGTCCCCCAATCCCCACATGATGCACACTAGACTACAAGATCCATGTGAGCAAGGACCAGACCTGCACCATAGGTGCTTAACATAGATTTCACGGTTTTTTGACCTTGGCCTTCACCATGAGCCGTTGCTGACATTTGGGGCCGGATAATTCTTCATTGTGGGGGAAGAATTGTACTATGCATTGTAGGATGTTTAGCAGCATCCCTGGTTTCTAACCATCGATGCACCCTGCCAGTTGTGACAACCAAAAAAGTCTCCAGACATTGCCAAATGTGCCCTGGGGCGGGTGGGAAAGGAGTTGTCAAAATGTTCCCCAGTTACCAACCACTGATGTATCTGTTGAAACATCAACAGATGTTTACTTTTCAAAAGTAAAGAAAAAATAATTCATCTCAAGTGCCATATGGTTTGAAAGTGGGGTGTATGGATACTCATCAGGGCTGTTCACCACCACGTGTAAGAGTGGAGGGGGAGAGGAAAGTTACAAGTTTGGGGCTTTGCAGGACCCCACCAATTTCACCACCGTCCACTGGTGTAGGTGGTTGGGGACTGTAGGGTGACGCTCCTTTTTCTTAGGATGCCACCCCAAACTTTGCATAACTCAAGGTTACCTATCTGGGTGACAATTTCTAACTGTGGTCATGGTACATGAGAAATAGCATGTGCTGTCAAACATGATGATGAATAATGGCGAATATTTGTTGAGCATGTACACCATGTTGTTTAATACTAGGACCTGTGGTGGGCATCATCGCCTTCTCAATGCACAGGAGAAACGAAAGCACAGATCGATTTGGTATCTTGCCCTCCAGGCTCAAGGTGTGAAGTGAAGGTGCAGGGACTTGAACCCACTCGGTTTACCTCCAGCTGTCTTGCAATAACTACTAATCTATATGAATTTCCCAGCAAGTCAGAACACTAACTGCACAGTCGGAACGATGAGTCTCATCTTCATTCCCTGAGTCAGTGTCTAAACACGCAGGAAGGGTGTTCTGGGGCAGAGCCTCAGCACCTTTTGAACTGGGGTCCTGAGCAGGTGGGAGAACACGAAGTACTGTTTTTAAGAATAAGAATGTACCCTGGCTCTTCTACTGGACCCCAAATTACAGAAGCAGAGATGGCTGACCACAGTGGAAAGGCCTTTGGAAATCGCCTACTGCTGAGGTCTCAAACTGGGATCTGTTTGAGAATATATGGGGTATAAGGGACGCACGTACCCAGGCAGGCTGGCTACAGCAGGAGTGGGCAGCAAAGGTAGGGGTGCATACACCAGGGTTCAGTGCAAGATTCCACTTGAAGAAATGGCTCCATGGCTAAAACACGTTTGAAAACCCCTGATAAGAGTCCAGTGTCCTTGGTTTATAGATGAGGAAACCGAGGACCAGAGAGGAAAAGTGATTCGCTATAAGCAACACAGACTTCCCTGGTCTCCTAGGGGGGAGGAAATCAAGGACTCTGCAGGTGGACAAAACTGTGTTCGAATCCTGGTTCTGTCGCTTAATTAAGTTCTCTAAGCCTCAGTTTAGTAATTGGAGAAATGAGAGTAATCATATCTTCCTCATCAAATTTGTAAACAATTAAATGAACAGATGTGAAGTGCTAGGAAGACTGTAAGTGGTCAGGGGCTGGCTGTCAGGGCAAGTTGCAGAGGGCACAGTGGTGAGAACAGAGGTGTTGTAGCTCCTAGATGGATCTGTGTTCACATCCTGCCACTTCCACCCCCAGCGGTATGGATGGATACAGGCAGATCTTTCAATTCTTTGGGTCCTAATTCCTCATCTGTCTAACTGGCATAGTAATTCCTCACTTACAGGTGTGTTGGAAGGACCAGAACATATAAAGCAGGCGAAGGGCTTAGCACATTTCCTGGGGCCATAACAGATGCTCAGTAAACACCTGCTATTATCATCAGCCCACCTTTTGCCTTCTGTGGCACCTCATTTGGGAAACTGCTGCTGAGATGTTCTGCGAGTGCCCAGGGAGCATGCCCCATGCAACCTCACCTCCTCCAGGCCGTGCGACGCCAAGGAG
Organism: Mesoplodon densirostris; assembly: GCF_025265405.1. NCBI lineage: Eukaryota > Metazoa > Chordata > Mammalia > Artiodactyla > Ziphiidae > Mesoplodon > Mesoplodon densirostris. Next base: position 165,870,640 of record NC_082663.1, read on the forward strand.
TCTTGGAAGGCGCACCTGTACCAGCAAGAAGCAGGTCTGAGTGATGAGTGGAGCATGACTCAGAAGCTCCTACCTAGCAGCTCCCTCAGATAGAATGGGTTGCGGGATTGCCCCTTTTATCTCGCTTTTTTAGGAGAGAGGGGGAGAAAAAAATAAAGGCGAGAACTTCAAGGTCAGGTTCACTTCCCTGCAGACTCCTCCTGGGCTGAAGTGAAATTTCAAGAATGCAGCCTCTGGGCCCAGTTTACATTCCCACCCTCTCTGGTATCCAGGATACCAGAGGGACCTGTTGCGTTCCATCCCACCAATCAGCCTCCTTGGTCACATCCTGCTGGGGGCAGGGCCTGCCGCTGCCTCTTGGGAGAAGCATCACTGCTTAGCAGGATGATCAGCCATTCATTTGTCCAACAGAAAAGTTCAGAGCTTACTGCAGCCAGGCACTGGGGATAGAGTTTTATGGAAAAACAGTCCGAGCCCCTGCTCTCGGGGAGCTTGAGGCGGAGAAGAGAGTGAGTCACACAACTAATGTGAGCAGGTCTACGAAGCAGCTGCACACAGTGCCACGAGACTGTCTGGGGTGGGGGGGGGGCCTGAACTACTCAGCAATGTTAGAGGAGGCTCCCTTGAGTAAGTGATGATTAAGCACAGGGCTGAAGGGTAAGTAGGTGTTAAAAGGTGAAGCAAGGAGGGAAGAAGAGTCCAGGTAGAGGGACTAGCGTTTGCAAAGACTCTGTAATGCACAGAGTTGCCAGGCCTTTGCAGACCTGTGGTCAGAGTACAGTGGGGGACGGAGGAGGGGGGCAGGATGGGGCAGGAGAGGCAAAGTCAGGGTCAGACTTATGTCCTGTGTGCCATGTTAGAGCATCAAGTGTTTGTTTTTTTTCCTTTGCAGTAGTACATGGGCCTCTCACTGCTGTGGCCTCTCCCGTTGCGGAGCACAGGCTCCGGACGCGCAGGCTCAGCGGCCATGGCTCACGGGCCCAGCCGCTCCGTGGCATGTGGGATCTTCCTGGACCGGGGCATGAACCCGTGTCCCCTGCATCGGCAGGCGGACTCTCAACCACTGCGCCACCAGGGAAGCCCCAAAGTGTTTTTAACGCAAGGGATGGCATGATCAGATTGAATTTCTGTAAGAACCTTGTATTCAGATGATCTTGAAGAGTGGAGTGAGAAGGGAAGAGAAAAAGCAGGTATATCAGTTAGGGAACTTTAGTAGCCATGTCAAAGTCCCCAAAATGATGGGTCTGGGCTGATGGGGAGATGAGGGGAGCTGTCCTCTTCCCACATGTCCCTCTCCTTTTGGAAAGCCCTGGCGGTCACACCAGCACTGAGCTCAGCTTTTGTAGACTGACATCACTTCAGAGCAGCCTCTCTGGGTTGCAAAGGTCACAGAGGTGCTGCCCATCGTTAGGAATCTGATAAACCTACACCTGGCCTTGCATCAAGATCACTCCAGGGAGGAGAAGCCTTTTTCCCCCGGGGGTGGGGGTGGGGTGGGGTTCATAGCATTGAGGGCACATTCTCTGACTTAAAGGCTCTAAAGAGATGATCAAGGATTGTAATGACATACACATTTCTCAGGTACCTCTAGTGCAAAATGGACACCCCCTACAACTCCAGAAGGGAGAGGAGGGTCTGCAGAAGTTGGATGCTATATACACAGGAGAGGTGCTCAAAAAACATCTGAGGAAGGAATGGGGAGAGAAAGCGGGGAAGGCAACAAGATAGTTAATTAGTTAGTTAGTTAGTAATTTCTTTGAAACCCTGATGAGCCTCAGGGAATTCTTGGTCTCACAAATGCAGAGATGCTGGGTGGCTTTCAGCCTGGCTAGATAGATAACCGAACCTGGCTGCCTGGCCCCTGGGGTACTACCCCTAGAGATTAGGAAGTCAGGAGGTCTGAGATGTGGCTTGAGACTCCAAAGGTATTGCCAATAAATTTTTTTTTAACAAAAGTAAAAAAAAAAACGGAGAAAATATAATGAAAATTATTATTTTTAAAACCCCAAACAAACAAAAAAACGATCTGCAAATACAGGCAACAAGAACCTTTCCCCTCTTCACCCATGGATGCAAACCCCTAAAATAACAGGGAAGTTAAGATTTACTTCTCAGTTATATGTGAAATCTACAAAGGGGGGGAAAAAAAGCTTATAGATATAAAGAACAGATTGGTAGTTGCCTGGGATGGGGTGGCGGGGTGGTGGTGGGGGGTTGGTGGATCAGGTAAAGGAAGCCAAAAGGTACAAGCTTCCAGTTATAAAATAAGGCAGTCATAGGGGTATAATGTTCAGCATGGTGACTACAGTTAACCATATTATATTGCATGTTTAAAAGTTGCTAAGGGCTTCCCCGCTGGCGCAGTGGTTGAGAATCTGCCTGCCAATGCAGGGGACACTGGTTCGAGCGCTGGTCTGGGAAGATCTCACATGCCGCAGAGCAACTGGGCCTGTGAGCCACAACTACTGAGCCTGCGCGTCTGGAGCTTGTGCTCCGCAACAAGAGAGGCCGCGACAGTGAGAGGCCCATGCACCGCGATGAAGAGTGGCCCCCGCTCGCCGCAACTAGAGAAAGCCCACGAAGACCCAACACAGCCAAAAATTAATTAATTAATTAATTAAAAAAAAAAAAGTTGCTAAGAAAGCAGATCTTAATTTTTCGTATTGAAGTACAGTCAATTTACAATGTATTAGCTGCTGGTGTACAGCAAAGTGATTCAGTTGTATACATATAAATACATCGTTTTTCATATTCTTTTCCATTATAGGTTATTACAAGACATTAAATACAGTTCCCTGTACTATACACAGTAAGTTCTTGTTTTTATCTATTTTATATATAGTAGTTTGTGAGAGTAGAATTTAAAAGTCCTCATCACAAGCAAAAAAAAAAAAACTTGTAACTACCTATGGGGACAGATGTTAACTAGACTTACTGCGGTGATCATCTCACGATACATACAAATACTGAACCACAATGTCATACACCTAAAACTAATATAATGTTATATGTCAATTACCCTCAATTAAAAAAAAAAAAAGACTTCCTGTCTGTCCTTCCAGAAATACCTTCATGGACATACCAGCATGTGACGTGCCCAGCACACACACGTCCACTAGACTTCATCAAACCTAAGAGAACAAACGTCACTTACAAAAGTTTTATTATATATACAACAAAGAAAGAACAACACGGCCAATAAACTATGTCCCATGCTTTCTTTATCTCAGAATATTTATATGTATTGAAAAAGCTTATTTAGGCTTATTCAGATATGGACTTAATTACGTGGCTCTCTTTTCCATATATGCAAAAAGGAAAAACAGAAGCAAACGACATTAGCTCAGGTATTGATAAGATTGCACCTTTCTCAGCTCTGAGTCACCTGCACCTGCGGGTTCCTGACAGAGCTATTCTTTGTGCCACAGAGTGCTGGGGTGGCGTTTCTTGAAAGAGACCTCTGATAATGCCTCTGATTTTCTTCCAAGCTACTGAAAATGACTTTGAGTTTGGATTCTCATGCTTTCTTGATTTTACCAGAAGATGTCGAAGACGGGTTTTTTGATAAGAACAAAGGTCCGTCCACAATAGTTCTTAAATTGTTTGGGACTGAAACACAGAGGAGCCATGGTACCAGCTACACTAGCAGGAGCAGCAGAGTGTGTGCATGTGTCAGCAATTACCATGCCAGCGGCATTTATGAGACTCATCCCCAGTGTGAAGGTGTCAGCAGGTTAACATTTGAAGGTGTTAACATTTTGTTTTTGTCAAACAAACAAACAAAAAAAGTCCATCTCAAAACTGATGAGGGGGTTTCCCTGGTGGCGCAGTGGTTGAGAGTCCGCCTGCCAATGCAGGGGACACAGGTTCCATCTCTGGTCTGGGAAGATTCCACATGCCATGGAGCAACTAAGCCTGAGAGCCACAACTACTGAGCCTGCGTGCCCTAGAGCCCGTGCACCGCAACTACTGGGCCCGTGTGCCACAACTACTGAAGCCCGTGAACCTAGAGCCCATGCTCCACAACAAGAGAAGCCACTGCAATGAGAAGTCTGTGCGCCGCAACAAAGAGTAGCCCGCGCTCACCTCAACTAGAGAAAGCCCACGTGCAGCAATGACGACCCAACAGAGCCAAAAGTAAATAAAACTAAAAAAAAAAAACAACAACTGATGAATTACACTACAGTGGGACTTCCCTGGTGGTGTAGTGGTTAAGAATCCACCTGCCGGGCCTCCCTGGTGGCGCAAGTGGTTGAGAGTCCGCCTGCCGATGCAGGGGATACGGGTTCGTGCCCCGGTCTGGGAGGATCCCATATGCCGCGGAGCGGCTGGGCCCGTGAGCCATGGCCGCTGAGCCTGCGCATCCGGAGCCTGCGCGTCCGGAGCCTGTGCTCCGCGACGGGGGAGGCCACAACAGTGAGAGGCCCGCATACCGGAAAAAAAAAAAAAAAAAAAAAAAAAAAGAATCCACCTGCCAATGCAGGGGACATGGGTTCAAGCCCTGATCCGGGAAGATCCTACATGCCATGGAGCAACTAAGCCCGTGTGCCACAACTACTGAAGCCCGCGCACCTAGAGCCTGTGCTCCGCAACAAGAGAAGCCACAGCAATGAGAAGCCCACGCACCGCAAGGAAGAGCAGCCCCTGCTCGCCGCAACTAAAGCCCACATGCAGCAACGAAGACCCAATGCAGCCAAAAACAAATAAGTAAGATAAATAAATTTATATTAAAAAAATTACACTACGGTGCGTACACAGTCTCCCTCCACTCACTCTCCGTTGACCGGGAGTTGCAAACTCAAATCCCAACATGAGTCAAGCAGGTAATTCAGTGAAATGAGAAAGGGGAGGCTGTAGAAACACAATGTAGTTCCAAAGTCGTGAGGCTCAAAGGGTGATGCTGGACCAGCAGCTATTTTTATCCTGTGTGGGCCCAGTGTTTCTGTGGAATACCTGCTGCTTTGGAGCCCCTCTATAAGACTCTATTATGTATGGATGTGTATTTTTAAACCCATTTAAAAACACAAAACATACTGTTCTGAACCTTGCTGTCTGCTTTATCACACTTGTTGGAATTCTTTCCGTGTCAGCACGTGTAACTCTACCTCATACTGTTAACTGCGTGGCACTCCATTGTGTGGATGCCCCCCAACTTAACGTGTGCAGCTCCCAGTGTGAGATGTTTAGGCTGCTTCCCGGTTGTGTTGCTCTCACACTCAAGGCTAAGTGAGGAAGTGGCAAAGCTGCTGTTTGAAGCATGACCCACCAGTATGGGTAGGGGGTTCTGATGGCCCCAAACTGGGGAATGGCTGTGAGTCACCCAGCTCACTTCTTGGCAGTTCTGCCCTGAGGTCAGTTTGAGGCTCTGGGGAGGTGGGGCGGAGGGGGGGCGGGATTGAAGGTACAGGATTCTAGAGGCAACCGCTGCTTCTTATAGTAAAAAAGATTCAGTAGCTTTACGGCAGAGGACTGGACGAGGGCCCAACCCTTTCTCCATCTCCCTCTTACTGAACCGCAGAGCGCTGTGGTCCCCAAACCCAGCCGCTGCCTGCCACACCCTCACTGCATCCTTCTCCCCGAGCGCTGTCCCCTTCCCTCCACTACCAGCCCCAACTCCTTCTAGAGGAACAGGGGAAAGAGAAAGGCAAAAGGGGCCTCAGGGAGCGAGTACATGTAGAGGTGGAGGGAGGTCTCAGCTTCATTACTAAGCCATCCCCCTCCAGAACCTTCCATACCCGCAGCAGGGGCTCTGCAGGGGTGGGGCTAACGATAATGATTACTGAATGCAGGGGCAGGCATCCACAATCACAAGAGATCCTCACCATTCCAAAAGTGCCCGCTGCTCTCCATTTCATTGACAGGAAAACTGAGTCTAGGAGAAGGTGAATGCCTTTGCCCAGGTTACACAAGGCACACGCGGCCTCCAACCACACAATGTCCCAGTTTTTCAAGGGTCTCTTCCGAGGGGGTGTATCTTAGGCAGCAAATTGAAGTCTTTTTCCTGGACAGTGTGGGTCCCAGGCTAATTCCCCAGACCCTCCTATTCAGTGTATTATGCCCCTGGGTGTGGTGAGGGGGACCCAGCCGGGGAAGCAGGGAAATGGACGCTTCTTTTAATAACTGTTTGAAGAATTTACGTTTTAACCCAACCCACGGTTATTAATGAATACTGCTTTGTATCATTTCACTTTCCCCTTTATCTTTCTCCCCTTTTCATTACTGTTTTGCCTTGTTCCTCCTATGTTCATTCACTGACTTCCCCCACAGGGGTTTCTGCCCGCGAGTCGGAATCTTCCTAAACTCCCTTTCTTTCCAGGGGGCCGCGGGCACGAGGTCCAGGAATTCGCACAACCTGGCAAAAAAGCTCTGTCTCCAAATTCCAGTTCATTAGCATGGCTCGTTAATTATAAACGCTCCCCCCACCCCGCCACCCGTCTCCCCCAAACACCCCAAACAGCAGGTTAAGTTTTAACTTTTACTGGCAGGATACCTGCTTCTGAAATTCCTCCCTCTCGCCCTTCTCCCTCCCCGCTCCCCCTCCCCCCCAGCCCAACCTCCTAAGATTTACAACACAAAAGCAAACATTTACACTGGTTAAGATTTACCAAAAGGAAGTGTGGCCTGGAATGCTTCGTTTGAAGTTCTGTCTCCAAAGAAGAAGGAGCCCTTTTTTTAAACATATAAAATAAGAGACCTCAAAGCCTTCCCGGTGGTGTCCGACAGGCACTCGGCATAACCAGGCCTTCTCAGGTTTTCACTTGGGCCTTGACGTCAGCACACGATCAATCCTAAGCAGAACTCAGAACTATGGAGTTATCAATCAGTAATGCAATCAAGGGGCTTCCTGGAAACTCTAGGGTAGAACTTTCTTCCTGAGATATTACCAAGGGGGAAGGAAGGAAAGGGCGCCCCAAAAGGGTGAGCCAAGAGGCAAGGCCCACTTTGCAGGCGGGAAAGAGCCTGAGGGCCACCTGCTCTTCTCCAGACAAAGCTGATGCTCTCAGTGAGGCATGTCTAGTTTACTGGAGGTGGGAGAGGGGTGAGGGCACAGCCAGCCCAGGGTGGATGCTGGCTGAGCAGGTGGAATAAGTACCAAACGCCACGGCAAACAGAGTCACCAGAAACTGAGGTCATGCAGATACTCTGGGGGAAAAGGAAGTGAGGAAATTCCCCGTACCTACCCCACGATTGCTGGTGTAGGCCAATGGAAATGCTCTAACAAGGAAAGTAAGGAGGCTGTACTTGTTTGACCTCTGTATTCAATCAGAACCTTCTATTCCTTTGGTGAGAGCACCTAAGGTGCAGTCAACCAAGAATCTTGACCACGTGGGGCAGGTCCCAGGCGATGGTTGTACACACCGCCGAGCAAAGGAAGAGCTGATAAAGCAAGAACTCACCAGGAAACAGCAGCATTAGTAACCCGACTCTGTCCTAGGCACTTGCTGGCAGCTTTGCCTGACTGCTCACTAGTCCTCAACACTGCCCAGTGAGGAAAGGGTTCTTATCCAGGCCTTGCAGACAGATCAAAGCACTGAGGCCGGCTAACCTGGCCAAGGCTGCAGATGATGCTCAAAAGCCCATGCTCTTTGCACTGTACTACAGGGCTCCAACTGGAAGATGTGTATTAAAAGCAGCCTGCATGATACGCCAGAACCACTGGACCTGGACTCTTAAATTGTGGGAGGCCCAGCTCAGCTTTTTTTAGTTGGGTGACCTTGAGCAAGTCCCTCACCACCCCATGGGCATTTCTGATTTCTCTTCTGTCCTCGGCTGCAGCACTTCAGCAAGCTGCACATTGGAGGAAGGAGTCTGCATCCACCCACTTGCTCCAACTTCCTCATCGATCCAGCTGAGCATTCAGAATTTTACCAGCATGAAGGCAACCTATTTTGGTAAGGCTTTTTCCTCGTTCCTGGGTCCCCTATAACGGGAGAAGCATGTTCCATCCAACATGAGCTTATATTCCATTTATATATCCTTCTAGAGTTGGAAAAGCAGCCAACTCAATGCTCCACTCCGCTATTTTACACTCAGGCTTTCACTAAGTGGACATCTACAAGCACTGGCCTTTCGTGGTTCTTCAGTCAAACTCAGTCCCCACAAAACCTCATCTTTCCTTGGCGAGAGAGCACATCCAGAGCCCCTGAGCATTCATTCTTGCTGCCTCCGGCTTTCCAGGATCTCATAAAGCCACAGTCTTGCTCAGAGCAACAGCTTGGTTCTGAATCTTGGTTCTGAATTTGATCCAAGGGTCAAAATTACAAACTCATTTCTCAGCAGTTCTAAGCTCAGTTTCTCAGCTTGTCAACTGGGGATGAAACGAATTGACTTCACGAGGTTATCACTGAAGAGCTAATGAGACCCCAGGTAAAAGTCTTTTCATCATAAACATTGCAGCACTTCTTATGTGCTGGGCCCTTTAACACACTATTTCAATGAGTCAGTATCAGACGTGCACATAGGAAACAAATACAAAAATACAGGCCCCAGGGTGAACAAATGGGCCAATCAATAAATGAGGGAAATGGAGGGAAGGAGAGAGAAGGGGCCTAGAAGGCCAGTGGGGCCCTGAGTCATGCTAAGAAGCTTGGGGGTTTTCTATGGGCCTTGGAGAACCATGAGAAGTTTCTGAGAAGGGGAGCGATTTGCTCTGGAAGGCCCTGTGGAAGGAAGAAAATTCCAGAAGTGGTTGCCACATGAGTTGCTGGAAAAGGATCTTGGAGTCTGGCCACCCTGTTACAATAGCCGAAGCAAGAAATGACATCTTAACTGTGACGACGGGGGCCACGAAGGGCAAAGGACGGGTGGAAGGGTGGGCTGGACTCTAAAGCCCCCAACTACCGAAAGGTTTCGACAGCTCTGTTGCATCAAATACGCAGATCTGCAGGGATAAGCTCTCCCAGGTGCTGATTTTCTAGGCCTCCTGTGTGAAATAAGGCTGCCCGGGTCCTGAACCACTAACTTCTATCCCCACCTTTACCTCATTACCTTAACACAAAGCAAAATTAAACCAAAAAAATCACTGCTGTCCGCTCGTGTTCAGAGCAGCATTATTCACAAGAGCCAAAAGGTGGAAGCACCCCCAGCGTCCATCAACAGATGAATGGATAAGAAACATGTGGTGGGCTTCCCTGGTGGCGCAGTGGTTAAGAATCCGCCTGCCAACGCAGGGGACACGGGTTTGAGCCCTGGTCCGGGAAGATCCCACATACATGCCACAGAGCAACTAAGCCCGTGAGCCACAATACTGAGCCTGTGCTCTAGAGCCCACGAGCCACAACTACTGAGCATGTGTGCCACAACTACTGAAGCCCGTGCACCTAGAGCCCGTGCCCTGCAACAAGAGAAGCCACAACAATGAGAAGCCCGCGCACCACAACATAGAGTAGCCCCCACTTGCCGCAACTACAGAAAGCCCACGCGCAGCAACGAAGACTGAACACAGACCAAAAAAAAAAAAAAAAGAAACATGTGGTGTGTACATACAATGGAATATTACTCAGCCTTAAAAAAGGAAATTCTAACACATGCTATAACGTGGATGGACCTGGAGGACATCATGCTGAGTGAATCAGCCAGTCCCCAAAACGCAAATACCGCATGATTCCACTTACATGGAATACACAGTGTAGTCAAATTCATACAGACAGAAAGTCGAATGGTGGTTGCCAGGGGCTAGAATAAGGAGCTAGTTCTTCAATGAGTAGAGAGTCAGTTTTGCAAGAAGGAGAGAATTCTGGAGATGGACGGTAAGGTGGTGATGGTTGCATGACAACGTGAAGGTACTCAATGCCACTGAACTGTACACTGAAGAATGCTTAAGATTGTAAATTTTATGTTATGTGTATTTTGCCACAATTTTTTTAACAGTTTGAAAGGGAGAAAGAAAGGAAAGGGAAAGGAGAGGGAAAGGAGACGGAAGGGAAGGGAAGGGAAGGGGAAAGAAATCATTGCTGGACTGTCAGCAAATGGGACGGAAAGTAATGCAATTCTTTGTCATCCGGGCTTCCCTGGTGGCGCAGTGGTTGAGAACCTGCCTGCCAATGCAGGGGACACAGGTTCGAGCCCTGGTCCGGGAAGGTCCCACGTGCCGCGGAGCAACTAAGCCCGTGCGCCACAACTACTGAGCCTGTGCTCTAGAGCTTGCGAGCCACAACTACTGAGCCTGTGCGCTGCAACTACTGAAGCCTGCACGCCTAGAGCCCATGCTCTTCAACAAGAGAAGCCACCGCAATGAGAAGCCCGCGCACCGCAACGAAGGGTAGCCCCCACTCGTTGCCAACTAGAGAGAGCCCACATGCAGCAACGAAGACCCAATGCAGCCAAAAATAAATAAATAAATTTAAAAAAAAATTCTTTGTCATCCAGGCACACCCTATCTGGAAACCACCTCCTTTTCCCCTTCCAGGCAACATTTCATTACTGCTTAAAAATTCCCCTAACCCCTTCCCCTGCCCCACCTGGGGCTGACTCAGCCCCTTTCAGTATCTGAACGGCAGGAGCCAGCCTGAAGGTAGTAGACGCTGCCACCTTATCCTGTGTCCTGGGACACCTGCAGTTCCCCAGGACCAACTCTGACCCCATCCATCACTCTAGGACCCCAGTCCTCGCCAACCTCAGGGGCACGGGCCCTAGTCCTGGCTGGCTGGCATCCCACGTGAGGTTGGCAGGTTCCAGAAAACCCTTTAGGGCAAGAGGAGGTGGAGCAGCCTGTGGGAACTCTCTGCAAGGGCCCCTGTGGGACAGCCCAGGGCCTGCCTTCTCAGAGGCACAGGAAGGACGGACACAAATGCGGAACACAGAACAAGGCTACGGAGTCAGCTTGCTTCTGCCCATACTGCTGTCCTCCTCACTGACTCAGGGCAGACGGGCCAGGAATGAGGAATGTTTCCATCAGCCCTTCCCTTTGCAAAGAGTGGATCCAGTCACTTCCTTATTCATGTATTTTGAACTCAACTATTACATTGAGTAATAACACATTTAGGGTTATTATGGGTTTTTTGATGCATGGGCCAATTATTATAAACGCTCTCTGTATCTGCTAGTTCTCCTGTTTTTGGTATACTCTATGTGTGGTCATTACAGCCATTCCAGTTTTCTTTTGATTAGTATCTGTATGCTATGCCTTTCCCATCCTTTGACTTTTTTTTAAAATATTGTTAAAAACATTTATTTTAGTACGGTCTACCGTAAATAAGTCAGTAGAGGTTCCACTCTGCCACAGACACATCTGAGAAGAGCCTGTGTCATCCAACTGGTGAACATCTAAACGATGTCCCATCTCTTATCCCAGCCAGAGTGCACACCTTCCATGTTGTTCCTCTGCATTGACTGCTTCCAAAACCAGATGAGCAAAGAGTCCTTTATCCCCAAAGTAAGCTCAAAACAGTTGGTTCAGTCATTCCAGGATCTGCAACCCTCTTCAATCCCAGGTAAATCACGAGAGGAATAAAGGCCCAGCAGATGGCAAACTGGCCTCCCTAGAAAAGCTGCTGCAGCCTCTGCTTGGCCTCTTTGCTCAGCTTTACCTCGGCGATGACCCAGGCGACACACTTAAGACCCCCCTCCTTTTACCTTTAACCTACCTGTGTATTCACATCAAAGTGAATCTACTGTAGGCAGCCTGTACACTGGAGTTTTGTTTTTTCCCCCCAACCTGACAATATCTGCCTTTTAATTGGCGTGTTTAGTCTGTTTACTTTTTTTTTTTTTTGGTACGCGGGCCTCTCACTGTTGTGGCCTCTCCCGTTGCGGAGCACAGGCTCCGGACGTGCAGGCTCAGCAGCCATGGCTCACGGGCCCAGCCGCCCCGCGGCATGTGGGATCCTCCCGGACCGGGGCACGAACCCGCGTCCCCTGCATCGGCAGGCAGACTCTCAACCACTGCGCCACCAGGGAAGCCCTAGTCTGTTTATTTTTAATGAATTATTAATGTAGCTAGATTGAAGTCTACTAATTTACTAGTTGTTTTCTGTTTGTCTCATCTGTTTCTTGATTCTCTTTTCCTCCTTTCAAAAAAATTCAATAAAAATAACACTATCATCATGTTTGCTTTATACAGTCAATTATCTTTTAAAGAAATTAAGAAAAAAATTTTAAGTCTTTTATATTTCTGGTGCTCTTCATTTCTCATGTAGATCCACATTTCCATCTGATAGCATTTTCTTTCCCCCCAAAGAATTTCTTTTGACATTTCTTATTGTGTAAGTCTGCTGGTGAGCATTTCTCTCAGGCTTTATAACTGAAACTAAAGCTTTTGATTTTACCCTCATTTTTTAAGGATACTTTTGTTGATATAGAATTGCAGACTGTTTTATCTGCCTTTCAGCACCTTAGAGATACTATTCAATTATTTTTTGGCTTGCATCGTTTCTGATAAGTTAGCAATGGTTCTTATTGTTCTACATGCAGCATGTCTTTATCCTCTGGGAGATTTTAAGATTTTCCTCTTTCCCTTTAGTTTTTAGCAAGGTGACTATGATGTATTTACGTGTGATTTTCCACATGATTATCGTGCTTAGGGTTTGTTAAGCTTCTTGGATCTGTGGGTCAATATTTTTCACCAACTTTGGAACTTTTCAGCCATTACCTCTTCAAATATATTTTCTTTCTCATTCTCTCTCTCTCTCCTTTCCTTTTGGGAATCCAAATATACATTTGTTAGGTTGACTAACAACATCCCACAGATCACTGAGCTTCGGACCATTTTTTTCCAACTTTTTTTTTTCTTTCTGTGCTTCAGTTTGGATAGTTTCTACTGCTCTGACTTCGCGTTCAATGATCTTTCTTCCTGCAGCATCTGAACTACTGTTAGATCCATCTAGGGAAGTTTTCATTTCAGATACTGTTGTTTTCATCTAGAATTTTTATTTGGTTCCACTTCCCTACTGATTTCTTTTCCTTAAAAATCCTTAAACATATCTATAATAAACATTAGTTCATTTTCTGCTAATTCCAACATCTCTGCCATCCTTGGGTCTGTTTCTACTGTATTTCTTCCTAAGTCTAGTACCTTTTCTATCGTATGCTAGATACTCTGAACACTAAGCTGTCAAGAATCTGGATTTTATGTTCCTTCTTTAAAGAATGTTAAGTTTTGTTCTGATGGGCAGTTCATTATTGGCAGATCAGCTTAATTCTCCTGAGGTTCTTTAAGGTTGGTTGAGCCATGAGGTGAGTTTAATGATGGAAGTCACATGCTAAGAATGGTGGACCAGAAAAGCACAAGGAACCTGGGTCCCTTGAGCCATCACCCTGGCCCTAACTGGCCTGACTCTTGATTTTTTTTTTTTTAATGTGCTAAAGAAGTTATACCTTGAAGTTAAGCCATTGTTATTTTTGACTTGGACAACCAGCCGCTAAACACTATTTCTGTTATAATTCCTAAGCATCTACTAAGTAGCAGGCCCTGTGCTAGGTGTTGGGGATAAAGCAATTTATCGGTTAGATGTGGTTCCTGGCATTTTACAGCTTAGAACCTCGTGCAGGAGATGGTAAATTATGCTCCATAGGCCAAACTCACTTACTGCTTGTTTCATTGGGACAAAGCCATGCCTATTTGTATACATATTATCTATGGCTGCTTTCATGCTATAGAGTTAAATAGTTAAGACAGAGAGGGTATGGTCCACTAGTCCTTTACAGAAAAAAGTTCCTGATCCCTATTTAGGGCAGCAATCCTCACTCAAATTTTTGGTCTTGGGACACCTTCACACTCTTAAAACCTGAGGACCCCAAGAGTTGTTGCTCATGTGGGTGGTTTTTGGGTTTTTTTTTTGGCTGCACTGGGTCTTCATTGCTGCACGCAGGCTTTCTCTAGTTGTGGCACGTGGGCCCTAGAGTGTGCATGCTTCTGTAATTGTGGCTCACGGGCTTTGTTGCTCCACGGCATGTGGGATCTTCCCAGACCAGGGATCGAACCCGTGTCCCCTGCATTGGCAGGTGGATTCTTAACCACTGTGCCACCAGGGAAGTCCACATGTGGGTTTTGTTGATCAACATTTATCATATTAGAAATGAAAACAGAAAATTTTAAAATATTTATTAATTCCTTTGAAAATAAAATAATAAACCAATCACATGTTAACATAAATCACATCCTTATAATTAATTATATTTTCCAAGCCCTCCCCCACAAATTAGTGAGAAGAGTGGCATTATTTCACATTTTTGCAAATGTCTTTAATGAATGGCTTAAAAGAAGACCGCTGAGTCCTAAGAGCTGGTTTTGCATCAGTCTGTTGCAAAACTGCATGTCACGTAGCCTCTGGGAAACTCCACAGTCCTCTCATGATAGGTAGAAAGTTAAAAAGGCAGATAATTTCTTAGTATTATTATGAAGTTTGAGTTTGCAGACCTTCTGAGGGAATCTCAGGGGCCTCCAGGGAACACACTTTGAGAATGGCTAGTCTAGAAGAGTCCGCGGCTGACATTAAACAGAAGAAAACATGAGGTCTTAACTAATAACCATTGAACAACTGATTTAAAGAGAAAGACTATTGCTCTGTGAGGGAATATAAACACTGCCCCTGGCCCCATTTGGGGAGCAGGGCGATGATCCCTTGAGGAACTGATGTTAAAAGCTGGGCCCTCAGGGCTTCCCTGGTGGCGCAGTGGTTGAGAGTCCGCCTGCCGATGCAGGGGACATGGGTTCGTGCCCCGGTCCGGGAGGATCCCACATGCCGCAGAGCGGCTGGGCCCGTGAGCCATGGCCACTGAGCCTGCGAGTCCGGAGCCTGTGCTCCACAACGGGAGAGGCCACAACAGTGAGAGGCCCGCGTACCACAAAAAAAAAAAAAAAAAAAGCTGGGCCTTAAGAAGGAGTTAACCACATAAAGGCAGGCGAGGGGGAAACCTCCCTCCCCGCCCCACCACCGCCTCCTTCAGTATGTTTGCTAAGGAAACTGGGTTAGGCTTTAGAGAAGGATCAGAGATGAGGATTAACTTTCCCATGACTCCTTCCCTTGGGCAGAGTGACCAAGTCAGAGATTTGCCCTGGGAAGGACCCAGGGTCCTTCTGACACTCCTGGAATTTCCCCTGGAATTAGGGACAGGGGAACCCTAATCTCTCTCACAGGAGGCTAATGACCTACAGATGGGGCACAACAGGGAGGCCCAAATGCTGAGATGCAGAGGATATAGGCCTGAGGACGGTTCTCCAGGCCGTCAGGATGCAAAGTCCCATGGTGACACATGCAGCAACACAAACCCTTAGCTAACTGCCTTACTCCAAGGCAATTAGGAGCCATTCCTCATCCAGATGGTTATTTGCTCTAATAGTTATTGGTTGAAGGAACCAGAGAAACTACCTTTGCACTAGGTTCCCAGTCCCATTTCCTGGCCGCCAGCTCTACACAAACTCACTCTCGAAACCAGATGCTACCGAGTTTCAGGATGGATTTCAGAGGCTGCCACTGCTCATGTTTTCTTTCTTTTTTAATAAATTTATTTATTTATTTATTTATGGCTGTGTTGGGTCTTTGTTGCTGCACACGGGCTTTCTCTAGTTGTGGCGAGCGGGGGCTGCTCTTCGTTGCGGTGCGCGGGCTTCTCATCGCGGTGGCTTCGCTTGTTGCGGAGCACGGGCTCCAGGCGCACGGGCTTCAAGAGTGCCACTGCTCTTTTTCCTCCTGACATGCCCAACCTGGGGGTGTGAAAACCTACTGGGTTCAAGCCACCATCTTACCTCAAATTCCCCAGGCTGTTACCCCACTTGGAAAAGACTAGGCAGAGAGGAAAACCGTCCCTGGAGGATGGAAGGCAGCAGATTCTACTCTGAGAGTAATGAAGCCCAGCACTCATCAAACGCATATAGCACGTCTCACACTTTGCATGAGATTTATCTGTATTAGATCATTGAATCCTCCCAGTAGCCCTATGAGGCAGCTTACTTATTACCCCATTTTACAGGTGAGAAGTTGAAGCACAGAGAGATCTTGCAACTGACCCACAGCTACAGTCAGCAAGCAGTGGAGCCAGCAGTAAACCCAGGCAGCACAGCTTCTCAGATTCAGTGCCTTGAACCTTACATTTTACTGCCTTTAGCTTTGAAGTGACAGGAGAAGTTCGTTTTTTTAAAAGTATCTGTGTAGATGCTCAACATCACTAATCATCAGGGAAGTGCAAATCGAAACCACGAGATACCATGTCATACCCGTTAGGATGGCTACTATGAAAAAAAAACAAAAACAGACAATACTAAGTGTGTTGGTGAAGGTGTGGAGACATTGGAACCCTTGTGCACTGCTGGTGGGAATGGCAAGCGGTGCCGCCAGTGTGGAAAATGGCGTAGCAGTCCCTTAGAGAATTAAAAATAGAACATATGATCCAGCAATTCCACTTCTGGGTGCATACACAAAGGATGTAAAGGCAGGGGCATGAACAGATAGTTTTACACCTATGTTTACAGTGGCATTATTCATGATAATCAAAAGGTGAAAGTGTGTCCGTGAATAAATGAATGGATAAACAAAACATGGTGTAAACATACAATAGAATAGTACTCAGCCTGAAAAAGGAAGGAAATCCTGACACATGCTGCAGAGTGGATGGACCTGGAGGACATTATGCTGAGTAAAATAAGCTGGTCACAAAAGGACAATCCTGTATGACTCCACTCATATGTGGTACCTAGAACAGTGAAATTCGTACAGGAAGAAAGTAGAGTGGTGGTTGCCCGGAGCTGGGGGAGGGGGAATGGGGAGTGAGTATTTAACCCGGATAGAGTTTACATTCTACAAGATGAAAAGAGTTCTGGAGACGGATGGTGGGGATGGCTGCACAGCAATGGGAATGTACTTAATGCCTCTGAACTGTACACTTAAAACTGGTTAAAATGAGGGCTTCCCTGGTGGTGCAGTGGTTGAGAGTCCTCCTGCCGATGCAGGGGACACGGGTTCGTGCCCCGGTCCAGGAGGATCCCACATGTCACGGAGCGGCTGGGCCTGTGAGCCATGGCCACCGAGCCTGAATGTCCGGAGCCTGTGCTCCGCAACGGGAGAGGCCACAACAGTGAGAGGCCCGCGTACCGCAAAAAAAAAAAAAAAAAAAAAAAAAAAAAAAAAAGGTTAAAATGATACCTTGTATATTATGTATATTTTACCCAATTAAGAATAAATTTTTTTAAAAGTAAACTAAAACAAGTGTCTATGTAATAAACCTCAGAATGTTTATTATTATAATTACACTAGGGGCTTCCCTGGTGGCACAGTAGATAAGAATCCACCTGCCAATGCAGGGGACACAGGTTCGAGCCCTGGTCTGGGAAGATCCCACATGCTACAGAGCACCTAAGCCCTGCGCCACAACTACTGAGCCCGCACGCCACAACTACTGAGCCTGTGCTCTAGAGCCCGCAAGCCACAACTACTGAAGCCCATGCACCTAGAGCCCGTGCTCTGCAACAAGAGAAGCCACCGCAATGAGAAGCCCACGCACCGCAATGTAGCCCCCACTCGCCACAGCTAGAGAAAGCCCACACGTAGCAACGAAGACCCAACACAGCCAAAAATAAATAAATAATAAATTAAAAAAAAAAATATATATATATATATATAAATACAGTAGGCATTATCCTGAATAAGAGTCTAATTATTTTAAAAATTGGGGCTGACTACATCTCTGAACTTCTGGATCTGACAGAACACATTAAGTGCTGTGGCCTTTCCTGGGTCCACATGCCAAGCTAAAGAGGTGATTAGCAGGCTTAAACTACTGTTTGCTAATCAGAAAGTTAAAAAAAAAAATCATTCTTTGTCAAAGAGAACAGGAACAAGGGGCCAATAAACCCAGGGGTTATGCACTAAAAGCTGGATTATGCAGCGTAACCAGGCCCTTCCATCTTTTCATCGCTGCATTCTTGCCTGTGAACATGTTCTCCCAAAGCCTGGATTTTCATGACGTCATCGGGCTATTGCATTGCACTGATAACACATCATTCAACTTGGTGTGGCCCCTCACAAAGGCGGGCGGCATCCCTGAATGCAAACGAAGACATTCTGGATCATGAACAATTAGATCTAAACTGTTCCCGTACACTTGCCACTCCCTCCCCACACAATCCTGCTTCTCTCTCTCCAGTGAGCGAGGGTACCAGGAAGACGGGAGAATAGGACTCTTTCTGAAAAGGCTTCTGTGCTCACCTTTCCAAATAGCTGTCGATCCTAGGAGGGCAGGAGGCAAAGAGGGAAATAGGAGAGGAGGTCCTGGGCGGGGAGTTGGGGGGGTGCCTGTGTTCAGTGCCTGGGAACTGACAGGGAACACGTGCCCTGTGGGTCATCACAACCTGCCTGCCGGTCCCCCAACCATGGGGCCACATCTCTCATCCTCACCACCCGACAGAGCAGGGTCTGTGGGATCTGGCTGCCTGCGGACTCTAGGAAGGAGGCAGGATTCCAGCCATGGCTCCCTGGAGAGCTCGAGAGCTTAACTAATTCCCTAATCAGGACACGTGGACAAAACGCTCTGAGAAATGGTGGAGAAATGGTTAGGGATGTTATATCAACAAGCACCAATGACCTCTAGGAGACAACGAAGCGGCACTGACAAGCACCCGGGGCCGTGGAGTCACAGAGCCTGCAGTAAAATCCAAGCCACTCGCCAACCTGCTGTGTGACCTTGATAAATTCTCTAGCCTCTCTGGGCCTCAGCTGCCTCCTCTGGAAGGCACAAGCGAAACGGGAAATGCATGTAAAATTCCTCAGTAAATGACAGCTGTCACAACCTCCAGCTTGGGGGAGGGGGTGCTGCAGCATTGAACAAGATTTTTGAACGTTACCATTTTCTGAATGTGAAATTTTGACCAAATGATAACATTGTACTGTCTTCCTCCTGGAAGGGAAGGAGGAAGGGTAATTTGGGGTGATGAGAAGAGAAAGAGAATGGATTCAGAAATGACATCCTTATGAAAAAATCACGGAAGAAACTCAGTAATGACCTTAAAACCTTATAATCCCTGACGCCCTCATGGAATTTCAGCAAATGTCTGAAGGGTTCTGACAGAGCCCACATTTAACACTGGCTGCTCCCTTCTCACCAGCTCAATGCGAGAAGCAGTTATTTGCCGAGGGCCTACTGTGCACGGAGCCCTCAGCTGCTCTGCCCTGCCACCTATAATTCAGCCAATCCTCTTTCTCTTCAAAGAACCCAGGAAGGTTCCGACCCTACTTCGGACTGAGAGCGGGTGCCCTCACTCTGACTTCACATGTTAAGAGGTCAGCCTGTCTCCCGGGCTAAGGTCCCCTGTGGTCACAGCAGTCTGGGCTGACCCTAGAGTCTCAGCAGGCCAGGCCTTTCCAAAGTCACCTTGTCCCACGACCCCACGTATACACAGATAAGCAAGCAAGATCAGGGGAGGCACCCTGGACTGGTAAAGCAGGTTTCGGGGTGCTCAAGTTGTTAAGATTAAGGAAATAGACTTTGTTTTTCAGAGCGAGGTGATGGGAAGCATTCTTCAGCTCACAGGCACCTGGCTCTCCCTTCACCAACACGATTAAGGCAGCCTGTCTGGGGCTTCTCCTATTTTTGCCTGATTTCTGCTGGGTCAACGTTTACCAGTTTGGCAAATGGCAATTCGGAGCCTCACCCAGAAAGCAGCGGCAGCAGTCTCTGAGAGACGCGGGGGGAAAGGACTCTGGGGAGTTTCATGGTCCGATAGCTCTATTCTTTGACTCCTCCTGCCTTGACAAGGGGAGGGGGGTGTTGAACATTCTAGAGGCCCTGAGTTTGGCGTCAGGCTTGGGGCTGGCAAACCATCCTTGAGCCTTTTTCTTCCGCTGGAGTTCTTCCAAAATGTAGATAGAGAGCTAGGCTTCCACTGGGGACGCCTCAGCCCCAAACAGGTGGGCTGTGCCCCAGGCCAGCCAGAGCCCTGGGCTCTCCTTGGGTCCAATACTTGCCCTCTGGCTCCAACACTTGACCTAGGAGTTCAGAATGACCGAGAGAAGAACTGGAAGGCGGCAGCTTCCTACTGGGAAGCATCTACTTTTCACCCTCTACTCTGAGGCCTCACTGTTACCTCTCAGCTGCCTTTGCTCATATTCATCTCTTAGTTCTAATTAGGCGCAAAACTTTGTGCTGGGCCTGGGGAGGCTCGGCAGGATGCGTTACCATTCAGTGGAGAACACAGACAGGAAAAAAATGACGACGATGTGGCAGAGCCGTGTTAGCAGGGTGCACAGCGGGCCCCCTACGTGAGCTGGGACGAAGCCAGCTAGGCAGGCTCCTGGGAAGAGGTGGCCGTTTAAGTGGGTGTAGCAGCACAGGGAGGGAGTACCAGCAGGCAGGGCAAGGATCCGGTTTATGCAAAGGAAAGAAAGTGCCTGGTGGGTAGGGGGAGGAGAGGTTTTTAAGTTTCAAGGTGTATTAGAATCGGCTGGGTGGCAGGTTAAAAATGGAGATTCTGGGAAGCCCCACCGAGATTCTGATTCAGTCGTTTTCAGGTAGGGCCCCAGGGATCTGTGCTTTACAAGCTCCATGGGGGAGTAAGGCAGGAGGTCGGCAGATCACACTCTGAGAAACCCTGCTTGGAAGGATTGGGGGAAAGAAAAAAGCCATTTGTGGCTTTGATGGGATATTGATTTTCCTGGAATGTTCCCAAAGGGACTTTGGACGGCTCACTGACTCGTTCTTCAGTCATTTTTCATAGACACACATACAACATCCAGCAAACTGGAAATGAATGCAGGGAGGCTGTCGGGAGCCTTGCTCACACAGTCGGGCAGGATGATGGTAGGTGTTATCTCGGGAATGTGTCGGGGCAAGGTCCACGCTTATGCCGGAACGCTGGAACGCTGTTCACAGGTGAACCCGGGCCAGGGAGCAGTGATGGGAAAGCCCTCTGGCATGCAGCCACACCTCCCCACCGCCCTCATGCTAGGAAGGCAAGGCGGTCCACAGGGCCTCATACAGACTTTCCCTCCAGCCTGCAGCTGGCTGCCTGCCCCTCCCGCCCCCGGTCCCCCACCAGGAGCCTGCCCTCTCCTGCCCCAGTGCCACCCCACTCAGGCTGCCCCTGGCTGGGTCCAGGGCTGCGCATGGGGGTCCTGGCTCAGCTGGTCCCAGCCTTGGCCACAGGCACTGTTTCTGCTAGTCCCCTCATGGCGGTACGTCTGCCCTGTTCAAAGCTAGTTCCAGGGAGCCTGCCATTTATTTTGTTGGCTCAAGCCTCTGCCTGGGAAGCTTACTGGGGACCCCAGACCTCCTTGTCTTGCTCTTGCCACTGTTCTCTAAGGGCTGGAATCCTGCCTCTGTGATCTCTGCCAGGTGCCCGCGGGCCACCCCCTCATTCTGTGTTGCAGTTGAGAGACACTGCCCCTGCCACCAAGGGTTCCCATCTTCTGACTGCCCCGTGCACCCCGGAGACCACGTCCTGCCACCGTGGTGGACTTCTACACGGTCTGCATCCACTCTGACCTCTGGCATCTGACCCCACTAGTGGACAAGCTGCAGGCTCAGGACCCTGTCTTTTCTCAGCAGGTGTGACTCCCACCTTTCAACTGAGCCCTCCCCCACTCCCATCCCCGATCCGGCTTCAATCCCTTATTCCATGTGGGGCTGTGGGAACAGGCTGAGAAGCTCCCTCCCCTCGGCAGTGTTTATACCTGGTTGTAAGAATCCACGGCTTACTGATATTATCTCATATCTGTATCGGAGCTAGTTAGAAGCACAGTCAGCTACAGAACAAAAAACCAAAACAGCGCTACGCAGACATAAGTAGTGTTGACTGGCCAGGGCTACTCAAACATTAACCTGCAAGGACCACTGGGGATCTTGTTAAAACGCACTTTCTGATTCAGTGGGTCTGAGGTGGAGCCTGAGATTCTGCATTTCTAACAAGCTCCCAGGCGATGCTGATGTGCTGGTCCACAGGCCCCACTTCCAGCAGCGAGAGTCAGGGTCACGGAAATGAATGGGAGCTTGCCACAGGGGATGAGGCCAAAAGCAGGGCTCAGAATCGAGCATGTGCTCAGCGAGAGTAACCACCAGGTCCCCTAACTTCCAGACATTCAGAACAGTTGACTCTGGAAGTTCTGAGAAAGAACGACCTAGGGATGCCGGCTGCCCGCGGCCTCTCCTGAGTGGAGAGCTGCCGTGCTTGGTATGACCCCTGAGCCCTGTTGTGATTTCTTGTACCAGGTGAATCCAGTTCAAGGCCAGCTCTGTCATCTTTCCAAATCAGCATCTCTCACAAGAAGTTGAACTGGGGACACTGGGTTACCTGTGGCTGCTGAGGCGAAGAGTTACGAGGTCGGCTGGGGCTGTGAAGGTCATATGGGTCACCTGCAAACTAATGTGATGATGTCATGACTGTTAGCATTCTTAAGTACTTATTCTGAATATTGCTCTCGGCTCTGTGTCCTAAATAAGAGAATCCACGCTATAATTCTCACAATAACCCCTAAAAGTGAATGGCGGTCTGATAGCGTGAGCTCTGGAGCCAGAGAGCCTGAGTCTGAATCTTGGCTTTGCCACTTTCTAGCTGTGTGACCTTGGGCAAATTACTTAGCCTCTCTGTGCCTCCACCTCCTCAGCTATGAATGAGGATAGTAACAGTACCTCCCTCAGAAAGTTAGTGTGACAGTTAATTGAGCTAATAAATATAAAACACTTAGAGCGGGGCTTGGCACCCAATAAAATCTTGGCTATTATTACTCTTCATCTTATTTGTATAGAGTGAGGAAACTGAGGCTCACAGACATTAAGTAGCTTGCCCAGGGTCACATAGCAAGTTTAAGGCAGAACTAATTCATAACATGGTTTACGAATGTATGAACCAATTTTAGATTTGTTGTAGTCTGTCTGTAGGTTTCAGAGGTAGCAGAAACCATGACATGAGCGGGCCGACAGGAGGGAACAGAGGGGACGTACGTGGAGACCGCTGTTCTTCACGGCCTCCAGCTGCAGCTCCCGCCATCCCGGCAGTGGGGGCTGCTATGCCCATCCTTAGATTCCTGTGAAATCTCTAACCTCACAGCAGCCTCTCTTTTCTAGAGCCATGTCATGTGGGCCTCTGTTGCTTTTGACCAGAACAGGCCTGGCTTAAAGTAGATACCCTCCAGCCAGAGCGGCGCGGGAGATGACAGATGAGGGAAGGCCTCGTGGAGCAAGTGGTACCCCACGTGGCTGGTGAGGGAGGCGGGGCGTCAACGTACACAGATGGGCAAAGCTGTTGGTTTGAGACCCGGACTGGATTCAGTTTTAGATTTGTGGTAGTTTGCAGTGCTCGCCTGGACAGAGAAGTGATGTCCAGCCGGAAACTGGAAATAAGCCCCTGAGGTTTCACTGCAGAGCAGGTGGTCGAAGGCCTGGTGACACAGGCCACCACTAGGGAGGAGACTGCACAATGCCTTACTCTCCTGGATAAGAATGACCGCCGGGAAAGGAGGAGAGCTGGCAATACGGTTAGACACTACAGGGAGGTCAAGGAAGATGCCACCGCAGGTCTCCTGGTGACACTCCTGGAACTTTGCTCAGAGAACGGGGGCGGGAGGAGGAGGATGGAGGGTAAGGTGGGAATGGGGGGGGTGTGGGGTGGTGGGTATGGAACCCCTCTGTGTCCCTCAGAGAAAGGGGCATGGGTAGGACTGAAGGCTTACTCTTGGGGAGAGAGCACCTGAGCACACTCTAGAAACCCATGGATGCCTGAAGAAAGGAAGAGATGTTTTTGAGGTGAGGACCAATAAATAAGTAGGCCAGGTTGTGGAAGAGGCTGAAGGGATTCTAGTCCTGGTCGAGGCTCTAGAATGATTTGCACTTTGAAACAAGTCTGTTCCTTGATCAGTACTTCTCAAACCTAGGATGGTATCAAAATCACTCAGTGGTTCTTTTTACAAAGGAGTCTGGGTTTCACATAATCCAGAAATTCTGATTATGTTGACCAGAGCCAGGCCTTGGAATCTGCATTTGAGTAACTCTCTTAGGAAGTTCAGATGCATGTGGTTGACCAATCAGGCTGCCTTGGGAGAAGAACAGAGCTCCTTGGCCAAAGTTCAGAAAAAAACACTGCTGGGACTTCCCTGTTGTCACAGTGGTTAAGAATCCACCTGCCAATGCAGGGAACATGGGTGTGAGCCCTGGTCCGGGAAGATCCCACGTGCCGCGGAGCAACTAAACCAGTGAGCCACAACTACTGAGCCTGCGCGCCTAGAGCCTGCGCTCTGCAACAAGAGAAGCCACTGCAATGAGAAGCCCGCGCACCGCAACGAACAGTAGTCCCTGCTCGCCGCAACTAGAGAAAGCCCAGGTGCACAGCAATGAAGACCCAATGCAGCCAAAAATAAATAAATAAATTTATTTTTTAAAAAAAGAAAGAAAAAGCACTGCTTCCCAGTGTTCATAGCAGCGCTATTTACAATTGCCAAGGTATGGCAACCTAAGTATCCATCAGCAGAGGAATGGACAAAGAAAATATGGTCTACATGTACAATGGAATACTACTCGGCCATAAAAAAGAATGAAATTTTGCCATTTGCAGCAACATGAATGGACTTGGAGGGCATTACGCTAAGTGAAGTATGTCAGACAGACAAAGACAAATGCTGTACGATATCACTTATATGTGGAATCAAAAAAATACATCAAACCAGGGAATAAAACAGAAAGAATCAGACTCAACAGACATAGAAAACAAACTACAGGTTACCAGTGGGGAGAGGGAAGGAGAAAGGCACAATATAGGGGTTGGGGATTTTTTTAAAAAGGGGGGGTTATTATGAGATTGTATGAAATCACGTGTGTGAAACTTTTGAAAACTGGGAAGCACTACAGAAGTTAAAGAATCTTTCATTCAAAAAAAAAAAAAGCTAAAAAAAAAAGAAAATACACTTGTTGCCACTACAGTGAGTGCCAGGATCTCCTGACTTGAATTAAGAAAACCTGGTTGAAGAGGTAGGGCAGTGATCACTATAGATGGATCCCACTTAAAGGTAAAAGCAAACCGTTTTTCTGACTACAGAACTTTTAAATTCTATAGCTGGATCTTTGGTGTCATTTACAAGACCTATTATTTTCTAATACAGTGTCCTCTTTATTTCCCTAATCTGTGAGTATTTTGTTCATGTTCTTATTATGTGTCCATAAACTCTATGAGGAATGATGTCTGTCTTTGGTCACTGCTGAACCCTCTTCTTAGCACAGTTCCCACCAGGAAACAAACACACAAAGGTAATGGCATTCTTTGTTTTCGATTCTACCCAACACGCAACAGAAGTGGAAGGTAATTTGTGCACGGCTAGAGCCACTTCAGATCTGAGATGACCCAACTGACTTCTAGGGAACCCACACAAACACCCCCTGAAGGATGTGCCACTGGGCAAGCAAGAAGGCTGCCGTCCAAGCCCACATGCCATTCAGACACCAAAGCGTCCGAAGGGAATTTGATTCCTGCTAAGTCTTTCATGCCAAAGTAACAAGAGATGGGGCTACCTTGAGCACAACCGTCTATAAGGAGGGTGAAACAAAGATGCTGATCACCACCAGGACAGGGGAATGTGGTCTAGGAAAGTGATCCTTGGAGGAATTTTGAAAAACTGACTGTACTCAGAAAAAGAGCTCACTCACAGTGCTCACTGAGAGAGGGACATCTCCGAAAACAGAAGCAGAGCCAACAGAAAGGTCTAGACAGACCCTGAGCAACTGAGCGAAGCTGCTACTCAAGGAACCACAGTAGTGAAAGGAGCTATGGTCTGAATTACCAGAACAAATTCAGTATTGCTCTCCTTGACAGCCTAGCCTAGCCTGGCCTTCAGGGTGCATTGTGGCAGCAGAGAAAGTGGCATCCCAGTTCTGCCACTTATTAGCGGTGCTATCACTGGCAAGTTCTCAACTGCCTGAGCCTCAGTTTCCCCAGCAGCAGAATGGAGATGGTAACGGTTCTCAGCTCGCAGGGCTGCTAGGAGAATTAAATTGGAAAATGCACTCAAAGCACTCAGCTCAGATCTTTGCACTATCTAGAGTCTCAGCAAGTGTTGGCTAGGATGAGTTCTTATCCACCGGCCACGATCTACATGGTGACAACTTCTGCATTCCCCACTCCCTTGGAGTCTTGAGGACTCAGACGTGTGCATGAAATCCAGACCGAGATCTGATGGGGACAGACAGCAGCTGCCCACGCCCCAGGCCTACAACTCCAAAGTAGCTTAGACCAATGTATTTAAAAGCATTACTCCTGCAATGCGAGTTGAAAGATTTTCACATTAAGGTAAAGATGAGCCCAAATCAATCTGATACTTAACACATCAGGAAAGAAATAGCAAGACAGATCTAGAAGAGGGGAAATTACCAAACTGCAAGGTGCCTGACATCCCTCAAATATCTCCTTCCCCCCCACCCAGCCCATAGCTATTTTTTAATACTTCCTGAATCATCTTCAGTTTTCCATGTGGAACTGTGTAACTCTTAAATTTTAAAGCCCGTTACAAGGTACTTTCGCATAATCTCATTCAAACTCTACAAGCATTTTGAGGAAGGGAGGTATTTACCTACAGTCGTGGTTCTCCAATGTGGCTGTATTCCAGAGTCAACTGGGGAGATTCTAGAAATCCCATGCCCAGGCCATACCCCAGACCAATGAAACCAGATTCTCTGGGAGTGGGGCAGGCATGGGTATTTTTAGCACTCCCCCTCTGCTGAGTCCGATGTGCAACTGAACTTGAGAATCACTGACTGATCCTATTGACCCCAAGATCCAGACACAGACTCCTATACTCCATTGTGGAAAGGAGACCAAGGGCCATTATTCCCCCATCATAGAGCAATGAAGACTAGGGCTCGGGAAGGCCAAGGGACTTGCTGCTATGAAGAAGGGCCAGAAACAGAATCCAAAACTCCCAACTGGGGAGCAGCCATTTCCTGGCTTGGTGCAGTCCTACTGTGTGCCAGCCACTGAGCTGCCTATTAACAAGAATGGAGAGGATGCGGGTAGTCACGCTGTCCTACGACAGCATAAGGTGTCACGGAGCCCAGGCGAGGGAGATGGGGAAGACCTTTTTACACTTCATTTGTGAGCTGAATCTCGGTGCAAAGATGTTAAGTGATGGTGAGGCCTGGTGAAAGAAGTGCGGAGGTCCCGCCTGGACAATAAGGGTTTGGGGATTGATCATAAGATGTTCTCAAGCCAATGAAAACCATTTCAACGGGCTGCATCGACCTGGGCTTGGAAGGCTCTTCAAACCTGGCCGGTTTTTACCTGCGACCACTCACAAAATACCTTACGTCATTCTAGCTGCAAACATTTGGCCAGTAGTTCCCAGACTTGAGAGGGCAGCAGAGTCACCTGGGATGCTCCTTAGAAGACAGCTCTCAAGGCTCCACCCCCCAGAGTGTCTGATTAGTAGGTCTGAGGTGGGACAGGAGAGTCTGCAGGTCTAACCACTTCCCAGGTGAAGCTGATGTCCTGGTTTGGGACCACATTTTGAGAACCACTCAGGCCTGGTGACCAGTTAGGGGGCTGAAGAAACACCCAGGGTCCTCCACCTGCGGCCAGCAAATATTTGTTTTATATCAGCAGTGGAAATAAACCACTCAGGCTGGTTTGAAATTTTTTGAGCTATTAAGATACCGCTTAGTAGTCCCGTCTAGCAAAAGTCTTTGTTGTCTGGGAAGATGTGTATCTGCTTAAGTATGATCCATTTTTCCAGAGAAATGAGAAGAAAGAGGTTTATATCCAAAAAAATTCTGGTGCTCAAAATATATGAACTGAGCAGAAACTACAGAACTATAGATGAAGCTATCAAGGAGGCCTTAATCTCTGTCGTTAGAACTGTCCAGACAGTGGAACTTAAATATAATGAGAGACCTCGAATTTCACTGTGGCTTACAAGGTAGTTTCTAATTTATTCCCATTTTGCCAGTGAAGAAACAGGGTCAGGAAGCTTTAAGTAGCTTAAACAAGGTCACAGAACTAGCCAGTGACAAGGCTGAGGATGTACAATCCAAGTCATGGTCAAGGGGAACAAGGCCTCCCCAGAGGGCTGTTGTGAGGATTCTGAGAGGAGGGGCTTGCCTCTTGGCCACACCTCACCTGCACTTCCTAGACTCGAAGTAAGACTGGGTTAGTGGTGAAGGAGCCCAGCACCCCTTCCTCTGAAGAGCGGACTCGGCACAGGTCTCCTGGCTCAGCATCAGGGAGAAACAGGGAAGACCCGTGCCCTCTGTTCCTCTCTGTGACCATGGATACACAACTCCACACATTCTAATGTAAAGAGAGTTTCCTTCTGGCTTCTGGGATCTGCTCAGACCTCCTGCTTCCCCGTCCTTTACTTTACAATGCGGGAGCAAACCCGACTGGATTTTGCCACCAGTCAGGCTCTGGGTCAGCAAAAGAACTAGAACAAAATTGCTCACAGCAATCATGGCAAGGCAGTTAAACAGCGCTTGCTCCTAAAGTCACTTCCTTTAGCTTGCTTAGCATAACAGGGAGGGCCAAGTTACCTCACCTGCCTTCTTCAGTTCCCTGTCTGTAAAACAGCGATGAGAGGGTTTCCCCCCAACTCCCCTACCCCACCCTAACCCCCAATCCTCCCAGGTTATTGCGAGGATTCAATAAATCAACTGTTAGTGGTCTGCAAAGCAACAGGGCACAAACCAGCAGCATCGTGCGCTGGAAACACCAACTTCCAAGCCCCACGGCAGCCCTACTGACACAAACTGGGTGTGTGGGTGGGAGTGAGGGGGTGGGACCGGGCTTAACAAATCCTCCACGTGATTCTGACGCTTCCCCAAGTTTGAGAATCACTGCTCTAGAATGTAAGCTCCATGAGGGCAGGATTTTTGATGGCTCAATCACTGCCAAATCCCTAGTGCTGGAACAATGCCTGGCATATTACAGACACTCTATTCATTTACGGGCAGTCAATAAGTATTTCTAAGTTGAGTCCAGATGAAACAGGAGAGGAAATAAACCAAGGTTCAGAGAGCCTGGCATTTCTATTTGCACAGTTTGATGACTGTCTCTCACTAATTTGTAGTAAATGTTATGAGTTGGAGACTGTCTTACGTCACCCTTGCATTCCCAGCACTTAGCCCGGTGCCCAGCTCATCCTAACAGGCTCTGGGTAACACCCTAGGGAAGGCGCAAAGGTCTCTCAGATCCAAAGCCCAAGTTCACACAGCAACTACCAACAGGTGTTCTAGACAGGGCCATCCCTCCAGCTTCCTAAGATGGGTCAAAGAATTCTAGCAAATACCAAGCCCCCAGTCAGAATGTAATTTATCTGTGTAACTGTTTGCCCATCTGCCTTGCCCGAGGGTACACCCCATTGTAGCAGGGACTTTGCTCTGATCCTTGGTTAGGGCAACGGAGCCTGAAGCCCGGTAGGCACTCAATAAATACCTGCTGAATGAATGGCCAACCCCTGGCTGGGTGGGACACGATAAACACCACTGCCCTTCTGCACCACCTCCATGCTAAAATCAGCAGGTTCTCAAACAGCTCTCCAACAGGGCACAGGGAAGCACGAGTGAAGGGCCAGGATAGCAGAGCAGTTACCAGTGAACTCCAGAGACCTCCAGTGCCCACAGCAGCTGTTTTCACTCAGCCGTGACCACTGCAACCCATTATCCCTGCTTCACACACTGCCCTGGTGCCAGTTCCCTGGCAAGGGTCACTTTACTTCAGAAATTCCGCACAAGGGCTTGCCTCTGATAAGATGAGGGGGAAAAGAATTTATTGGTTTATTTACACAATGAGTGCCCCAAGGTGGTTTGCAAACTCTGATGTCAAAGCGGCTCAGGTGAGCCCTGCTGAAGCAGGAAAAAACTTGAGTTGGCCAGGAAGGGACAATGGTTCTCGTTTCTCTACCAAGGCAAAGAAGGGTAAACTAGCCTAACTAGTCTCAGCTCCCATTTGAAAGCCTGGTGTGTGCCAGGCACTGGGTAAGACCCACCATGTCTGACGTCCTTTCATCTCCCCACAACCCTCGGGGGTAGGTAGGTCCTACGCTTACCTGTGTTTTACACAGCAGAGAAGGGACTTGTTCAAGGTGACTTACTATATGTAAATGACAGAGACAGGACTTGGTGTCCTCTGGAGATTGTTATGAAGGCCTTATCTACTGCAGGGAACAGTGTGGTAGGTCAAACCAAAGTTCGGCTGGAACCACACAAACATTTTCCTCCACAGTGAGCAAGGTATATATGCTGATAGATGTGTTGTTTATGTCTCTGTAGTTACAAAGGTCCCTTTGCCTTTGCTCCCTTCCCTTCCTCTCTCCAAATTCACTGAAAAAGACTGCAGTGGTGCAAAGAGTAAGGCTTTGAAATCAGACGGACCTAGATTCGGATTCCAACTCTGCCCCTTTCTACCTCTGTGACCTTGAGTTTGTCACTTGAGTTCTTAACCTCAGTTTCCTCATCTGCAAAATGCCAGAAAAATACCATGAGCAACAAACTGTGTTTGGCCCATGCCAGCTACTGGATAAAGATGACTAAATGTAACTATTAGCATCATGATCACCAGAGGCCAGTTATGGTCCTCACTGTTAGTGATACAAATGCACGTGTAAGAAATTCCTGGACTACACAACGCCATGTTCAGAGAGCCCTAACTATCCAAGAAAAGCCACGACAGATGCAGGATTGGAAGGCTGTCCCAGGGTCATCTCATCCTAGCAGCCACCTGATGCCTGGATCTTGATACTTTATCCGTCCAAGTCAGGTATCAGTCAGCGGATCCTAAGGGCATCCCAGAGACAAATCAAACAAGTAACCACCACTGGGCGGGGAGGAAGCCAGCGTGGGGACAGCCTGGCTGCCACCAAACCAAGCCCAGCAACAGCAGGCAGCCGGCTGGGGAAAGTCAGCAGCTGCCGTTGGCCTGGTGTCCTGGCTGCCAGAGAGTGATGAATGGATCAGGGGAAGAAAAAAGCCAACAAAGGTGTCCCTAATCTTGATGCAGCTTCATTTTTTTTTTTTTTCTGGCCGACCATTGAACGAGAACTTCAGCCTCGGTCCTTTTTCTTTGGCAGACATTTGAAACGGAAAGATCCCATTTCTCTCCAATGGTGAGACGTCATGGGTAGAAGCACTGAAGAGGTAATGGGGGTGGAGGTAACCCACTGCACTTGTCCTTTTCTTCCCTCCTCCCTGCTCTCTCTACTCCACTCCCTCTCCCCTGTCTAGCATCTTTACAGAATGTTCCACGTTCCCCCCACACAACAACAGTGAACGCCCCCCTTTATTTTGGCAGGAGCTTTTCTGCTCAGGAGCCGGAGGCTTAATGGCCCGCTGGTGAAGGTTAAATAACAAAACGCCACTGTATCCAGTTTCTGAGTGTTCTCTTCTTTTATCTCACTCTGAAACAGGGATTCAGGGCTGCCGAGAAGCTTGTCAGTAGCAGTAACTAGAGCCTCTACCTGTTCCACCTAAAGGTGTGTGGCCCACTGGCCTCTCCGTGCTGGGAGAGGCACGGCATGCATTTTTCACCCAGACTCAGCCCCGATCCAGCCCTCAGCCCTGTCCAAGTGGAAGTACTAGGAGATGCTACCCAGGCCATTTCTCCAAGAGGAGTGGGTTTCTCTTATCCAGGGTCCCTCGCTGAGCCAGGGGTAGATCCCCATAGCCTGGAGGCAGACGTGGCTGGAGACACTCAGCGCAGACAGCTGACTGCAGTGAAGTTGGCAGCCCCTGCAAATGCTGCCAAAACCTGACCGAGGCTTCCTGCATCCAGAGACTTCGGCAGCAGCATGCCGGCCACCTTCCAACTCCCACTTATTCTAGCCTCGTCTCTCCTTATGTGCACCTGAGCTTGGCGTTCCAACCTTCCCAGTAACCAAGGCAACCTGATTCGCTTCTCTTCAAAAGGGCAGTGTTGCACAGCTCCCAGGGATCCCAGGGGAGTGGGGAATCAGGTCAGTTTGGCGAGGCCAAAAGCGGGAGGGGTGGTGACAGGGAGGCGCTGCCTTGGCTACTAAGTCCCTGGCCTTTGGGAGCATTTACCCGAGAGACTTGGGAACGACTTTGAACTCTCTCCACACACCGCATCCTTCAGAGTTTCTCTGCCTCCTTCTCTGTTCTTTCCCTCCCTCCCTCCCTCCCAGAGCTCTGGTTAGCTGGCTGCTCCCGGAAGGTAGACTTTGTGCCCGATAGTCTCCTAAGCTGCCATGTGGATCTCACTGGCTTCTCTGATTAAGCCTCCTTGGCAACATCTTTCCCGGAGATCCACAGCAGGTTCGCCTCATTTTAGGAGTACATGGTAACTTTCCAGCCCAGCTTGTCAACAGGGCATCTGGAGCCCTGAAATGGCAATAGCTAGTTCGAGTGTGGATTCAGAAGTTCAGCCAGCTGGGCCCCAATCCTGGGTGCATCACCTACTGGTGGTGACCTTGAGCAAATATAAATTCTTAACCTTTCTAAATTGCTGTTTCCTTATCTGAGGATGGAGAAAATAACAGTACGTACCTTATATGGTTGGCAAAAGGATTAAATGAGATCATAATATAAAACACTTGGTGCGCAGCGCAGAATACATATTAGGAGACTTAGCATTTATTATTATTTTATTCATTTGTGGGTTCCAATGCCTCTTACTTCTTCCTGTTAGCTAGACTAGTGCTTTTTAACCTTATTTCTTTCTTAATGAATAACGTAAGATATTCTTGTGCATTGCAGACTCCCATGAAATGTGTAGATCATAAATTCAAGCCTTGGAAGGAGAAGAAAAGCCCTCTAATAATTGTAAAGGCTCAAGCTAAAGGTATTAGTGGATCATTAAAAGCAGAAGCATGGGGGCTTCCCTGGTGGCGCAGTGGTTGAGAGTCCGCCTGCCGATGCAGGGGACACGGGTTCGTGCCCCGATCCCGGAGGATCCCACATGCCGCGGAGCGGCTGGGCCCACGAGCCATGGCCGCGGAGCCTGTGTGTCCGGAGCCTGTGCTCCGCAACGGGAGAGGCCACAGCAGTGAGAGGCCCGCGTACAGCAAAAAATAAAAAAATAAAAATAAATAAATAAATAAATAAATAAATAAATAAATTAAAAAAAAAAAAAAAAAAAAGCAGAAGCATGGAGAATAGAGGCTTTGGGTAAATTCCCTGGCAGGCTGGTTATAATACCCACTTAAGAAAGCTTGTCAGAATGTAAATTGGTGGAAAGTGACATTAGTCCAATAATAACCTTAAATCTATTTAAATTGATTATAAAAACAGTAATGCACTTGCAATTGCTGGTACTTTAACTGGTCAACATATAACACTTTCTTATGACACGACTCAGAAATGATTGCAGTGCTATGAAAGAAACTTGCTAGTCTGCATAGTCAAAAAGGATTACAAAGAATAAACCACAAGCATAAAATATTCTCAAATTACTACCATGGATGAGAAGAAACTGGGTCTGATTTTTAGGGAAAAGTTTACATAAAAGAAAGAAGAAATGAGACCTCTACTAGAGACTCAAGGTTGACATTTGCTGTGTGACCTTGGGCAAGTCACCAGTCTGAGTCTGTTTCATCAGTGAAGTGAGAGGGCTGGATTACATGACCAGAAAGGTCCATCCCAGCTGCAAACTGCTACAGAGCTGGATGGAGACTCAGTCTCCACTTGACTTAAGTATTTCCTAAGTACTTCCTAGTAAAAGCCAAAAGGTGTGGCATTCCCAAGTGTCTCCTGTATGTTAGGTTCTGTGCTAGCTGCCCTACGTAATTTAACTTATTTCATGCTCATAATGGCCCTTGACAGCTTATGCGCATCACCCCATCCTAGAGAAGACAAAATCAAGGCTCAGGGAGAATATGTAACTTGCCAAGGTCACCCAGGCAGCAAGATGCCAGGATTCAAAGACTCCACCTCTTTCCATTTTCTGCACCACTCGCAGGATAGCCATGGCCTGGCCACACCAGAATGGCAGCAGGTAACTGAAATCATGCCTGTGCTGACTCCATTCCCCAAGGCCAAATTCCTTAAGGCAGCGGAGCAGAGGTCTTAATTCAGCAACGGAGGCCAGGCAGCTGAGTGGTTAGAAATTTGGGTTCTGGAGTCGGCATGCCTGGCATTCCCATCTCAGCTCCTCAGAAGCTGAGTGGCTTTCCCCAAACTTAGCCCCCCTGAGGCTCGGGTTTCTCAGGCAGATAACCTATTCCCAGGGTTGTTAGGGGGATTATAAGAAGTTATCCGTGTAAAGCTCTCAGCAGATTACCTGAATATAGTAAATGCTCAATCATTATGTCCTACCTAGCTAAACAGGAGGGCATACAAGTAGTGATGAGCAGCTTTGTGGTTTTTTTGTTTGTTTGTTTTTTTGCGGTACGCGGGCCTCTCACTGTTGTGGCCTCCCCCGTTGCGGAGCACAGGCTCCGGACGCGCAGGCTCAGCGGCCATGGCTCACAGGCCCAGCCGCTCCGCGGCATGTGGGATCTTCCCGGACCGGGGCACGAACCCGTGTCCGCTGCATCGGCAGACGGACTCTCAACCACTGCGCCACCAGGGAAGCCCCAGATGAGCAGTTTTTAAGTTAATCTCTGGCAGGGGTTATGAACCCGGGGTCTACAAACGCCCTGAAATTATGTGCCAAAAGCCGTGTTCATGCTTTTCTTCAGGAAACATCCTTAACCTTTGTCAGATTCTTATAAGGGTCTGTGACCAGAAGGAGATTAAGATCTTTTGCCTGCTGTAGACCCAACGTCTTACACTATGAATCATTCCTGAATTAACAGCGTTGGCAAAAATTCCTCCTCAAATCATGAGAGAAGTTGCTGGGTTCTCTCAACATGGCCTCCCAGACACGTGAACCTCTAGCACTGATCACACAGCCCCAGAAACTGTGCCCACAGAGCTCCCAGGTGGTTCCTAGAAGAAGGTCAGAAGACAAACCCCCCAATGAGCAGGAATTAGGCTTCAGGAACCTTCCCCGGCAGGGCCAGTTCCAACAATCCATTCTTCCTCGGAGAACAATCAGTGTGTTTGTTGTTGCATACCTCTAAGTTAAATATACCCGGAATGCTGGCTCTTTGCTGGAAGCTCCCAGAAGCACCCGGGGTTACTCTGCTAAAGACACGCTGCTCCACGGCCCAATCTGCAGCACCTGATTCCCCACAGACCTGTCACCTTCTCAGACCAGCCTTGCCTCGGGAGGGGCCCGTGGTACCGTTGGAGCCTTTGGCCCAGTAGGCAGGGCCCAAGCTGCCCACTGGCCCCTCTCCGGTTGTTGGGACAACCGTCCTCAGGAATTTCGGCCTCCCCGTCTTCCCCTGGGTGAGAAGGGGAGAGAGCTGGCAACCCCCCGGTGAAACGGGAAGCTGAAAACTGGATTCCCTACCCCCAGCAGCCTCCAAGCCGGACGGCACACAAAACAGCTCAGGCCCAGAGAGAGGAACGTGCCAGGACATTCTTCAGGGTTGGTAACCCAAGACGCTCTTCTGTTCTCTGCGGCTAAGAAATCACTTTTCTGACTGAAGGACCATTTGACTTCTTTTAAATTCAGGGGAATGGACAGGTGTATCTCCTTGATTCGGATAAGGAAAAAAACCAAGACAAACGGGCGCGCGCACACACACACACACACACACACACACACACACACACACACACACACACACACACACACACACACACACACACACACACACACACACACACACACACACACACACACACACACACACACACACACACACTCTCAAGGAGCAGAATCTTTTTTTTTTTTTTTTTTGATATTTTGTTTCATAGCATTAACCAGCTGCAGAGATGTAACTGCCTTGGCAGAATCTCTCTCCCCTAACCTCACCACCCCAAAGAAGCCTGGCGCTTTTCAGCCTTGTTAAATGTTCTCCTCCTCCTCCTCTCAGCCCCCTCACCCTCCTGCCTGCCGCCCCCCTCCCAATTCTGCCATGGAGTCAGGAGGGAGAAGGCAAGATCAAGCCCGAATCAGCGAAATCCTATCTGAGAACTGGCAGGGGGCTTAGAGACATCTCATCAACCTTCTTCTCTCACCGAAGGAGCACACTTGCACCTCAGAGAGGTCAAGCGATTTGCCTGAGGCCACACAGGTAGGACGAGAAGGCAAAACTCCCTTCTGGGGTGTGCAGGAGGGAATTCCAGGGAGTCAGAAGTGGATACCCTCTGCTCAGCTCTTTCCCCAAACTTTCAAAGTTGGCTCACCACAACAGTGAGCTCAGAACCCCTCAGCGCCCCAAGCTCAGGGGCCCCACCCCGGGCCGGTGCAGGTGGGATGACCAGGAGATATCAATACAAAGATGCAGCATTCAAACCAGTGGCCTACAAGGCGGAGAGAGTCAGCAGCTCCAATGAAGTGCCAACATGTTTTTAATGCCTGCCAATCTGCCTAAAAACACAGGCTGCACAGCCCTGTTGCTGGAGCCGTGGACAGGCCCCAGGCGTGAACTCAAATATAATGGCACTGTGGTTTTCCCCCTCCACTATATTTTTAAAGGTTCCCTAGTATTGGGGGCAAATAGATATTACTAGTTTCCCCTTTATGAAAGTGGCTAAAAAAACTCAAATTGGGTTGATTTAAAGTCAAATATTAAGTAAGCAATAACACAGGTGGATATAGCAAAAAACGTGGTCCACATAATACTAAAATTTGGGAAATTATGCTCTAGTCAAGTCAGTATCCCACAGAAGCTATACTGCTTGCCCCCTTCCAAGGGTAAAAAATGACTGTTGTTTAAGAAGCTTTCTACAGCTGTGTTATCCTCTCAGCAGCCCAGAGAAGTTCCTAGATGCATGACCTGGGATGAGTTAGCCGTGTCCTCGACATTAAACTGCTAACAGCACACTGGACTGGGTAGCTGCTGGGACCTAAAATACAGGAGGACACAGAAACTTGAACTTGTGCCTGTATTAGGAGAGGACAAGGGACTGTCCAGTTCACCAACACAGCAACAGAGTCCCTGGGGCAACTGACCCTGAGTGGGGCATGGGGAAGGAAAGTGAGTAGGACCACAAGTGTGGAGGTTAGAACTTCAGAGCCGGTAAAAAACTCGGCATAAGGCAGAGGGGTGGAAAGATCAAAACACAAGCAAATCGCACCTCCAGGCCTCAAAGTTTGTCTCACGTTTGAAAGTGGGAGTTGGGCCTTGATCTTCTATGTCCCTTCCAACTTTGAAGAGTTCCACTGTCCCTTCCAACTTTGAAGAGCTCCACTGTTGGGCTTCTCTGGTGGCGCAATGGTTAAGAATCCGCCTGCCAATACAGGGGACACTGGTTCGAGCCCTGGTCGGAGAAGATCCTACATGCCACGGAGCCACTAAGCCTGTGCGCCACAACTACTGAGCCTGCGCTCTAGAGCTCACGAGCCACAAGTACTGAGCCCACGCACCACAACTACTGAAGCCCGCGCGCCTAGAGCCCATGCTCCGCAACAAGAGAAGCCACTGCGATGAGAAGCCCACATGCACCGCAACGAAGAGTAGCCCCCGCTCGCGCCAACTAGAGAAAGCCCGCGCGCAGCAACAAATACCCAACGCAGCCAAAAATTAAAAAAAAAAAAGAGTTCCACTATTACTCCTTCCCTTCCAAGCAAATCATGTGTCTGACAAATAGGGTAACCGAGGCTCAGAGGTAAAAGCAGCTTGCCTACGGGACGCTCTCCAGCGTTAAAAATTTCTCTTCGGGATTAAATTGATGAGACATTCAGCATGGTACTGAACGTAGAGGAGGCACCCAGTAAATGTTGAATGAATGAACCAAAGTGCTCACAGAAACCACGAGGAATCTCAGCTCACATTTTCTTTCTGCTTTTTCTCAACCTTCACTTCGCTATACACCCCATCCTGGACTTCTGGAACCTCCATCCCAACCCCACAGGATGAAGGGTCCAAACAATTCACCTGCATTGCTTTACAGGCACCTGACACCCAAGGTCACAGCGACCAGGTGAAAATTCCGCATTCCTGAGGCACTCTGACCACAGAGGTGACAGCAAAGCACAACAAAGCGGTCCCAGAGGGTGGTCCTCCCCTCCCCCCAGGATATTCATGGGGAGGGGGTGCGTGTGTGCAAAGAAATGCCGAGCGGTCAAAACCAGGAGAAAGTCTGGAAGCTAAGAGTCACACACTCCACCTGCCTCAGCAAAAACAAATCCGGTGCTCCAGCCGGCCTGGTGCCCACCAAGGTCAGGACGCGCTGGTGCAGGGCTGAGAAGCCGCGGTCCCCAGAGGA
This sequence comes from Mesoplodon densirostris, assembly GCF_025265405.1. Lineage (NCBI taxonomy): Eukaryota > Metazoa > Chordata > Mammalia > Artiodactyla > Ziphiidae > Mesoplodon > Mesoplodon densirostris. The sequence continues at coordinate 165,908,752 of NC_082663.1, forward strand.
AGGGAGGGAGGAGAAAGAGGGATGGGCAGGGCTTTGCGGAGGCCGCTCACCTCCATCTACATCCTAACAGCTTCCAAGTTGCCGTGAGATTCCTGGAGAACCGGTCTCCCCGATCAGACCTCCCCCGCTCCTTCCTTTCCTTCCCTCTCTCGGCCTCCAGGCCCCCAGACTGCTCCCGTGCTCCTCTCAGAGCCGCGGAGACACCTGTCAAAAACCACACTCCAGGCTGCCTTCTCCTGCACGCACGCAGGGTCCTTCCTCCAGCGGTCTCCCACTGAGTCCTGGGTGCCTGCCACCCGCCCCAAACCAGATGCTTCCCCATCCCCCCTCCTCCCCCACCCCGTGCTGGGGAAAGCCTTCCCGGGAAGCCCCAGCATCGCTCGTCTAGGTTGCTCCCCCAGCCCCCGCCCGACCCAACTAAGGGGAAGCGGGGGGCGGGGGGCGGGGCTAGAGCTTAAGGTCAAAACTCCGGGCAGGTGCCGGCTGGGGCCTGAGTCCTCATCAGAGGAAGGCGGTGGTGGCAGCCTGGGCCAACTCACTTGGCCATCCCCTCCTCCCGGCAGCCCACCCGGGCGGGAGCGGCGGTCCAGAAGGGGATGAAGGTGGAGCGTGTGGGGTGCGGGAAACCGAAGAGGCTCGCCAAGCTCCTCGGCATCCCCTGCACAATCCCGGCTGGTGGCCCGTGGGGCAGGAGGGGGCCTCTCGGGGTCCTACCTGTCCCGCGGGTCGATCCAGCTGGTAGTGCGGCTCGTGTGGTCTATGTAGTAGACCTTGCCGTCGAAGTCGTGCGCCTCCTCCCAGCCGTCCGGCAGGGGCAGCTCCGGCCGGGGCATCTTCCCGAGCGCGGCCCGCGCTCCCCCATGCAGCTCCCGGCCGCCGCGGGGGCCCCCGGCTCAACGGCTCCGGCCGGCTCTTTTCGGCTCGGGCGGCCGCCGAGGCACCATGATCTGGGGAGTGGCGCCCGCGGACTGGGGGCCCTAGTGAGGGCCGGCCGGGGTGGCGGCGCTGTCCATGCGGCCCTGCGGCCCCGGCCCGGCGCCGCCCTCTCCTCCCGCCGCCGGCCCTCTCACGCTGCCATGTGCGTCCGCAGCGGCGCGGTGCGGGCCCGGGTGCGCGCCCCGCCGGCGTGGCAGAGCGAGCCGAGCGCAGCTGCCGCTTGCCTTCCTCCGCGGCGCGCGGCGCCCTGCAGCTTCCACGCCGCCGCCCGCCGCCCGCCGCCGCCTCTTCCTCCCCACAGCCGGGTGCTGTCCCTCCTCTCAGCTTCGCCGTTCAGCGATAGCTCGGCTTGCGACTTCTGCCTCCGCCAGGTGCGGCTCGGGCGGTGCAGGTAACCGCGCTGCCCCGGAAACGGGAGGCGGAGCACCGGGCGCCAGGGTTCCCGCGTCCCCTCCCCGCGCCCAGCGCAGCGAGGGCGGGTCCTAGGGCCCGAGACGCGCCCCCTCGCGGGACAGTCCCAACCGCCGGCCGCTCCTGCCGGAGGAATGGGAGCCCGCTCCTTACCTGGGTCCCTGACCCAGACTGGCGCCCCAGGAGGCTAGAGCAAGACCCGCTGTCCCTCTGCTTCCCAACGCTCCTGGCTCTCTCCACCCCGAGGGTCCAGGCTCTTGCACAGGTGGCACCAAATCTTACAACTCCCCGCTTCTCTCATGTAGAATCAGGAGTCAGGCAAGAAGTGGTTAAATGGAAACATTCTTGCAAATAGGGGAACATAAGTTTTCCAGGATCTCTGATCCCTTCCCCCAACACACACACCATCTGTCTCCCTCTTATTCTATTCTTCTCCCCACGTTGTTTCACCCATCCCCCCACCCCTCGTATTTGCAAATGTAGCTGGCTTTTCCCGGGACCGTAAAATTAGAAGTGCTATCAATCTACCCCACCTCCCTCGACCCCGGAGGACTTCCAGGCGGTGTCAGGAAAGCACTCTGTAAAAGTAATAGTAATGACATTGTTGTTGTTCATTAAATTGAATACTTAACCTGTCCCAGGCAGCTTCACCTGCGTTCTCCTCTGCGATACTATTTGATATGTTATAGCTTTGGGAGAAAGGGGTTACGAAAAAGAAGAAAGCAAGCAAAGCAAAATTCCATGTTGAAAAAAAAATGAGAAGAAAATTTTAAAATCAGTATTGCTTGAGAAATTAAAAATTTGTAATTACTTAATTAAAGTTGAGTTAAGGATCAACTGGCTGTCTATGTCTTCTGACTGTGTCTTTAACCATTTTTTGCCCTGGATGTATAGCGGGGAGCTGAACTGGAGGAATGAAGCCCAGTGTGGTGTATCCTTTTGTCTGAGCCCCACAGTCTCCCAGAGGAGCCAGCATTCTGTGTTGTATGGGCCAGGGTGTGCTGAGCAAAGGGGAGAGTCCCATGTTTGTGGTCTCATCTTCTTTTGATAGAGAAGGCCCACCATGGCAGCTCCTCACCTCCAAATGCCTTCTGCAAAGCCAGTTACTTCTTAAGGCCAGACTCATGGGCTCGGTATTTGGCCTTACCCTCCCTCCCTCATTCCATAGATGCCATACACAAAAGTCCAGAAATGTGGGCCTCGGACTGGCCTCAGAATACCTAGAAGTGGGAGTTCCCCCTCCTTTTATGGGGAGATTCCCAGAGCCCTCTACACTGCCTCTGCTTGGGCCTCAACTTCACTATGTATAAAATCCTCACATTAGTGATGAGGGCAATAGCTCAAAATTAAAGTCAACATGGTGCTAGGTGCCTCACACGCAGAATCTCATGTAAGTGTCACAACACCACTCTGGAATAAGGAATACTACTTATTATACCCATTTCACTGATGAGAAAACTGAGGCTGCAAGATGCTATATTGTTGACCAGGGATACAGAGCTAATAAGTGAACCTAGGTCTGACTTCAGTACTCATGCTCTCCACCATTCATCTATTCTTTCTCTCTTTCTTTTTTAGTTACTCTGCAACTCCTGGACCTACCCATGGTCTGGATCTGGAATATCATGGATGCTTATGAATGCTTGTCCCTTTTGATGCTTGCTTCGTAGTTATTTGGCTGAGAAGCAAAAGTTCTGGAACCAGTCTGTGTGGGTCTTAAACCCTCCCTATTTTCTAGCTGTGTGACCTTGAGTAACGTGCTTAACTGAAGTCCCAGTTTTAGGTCTGAAAGTCACCATAATAATATAGACTCTGTAGGGCTTGTCGTAAGGGCTACAGATGAGAAGTGTAGAGGGCTTGGCACTCCACAGTAAGCTGTCATCTCAGGGGCCTCCTTGTGGTACATTTGGAGCACCATGTACACCCCTGTGAAACTGATGAAGTGTTTTCTGTTCCAAACACAAGCCCATGTCCTTTCCCCGTCTGAAAATTGTGTGTGGTTGTGACAATCTTCCTCATTGCTGCTTTCATTTTTTTGTCTTGTTTTGCAACCATGCCTTCCCACTGGCTGATGTTGGTTGTGAAGGGAAAACCCCTTTTAGACCACCAAATCCAACGTTCTTTTTAGCCCAGGTGCTCAAGCCCTGGCATTTCCACATGACTTGTTCCTGCACATCTTTAGACCTGGGCTGGGAAGCAGGAAATTGAGACCAGAGCAGGAATCAACTCCTTAAAGCCTTGCTCTGTCCACCTTACCTCCACCCCCTACCTCCCCATGGCAGAAGAATCCTGGGTTATCTCCCAGAAGCTGCAAGCAGGGTGAGGTAATGAAACAGATGACTGCCTGCCCCATGTGACGGTGAGTGAATCATCCCTAGGCATTCTTCGAGGCTGAGGACCAACGTGAAAGGGATTAAAGGTAAAACCGGCTCAGCCATGTGATAGGGCAAATGGGACATTATTCTACAGGTGAATGAACTGCAGGAATCTGACAAGAAGCCCAGCCTCTCCCGGCCTTCCTCCTGGGGCTGCATCTGGCTGCTCTGGAGCTGAGTTGGGCCCAAGCAGAAGTAACCACAGGACAAGCATTTCTTCGTTTGCTTTCACAACCATGTCGCCCACCTGAACCTGAAAACAGGTTGTCTTGTTTTTTAAAAGACACCCACTGAAATCCTTTCCCCCACCGCAGCAGCAAAGGAGAACACACACGTGTCTCAGAGAATCAGAGAGGCAGGGTAACATATTTCATGAAGATGGTAAGGAGGAGAAATTAGCTTTTAAAAAAAAAGAAAGAAACAGATATGCCAGCAGTACTTTCCTGTTAGCGTCAACATTCTTCAAGGAAATGGAGGCTGTGGAAACCTCTGCGGAGATACTTCTTCCGACTCCATGACTGTTCCTCCCTACATCATGCTTTGCTTCCCACGCATCCTGGAGGATGCACAGTTACGTTTATGTGACTGAGCCGATAATGTCCCCTTTCTTTAGTTGTGCATTATGTGTGGTTCATGATTCGGCCCGTGAGCTATTTTATTTTTTTTAAATAATTTATTTATTTAATTTAATTTATTTATTTTGGCTGTGTTGGGCCTTCGTTGCTGCGCACAGGCTTTCTCTAGTTGCGACGAGCGGGGGCTACTCTTCCTTGCAATGAGCAGGCTTCTCATTGCGGTGGCTTCTCTTGTTGAGGAGCATGGGCTCTAGGCGCACGGGCTTTAGTAGTTGTGGCGCACGGGCTTCAGTAGTTGTGGCACGCGGGCTCAGTAGTTGTGGCGCACGGGCTTAGTTGCTCCGCGGCATGTGGGATCTTCCCGGATCAGGGCTCGAATCCGTGTCCCCTGCATTGGCGGGCGGATTCTTAACCCCTGTGCCACCAGGGAAGCCCCCGTGAACTATTTTCTTTCAATGATGGGAAACCATGTCCTAAGCCAGGGAAAATTAGGGTGCAGAAAACCTTGGTGATATGACAGCTGAGACAGAAGACGTGGCTTCTTATTTATCTCTGAGTCCTCAGTGTTTAATACAGAGCTTGAAAATACATTGAAATAAGTCTAGCACAGTCAACTCATTTTACAAATCGATGGAGTTTCTATGAATAGACTCGTTGCCCTGGTTCTCATTAGTCCCATTTTACAGATGTGTAAACTGAGACTCAAGAGGCGAAGTGACTTTTCTATAGTGACATGGTAAATAATAGAGCCAAGAGTCCAACTCAGCTCCTCCCAACTGGTTTTTTGCTCCTGAATTCATGGCAGTGTAGGATCTAGAATGCCAATGAAGAAGGAACTTCAGGTTATAAACAGTCTGGTTGGAAGGGGGTGGAGGAGCAGCCAGGAGTACTAGTCTTGAACTCCTGCTTTCAGTCAGATTGCATATCTGTTGGAGTGGTTGCAGGTGGGAGAGGGCATGCTGAGGCCATAGCTGAGTTTACAATGAAAGGGTAGAGCTGAGGTGTGGGTTCTGAATTCCAAGCTGAAGATAGACCAACCTGGTTCTCAACCTCCACCAATGCTGTCAACAAGACCCACCTGGGGCTTAGATAGCAGGGGATTTAACAGGCTGAGCTGTCTCTGTGGAAGGAGGGACACTTTTCTCGCTATGCTGCCTTTTTCTTGCTGGTCCATTCATTAACTGAACTGGATTTCTTCGGGACAGGAGGTTACCCTGGGACTGGCAGGAGAGGTTTCCACTCTCCCATCCAAGAGGCCTCTGTGTACTGGGGGCTGGGAGCTGTTGTGTCTTTCACCAACGACGAAATGAATTATGCACTGAAGGAGGAGGTAAAGATGAAATCTCAGTTTTGAGAGTCCGGGTGTGGAGGAGAAAGAAAGGGTGTGAACAGAGGGAGGGAGTTCCTGCAAAGCACTGGTTTCCTCCACATCTACCCCAACCGCAGAAGCGTAGCCCTGGTGGGAAGCAGGGGAGGGGGTGCAAGCACAGTAACCAGTGGGCTGGCTGAAAGAAGCCTCTCTTGGGTACTTATAGAGCTTGCATCTCCATGGTACCCAGGCACTGAAATTAAAACTCCAGCCCAACTGCTTAGAGACTGGTGGAATGAAATGCTCTTTACCTGTCCTCCGCTCACGGTTTGATGCCTCATTGTCAGAATTTTAGATGAGCAAACTGAGTGAGTTTTATAAGATGCTATCAAGAAGGGTGTAGGTTTGGGGCTAAAACCCAGATAACTTGCCTTATCATGGGGCCTGGGTAGAGTAGTGGAAAATACACGGGCAGAAAAAGAAAACCCGTGTGTGAAATTGGGCTCTCCATCATGGTTGCTGTGTGGCTTTGGGTATGAGACAGTACCTTTTTGAGCCTCAGTTTTCTCATCTGTGAAATGAGAGGACAATACCCACCTCACTGTCAACTTGTGACAACTAAACGAGGTGATGTACGTAAAGTGCTAACTCAGCCCCTGAAACACAGGGGTTCTTTTAAAGGTGGTCCCTTACCTCCTTAGCTCTTCACTCATTTATTCAACAAGACTCTTGTCTGTCAACTGTACCAGACATTGGGTCAAGCCCTCGGGACACAGGGTTGTTTCTGGTCTCAGGGCAAGGACAGTTTAGTAGGGGAGATATACAGTCAACAAATAAATAAATATTTGAATGTTGGGATTGATAATAAGAAGAAAACAGCATGCTATGACAAAATATCTTAGCATGAGGACTGGCCCAGAGGAGAAGCTCCTTCTGAGAAACTGACATTTAAGCAGAAACCTGAAGTAGCCAGCAATGTAAACAGGCAAAGAATGGGCATTCAAGGCTAAGGGAGCAGCAGGTAGAAAGGACCCAAAGATTTGGTGTGTTCAACACATCAAAAGAACTCTGTTTCCATTCCACTGTAAACTGTAGGAGGTTGTTTTTATGGAGGGATCCAAGCTAAGCCGTGGTGCCCTAAAATCTTGCAAGGTTCTCTGACCCCAGTCACATGGCTTCCTGCACTGTCATTGACACCCTGATCTGGGCTAAACAGAGTTCCTGTGCCCCAGCCCCTGTTCCTCAGCTGCAGAAGCCTCTAAATGTCCAAGACAGCCTAGTAAAGTTTGGATACTTTACTTACTCTATCTTTAGTTCTCAGAAGGTGTTATGTGTCTCGATGTGGATTTGAGGGGGTTTATCTTCTTTGGCATTTACTTAGCTTCTTAAATCTGTTGTCTGATGATTCCTGTCAAAGTTGGGAAGTTTTCAGCCATTATTTCTGAGTCCTTTTTCAGTCTACCCTCTTTCTCCTCTCCTCCTGGGACTCTCATCTTTAGTTACAGTCCTTCAGGTCCCTGGGGCTCTTGTTAATTTTTTAATTTTTTAGTCTATGTTCTCTCTGTTGTTCAGATTCGCTCATTTCTACTGTTCTATCTTCTAGCTCACAGTTCTTTCCTCTGTCCCTCCCATTCTGCTCTTGAACCCATCCACTGAGCTTTTCATTTCAGTTGTTATGTTTTGTTTTTAGTTCAGATGTTTCCATTTGGTTCTCCTTTATGTCATTGATTTCTTTGCTAAGATTTTCTGTTTCCATGCTGAGGCTTTCTGTTTCTCCATTTCTGTCAAGTGTGTTGATAAATGCTCATTGAAGCATTTTTATCATGGCTGTTCTGAAATCTTTGTTAGATAGTTCTAAATCTCTTCTTTTGTTGTTGGGAGGGCATCTATTGACTATCTTTTTTCACTCGGTTTGAGATCTTCCTGGTTCTTGGTATGATGAATGATTTTTGACTGAAACCAGGACATTTTTATATGTTCTGAAACTCTGGATCTTAAGTAAACCAGTTTTAGCTGGTTTGCTCTGATACCATTCCAGCAGGGGAATGGGGCAGGGGGCATACCTCATTATTGCCAGGTGGAGGTGAAAGTCCAAGTACCCACTTGGCCTTGTTGACACCTGGTTGGGGCGGGGGAAGCAGTCCACACTGCTCACTGGCCTTCTCTGACACCATTCCAGGGGAGTGTTGGGGCACCCATCACAGCCTCTTTTTTTTTTTTTTTGGCCTCACCACACGGCATGTGAGATCTTAGATCTCCAACCAGGGATGGAACCTGTGCCCCCTGCAGTGGAAGTGTGGAGTCTTAACCACTGGACCACCAGGGAAGTCCCTCATCACAGTCTCTTGAGAGTGGAAGTTTAGGGTCCCTACTTGGCCTTTGCCTGTGTAGGTGAAAGTGTGGCCACAGTTTTTTTTCCATGTATTTAGCTAGAGGAGTAGGGTGGTTATTGTCTAAAAGTTTTTATTTGCTAGTCTACCCCTTTGCTAGGTCTTGGCTAGAGAGAGAGCAGGCTTTTTCTTTTTTTTTCTTTTTTTTGCAGTACGTGGGCCTCTCACTGTTGCGGCCTCTCCCGTTGCGGAGCACAGGCCCCGGACGCGCAGGCTCAGCGGCCATGGCTCACGGGCCCAGCCGCTCCACAGCATGTGGGATCCTCCCGGACCGGGGCATGAACCCGTGTCCCTTGCATCAGCAGGCGGACTCTCAACCACTGTGCCACCAGGGAAGCCCTCTTCCTTTTTTTTTTGACCTGAGCCCTAGACCAGACCCTTTTGTCTGATTCTTGTCATTTTAATGGGTGTCTTAACCGATTTCATGACTGGTACTCTCACTAATCTTTACCCCTCCAGTATACCTCCTCAGGTATACTTTCTAAAGCAAGTGTCCACAGGTACATTCCTCAGGGTCAAACTAAAAAATACCCTGAAAGCAAATACATTTGGGAAATGTTGGCTTTAATAAAGTAAAGAGATTTCTTTACTGTGGGACTTCTCAGAGCTCTCAGTGTACCTACATCTGTGGTGAGTAGCCAAGAAAACAATATAGAATACAGAATTGCCCAAACTTATTTGACTAAAATATCTTTTTTCTTCCTGAGGCATCTCTGGAATACAATGTTTCTAAAGCAGGGGATGGGAAGCTTTTTCTGTAAAGAACCAGACAATAAATACTTTGGCTTTGCAGGCCATATGATCAGTCTCTGTCAAAATGACTCACCTCCTCGGTTGTAGCTAAAAGCAGCCCTGGACAATCTGTAAACAAATGGTGTGGCTGTGTGCCAATAAAACTTTATTTCCAAAATAGGCCACTGGCCCTCAGGTTTTAATTTGCCCATCCCTGTTTTAAAATATTTTAATTACAGAGACTTGGGTCTCATCCTAGATTCTCACTTTTCTTTACTCCCTGTGTACATTCTGTCTACAAAAGCCTTGGATCCTATCTCCAAAATACGTGTCTGTTATCATCTCACACCAGTCAGAATGGCCATCATTAAAAACTCTAAAATAATAAATGCTGGAGCAGGTGTAGAGAAAAGGGAACCCTCCTACACTGTTGGTGGATATGTAAATTGGAAAACAGTGTGGAGGTTCCTTAAAAAACTAAAAATAGAACTACCATATGCTCCAGCAATCCTACTCCTGGGCATATATCTGGAGAAAACTCTAATCTGAAAAGATACATGCACCCCAATGTTCATAGCAACACTATCTATAATAGCCAAGACATGGAAACAACCTAAGTGTTCATTGACAGAGGAATGGATAAAGAAGATATGGTACATATAGACAATGGACTATTACTTAGCCATAAAAAGAATGAAATAATGCTATTCACAGCAACATGGATGGACCTAGAGATGATCATATTTAAAAAAAAATTATTGGAGTATAGTTAATTTACAATGTTGTGTTCGTTTCAGGTGTACAGCAAATTGAATCAGTTATACATACACATTTATCCACTCTTTTTTTTGATTCTTTCCCCATATTGGCCATTACAGAGTATTGAATAGAGTTGTTCCCTGTGCTGTATATACAGTAGGTGCTTATTAGTTATCTATTTTATATATAGTAATGTGTATATGTCAATCCCAAACTCCCAATTTACTCCCTCCCTTACTCCTTGGTAATCATAAATTTGTTTTCTACGTCTGTAATAGAGATGATCATATTTAGTGAAGTAAGTCAGACAGAGAGAGACAAAGGTCACATCACTTATATGTGGAATCTAAAAGAATGATACAGATGAACTTATTTACAGAACAGAAATAGACTCACAGACATAGAAAACGAACTTATGGTTGCCAAAGGAGAAGGAGGGGGAGGGATAAATTAGGAGTATGGGATTAACATATACACACTTCTATATATAACATAGATAATCTCTGTGATAACCTATATGGGAAAAGAATCTACAAAAATGAATATGTGTATATGTATGACTGAATCACTTTACTGTACACCTGAAACAAACACAATATTGTAAATCAACTATACTCCAGTAAAATTTTAAAAAAAAAGACAACCAAGAAGGATTAAAAAAAAGACAATCAACAAGGACCTACTGTATACACAGGGAACTATATTCAATATTTTGTAATAACCTATAATGGAAAGGAATCTGTAAAAGAATATATGTATGTATAACTGAATCACTTTGCTGTACACTTGAAACTAGCACACCATTGTAAATTAACTATACTTCCATTTAAAAAAATAGTTTGAAAAAATACAAAATCTGTCTGTTCCCCTCTCTCCATCTCCACTTCCACTGTCTTAGCTGCGACCACTCCTCACCTGCATTATCAGCTTCCCAACTGTGTTTCCTCTGCCCCGTTGCCCCATCATGCTAGACAGTGGGCCAGGACATCTGGGAGTGTTCCGGCCCTCAATAGCGCTTCACTGGTCTTAGGATAAAGTCCAGCACCTTACCATGTATTGTAAGGACCAGTTTACGGGGGCCCTCGTGTCCCCCCAGAGCCTCAATTTCTTGCCTTCTCCCCTCACACCACACAATTGAGCTTGTGTATGTGACTTGCCCTGGGTCACCTCTTCTCACCTCTGGGCATTCACACAGCCTATTTCTCCTGTTAAGGATGCCCCTCTTCTGTCTTCAGCTGGCGAATTCTCCTTCTTCGCTTGTAGCTTAGATGGGACCTCTTCTCCACCGTCCAAGGTTGAGTTACATGTCCCTCCATCTATTATACCCTTTAGGAATCCAGCCTCATCATTTGATTTCCCTATTTCTCTCTTTCTCATTGTTGTTTTTCCCTTCCCCAACTAGACCATAAACCCTGTTAGAGCAGGATGTTTTTTTGTTTTTTAATATTTATTTATTTGGCTGCACTGGGTCTTAGTTGCAGCATACAAGATCTTTAGTTGTGCATGCGGGATCCAGTTCTCTGACCAGGGATCGAACCTGGGCCCCCTGCATTGGGAGCACGGAGCCCTAACCACTGGACCACCAGGGAAGTCCTGAGCACCGCCGGGTTGTTTTTCATCTTTCCCACCTTTCCCACCTTTCCCACATTTCCAGGACCCAGAACAGGCCCCGCCCAGATGGACCTGGATTTGCATTAGAGAACATGGGCTAAACCCTGATCAGGGGCCTAAGATTCCCTGACACCACCTTGTAACCACTTTTCCTGCTTGTAGGGAGCAGATGGCATTAAACTGTTGGAATAATTAGGAGTCCATATGCCCCTCTAAGAACTAATTTGCCCATCTGTGGTGAGGAATGAGAATTATGCAGCATCCAAGTGTCCTTATGGAAGGATTTGTCTTTTTATTTTGAATCTGAAGTTTCTTTCTCAAAAGTCTTTGAGAGCTCTATCTCTTTCTTTACATCTATCAAAACATTAGGAAGAAGCCAAATGCAGTGCATGATCCATGAGTATATCCTGGATTGCTTTAAAAAAAAGCAAGCCACAAAGAACATTCCTGAGACACTTGGGTAAAAGGGAATACGGAATGCATTTTAGACAATATTATCATGTTGGTGTTAACTATCACAGGAGTGATGGTGGTATTGTAGTTATTGCAGGAGAATCATCCTTGTTCTCAGGAGATAGAAGCTGAAACGTTTAGGGGTGAAGTGTCACGATGTCTACAACTTACTTCAAATGGTTCAGGAACCATTTGAGCATTTTGGAGGGAGGGAGGGAGGGAAAGAGGGAGGGAGGGAGGGAGGGAGGGATGAAGAGAATGCAAATGTGGCAATATTGTTGAAAATTAGTAAATAATTTTTTTTAAAAAGGAACTGTATTTTATGTTTTATTCAACTCTCATCTCTGAGATGAGATGGCATGGAATACACCTCTATAAATGTTAGCTAAACTGCAGCAGCAACAACTACTAGGCTGTCTAACAGTGTGCACTGAATTGCTTTACATGATCTGTTAAATTCCTCTCTATGAACTTCTGATATTAGGATTTGAGTGGCTTTATAACTAAAAAGCCCAGCAAACATCCATCTCTCCCCTAGTGAGCCGAATGGCCTGGGCTCTAGATAGATCTCACATAGCTTAACATTTTTATTGTAAAAGTCTTTATAAAGGAAAACAAGCTAAGGTAGGGGAGAAACTTGCCCACCATATTCCAAATAAGGGAAAAGAAATCTGGGTTTGGGTGTGACCATGGGTGGCCATGTCTGAGCTGACCCAGATTAAGAAAGATGAAGACACTCTTTGGCTCATCTTCCGGGACAGCTCCCTGGATGTCCCTTTAAGAGCTAGGCTGCCAGTGGACTGCAGCCCCGCTGATGTCCACCCCCGACCCAACTCAATAACTGAAGTTGCCTGGGAGGCTGAAGACTTGCACCTGCATGAAATTAACAGGGATTCACGGGCATTTCCTGGCCTCAGTCTCCTGGTATCGTATGTTTTCATTTCCTGGTGATCAAACATAAGGTCCAGCCCGGGAAGCCCTCACATTTGGCAGCTCTTAAGGCAGTGGGACGGGCCTTCAGAGATTGGCCAGCCCTCCGACATGGGCCAGGGACCAGAGGATGGCATGAGAGTAGGCACAGGATGGGTTTGCCCTATGCACAGCCTCCAAGGGGGCTCACCTCGTAAACACGGGCTTCTCTGGGGGACAGCAGTGATAATAGTATCGATAGTGGCTGTGGATTGAGCACGTACCCTGTACCAGGTATCGAGCTGGCACATCCCACATCCAGCCTTAAAATGTAAGTAACTCTGGGAATTCAGACCCAGGCCTGCCTGACATTAAATTCCAGGCTGCAGAGTAGCTGGTGTAACATAATCACCCCTCACCCCTGGGAATACAGAAGATTCTACCAGCACCTGAGATCTCACATCTGAGTGCTTGGTAAAGTTCTAGATTAATCTAAACAGTGAATAGTATGACTGTTACTGTAAGGGCACAAGGACTCAGAAGCCCTCCCCTCCACAGGTGTTCATCCTCAGCTCAGCTCCAGCACCGCTGAAGAGGAGCTCATTTCCAATCAGCAAGTTAACAAGTAACGTGGTTGCCCCTCAGTAGGGGCAAGGTTCACCCGTGGGCTACCAGTGAGTGCCTGGATTGGGCAGGAGAATTACGGAGGAAGGTGGGGGGCAAGTTCTGCCTCTGCTTGGAACCATCAGCATGGACGAGGTCCACTGCCTGCAGTTTGTCCAACAGAGCCCTCTCGTCGGCAGGGAGGCCAGGAACTCCCTTCATCCAGGTGCTGGAGAAGCTCTCCATCTGTGCAGCATCCTCTTGAGAAGAGTCAGCTGGGGCTCCCATCATGAAGGGAGCTTCTGAGCCAGCAAGACGGCAAACAGTAAGTGCAGTGAGTCTTTGGGGGAATGAATGAATGGGCTTATGCAGGAGCGAGTGACATGTGCCAGAGGGTAGGATTTACCTGTGACCAGGAGCTGATCCCAGAGCCTGATTCTTCAGCTTCACCTCTTGCACTAAAGGTGAGCTGGGCTGAGTTCTTCCCATCTGCACCCAAGAACCAGGACCTGGAATGTGGGCTGTGTGTTTGGGGCAGTGTGCGTTTTGTGCCTGGATGTAGAGAGGGCATGTGTTCCTGCACGCTTAGGTCTCTGTGTAGTCAGCAGGGCAGGTGGCTATTCCCACAGAGGTCCTGGGTGCTGCTAAACTCAACAAGCAGGTGGCTTTCTTTTGTCTCCCCTCCCCTTGCCGTGCCCTTCAACAGGAATGCCAGCCTGGAAAACAAATAGCAGCTCACACATGTATACACACACACAAACATACACATGCACACTCCATCATGCTTCTCCCCCTACTTCCCCCCTCCCCCAGCAAAACACACGGTGAGGCACCTCTTCCGAGGAATCACCTGCGTTGGCTCTGCAGGTCCCAGGCATTTCCACAGCCACGCACATGCCCCCACTGCAGAGAACCACATGGGACCGGACAGTAGTTCTCCTGGGCAGTGGTCTATTTACAGGGAGATGGGTAGGGGGTGTCTTAGGTTGAGTTCCCTGGGAAAAAGATTCTGGGCTGGAGATTTGAGTGCAGGATGTTTCTTAGTGCGTCAGGAACAGCACCCAGGAGGGAGTGAGGGATGCAGGATTGGGCAGTGGGGGAGCTTGGTCTGCAATGCTGTAGCAGCAATGGCCTCGGCCAATCCCACTGGGAGCTCTGGAGCTGGGACAACTCTTCAGAGATGTCGCTTACCCAGGTGAGCAGCCAGACCTTTGTAGTCCTCTATGGACCTGTCCCTGGATGTGGGCTTCCCACCCCCCACCCCGGGGGGTAGGCGGTGTGACCTTGCCCTGGGCAGCTCCGTTCAGAGGGGGGCTTTATGAAGGTCCACGGGCAGTGTTCCCAGGCACAGGGAGAACCAATGCCTGGGAGCTAAAGGCAGGGATCTGCACTTGCTGCCGGGGGTGGTCCACATCATGGTCCAAACTGTTGTATCGTGAACTGGTTAAACACACCCTGAAAATTTGGAAGAACACAGAAAATGTTCTCTTGCTGCTTCTACCACAGTTATTATTATTAGTTAATTGTTTATTTATTTTAGAATGGTGCCAGGCCTGAGTTCTTGACCTTGGGTGTCCAAGTGCCCTTATCTTTGAAGTCAACAGAGAAAGCTTTTCTCCCTTGGGTTTCTCCTCTCTCCTCCTCTTTTTTTTTTTTTTTTTTTTGCTGTACACGGGCCTCTCACTGTTGCGGCCCCTCCCGTTGCGGAGCACAGGCTCTGGACGCGCAGGCTCAGCGGCCATGGCTCACGGGCCCAGCCGCTCCACGGCATGTGGGAATCTTCCCGGACCAGGGCACGAACCCGTGTCCCCTGCATTGGCAGGCGGACTCTCAACCACTGCGCCACCAGGGGAGCCCTCTCCTCCTCTTAATGGCTCTTTGACATCTTTATTCTTTTTTGTATCCCACCACCAACCCCACCCCAGTCTCATGGAAATTTGTCAATGTCCATGGTGTAGACATCCCCTCTATGGCTCATGTCAAACTACCAGCGTGATGTCACTGAACACGGGGCTGGGAAGGACAAGTATCCGTATTGGGAGCGGGTTCTAGTACATCCCTGAGTGCAGGAGCAGCAGGGAGGGGCCAGGGGCTGAGGCCCTGAGGCCGTGGGCTGAGGCCTGCAGTTGGTAGGGAAGGGCTATCCTGCTTCCCTCTGTTCTGAGGGCCTGAGCCGGCTTGGAGTGTCCGATGGCTTCGACTTGGTCTCCATCCTGTTTCCCCCATGCTTTCGCATCCACAGGATGTGCCTCGGAAGAGGAATCTCATTCCTTTATGTGCTGGTCGTCAGTTCTTCCCCTCTGCCAGGTCTCCTGCAGGATAACGCAGGGGCTTCCAGCAGGGGTGGGGTTGCCATGAGGGGGAAAGGGGCCCCTTTCCCCGCCCTTGGTACGATAGCAGAGCCTTTGGCAGGGCCCAGGTTCTCTGTCCCTTGGGCTTTTTGTGATGGTGCTAAGTGCTGGCGTCCGTATCCTGTAGTTAACAAGAGCCAGCATGTGGGACTGTTCCATCTCTGTGTAAGTGCTTTACCCCTGGACCTCAGTGAATTCTCATGGCCTCCACAGGAGGCATGGAGCATTCTTTTTCCCTATTTCACATGTGAGGAAGCTGGGTCTCAGGGAGGTTTGAGATGTGTCGAAGGCTTGTAGCAAGTACGTGGTAGAGCAGGGTTCCAACTCAAATCACTGATTCCAAAGTTTGCACTAAAAACCATTTCACTGTATAGCCTCTCGGGCATAGAGACTGTCAGTTGTCCCATCCTACAAGGTCAAAGGAGGAAGGATAAAGTGACCTTTCTACTGTACTTTTATATACATAGTATATATCCCGTGCTGCGTGTGACTCTGTGGGAACTTCCTGCCTCCCCTCGGCACAGGGAGAAGCGTGAGTGTGTAGTGCGGATGGATACAAACACCTCACCTCAGCACTTGCTGCAGTATCAGTGCTGCTACTCCTGGACACGCAGCCTTGCTCGGCGTGTTCTGTTGTTCTCACATTTCCACAAGTCATACCCCATGCATTCCCCGCCCAGTGCAGGTCACCCCTCCACATGCACCTCCGTGATACCTTCATTCATGCTCAGCATCTCTGCACCTGCGCGGTCCTTCCCATGCCCTTGCAGTGTGTCTTGCACACACCCAACACCGCCATACTTGTTCTTCTTCCACATAGCTTGCACTGGGAATCGTGCTTGAGTGTACAAACCAGTACTCACATGGGCATACACCGTGTGCTCCCCTGCACACGGGCAAACACACAGTGTGCGTTGCAATTCGACATACACACACATGCAGGACATAGCACCTGGGGCAGAGCCTGTGTTTTACACCCCATCCCTCAAAAACACAGTCTGTGGTACACGCCTGGGCGGACTAAGTAAGGTACGCCTTTCCCTGGCCCATCCTCTCTTTCCTCGTCCCAATGTCACTGGCATCAGGATGCCCGGCACACCCCCAGAGCTGCAAGAGTCAAGATACATCCAATCAGTGGAGGTTCCCACAATAATAAAAAGGAAGGAAAACAGCCTGACAGACTTGCGCTCCTGAGAAGAACTCCCCTCCAAGCTGCCCTTGAAGCCTTACAGGTTGGGCGCAGATGGACATCAACTCACATTCTCTCTAGAAATGCTCTGGATGCCACGGCTGCATGCCCAGCCCTGCCCAGAGGACACTGGGCATCATCAGTCACTATCAAGATGTTCCTTTTCTGGGCTTCCCTGGTGGTGCAGTGGTTAAGAATCCGCCTGCCAATGCAGGGGACACAGGTTCCATCCCTGGTCCGGGAAGATCCCACATGCCGTGGAGCAACTAAGCCCGTGCGCCACAACTACCGAGCCTGTGCTCTAGAGCCCGCGAGACACAACTACTGAGCCCACGTGCCACAACTACTGAAGCCTGCGCGCCTAGAGCCCGTGCTCTGCAACAAGAGAAGACACCGCAGTGAGAAGCCCATGCACCACAACGAAGAGTAACCCCCGCTCGCCGCAACTAGAGAAAGCCCGCACGCAGCAGTGAAGACCCAACGCAGCCATAAATAAATAAAATCTATTAAAAAAGAAAAGTTCCATTTCAAGGGGCTGCGTGACCTGCAGCACCGGGACAGTGTAGGAAGGAGGAAATCAAACATTACCCTGTCATCTCGGGCCCTAGCGTCCTGCCCAGGTCCTGAAGGGAGGCCCTTGGGAGGGCCCGGGCTCCTCTCCACTTGTCACTTTCCCTTTTGGGTCACCTCGCTCAGACGGACCCGTCGCCGTTCCGCCTGCGGTGCCCAGTGCTGCCGCCTCTCCCCCTCGCCCCTCCCCCAGCAGGGGCAGCTCCTCAGCGGGGTCTGGGGGAGCAGAGGGAGGACCTGGGAGGGGTGTGGGGAGCAATCAGTTCTCTCCTCCACACCTGGCATATGAACTCGGCTACTGAGTAGTATCTCCTGGGTGGCGGAGCCCAGAAGGAGACGCAGGGCGGAGACCCAGTCTTTAGTTCTGGAATCCCTGGCCTGGAGAGGGGGGTTCATCCCTTGGATGAATATGGGTGAGTACTGATAAATGTCTCCTTAGGGGGAACTAGCCTGCCTAACCAGGGGACGGAGGCTTCCCCCTTCCAAAGACTGGAGTCTGGGGTGGAGGAGAGACGGGGGAGAAGGCACTAGAGCAACTGTTCTCAACTGAGGGCAGCTTTTCCCCCCAGAGGACAGTTGGCCACGTCTGGAGACATTTGGGGTTGTCACATGCAGGCAGGGGGCCCTGGTGCCTAGAGGCCAGGGATGCTGCTAAACATCCTACCATGCACAGGACAGCCCACGACAGAGCCACCTGACCCCACACGTGCATGGTGCCCAGCAGGACAACCCCTGCAGTAGAGCAGAGGCTGGTCCAATGGGCAGAATGACCTCTGCCAACAGAACGTGGTTGACACCGAGGGGCGGTCCTGCTCCCCATGTGTGGAGGGAGGGAGTGAGGATCCAGAGTGAAGGAGCAGGGGACATCCAGCCACCCCCTCCCCCCAGTTCTGCCCAGGGACAAGTTCTCCAGGCTGGTGTTGAGAAGAGGCTTCCTGCCTTCCCGGAGGAAGGGAAAGGCCCATGCTGGGGCGCGGGGCAGGGCAAGAACCTTGGTGGGAAGACTTGATGGGCTGGATGTCTTCTTGGCTATTAAGGTTCAATCTAGATCTTCCCAGGGCACTATGTGTGCACGTGTCTGTGTCCTTTTTTCCAAATCCCCATCAAAGCTGAATTAACTGCTCCTCTCGCTGTGTTCCCGTCATGCCTTGTGTGGTTCTCTCCCCAGCACTTCTGTGTTGCATTGCTATTGTTGATTTGCTGATTGGTATTCCCCACCAGACTGCTCCTGGATGACCGTGTTTATTCATCCTTGTATCCCTAGCACTTGGCTGAGTCAACTGAGCACCTAAGATGTGGAGGCACTCTTTGTTGACAGAATGGACAGATGAATGATTTCAGGGGATATATCAGGAGCTAACACGTTTTTGTCTAGGCAGTTATCTTTCCTGGGGGAACCACCGTTTCCCTCTCTTTATGGCCCCCAAGTTCTTTTTTTTATTATTGAAGTATAGTTGATTTACAATGTTGTGTTAATTTCTGCTATACAGCAAAGTGAGTTAGTTATACACATGTACATTCTTTTTCATATTCTTTTCATTATGGTTTATCACAGGATATTGAATATAGTTCCCTGTGCTACACAGTAGGACCTTGTTGTTTATCCATCCTGTATATAATAGTTTGCATCTGCTAATCCCAAACTCCCAATCTATCCCTCTCCCACCCACCTTCTCCCTTGGCAACCACAGGCCTGTTCTCTATGTCTGTAATTCTGTTTCTGTTTCATAGATAGGTTCATTTGTGTCATATTTTAGATTCCACATATAAGTGATATCCTATGGTATTTGTCTTTCTCTTTCTGACTCACTTCACTTAGTATAATAATCTCTAGCTGCATCCATATTGCTGAAAATGTATGGTCCCCAAGTTCTGATGGGATTTGGGCCAATTCAAGGTCTTCTGTGAGTTAGAGGGAGGGTCTCTCTGCTGTTTCCATGGGTGCTGCAAGGATGTAGGTTTAGGGCTGCTAGCAGTCATCATTCCCACACGTAGAGAAAACCTATCTGGGAATAAAGCACTTCCCAAGGGAAGCGGAGCTGGAGGTGGAGCAAAGAGCCCCTGGATCCAACCATGTCTGAAGTCAGTCATGCCTTTGGACTTCCCAGTTTTTGCTTTGTGTCCGGATTCTGTCACTTACCATCACAAGCATCCTGATTAATACAGTGATGCTGCCTGGGGGCAGAGCTAGCCTGTGTTCCTCTTCTCATCTCCTCTCCTCTCTAGTCACCTACATGATAGATGTGCATCTGGTTGACTTACAGCCAGTGGGGCAGGATCTTTCTGGCCAATGGCTCCTGCCTTAGAATAAAATCCACATGTGTCCGGCTGAGATAACACTAAGATAAGGGGTTGTCGAGGGAGGGGCCTGGCGATGGAAATAATGAGGTAGGAGATGGAGAACAGGAGGGGAATTTCCAGCCACTAGGAAGGGTCTGTTGTGTTGTGTGACTTCCTCTGGTCACTTCCTCTCTCTAAGCCTCAGTTTCTCATTTGCTCCTGACTGTCTCACTGATTGGGTGTAAAATTCAAAGAAAATTAATTAATTTGGGTGAAAGGGTTTGATAACTTTCACGGCTGCTGCTGTTGGGTTTAGAGGGGGAAGGCGACAAGGGTGGAGAGCCACTGGAAGGGACAGGGGAGCAATCGGGAAGGGGAAAGGATGGAGGGGAATGCTTTATGAAAGTGGCCGCCCCCATGGAGGACTAAAGATGGGTGGGGTGAGGTAAGGAGAGATGTGGTCTGTCCTGCTCAGGCCGGGGGCCCCTGGAGCCCTGGGGAGGGCTCTGCAGCTGGCCAGGTGCCAGGTGGTCACGTCCTACTTCCATTACCCTCATAACTGAGGACCCAGGTGAGGGACCCCAGCAGGAGCCTCCTATTTCATTCTCTGGCAGGATGGCCACTGGGGTACAGGCATTGCTTCTTCTTCTCCTCCTGCCCCAGGGTCTGCTAGCCGAGCAAACGCCTATCACTTTACGTAGTTTATGTGGGGGACGGATGGAGTGGGTGCTGGAGACCTTTGCTATTTGACAGGTCAAGCTCCAGGACTGGGACTGTGTCCAGCCAATCTTGGGACAGGGGCCTCACCTTCCATCCTCACAGGCTGAGAATAATAATAGCTAGTGGTGGATTAATAGCCATCCCCGTTCGCCAGGCACTAGACTGGGTGTTTGTTACAGCAACCCTGTGAGATGGGATCATCGTAAGCGTTTCACAGGGGAGGAAACTGAGGCTTCAGAGGTTAGGTAAAGAACTCAGGTTTAGCTAGAAAGGGGAGCAGTTGGAATTTAAATGGTAAACTGCTGTTAGAGGAAAACAGTGGATCATTTTTGGGTTATAGTCTTCGGAGTAAAAAAATAAAACTTTAAATCCCAATTTTGCACTTGCCAAGCACTCTGCATTTGTTATTTTTGTTAGTCTTTTCCAACAATCCTATAAAGCAGGTTTTTTTTTTTTTTCTCTCTTTTTTTTTTTTTGCCGTACGAGGGCTTCCCACTGCCGTGGCCTCTCCCGTTGCGGAGCACAGGCTCCGGACGCGCAGGCCCAGTGGCCATGACTCACGGGCCCAGCCGCTCCACGGCACGTGGGATCCTCCCGGACCGGGGCACGAACCTGCGTCCCCTGCATCGGCAGGCGGACTCCCAACCACTGCGCCACCAGGGAAGCCCTTTTTCTCTTATTTTACACATGAGAAAAGGGGGGCTCAGGAAGGGGAAGGTTTGTATGGACATCTACCCAGGGAGTATATGATGGCGCTGGGCTCGGAATCCAGTCTGGCTGTTATTCCAGTCAGGGCGAATATTCTTTGCAATCTTGCTTCCAGGAACCAATTCCAGGGGCCTCTTTACAGGGCCCAGGACTCTGCCCTGGGCCCAGGGCTCTCTTGGCGCTCTCTTGCTTCTCAGGCTCTCAGAGCTGGCCAACATTTTCACTAAACCAGCCTGGAGGGCCCAGGCCCAGCTCCAGAAACATTTGATGGGAAGGGCCGCCACCTTGTGGCCAATCAGCAGGCCCACCATGAAGCAGGAGGAAGCCACGGCTTAGGAAGGTGGGGCTTAGGCAACAGGTGAAGTCAGTTTGTGGCAGGACTCCAGCTGGGGCAGACTTGCTTTTCGAGGGCTGCCCCACAGCCAGAGGGCCAGCTTGGGCGTCGGAAGGAGGGCTCAGGAGGGACGGTGGCGCTTGGCTGTGAGCAAAGTGGATGAGCACTTTTCCTCAAAGTCCCGACCTGGGCCCATCAGAGGATTCCTGAAGGTAAGCCTAGGTTAGACTTCTTAAGCCCTCTCCAGAGGCATTGCTCCTTTTACCTGCGTCGGGGTGGGGAGAGGCAATGCCGGCGTATATGGCACTTCCCCTGCTGAGATGCCCCCAGAGCTTCTGGGGCTGGACCCTCCCTCGGTGCACTGCCCTGTATAGACACTGTCCCCAGCTCTGAGGGAGTTACAGGACCTCGTCCTCCTAAACCTAATCCTGTGCCTCCATCCTCATCTGGGCTGTTCTATGCGGGCTATTGCGTCTCCCAGGCTCTGTTCTCTCTGCTTCTTTCCTCTCTCCACTTTGCTAATCAAAGGACTTCTTAGTCACATTTCTCCCCAGGTACAAGAGCCCCATGCTGGCTCTTCGTGGCCTGCAAGAGGTTGTCCAGCTTCTTAGCCTGGTTTTCGTTCCTGCCTCACTCTGACATCCACATCTCAGGCCACGTACCTCCTGTTAGGCTCCAATCAGTGCTTCTCAGCCCAGGCTGTACATTCACATCACCTGGGGAGTTTCAAAACCTACCCATACGGCTCCATTCCCGCTTCGAGATCCTGATTTAATTGTCCCGGGCCCCGGAGGTTATGGGCATGTTCAGTAAAGCTCCCCAGGGGATCCTAGTGCGTAGCCATTGCTCCAGGCTTTCTGAACTTCTCCCCAGTTGGCTTGTGTATTTCATCTCACGCCTGCAGCGGGTGCCCATCTCCCAGTCCTCGCAGCCCTCTCCCCTTCTCTCCCTGCATTCTCTTCCCTGTGAGCACCCAGCTCCAAGGCTCGTGGACAGAACTTGTGGTCCTCTCCCCTGGCTTCACACGTTTGTGCATCATTCCTGTGCCAGCATTGAGCTCGCTGTGTCCCGCAGATTGCCTTGTGAGTTGGTCCTCACACCTTAGACGCTGCGATGTTGGACCAGGTTTTATTTCTCTTTGTATTCCCAGCCTCTGATGGCGCCCGGGACAACAGTGTGTTCGGTGACTGGGAATGCCGACGAATGACTGAATGGATGGCCTTCTTAGACGGCCAGACTTCCTGTTGCTGAGATCTCCGACACTTTCTGAAAAGCCCTGGAGGCTGTGAGCAGTCCTCTCACACTGAGGTACCAGTTCCTGTGCCCCGGGCCTGGGAGGGGGAGGGGGCATGGGGGAGTGGGATCTGAGGGAAAATGTTCTCCATCTCCATGATGAACAAACAGGTCATGCCTCAAGTTCCGCTTTTAGAAAATCCATGCTTGGAGCAAAGATTTAAAAATAATAAACGCTAACATTTATTGGGGACTTACCAGGTGTTGGTGAAATACGCAACCTCATTTAATCATCAAAGCAGCCCCATTCTTATCAGCCCTCACTTATGGGTGATGAAAGGGAGGCTCCTAGATGCTGAGTTATGTGGCAGAGACTGCTGGGACTCACCGACACCTAGTCCCCTCCTCTTCCTGGATTCATAGATGACATTTTCTAGTCTCTTTTGCAGTAGGTGGGTCCATGGAACTCCCCATGGAATGTGAGTGGAGGTGATGAGTATTATTTCCAGGTGTGGCTCATTAAAAATAAACTAGTTACACATGTGCTCTTGCTGTTCCTTCTCCATCAACCAGTTGAACGCAGAGGACTTCAGAGATCCTGAGGACCTAGAAGAAGGCAGAGCCACAAGATGTAAGGAGCCTGGGGCCCCCAGCTGGAGCAGCGCCGTTCCCATCACTGACCACGATGAACTACGGCATGAGTAAGGACTCAGCTTTTTCTGTGTTAATTTATGTTGGGCTGCTTTCTTATTTCTTTTTTCTTTTTTTTTTTTTGCGGTACGCAGGCCTCTCGCTGTTGTGGCCTCTCCCGTTGCGGAGCACAGGCTCCGGACGCGCAGGCTCAGCGGCCATAGCTCACGGGCCCAGCCGCTCTGTGGCATGTGGGATATTCCCGGACCGGGACACAAACCCGTGTCCCCTGCATCGGCAGGCAGACTCTCAACCACTGCACCACCAGGGAAGCCCTGTTGGGCTTATTTCTTAAAGCAGCTAGTGCTATTTACCCTAATTAATACATGTAACCTTCCCAAGCCCTGTGTTTCGTGAGTGCTCAAGTTAGGATTTGTTCCCGTCGGGCTGTCTTCAGAGCACGTAATCTTATTCCCTGAAAGGCCTTTCCAGAATTGTCTATCATTGTGCAAATACTTCAGGAAGAGGCCAAACATTTCATCCTGGTCGTTTTAGGGCTGGCCTGAGGAAAGGCAGGAGAGGAATTTTTTTTACCCAAGACCGTTTCCTTCTCCCATATTATGAGTTTGTGTGTGTGTGTGTTGTGAGGGGCTGCGCTGGCCTGGGTGTAACGGAACACTCATGGATAATTCAACGATGGTTGGCATAAAAGAGGAGAGTTTCACATTCAAGGGAAACTCTGGTGACATATGATTGCCTGTGTGCCACACAGTGTGCCCACACCTTTGGGTCTACCTGGCAGCTAAGAGGCTGGCGGAGGCAGAAAAGCTCTGGCCTGAGTGAGCTCCCCACTGCCTTCTTTTTTTTTCTCCCATTATATGGGTTGTCTTTTCACTTTCTTGCCATCCTTTGAAGCACAAGGCTTTAAATTTTTATTTATTTGTTTGTTTATTTATTTATTTATGGCTGTGTTGGGTCTTCGTTGCTGCGTGCAGGCTTTCTCTAGTCGCGGTGCGTGGGCTTCTCATCGCCGTGGCTTCTCTTGTTGCGGAGCACGGGCTCTAGGCGTGCCGGCTTCAGCACTTGTGGCTCGTGGGCTCTAGAGCACAGGCTTAGTAGTTGTGGCGCACGGGCTTAGTTGCTCCGCGGCATGTGGGATCTTCCCGGACCAGCACTCGAACCCGTGTCCCCTGCATTGGCAGGCGGATTCTTAACCACTGCACCACCAGGGAAGTTCCTCCCCCCACCCCGACTGCCTTCTTGCCTGAGATCCCCTCCCTGTCTTGGTAGCCCTCCTGGCTGCATCTACCCTGGGAGACAACACTGTGGTTAGTCCCCGTGTGGCTCCCACCAAACCAGGATTCAAGTAGGCCTCATGACCAGCTAGAGGCTGTTCTGTGGGCGCATGCGCATATCCAAGAGGTCCTGGCGCCAGTTGAATTAAACAAGGCAGCTGGGCTAAAGCATACAGGAGGACCTGTGTCCTGCTTCCTGTTCTCCCGAAGGGAAACAGGGAAACAAGGGTGTTCACACGTGCTTCTGAGAAGGAAGTTCTCTGGAGTATTTTTGTTCTCCTGTTTGCTTAACTAACTCACAGCTTGCTCTGCTGACAACAGGGCCCATGGGGTCTGATACTGCGTGTAAAGCAGGCTAGCCTGGTCTCTCTCCCCCTCTCCTTCCACCTGGGGAAGCCGCCCCTGGCCAGGTTAGAGGATGGGAAGGCAGTGGCGATTCAGAGCCCTTGAAGGACTCAGGGTGACATGCTACCCAGACTTGCTGGAGAGGCTTGGAAATCAGCCACAGCTGGGCTTGAATCACTCTACCACCTCCCAGCTCAGTGACAAGTGGCCTCAGTTTCCCCACTCGCAAAGTGAATGATACTAGGAGCTTGTCTGTGCGATCTATCCACTCAGTTCACTTCTGTTCCCTCCTCGATGGCCACCAGGCTTTTCACCTCACACAGACGATCACATCAGCTCCCCTGCCTGTTCACGCTGCATCAGGAGCACTTGTTGATGAAATTAAAACAGAAGCCCTCTTTCTTTTCTTTTTTAAATTAATGAATTTATTTTTTGGCTGTGTTGGGTCTTCGTTGCTGTGCGCGGGCTTTCTCTATTGCGGCGAGTGGGGGCTACCGTTCGTTGCGGTGCGCGGGCTTCTCATTGTGGTGGCTTCTCGTTGCGGAGCACGGGCTCTAGGCGCTCGGGCTTCAGTAGTTGTGGCACGTGGGCTCAGTAGTTGTGGCTCGCGAGCTCTAGAGCGCAGGCTCAGTAGTTGTGGCGCACGGGCTTAGTTGCTCTGTGGCATGTGGGATCTTCCCGGACCGGGGCATGAACCCATGTCCCCTGCGTCGGCAGGCAGACTCTCAACCACTGCGCCACCAGGGATGCCCCTCCCTCTTGTTTTTAATGAAAAAAAAAATCAGTCTTTAATCAGTGGGTCTTTTGAACCTTGCCACCCTCTTCTGTTTTCTGGCCTTACTATGTGACCATAGTCCCTTTGCATGTGCTGCTCCCTGGGTCTGGGATGCATTTTCTTCTTTTCATCTGGTTAATTCCTCCTTAACTTTCAAATTTCTGTAACTTCCTTTACATTCTCAGTCTAGGTCACCTCTCCAGTTATGTGCTTCCACAGCTTTGTAAATCTCTCCTCCTTGGCACTGAACACCTCCGTCGTTTTCACTTCTTAGGGTAACTATTTGACTATTGTCTGTCTGCATCCCTGACCGTAAGTTTCAAGAGGCGAGGGCCGCTATGTAGGTCTACTGACCTCTTTTGTCCCCAGAACTTAGCACAGGACTTGGCACATGGCAAGCTCTCAAAATAATGTTGTTGAATGAATGAAAGATGAGGATTAAATGAAAATATTGTGTTTAGAGCGCTCAGCACTGTTCTTGGCATGCAGTACACGTCAATAAATATGAGCTATTAAAGATAATATTGCTATTCTAACTGTAGGATTGGTGGGGGGAAATTCATCCAAATCATAACTGCTCTTCCTTCTTTGGTTGCCCCAGGTGTGCAAGTTTTGGGGTCAAGTGATCCCGTCTGTAAGAAAGTACACACACACACATGAACGCACACATACAGCCACACAAACTATAGGCACGTCCTCTAATGTGGGGAGAGTGTTTGCCTTCAGTTTCCTGGCAGCACCTTCTGGAACTAGAACATGGCAGCAGGGAGAAGCCTGACTGTCCCGGGAATGCTGGAGGGACCCATCCAGGCACAGGTGGGCCTGACGGTCCTCGCCACCCACCAGCCCCAGGCCCACACTCTCCTTCCTGTCTCTGCTCCATGAAGGGCGGGGCCTGCAGATGTAGGGAGAGGTCACTCTAGAAGTTAGAGCAGCTTGGGGAGCAGGGGGTGCCTCTAACAGAAGATCCTCGGAAAGTTCACAATTCCGCCTCTGCCTGAGCATCTTGAGAAGCTCCGCTTTCCTCCAGAAACTTTGAGCTGGCCCTCACCTCAAAGCATTTCCACAGAAGACCAGTGTCCACAGGAGTTTTAGAGACTTTATTTATGTATAAACAATTTAAACACTTTGCCATAAATTATCTTTGCCTGTCCCTAGTCTTTGCTTAGCAGCAAATTAAAATTAATATAAAAACTCGATGAACAAGTCATACATGTATATTACAAAAAAGTTCCTGTACCAAAGTTCTTATTAGACATTTTTTTTTGTTTTTTTTTAACTTTTTTTTTCTTCTTTTTGTGGGTTTTTAAAACTTTTTTATTTTCTCTCCTCGTGGTGACTGTCATGTGATTGTCTCAGTTTCTGGACCAAACAAACACACTAATAATTTTAAATCTCAAACAGTGATTGTGCCTTGAGGCTTAGGTATGTACAGGGTGATCTGAAGTGGTGCCCGTTAGCAAAAGAGTGTCACGATGCCACACACCTCTACTGCAACTGATACCCACGAACTACGGAATCTAAACAGACTACACCCTGTAACTGCGTATTACTGTCCACAATGGAATCTTCAAAGACAAAAGAATATGAAATTTATCTGTAGTGATTATAGCCACCCTTGGAATTAAATTTTACACTCTGCGCTCAAATAAATTAGCTCAGGCCAGACTAAATCGGGACCTGAGAGTTAAGTGCTGAACGGTATTATTTCGCTTTGATATCAATTTCCCTTCTTTTCTTGTGTTTTTATATTTTTTTTCTTTAAAAAGTATTTCCAGTGCTCACTCTTTCACTTTTATCCCCCGCCCCCCAGTCGCTACACACAAATCACCCCCAAAGTCGTGGTTTAAATGCACCTGTATTTGTTAAAAGGAAAACGTCTGTAGTATCTGTCCAACCAGCAGTCTGAATCGTTGTCCTCAACTGGTCCTGGAATGCTGGCCCTCATGGACGTCTGTGTGTCGCTCACGTGTGAATGAGTGAGGTATTAGAAGATGAGGCCTTCTCGTCTTCGCGTCTCTGTTTTTCGGTCGCTGTGTTTGTTTGTGTGTATGTGTGTGGGTTTTTTTTCTTATTTTTCCATGTTGTGCGTGTGTCTGTTCTTCCTTTTGGATATTTTGCAGCTCTTTCCACCTCTTTGCTGTGTAGACCCAGAACAAGTGGGTCATATTTTAGGGGAACTCGGAACATGGTCGTGTGATCGTTCATTCGTCTGTTTTGTTTTTCCTCAGGAATTTGCAGCCGGGCTTTAGTCTACTTCGGGAGGTGGGACTTCTTGCGTGGACAGTAGCATTTGAACTCAAAAAATGTGAGCTTTCTTGCCACTTGGTTTCCTAAAGCAGCCCGGCCTCAGTGCCCCTGTTAGGTCTTCATCTCCTTAGGAGAGGAGAGAACAGTGACTCCCGCTGAGCCATCCAGACGAGGAATGGCAGCACATGATTTTGTTACCTCTTTCCCATCTCATTCTGTCTTAAAAACTGGATGTTGCTGCTACTGTCTGCCAGCTCGGGGTATTGCTCGACGGGAAGCACATAATAGCCCTCGTAACCCTGCACACGCCCCGTGCTCAGGAGCTGCTGCTTCTCGCCCTCAGTCCACAGGCGGCTGCCCTCTCGTCCGTCCCTGGCTTTCTGCTGTTCCTTGGCCCAGGCGGTGCCCAGGGCCCTCTGCCTGGCCTGGTCCAGGATGCGGGCCTTCTCTTCGTCCAGGGTGTCGGGGGTGAGGCCGTAGCGGATGCTGAGCAGCAGCGTGGAGTACTGGAACTCGATGTTGGTGAACCTTCGAGTCCTGCCGTTGACCAGCAGCGTGGGCTGCGACACGGTCACGTTCACCCCGCTCTCTAGCACCTTGCGGCCGATGGTGGTGCCCAGGGTGACCAGGTCGCCGTCGGCCGAGCCGATCTTCACAAAGTAGTGGGTGTCCTTGCCCTCGATGCTGTAGTGCATCTTGTCCAGGTAGTAGGCGTTGTTCAGCACGGACGCCACCTTGCGGCTGTCCTCGCTGGCAATGCTGGACGTGCCGGTGGTCACCCGCCCCTCTTTGATGGCGAACATGATGCCTTTGCCGATGATGGGCGTGGTGGTGGCGAACCAGTGGCCTGCTTTCTCTCGGATGCTGGCGTGGAGCTTCTTAGAGATGACCTGCCCTTCAAGGGCCATGAAGGCCTGGTTGTGCCTCTCGGTGGTCTGCTGGACACCTGTAATGAGCTGTGGGCATAAGAAAACACAGAAAGCTGAGAAGGTGGGCTGGGCTGCTGTGTGTACGGGCTGGGCAACACAGCGACAAGGGTCAGAAAGAGGAAGGCTGGGACTCTCCTGCAAGAATATGTCTTGCGTCTGTCACGATAGGAGCTGAGATAGTCCTACCTTTTGGAACTAGGACAGACTGGCAGGTTTCCAGTGCTCTGATGCTATGGCCTCTCCACCTTGTAACTCCGCCATTAACTAAAACATGGGGCTGCGGAGGAGTACCGCATCGCTGGTATCTGTACCCAGGGCTACCCACTTACCATGGCTCTCCGTCATTGCGGAAGAGAGAGTCACTCTGCCCACTGATGATCTGGCAGCTGCCGTACACACTTCAGACCCGGGAATATCCTGACCTGAGGGCAGGGTGTTTGTCTGAGCAGCTGTGAACCCCGCTGCTGTGACCTACCTCCCTTTGAGGCCAGTGCCCCGGTTATTCATTAACTTCCTTGGGTTAGCACCTGGCTACTCAAAGTATGACTAGCAGCTGAGACGTCTCCAGGACTCACTGTTAGAAAAGCAGAATCTCAGGCCTCCCTCCTGACCCACCGAGACAGAAGCTGCAGCTTAACAAGACACTTTAGCTGGTTTGCGTGCATATTAATGTTTGAGAAGCACTGGAGTAACAGATTCTGGCTTCGTGGGCCAGAGGGACCGTCCCTGGGCTTTTTGAGTCATTTGCTTTGGATCCTAGCCCTGCTTCTGCAGAGGGATGAAATCCCCATTATCTCCTTGGCCTTGGGTTCTCTACTCACAAATTACAGCTCACCTCAATTGGTGGTTGGGGGACAGGCTGGGATAATGGAAGAGGCTGTGCTTGGGAGGTAACGGCACTTAGAGAAATGAGCGAAATGATGGCTATTCATCCGCCGAGTGGTCCCCACGGGGCAGAACTGTGAGAATGCTGTTCTCAATTACCCAGCAGCTCCTCTGGTCTCTCTCTAGTGACACAGTCTGGACGATTATTCAGAGCAGGTGAGACCTTTCAGACTTTTATTGTGCCGAGCACAGGTTCTGTAGCTGGGGATATCCGAACACAGATATCCCCTGTCCAGGTGTGGCCGAGGTCTCAGTGGCACCCAAACTGAAACCACATCTCGGTCATCACCAAGAAACCCAAGCACAAATTATGTTCAGAAAACTCAATCTGTATACATTTGGGCCATAAAATGCTGAGGTTTTATGTAAGGCATAAAAATGTTCTTTAATGGGACAGAAACTGCAAACCACCGTTTTATTACGTCCCATAAAAGCCAAAAGGGTTATGATCTTACAGGCAGAGCAGATGGTAGGTTGCTGCTAGATTTCTCAGTGCTGTGGTTAATCAAGGAATGACTCAAGGGTACACACGGAACACATAATGATACCACAATTAAGGTAATAATTGAGGTTGGGAAGAACTACGTGCTGCGCCAGACAAGTAACAGTACTGGTATTCGCTGTTCTGCGAAGTCACCTCATTTCACGCCCCTTTTATACCCAGCTCCGATGTTTTCCTCCGCTACTGACATGCCCTTGGCTCCAACATGGTTCTGTTTGCCAAAGGGAATGATGATGGTCATTGGATTCTTGGCAGGGACCTCCACTTACCTGTCCGTTCTCACTTGCTTGACTCTCTGACAACTCATAGGGCGGAGGCACGAAATACATTTTGGCTCTTGGGAAGCCGGGAATTATGTTGCTAAGCTGAAATCCAAACATCACCAGCCAGCTTTTCACGTCTACGGTGGAAACGAAAATAAAGATTTCTGAAATCACGATGGATGGAAAGCCAGAGAGGATCTTGGAGACAGAACAAAATAAAATGGGGGATTGTGTATGGAGTCCAGAAGGAGAGGGAGGCAGGAGCCTGTGAAGGTCTCCTGGCCTGGACCCAGAGCTTCTTACCTGGGTTCTCGGAAGTAGATGCCCGTCCAAACTTGGTCAGTTGACCCCCACTCACCCCTCCCCATGTGGTGATTTAGGACAGTGCTGGAGTAAGATAGAGCTACTTTCGATGCCCTTGCTGTGTGACCTCGGGCAAGTTCCTGGCCCTCTCTCAGCTTCAGGTTCCTCAGATATGAATTGGGATAATAACTGTACAAATCTCATTGGGCTGTCGTGAGGATTGATGGAAAAAATCCATGTCAAGGGCTTATCATAGTGCCTGGCACGTGGGTTGCTCAATAAATATGGACTCCTTCATTTGGCAAGCATTTAAGGGAGCATCTATTACGGGCCAGTCAATGTACTTAGAGGCTAGAGACACAACGACTGGCTACATGCAGACGTGATGATTAACACTGTGCAGGACCTCGGTGTGTGTGTGTGGGGTGTTGCTGCACTGAGGCTGGCTCATTATAGAAAGAGGATTCCCTGAGTGTATGGAACGCAGAGAGTCATCTGGCTCCTGAGACCCTTTCCTCAGGTATCTACTCTTCAAAGAGAGAGCTCTGCGTGCTCAGAGTACGACTGCCATTCCTTGCTAGGGCTCAAGATTGCGTCAGCTCCACTGTCACTCTCTCCATCTCTGTTCCTGAATTCCTTCTTCGTAATTTCATTAGACAAGCAGTCGATCCTTCCAGCAGCCTGGCCTCTTATTTTTTGGGTGATCCTCCCCCTACTAACTCTCCTGCTCATCCTCTGGACCTTCTTATCATCAATAATTCTGATCCCCCCATGATCTCAATTTCATGTACATCACCCTCTGATCACCACCTGGACGCTCTCTAGTGTACTCCTTTTTGTAACCTGACACCCATACTCCCTGAGCCTCTCCTCTCCTTAGGACCTTCAACCTACCCTAAACTTCTTTTCCCTCCCTCAGCTTCTTGGTCTCTCTTCTCTTCTTACCTAGCACACATTCCATGGTCAATCATTAGAATTATTCCCTTGCGTATTATCTCAGATCCTTGCCCCTTTCTCACTTCATCACACCTGCTTGGTGAAATCACAATTTTGGTTAAATCATGGAAGGCTCTGCCTTTTCCATGTTTGTCCCTGTGCAGCTGAATGTGGCAGCAGAAAGGAATGTAACCACACTGACTGGCGTTACTTTAAATTCCTGTCAATGAACCCCAATTGTGCCTTCCTGCTCCCTGGCAATCTGACTACATCCCCTTCCGCCATTTAGTCCCTCTCCCATTCTCCTGGATGATTGTACCTCTTCTCGTCTCGCCTAAAACCTCCCACACCTGCTTTCCCTTCTGCGCTCTAGCAGATGACCTTAATTTCTAGTCTAAGAAAACTGATGAGGTGAGAGGGGAATGTCCCTAAACCCTCATCATATTTATCAGCCTACCAGCATCTGCACCCATATTCCCGCCTTCCTCCTGTTACTCTAGATGAGCTGTTGGAATCAACCCTCCACTTGTGCACCAGCTCACGTTCACTTTTGCCCACTCAGGGACAGCACTCCAGCAACTCTCTCTCTTCATCAATTTACTCCCTCTTCCAATGGATCAACCCCATCAGCATACAAACATGCCACTACAAATCCACCTTAAAAAAATCCCTCTCTTGTCCCTCCTTCTCCCTTTAGCCACCACCCGTGTCTCACCCCCTTTACAAGAACTTCTCAAACTCAAAATAATTTTCTAGACTCACTGACTCCCATTCATCTCCTCTGAATCAGGCTTTGCTCCCAAATACTCATTAATAACAGCTCTTGTCAAGGTCACACATGACCTCTGTGTTGCTAAGTCCAATGCTGATTGTGGTCCTCATCTTGTTTGACCTATCAGAAGTATCTGACAAGTTGAACACTTCTGTGTCTCTCTTTGTCTCGGCTTTCTGGACAGCACACTCTCTTGCCCCCCCTCACCTTTGTGGCCACACCTTGTCCCTCTTTGTTTCTTCCTCATCTCCCTACTCTGAATATCAGGATGTCCTAGACTCAGTCTGTGAACTTCTTTTGCATTCTATCTACTCTTCCAAACACGGTGATCTTATCCAGCCTCAGGGCCCTCAATACCATTTACATGCGGATGCTGACTCCAAAATGTATGTCTCCATCCAGGACCTCTCCCTCAATTCCAAACTAGCACATCGAATTACACTTCAGACTTCTATCCCAAACTGAACTCCTCATCTTCCTCTCCACACATGTTGCCATAGTCTTTTCCATCCCAGGTTATGGCAACTCCATCCTTCCAGCTACCATCCTTGACCTCTTCCTTTTTCTCACTCTCTATGTCTAAGCCATCAGTAAAGCCTTTACTTTTTTAAAAAAATTGAGGTAAGTTTCACGTAACATAAAATTCACCATTTTAAACATTTTAAAGTACACAATGCAGTGGCTTCTAGTACATTCACAATATTGTACAACCCTTATTTCTATTGAATTCCAGAACATGTTCATCACCCCCAAAGAAACCGCATACCTGTTAGCAGTCATTCTGCATTCTCCTTTACCCTCAGTCCCTGAAAACCAACACTGCTTTCTGCCTCAATGGAGTTGCCTATTCTGGATATTTCATATAAAGGAAATCATATAATATGTGGCCTTTCATGTCTGGCTTCTTTCATTTAGCACAATGTTTTCAAGGTTCATCCATGTGGTAGCCTATGTCAGTACTTCATTCATTTTTATGGCTGAACAATATTCTGTTATTTGGATATACCCCATGTTGTTTATTCATTCATCAGTTAATAGATATTTGGGTTGTTTACACCTTTATTTTTTACTATTATGGATAATGCTATTATGAATATTCATGTACAAATTTATATTGATTTTTCTTCATTCACTGTCAGCATTATTGTTATTTTAGGATAGCATTTAAAAAAATGAAGTATAGTTGATTTACAATGTTGCATTTGTTTCAGGTGTACAGCAAAGTGATTCAGTTATACACATACATACATATATATTCTTTATTTAATTTTTATTTTATGTTGGAGTATAGTTGATTTACAATGTGTTAGTTTCCAGTGTATAGCTGATTCAGTTACGCATGTACATATATCCATTCTTTTTCAGATTCTTTTCCCATATAGGTTATTCCAGAATATTGAGTAGAGTTTCCTGTGCTATATAGTAGGTCCCTGTTGATTATTTTTTATATAGTAGTGTGTATATGTTAATCCCAAACTCCTAATTTATCCCTCCCCACCACATTTCCCCCTGGCAACCACAAGTCTGCTTTCGAAGTCTGTGAGTCTGTTTCTGTTTTGCAAATAAGTTCATTTGTATCATTTTCTTTTAGATTCCACATATAAGTGATATCATGAGATATTTGTCTTTCTCTGTCTGACTTACTTCACTTAGTACGATAATCTCTAGGTCCATCCATGTTGCTGCAAATGGCATTACTTCATTCTTTTTAATGGCTGAGTAATATTCCATTGTATATATGTACCACATCTTCTTTATCCATTCCTTTGTTGATGGACATTTAGGTTACTTCCATGTCTTGGCTATTGTAAACAGTGCTGCAGTGAACATTGGGGTGTGTGTATCTTTTTGAATTATGGTCTTCTCTGGATATATGCCCAGGAGTGGGATTGCTGGGCATATGGTAGTTCTATTTTTAGTTTTTTAAATAACCTCCATACTGTTCTCCTAGTGGTCGTTCCAATTTACATTCCCACCAACAATGTAGGAGGGTTCCCTTTTTTCCACACCCTTTCCAGCATTTATTGTTTGTAGGCTTTTCAATGATGGCCATTCTGACCTGTGTGAGGTGATTACCTCATTGTAGTTTTGATTTGCATTTCTCTAATAATTAATGATGTTGAGCATCTTTTCATGTGCTTTTTGGCCATCTGTATGTCTTCTTTGGAGAAATGTCTATTTAGATCTTCTGCCCATTTTTTGATTGGGTTGTTTGTTTCTTTGACATAGAGCTGCATGAGCTGTTTGTATATTTTGGAGATTAACCCCTTGTTGGTCACTACGTTTGTAAATAATTTCTCCCATTCTGTAGGTCGTCTTTTCATTCTGTTTATGGTTTCCTTTGCTGTGCAAAAGCTTTTTAAGTTTAATTAGGTCCCATTTGTTTATTTTTGTTTTTATTTTCATTACTCTAGAAGGTGGATCCAAAAAGATCTTGCTGAGATTTATTTCAGAGTGTTCTGCCTATGTTTTCCTCTAAGATTTTTATAGTATCTGGCCTTACATTTAGATCTTTGAACCATTTAAAGTTTATTTTTATGTATGGTGTTACAGAATGTTCTAATTTTATTTTTTTACATGTAGTTGTCCAGTTTTCCCAGCACCACTTATTGAAGAGACTATCTTTTCTCCATTGTTTATTCTTGCCTCCTTTGTCGGAGATTGACCATAGGTGCGTGGGTTTATATTTGAGCTTTCTATCCTGTTCCATTGATTTATATTTCTGTTTTTGTGCCAGTACCATACTGTTTTGATTACTGTAGCTTTGTAGTATAGTTTGAGGTCAGGGAGTATGATTCCTCTGGCTCCGTTTTTCTTTCTCAGGACTGCTTTGGCTATTTTGGGTCTTTTGTGTTTCCATACAATTTTTTTTTTTTTTTTTTTGGTATGCAGGCCTCTCACTGTTGTGGCCTCTCCCATTGTGGAGCACAGGCTCCGGATGCGCAGGCTCAGTGGCCATGGCTCACGGGCCTAGCCACTCCGTGGCATGTGGGATCTTCCCGGATCGGGGCACAAACCCGTGTCTCCTGCATCGGCAGGCGGACTCTCAACCACTGCGCCACCAGGGAAGCCCTCCATACAAACTTAAAAATTTTTTGTTCTTGTTCTCTAAAAATGCCATTGGTAATTTGATAGGAATTGCATTGAATCTTTAGATTGCCTGGGTAGTATAGTCATTTTCATAATATTCATTCTTCCAATCCAAGAACATGGTGTATTTTTCCATCTGTTTGTGTCATCTTTGATTTCTTTCATCAACATCTTATAGTTTTCAGACTACAGGTCTTTTGCCTCTTTAGGTAGGTTTATTCCTACGTATTTTATTCCTTTTGAAGTGATGGTAAATGGGATTGTTTCCTTAATTTCTCTTTCTGATCTTTCATTGCTAATGTATAGGAATGCAACAGATTTCTGTGTACTAATTTTGTATTCTGCAAATTTACCAAATTCATTGATGAGCTCTAGTAGTTTTCTGGTAGCATCTTTAGGATGTTTGCCATTGTGGCTGGAAAAGATGCTTGATATGATTTCAGTTTTCTTAAATTTATTGAGGCTTGCTTTGTGGCCCAAGATGTGATCTATCCTGGAGAATGTTCTGTGTGTACTTGAGAAGAATGTGTATTCTGCTGCTTTCAGGTGGAAGGTTCTATAAATATCAAGTCCATCTGGTCTAATGTGTCATTTAAGGCCTGTGTTTCCTTATTGATTTTCTGTCTGGATGATCTGTCCATTGATGAAAGTGGGGTGTTAAAGTCCCCCACTATTATTGTGTTACTGTTGATTCTCCTTTTATGGCTGTTAGTATTTGCCTTATATTTTGAGGTGCTCCTCTGCTGGGTGCACATATATTTACAATTGTTATATCTTCTTCTTGGATTGATCCCTGGATCATTATGTAGTGTCCTTCTTCATCTCTCATAACAGTCTTTATTTTAAAGTCTGTTTTGTCTGATATTGATACTCCAGCTTTCTTTTGATTTCTATTTGCATGGAATACCCTTTTCCACCTCCTCACTTTCAGTCTGTATGTGTCTCTAGATCTGAAGTGGGTCTTTTGTAGACAGCAAATATCCGGGTCTTGTTTTTGTATCCATTGAGCCAGTCTATGTCTTTTGGTTGGAGCATTTACTCCATTTACATTTAAGGTAATTTTCGATATGTATGTTTTTATTGCCGTTTTGTTAATTGTTTGGGATTTGCTTTTGTAGGGCTTTTTTCTTCCCTTCCTCTTTTGTTCTGTCTCTTGTGATTTGATAACTATCTTTAGTGTTGTGTTTGGATTGCTTTGTGTGTGTGTGTATCTATTGTAGATTTTTGGTTTGCAGTTCCCATGAGGTTTTGATATAGAAGTCTATATGTATACAAGATTGTTTAAGTTGCTGGTCTTCTAATTTCCAATGCATTTACAATAGCCTGTATTTGTACTCTGCTCTTCTCATGACTGCTGGTTTTGATTATCATATTTGTATGTGGATGATTTCCTACCTTTACTTTACGTTTGCCTTTACCAGTGAGCTTTCCCATTTGTAATTTTCTTGTTTTTAGTTGTGGCCTTCTTTTCTGCCTAGAGAAGTTCTTTTAGGATTTGTTGTAAAGCTGATTTGGTGGTGTTGAATTCTCTTAGCTTTTGCTTGTCTGTAAACCTTTTACTTTATCCATTGAATCTGAGCAAGAGCCTTGCTGGGTAGAGTATTCTTGGTTGTAGGTTTTTCCCTTTCATCACTTTAAATATATTGTGCCACTCCCTTCTGGCCTGCAGTGTTTCTGCTGAAAAATCAGCTGATAGTCTTATGGGGATTCCCTTGTATATTATTTGTTGCTTTTCCCTTGTTGTTAATATTTTTTCTTTGTCTTTGATTTTTGTCATTGATTAATATGTCTTGGCGTGTTCCTCCTTGGGTTTATCTTGTGTGGGACTCTGCACTTCCTGGACTTGAACGAGTGTTTACTTTCTCATGTTAGGGGAGTTTTTGGCTATAATCTCTTCAAATATTTTCTTGGGCCCTTTCTCTCTCTCTTCTCCTTCTGGGACCTCTATAATATGAATGTTGGTGTGTTTAATGTTGTCCCAGAGGTCTCTGAGACTGTTCTCATTTCTTTTCATTCCTTTTTCTTTATTCTATTCCACAGCAATGATTTCCAGCACTCTCTTCCAGCTCACTGATTAGTTCTTCTGCCTCATTTATTCTGCTTTTGATTCCTTCTAGTGTATTTTTCATTTCAGTTATTGTATTGTTCATCTCTGTTTGTTCTTTAAATTTTCTAGGTCTTTGTTAAACATTTTTTGTATTTCCTCAGTCTGTGCCTCTATTCTTTTTCCAAGATCTTGGATCATCTTTACTGTCATTACTCTGAATTCTTTTTCAGGTAGATTGCCTATCTCCACTTCACTTACTTGTTCTTCTGGGTTTTAATCTTGTTCCTTCATCTGAAACATATTTCTCTGCTGTCTCATTTTGTCTGACTTCCTGTGTTTGTGGTCTCCTTTCTGCAGGCTGCAGGTTCGTAGTTCCTCCTTCTTCTGGTGTCTGCTCTCTGGTGGCTGAGGTTGGTCCAGAGGCCTGTGTAGGCTTCCTGGTGGGAGGGACTGATGCCTGCACACTGGTGGGTGGAGTTGGGCTTGTCCCTCTGGTGGGCAGGGCTGTGTCAAAGGATATATTTTTAGGTGGCTGTGAGCTCAGTACAACTTTAGGCAGCCTGTCTGCTGATGGGTGGGGCTGTGTTCTGTCCCCCACCCCACTGGTTGTTTGGCCTGAGGCGTCCCAGCACTGGAGCCTGCAGGCTGTTGGGTGAGGCCAGGTCTTGGTGCCAAAATGGTGACCTTTAGGAGAGCTCACACCAATCAATATTCCCTGGGACCTCCACCACCAGTGTTCCTGCCCCCACAGTGAGCCACAGCCAACTGCCGCCTCCCCAGGAGACCCTCCAAGACCAGTAGGTAGGTCTAGCCCAGGCTCCTATGGAGTCACTGCTTTGTGCTGGGCCCAGTGCATGTGAAATCTTGTGTGCATCCTCCAAGAGTGGAGTCTCTTTTTCCTCCAGTCCTGTGGAGCTCCTGCACTCAAGCTCCTCTGGCCTTCCAAGTCAAATGCTCTGGGGCTCCTCCTCCTGTTGCCAGATCCTCAGGCTGGGGAGCCTGACATGGGGCTCAGAAGTCACTCCTGTGGGAGAACCTCTGCAATATAATTATTTTCCAGTTCATGGGTCGCCCACCCAGCAGGTATGGGATTTGATTATAGAGTGAAAGCACTCCTTCTCCTGTCTCATTGTGACCTCTTCTTTGTCTTTGGTAGGTAAAATACCTTTTTTGTTGATGGTTGTTCAGCAGTTGTGATTTTGGCGTTCAGTGGTTAGTTGTGATTTTGGTGTTTTCATGAGAAGAAGTGAGCGTAAGTCCTTCTACTCTGCCATCTTGACTGGAATCGAGGGGCTCTACATATATATTCTTTTTCAAGTTCTTTTCCATTATAGCTGATTACAAAGTATTGAATATAGTTCCCTGTGCAATACAGCTGGTCCTTTTTGTGTATCTATTTTATATATAGTAGTGTGTATCTGTTAATCTCAAACTCCTAATTTATCCCACCCTCCTCCCTTCCCCTTTGGTAACCATAAGTTTTTTTCTCTGTCTGTGAGTTTGTTTCTGTTTTTAAATAACTTAATTTGTACTATTTTTTAGATTCTACATATAAGTGATATCATATAATATTTGTCTTTCTCTCTGATTTTTTCACTTAGTATGATAATCTCTAGGTCCATTCATATTGCTGCAAATGGCATTATTTCATTCTTTTTTATGGCTGAGTAATATTCCATTGTATATATATGCCACATCTTTATCCATTTATCTGTTGATGGGCTTAGGTTGCTTCCACGTCTTGGCTATTGTAAATAGTGCTGCTATGAACATTGGGGTGCATGTATCTTTCTGAGTTATAGTTTCATCTTTTCTGGATATATGCCCAGGAGTGGGATTGCTGGATCATATGGTAGTTCTATTTTTAGTTATTTTAGGAACCTCCATACTGTTCTCCATAGTCGTTACACCGGTTTTCATCCCTGCCAACAGTGTAGGATGGTTCCCTTTTTTCCACACCCTCTCCAGCATTTATTATTTGTAGACTTTCTGATGATGGTACAAACTGATGTTTGAAAACCTCTTTTCAGTTCTCTTGTGTATACACCTAGGTGTGGAATTGCTGGGTCCTATGGTTAAATCCTTTACTTTCACTTTTTTTTTTTTTTTTTTTTTTTGGCAGTACGCGGGCCTCTCACTGTTGTGGCCTCTCCCATTGCGGAGCACAGGCTCCGGACGCGCAGGCTCAGCAGCCGTGGCTCACGGGCCCAGCCGCTCCGCGGCATGTGGGATCTTCCCAGACTGGGGCACGAACCCGTGTCCCCTGCATTGGCAGGTGGACTCTCAACCACTGCGCCACCAGGGAAGCCCTACTTTCACTTTTAAAATAGACCAGAATCTGTGTCCACTTCTCACCACTTCCACCACCTCAGCCCTGGCCCATCATCTCTTGCCTTGATTTCTAACTGGCCTCCCTGCTTTCACCTCTGTGCTCCACATACCTTGTATGCTCCACATACCTTTAGACATGGAAAAGGCCCTTACCATTCCTTTACTCGTAACACTCCAGCGATCCCCCATTTCTCTCAATGAAAAAGTGAAAGTCCTTCTAATGGTCTCTAAGGACACTTGCCCATGATCTCTCTGACCTCGTCTTCTCCTCCTCTCTCTCTCTTGCTCACTCAGCTCCAGCCTCTGTGCTGTTTCTTGAACATGCCAGGTGCACATTCATCTCGGAGCCTTTATACAGGCAAGCGCTCTGCCTGGAGTGTGCTTCCCTGAAGGTATCTTCTGGCTGTCTCACTCTTCCCTTTTTCAAGTCTTGCTCAGATGTTGCCTCCAATAAGGCCAACTTCATGTTTAACCCCTGCCTGTTCCCACCCCCAGCGATCCCAAGTCCCCTTCCTCCACTCATGCCCCCACCCCCAAAACAGTTACCACGCTTGAACATATGTCTCATTTGGGCATTTATTACATTTATTGTTTATTGTCTGTCTCCCTCACTGAGAATGTAAGCTCCATCAGGACATGGAGTTAAAAAATCTGTTTCATTCACTGATGTCTCCCCAGGCCTGGCACAAAATAGGTGCTCAATAAGTATCCATGGAGTGGATGAACAAACACTGACTATTATGTGGCAAAAGCCACCCTGAGTAGTGTGTGTGACAGAGGAACTACCTGTACCTGCTTGAGAAGATGCTTCTGAAGGGGCTGAGTAAGGTCTACCCACCTCCTGCCCTGGGACTGCTATGAGGGGTTTAATGCTGACATCACTACTAAACATACAGGCCTAGAAGACTCTCTAATGAGAGGGACTCTGGAATCCACAGTGTGTCCATCAGCCTTAGGCACAAACAAGTTCCTTGAATGACATGGCAAGTACACGTATTAGCGATAGCCCATTTAAGAGTCATTTAACATCAATAATCATCAGAAAGATGCAAATAAAAGCCACAGTGAGATAGTACCACACACCTGTCAGAATCACTGTCACCAAAAAGACAAGAAACAGTAAGTGTTGGTGAAGATGTGGAGAAAAGGGACCTCTCGTGCAGTGTTGTTGGGAATGTGAATTGGTGTAGCCACTATGGAAAACAGTATGGAGGGTCCTCAAAAATTAAAAATACAACTACCATATGATCCAGAAATTCCACTCCTGGGTATTTATCCAAAGAAAACACTAATTTGAAAAGATATATGCAACCCCATGTTCATTGTAGCATTATTTACAATAGCCAACATATGGAACCTAAGTGTCCATGGACAGAGGAATGGATAAAGAAGCTGTGGTATATATACATATATAATGGAACATTACTCAGCTATAAAAAAGAGTGAAATCTTGCCATTTGTGACAACATGGATGGACCTGGAGGAGATTCTAAGTGAAAGAAGTTACAGAAAGACAAATAACATATGTTTTCACTTAAATGTGGACTCTAAAAAACAAAACTAATGAACAAATGTAACAAAACAAACAGACTCAGATACAGAGGACAAACAGTTGGTTGCCAGAGGGGAGGTGGGTTGGGAAATGGGCTAAATAGGTGAAGGGGATTAAAAGCTACAACTACCAGTTATAAATAGGTCACAGGGATGTAATGTACAACTCAGGGAATATAGTCAGTAGTACTGTAATAACTTTTGTGCATAATCTATAAAAATATTGAATCACTATCTTATACACCTGAAGCTAATGTAATATTGTACGTCAACTATACATCAATAGAAAACATCATTTAAGAATACAGGTTTGAAATTGCCTTAAAAAGTGTGTCAGCATCAAGCAGACAGAAGCCTCGCTTTAGTCTAGCAATGATCATATATCCACAGAGCACCTCTGTGCAAAGTAGGTGGTGAATGCTGTGCAGTGCGGTTACCAAACTTCGGGTATTCGTGGTTACCCGTCATGATCACCTGTCGTGGTTGTTTTGCCATATCCAGGGATCACCTGTACTTGTTTTGCTTTGTCTACTTAAGCAAATCCATTATAAAAAAGAAACTTTCTGTCACTACCGTAAGTGGGAGAGCACCCTCACTTGATGCAAACAGAAACTAACTGTAAAATTAAAACAAAACAACGCAATTAAGCTGGAGCATGATTTTGTTACCTGCTACCAGGTGAGTCTTAGACCTGCTCTCTCTGTTAAAAAGGGAGATGAGAAGTGTTAATGAGGTGTTACATATACACCAGCATCAAGTGGAGGCTTTCTCCTCTGCCGAATTGAGAGAATAAAAAGATCACTGAAGAGAAACTAACTTTCCCCATCTGTGTTTTCATGTTATTTAATACCTCATCTGAACAACATATAAACTCATCCCATCTTTCACCAGGGATATGGAGGGAATCCCAAGAAAGGCAAGAGAGAGGTCTTTGCCCTGAACAGACTCTCCCCAGTGTGATCTTTCCCCTGCAGGGATCCCTCCCTAGTCTCCAGGAGATGATGTTAAGAACCTCCTGCCTTTGGGACCAGACATTTTAATGGCTGCTCCCATGAACAGTAATAGTTCATGCCATCTATCTGTTCTATCTTTAATTTTTTTTTTTTTTGCGGTACGCGGGCCTCTCACTGCTGTGGCCTCTCCCGTTGCGGAGCACAGGCTCCGGACACGCAGGCTCAGCGGCCATGGCTCACGGGCCCAGCCGCTCCGCGGCATGTGGGATCCTCCTGGACCGGGGCACGAACCCGTGTCCTCTGCATCGGCAGGCGGACTCTCAACCACTGTGCCACCAGGGAAGCCCCAATCTGTTCTATCTTTCTAAGTTTCTAACATGGCTTGGTTTCCAAGTCTAACTCTCTTCTGAAATGTTTCTTCAAGTTGCTTGTCTCCTCCATCCTGCAGAAGGCACTTCTAGCACCACACAAACACCCCTCCTCCTTTCAAAGTCACTGGCTGTCTCAGG
Organism: Mesoplodon densirostris; assembly: GCF_025265405.1. Classification (NCBI taxonomy): domain Eukaryota; kingdom Metazoa; phylum Chordata; class Mammalia; order Artiodactyla; family Ziphiidae; genus Mesoplodon; species Mesoplodon densirostris. The sequence goes on from NC_082663.1 coordinate 165,951,566, forward strand.
TGACAGCCTCCCTAAACAGTCTGTCGAGAAGGAGTCCGTGAGGTAGGAGTGGCGATGTGGCCCCTCCTAGTAGCCCGTCACTCCCCCGCCTCATGTTCTTCACAGCACGGGCAGCTGAAGCCCGTGCGCTCTCTCTAACACACACTGTCCGCACAGCAGCCTAGGTGGTAAGTGCAGAGAGAGAAGAGAGTAAAGCAAGAAGGAGGTTGGGCCTCCCTCCTCACTTAGGGAAATCAAACTCCACAAAATCCGACTTCACGCTCAGGTGTGCCTGGGGGTCTGTAAGCCCAGAGAACAGCCGGGGAGAAGCCAACCCGAGTCATCGTGGGTGACATGTGGGAGGTTTGCTTAACTCCAAATTCGGGGTTTCAGATTTGCCAAAGCAATGCCACTCAGAGCAGAGTTGGGATCTGTTTCAGGGTGGAGCTGGAGACCCCTGGGAACCCCAGAGAATTACACAAAGGTGGTAATTTCACTCCTCACCTACACACTCCCCGCCTCCAAGTGCATAGCTGCTTATAAGTAACAAATGCATTCCTACCATCGATAAGCCTTTGCCCAGGGCTAGGGACCTTATGTGTCATGATTCACTTACTTTTCACAGCGCTACAGGGTGAGTGCTTTTACTGGCACGATGCTGCCAGTGAAGAAACTAAGGCTCAGAAAGTTGAAGACATTTGTAGGGGTCACGCAGCAAGTGATTGGCAAGGCCAGAATTGGTGTCTGGAGACGTATTCAGGTTCTAATATCAGAAGGAACCGGCTTGAGGACGGGCCAGGCTTGGGCCTGAGCACAGGTCTTGGTTTGCCCAGGACTGAGGAGTTTCCTGGGACTCGCTGTCACTGGAAAAGCCCAGGGCACTGCAGGCTGTTGGGGAGAGGGTCTGTATCTCTCAGTCTGTCTTTTATATCCTTTCCTCTAGTATCTTTCGTATCACAGATATATCAATCATCAATATATTACCTTAAACAATAACTGGTAAAACGGGTGCAGCTTTAGAGCCCGTGAGTGGGAAAGGAATCACTTCTTGCCCTCCCTTACCCCCGCTTGGTAGTTACAGCTGTGTCCAGCCCAGATGTCTTTGAGCTCCTAACGGGTATTCTCTGCTGCTCTCCTTTGTGCCAGCATTTTGGGGGAGGAAACAGCCTCCTCCAGCCTCAGGAGCTGTCTCTTGCATTCAGAGAGCTCTGTTTCCAAACAGCAAAGATTCTCTTGAGCACCAGAGAGTAGTTCTGTTCACTGTGCTCCTGCCGACTACATCTTAATTCCTTCTTAAATTGTGAGCTGCAAGTTCAGCCACTCTGCTCACCTCCTACAATGCAAATCAAGACGCATATAGATGGGTTTACAGATTAGCCAACATCCGAATGGCGGAGAATGATTTGGTGTTCTCTTCTGGAGTGCAGTCTCCAGGGCTCATCTCACGTTGAGCGGCAGCAGGTGTGGGCTTGTGCCTGGTCCTGCTCTCTTCACCCAGCCCCTCTTACTTTGCTTTGACTGCAGACATCAGCTCTATGCATGTAGCTTCTCTAACATTACCTTTTATTTTAGACTCTTTCTAATGTTTTCTGGATTCACTTTTGTTGGACTTAGTTCAACTTGATTTGATGCCCATTTATTGAGTCTCCATGAAGCACTGGAATGAGGAAAGCCGTCTTGCTATTCAGAAAACTCTAATTTCTCTTTGTCTCTTCAGGAGAACCAGGAGAGTAACTGAGGGGGTCAGTGAGGCACACGGTGCTCTGCGAGTGATTTTGTTTGGGTCTTGGCAGCTGTAGGTGTGTGTTCATCCCACGCTGAGGACTTTCTTTTTATTTGCCTCTGGCCGATTCACCCCTAAGGTATCCAGTGCCAAGCCAGGCTCTGGGAAGCACATTCTTGCAGGGCGGGGCCTTCTTCTCCTATGGCTGAGATAGACATGGGCTGCCTCCCCATTCACATTGTTTCCTTTGTCTGGAATATGCTTCCTCTTCCTCCCCCACTTCATAATGGCCTCTGCTCAAATGCCACCTATCTGTGAGTGCCCTAAATAGACAAGACACTTCCCACCACTCTCTAACTCTTTACCTATTTCATTTATCTTCCCTGCTTTATCATTATCTGAAACTATATACATATGGGTATGTACTTTCCTGAGAGGTCCTTTAATTTGAAACTACAGTGAACTGGGGGGGGGGAACAAACCCTGCCAAGCCCTGGGGAAGAGAGGACGCCCTGGCAGAGTAGCATGGCAGGGCCTCCTGACGAGGCACACTGGGGAGACCAGGAGGGAACTAGCTTGGCCAAAACTCCTGCACTCCAAAGGCAGCAGCTGCTTCGGTTGTAGGAGGATGCTGGGTTCAACTTCAAAGGCTCTGGAACTTGTCAGTGAGGCATAGCAGGGCCACAAGTTGACCTTTAGGGTCATCTATTTCTTTCTGCAACATGGAGCACTGAGGGCAGCACTGTGTTCCAAGGAGCTGCTGCTTTCTTTCCAATCTTGGGGGTGGACAAGTGATCCCTGGCCACCTGAGGGTAGGGACCCCTTGGGCTTGATGCTTCCCTGGCTCATGGCCAAGAGCTGTGAGTTTCCTGGAACTTGGAGGGGGCTTGGAATTGGGGTCCCCATTGTTACTCCTCTACAATGCATGTACAGGTGAGATGGCTCCAGGTTCCTTGCTGAAAGTTGATATTTTTCCTCCCATCCATCCATCCATCCATCCATCCATCCATCCATCCATCCAGATTTCCTTGCTTATCTCCCTGAAGATAGGGACTCTATCTTGCTCTCCACTGCATCTCTAGTACTTATGTATTAGATGAAAATATCCGTGAATAGGTGGATGGATGGAGATGGATGGAAATAGATGGATAGGGACCCCCCTCCTTTTACCAGTTTCTCACTTATCATGAGGAAGTAGATTATTTGCCCTCCTTGGCCCCTCTATCCACACCCATCTCCAAGCTTCCTTTGTCCTTTTGACTTTTGCTTATAGTCTTTCTTCAGCCTTGAGCTCATTTCTGCCAAACAAGATCCCCCTCATCCTTCAGGCCCAGTTTGACACGGGGCTCTTCTGTACTATGTCAAAATTTTCAAATCTGAAGTCATCTGCATGTGTGCCTCACACACACACACACACACACACACACACACACACACACACACACACACCACTTTGAGAGAAGAGTGTTTGTCTTGCTTATCATTGTATCCCCAGAATGTAGCATGCTGGCCCACTATAAATGCTTGTTAAATAAATAACTGAACAAACACCTATATGGTAGCACAGACTTAATTCTGCTTTGCATTATCATTGGTTATTTGTATTTGTATCTCACCAGCCTGGTTGTGAGGTCAGGAACTGGGTCACAGTCATTTCAGTACCTATTCTCATTCATTGCTTCACTAGTAATGGTGATGTTAATAACATGAGCAGATACCCTTTTGTGAACATCCTCGGTCTAAGTGCCAGGCACTAAACTTTACCTACATAAGTTCATCTCCTTACGATCACTCGGTGAGATGATTCTGTTAGTGCCCTTTTGCAGAGAAGGAAACTACAGCTCAGAGATACTGGACAACTAGCCCAAGGTCCTTTAGCTTATAAATAGAAGAGAGAGAATTTGAATCAGTTACTTCTGAGACCAGAGTCCCATCCTTTCCCCCTTCATAAGGCTGCTTTCCTCTTTTGGGGTAGTAAGGGCTCTTGTAAAAGTTATTTCAATTGAATGGACTTGAAAGTGGTCAGGACATGTTCAAATAAGACCTGATGATTGCTCTGTACTGCTGACACTTGACTGCTCTAGATCCTGTACTGCCGGTATACACAGCCCTTCAGGATTCTCCTAGCATCAGACATAAGACCTTGTTTTGAAATCCCCGGCAGTCTACTGGGACCACCACCCCACGGGGAGCCACTGCCAAACTGAGGTGGCCAGGTCCTCACCTGTCACGTAGTTCTTCAAATCCAGCTCATTGCTGAGAGGATTGTTGCTCTTGAACATATACAGGTTAAAGGGGGCCGGCTCCTTGCCCACATTTTTCCACATGGTATAGTCCGGAGAGGTCCATCGTCCCGCCAGCACGTCATAATCACGCTGCGTGAAGTGGACCAGCTTGGTCAGGGGATCGTAGAGTCCCCCATGGAAGCCAATGACCATCTGGAAGTCAGGGTTGGAGTCGTAATAAATCTCCCCGTAGGCGGTGTACTGCAGCTGCTTGATCATGAGACCATTGATGCTGAACACAGCCAGGGGAGTCCCTGTGTTATCTGAGGCAACATAGTACTCCTCCCCACTGCTGCTCTCCATGGCAAAGAGGTGACCTTGGAGGTCATAGTAGAGCGAGGTTATCTCCGAGTTGGAGTGATTATAGACATGGGTGATGCGAGTCGGGTTGTGGAGGTCAGAGTAGAAATATTGCAGATGATGGCCCAGGTTGGTCTTGTAGGAAGCCCGGCGCCCCACGCCATCATAGCGGTACTGGACACTCCAGCCACTGGCCTTGTTGTAGGCTCTCGTTAGAAGGCCCTTGGAGTTGTACTCAAAGATGTCAGCCCCTCGCTGGCACAGATAGCCATCGTCGTCAATTTTGTACTGCACGTCACCGAGCCTGGTTATCCGATCTCGGAGGTCGTAGCGCAAGGGCATGAGGCGCACGCTGTTCCCCGGGTTCAGCAAGTGGAGGTTCCCATTGAGGTCGTAGCTGTAGCGCCAGGTCGGGCGGTCATTGACGGCCACGCTCTGGAGCTGCCCATCCCCATCATAGTCATAGGTGTACTTAGTGGTGTTGGCATAGGGCCCCAGTTTCAGCTCCCTCTTGATTACCCTGCCCATGCTGTCATACTGCACCGTCATCCAGTACATGAGGGACCGGAACATCTCGTACTGGACTTCCTTGATCCGCCCGTGGGTGTCAAAGTGCTTGCTGAGGGTCATCACAGCCGTGGTGATGATCTGGTTGATATCATAGTAGATGACTCCGAACTTGCCAAAGTGCTCCACTTTGCCAGAAATCTCATCGTAGCGGTAGAGGTCAACAGGAAGGGGAGTCTCACTTATGACCGGCTTGATGCTTGCGATCCGGAAGCTGTTGTCGTGATAGGTGTATTCAAACCTGGCGTTGACCATGCCTTCCTCAGAGAACCTGTAGATTTGCTTGTCCACAAGTGGGCCAATCTTCCGGTACCTGATGGTGCAGGAGAAGCCCCCACTTTGGAGGCTGACCATTTTTAAGACACCGGTGGTCTCATCATACCCGAAAGTGATGGCAGTACTGTCATAGACAATCTCTGATAGCTTGGAGAGTTTCCCATACTTGTAGAATACCTGGCGCCCAGTGCCTAAAAAGGATGTCTTTAGGATGCGGCCGTCATCACTGTAGTCAAAGATGACCGAAGCGTTGCTTTCAGGCGGGTTGTAAGTGTTGCGGATGTAGCCAATGGAGGTGTGGGTGGACATGCTGTGCCGGGCAACACTGGGCATGGTGACGGCGTGGAGGCGTTCAGAGGAGTCGTACTCGAATATGTACTGACGCTGACTCTGAAGCAGGAGGACCATGGACTGGAGGAAGGAAAGGGGAAGGGAACACATGAGTTGGCCATTTAGGACCAAGTGCTCAAATGGACAGAATTTATTCCATTTCCCTAAATGGCAATTCAAAAGCTGTGAAGGATGGGGAAATTTAGACCAGAGATTATGGGTAAATTGATTTCATCGGGCATGCTACTCTACGGATCATGGTGGCTACTTGGGAGAATGCTCCCCAAACTTTCACGTGCATGTGAAATACCCAGGGATCTGGTTAAAAGGCAAATTCTGATTCAGTAGTTCGGTGGGGGAGGGTGGTGGAGAGGTGGCCTGAGAATCTACTTTTGGAACAAACTCCCAGGTGATGCTGATGTTGCTTGGACCATAACTTTGAGTTGCAAGGGGTTTGAAGGACTGAGGTGAGAGGCACTGAGTTTGCCTCCAGGTTCAATGACAAGAAATCCTGAGACTGGTTAGAAATGACTGCTGCTGGCCCAGCAGGGGACAGGTGTGATACACATACTATGTTTGGGAACCACTGATTAAATCTAAGGAGAAACCACATCCTCCATTTAGAAGCTACCGAAAAGATTAAGTAACCCAGAATCATTGATTGTTTGGGGAAAGAATGGCCTCAAACTTGAAGCCGTGGAGAGATTCTTGCCTCCCCTGGTCAACCATTGTAGCATCTTATGGTGTAATGAGAACAGTATTCAGAAGGGATCGAAGAGACATCAGCCCCTTTACAGAGGAGGTAACAGCTCTATCTGCAGGTGACCGCTGTCGTGGAGAGGCAAGAAAGGAAGAAATGGAAATGGGCTTGTGTGGACGTGAGTCCAGATGAGAGGCCCAGGCCGAGCAAGCCCCTGTCTGATGACTAGATAACCAGGGCAGCCTTTAAAAGTCTTGACTCGTGCCCTGAAGGCATCTCTTTTTACCGCTGCTACAACTGGACCTTTTCTGACGCGGAGACCTGAGTCTGCCGCTTGCAGACACAGGAAAATATATAGCAAGAATCCATTGGCTGGTTCAGCCAATAGGCCAAGTAGGGGAGGGTGCTGGTCTGCGTGCTCGGGTTTTACTTTAGGCAGAATTCCCTACCCTGATGGCTCAATTTCGGGCAAGGCAGAAATGAATCACTGCATTTCCAGTTCATAAGGAGTGATTAGCCACACTGCCAGTGGGATAATTCTGTCCATTTCAACAGCACTGTTATTTTGGGGTAAAAATCAGACAATCCACCCTTTTTGCCATTCCTGAGTGTCTAGAACTTTTTTTTGCTTTTAATGGTAATAGTGCTGGGCTACAAATAACATTTTCCTTCAGATTTCCTCCCTCCCAGAGGGTGAGAGTGCGTGGGGAGCCCTGGTAGAGTCAAAGTGAAGATGTTACAATGTCTTATGGCAAAGCCTATCAGGTCAGCTTAAACAGAGAAGCATGAATGAGAGAGAGAGCTAGCCCCAGACGAGCGAGGGCAGCACATCCACCCACCTTGTCAAGGTAGGAATAGCTCCACACTTTCCCGTCGGCAAACATGCGGGACACGATCCGGCCTTGCTTGTCGATGTCTGTCCTCTCGCTCATGGCCCCACGCTGAAGGCCAGCCAAGCGCCCATTGAAGAAATAGGAGACGTTGACAGCTGCCAGCCCACTGCTGGGGAGCCAGAGGAAGGGACGGCCCACCTGGTCATAAATGATCCTCAGGGTGAACTTCCGGTGATCATCGTAGATCTTCTCTGTCCGAATATTCCGGTCATAGTCAATGGACAAGAGATTTCTTCCGTGGACCTAGGAAAACACAACGGGCCTGCTCTGAAAGACATCACCGGGGCATGTTAGCTCAGGCTTCTATGGAGGACACAGCTGGCGTGGCCAGGGCCTGTGTATGCGCTGGAAAAAGAAATACCCTTGAAGTTATTTAGAGGAGTGCTTTCTAAACTCCTTCACGTCATAGTACACATAGGAAGTGGTCATTTCTGTAGGGTGCACTAGAATATAGCAAGGCTGCTAATGGCCAGAGATGACTGATCTGGGCATGGCTGCCATGAGCAGTTAGGTAGGCTGGGCACTGCACAGTTACAGGGGTGCCATCGTGTTGTAGAGAGTGTGAACGGGAAAAACTGGGCAGTGCACAAATTACATAGCCATACACAATAGCCCTGGGCCCTGGGGTTCTAACTGTCCTGCCTGGCCACCCTGGGAAGCAAGAGGATTTGTATATATTTGTATATATTTGTGTCAAATGATGAAGAGACTGTAAGGGACCCTAGAGGGTTCCACCCTGCGGCTTTGGAGGAGACAAGGGATAATTCTAACACGACAGGCACCTGTTATATTGGGGAGCAGCATTGTACCCAGGTAAAGAACTACATTTCACAGCTTCCTTTGGAGACTGCGGTGGCTAAAGTGATTTAAGTAGTAGTTGTTGGCTGGGTCTTCTGGGAACCTTAAAGGAAGCAGACTTAGCTAAGAAGTAGGCACCCTTTTGTTCTTCCCACTTTCCTTCTTTTCTTAGGTGGAATGTGGATGTGACCACCGGTGCTCCAGTATTCACTTTGTGAATATGGGGTGACATTGAGGATGTTAAACCTCAAAGATAATGGTTCATCCAGAGAAAAAGTCTAGATCCCTGTCAACATAGGTGTCTTCAAGATGACCTAGGTCATCTGTACCAGCCATGAATTGCTTCCCGCTAGACTCCTTTTAGATCATAAAAAATAATAAGCCTGTATCTTGTATAAGATACTGTTATTTCTCATTTCTGTTACCAGCAGTTGAAACTAATCTAAACTGATAAACCCTTGATGCTTTGACAGGTACTGTGCTAGGTACTTTACATATCTGATCCCAGTTTAATTCTCACAACGTAGGTAGAAATTATTTTATATATGGGCAATTACCCTCAGAGGCAGAGGCAGGATTTGAACCCAGGACCACCTGATTCCCCAAACCATTGCTGTTTTCATGGAGTCATCCCAGAAAAAAGGGGACAGAACATGTGAGATAAACGTTTAGAAAAAAAAAAAAAGCTAAGGCATGGAAAGAGAATAAAGGTGGTGAGTTCTTGGGATTATAACGAAATCCAGGTTCAAGTGGAAGAGTCATATCATCAAACCTGCGGTAATTGGGAAGAATCGTCAAGAAAGCAAAGAGTGCGTGTGGTAGGATATTTTCAACAGGCCCCAAAGTTAATGCTGTCAGAATCACTGAAGATGTTGAAGATATGGTCTAGAGTTCCAGAGCAGACCACAAGCTGGCGTCAGAAAGATCACTTCCTCTGGAAACACAAGTTTGGACATACTGGGTTGCTTCATTTGGGACAACAGCAGAAGGCCACCAAGATTCTTAATCCTATGTGTTTTAGAGTTTCAGTTCAAGACCTCGTTAACATTTTATTAGGCAGAATGAATACTGTGACAACAATGAGGAAGGATTTTTAGGATTTCCCCCACCATGCCTATGCATATCCCACCTCCTTGGCCATCCTTCTATTCTTCTATCCCTTTGCTTATTCTTTTCCCTTTTGCTTCTCTTTGCTGATAGCATACATCCCCCAGTGCATTTATTATTTATTGAACGTTAAATCTCTGCTCCTGTCAGGCATGGTGCCTGCTCTGGAATGCAAGGATGAGCAACACCAACAAAGCAACACGTCCCAAGAACTTACGATGGGCTTAGTGTGTTCTCAGCACTGCCCAGGTTTTATCTTGTTTAATCCTCACAACACTCCCAGGCAAGCACTATTATCCCCATTTTACATGCAAGGCACAGACAGGTTTAAGTGCCCTGCTCAAGCTTACACAAATAGTAAGTGGTGGAGCCAGGGTCCTAATCCTGAGCTCACTGTCTTCACCTCTAGGCTGTACCACCCTCTCCATCAGACATGAAATTCTAAACTACCTGGGATACTCTCTAAAGCATGGCTGCAGGGCTGACTCCACAGCTGCTGAATCAGCCCCCCAGGGAATAGGAGCTGGGTGATTCCGAAGCATACTATTGGTTAAAATACACTTAGTGTGATATAAGGCCTTATCTTCAGTTACCTAGGGGAGACCAACAGACAAATCATATATCCGTAATATAATCGTGGGTGTATGTACGTATGTGTATGTATTTATAGTGCTATAACATGTATTCATCGGAGATGCTAACATGTAAATCAAATATACAAGCATGATTATCATTATAACAACTATATTAGTATGTGAAGGTGCTAAGAATGCAGAAAAAACAGCATAGCGGGCAAGCACAGAAGATGGGTCCCCAACCTCAGACTGCTACCATTTAGGTTTGTCACTATTACTTAAAGCTATCGAGGCCTTTTGTCTCTTGGCCCAGGTGTACCAACCATAAAAAAGTAATAGGTGCTAATCATTAGCCATTGATGATTTAGGGTGGGATTTTATTTCCAAATTCATCATGTCCCTGGGAATGGGATTTTGTTATAGCGCTGATTTGAGCTAACTCCCCCCCCCCGATTTTAATGAAATAATTGACATACATCATTGCATAAGTTTAAGGTGTACAGCATAATAATTTGACTTACATATATGATGAAATGATTACCACATTAAGTTTGGTTAACATTCATCATCTCATATAGATATGAAAGAAAAAAGAAAAAGGAAAAAACACAAGATTTACTGTCCTCACAACTTTTTTTTTTTTTTTTTTTTTTTTTTTTTTTTGCGGTACGCGGGCCTCTCACTGTTGTGGCCTCTCCCGTTGCAGAGCACAGGCTCCGGACGTGCAGGCTCAGCGGCCGTGGCTCACGGGCCCAGCCGCTCCGCGGCATGTGGGATCCTCCTGAACCGGGGCATGAACCCGTGTCCCCTGCATCGGCAGGTGGACTCTCAACCACTGCGCCACCAGGGAAGCCCCTCACAACTTTTTTTTTTTTTTTTTTTTTTTGGTGGTACGCGGGCCTCTCACTGTTGTGGCCTCTCCCGTTGTGGAGCACAGGCTCCAGACGCACAGGCTCAGCGGCCATGGCTCACAGGCCCAGCCGCTCCGCGGCATGTGGGATCTTCCCGGACGGGAGCACGAACCCGTGTCCCCTGCATCGGCAGGCGGACTCTCAACCACTGCGCCACCAGGGAAGCCCCCTCACAACTTTTTTAATCAATGATTTTTATGTTTATTTTGAAAGTTAAGATAAAATTGACATGCAATATTATATTAGTTTCAGGTGTACAACATAGTGATTCAATATTGTATCTATTGTGAAATGATCACCATAATAAGACTAGTTAACATCAGTCACCGTACGTAGCTGTGAAATTTTTTTCTTGTGAGAACTTTTAAGATCTACTCTCTTAGCAACTTTCAGATACACAATACACTATTAACTATAAGGGCCATGCTGTACATTACAACCCCATTACTCATTTATTTTGTAACTGGAAACTTGTGCCTTTTGACTCTCTTTTTCCATTGTGCCCACCCCCACTCCTCACCTCTGTCAACCACCAATCTGTTCTCAGTACCTATGATCTTGTTTTTTTTTCTTCTTTTTAAAGATTCCACATGTAAGTGAGATCATATGGCATTTGTCTTTCTCTAACTTATTTCACTTAGTATAATGCCCTCAAGGTTCATCCATATCACAAATGGCAATATTTCATTCTTTTTTTTGGCAGAATAATATTCCATTCGTGTGTGTGTGTGTATGTATATTACATATATATATATATATATATATCACATCTTCTTTACCCATTCATCCATTGATGGACACTTACATTGCTTTCATGTCTTGGCTATTGTAAATAATGCTGCAGTGAACACTGGGGTGCATATCTTTTTGAGTTAGTGTTTTCATTTTCTTCATATGTATGTCCAGAAATGGAATTGCTGGCTCATATGGTAGTTCTATTTTTTAATTTTTTGAGGATATCCCATACTGCTCTCCATAGTGGCTGCACCAATTTACATTCCCACCAATGGTGCACAAGGATTCCCTTTTCTCCACATCCTTCCCAACACTTGTTATTTGTCTTTTTGATAATAGCCATTCTAACAGGTGTGAGATAATATCTCATTATGGTTTGATTTGCACATCCCTAGGGATCAGTAATGTTGAGCACCTTTTCATGGATCTGTTGGCTATCTGTATGTCTTCTTTGGAAAAATGTCTATACAGGTCCTATTTTTTAGTTGAATTGCTTTTTTTTTAGTATATCTATTTATTTTTATTATTTATTTATTTTTGGCTGTGTTGGGTCTTAGTTGTGGCACGTGGGATCTTTCATTGCATCGCATGGGCTCTTCGTTGTGTCGTGTAGGCTGCTCTCTAGCTGTGGCGTGCGGGTTTTCTCTCTATAGTTGTGGCGCACAGGCTCCAGAGCATATGGGCTCTGTAGTTGTGGTGTGCAGGCTCCAGAGGGTGTGGGCTCTGTAGTTTGTGGCACATGGGCTCTCTAGTCGAGGTGTGTGGGCTTAGTTGCCCCGCAGCAAGTGGGATCTTAGTTCCCCGACCAGGGTTCGAACCCACATCCTCTGCATTGGAAAGTGGATTCTTTACCATTGTACCACCAGGGAAGTCCCTTAGTTGAATTGGGTTTTTTTCTTTTTTGCCTGTGTCAGGTCTTTGCTGCTGCATGTGGGCTTTCTCTAGTTGTGGTGAGCAGGGGCTACTCTTCGTTGTGGTGTGTGGGCTTCTCATTGCAGTGGCTTCTCTTGTTGCGGAGCAAGGATGAGCAACACCTAGGCGCATGGGCTTCAGTAGTTGCAGCATGCGGGCTCAGTAGTTGCAGCACATGGGCCCCAGAGAGCATGGGCTTAAGTAGTTGCAGTGCATGGGCTCAGTAGTTGCAGTGCATGGGCTCTAGAGTGCACGAACTTCAGTAGTTGTGGCTCACGGGTTCTAGAGTGCAGGCTCAGTAGTTATGCCCCATGGGCTTAGTTGCTCCGCAGCATGTGGGATCTTCCCAGACCAGGGATCGAACCCATGTCCCCTGCATTGGCAGGCAGATTCTTAACCACTGCATCACCAGGGAAGTCCCTTAGTTGAATTGGTTTAAAAAAAATTTTTTTTTTGCTGTTGAGTTGTACGAGTTCTTTTTATATTTTAGATATTAACCCTTTATCAGATATATGATTTGTAAATATTAAAAAACATTATAATGAAAAGGCTGCCTTTTCATCTTGTGGATGGTTTCCTTTGCTGTGTAAGCATTTTAATAGTCCCACTTATTGGTTTTCACTTTTATTGCCTTTGCTTTTATGTCAAATCCAAAAAATCATTGTCGAGACTAATGTCAAGGAACCTACGCTTTTTCTTGGAGTTTTATGGTTCCAGGTCTTATGTTCAAGTTTTTAATCCATTTGAGTTAATTTTTGTGCATGGTATAAGATAGTGGTACAGTTCCATTCTTTTGTATGGGGCTGTCAGGTTTTCCCAGCACCACTTGTTGAAGAGAGTGTCCTTTCTCCATTTTATATTCTTGGCTCCTTTGCTGTAAATTAATTGACCATACATGTGTGGGTTTATTTCTGGGCTCTCAGTTCTGTTCCATTGGTCTTTGTGTCTATTTTTATTCCAGTACCATATTGTTTTGATTACTATAGCTTTGCAATAGAGTTTGAAATCAGGGATCATGATGCCTTCAGCTTTGTTGTTGTTTTTTTTTTTTTAATGAAACAAATTAAAAAAAATAAATTTATTTATTTATTTTTGGTGTGTTGGGTCTTTGTTGCTGCTTGTGGGCTTTCTCTAGTTGCGGTGAGCGGGGGCTACTCTTCGTTGTGGTGTGCGGGCTTCTCATTGCAGTGGCTTCTCTTGTTGCAGAGCACGAGCTCTAGGCATGCGGGCTTCAGTAGTTGTGGCGCATGGGTTTAGTTGCTCCATGGCATGTGGGATCTTCCCGGACCAGGGCTTGAACCCGCGTCCCCTGAATTGGCAGGTGGATTCTTAACCACTGTGCCACCAGGGAAGCCCCAATGAAACAAATTTTTAATTTCAATTTTATATTTACAAAAAGACAAAGAGAATAGGGAGTGGGGAGGCAGGAATGATGCTGGTCACCTCCCACCCCCCCAGAGTGCAGCGAGAGGCCACAGCCAACAGAATGGGTCAGACTGCTCTCCCCTGCCATTACTGATAACAGCAATGGACCAAAGGCTTCACTTAACAAGGTCAGTCTGTTTGGGGAGAGTCAGACGATCTGTCCAGTCCGTGTGCATGAGGAGGAAGTCCCAAGTCAGTCTATTGAGGCCTTGGCTCTCCATAGGCTGGGGCCCTTCTCTTGGAAGTTCTGGGCCGCCCTCTCCAGGGCACATAGGGGCCACAGGGACGATGCCAGGGAAAACCCCTATGGACCACAGGGGCCTGCTGCTGATAACAGGGTCGGGGGAAGGGAGGCCTAGGTGGCTGGGGACTAAACATAAAGTCAACTTTGAAGGCAAATTCTGTCTGGGTAGTTTGGGGGAATATCTGAATGGAAATGGTTTAAGGAGAATTGATTCAATTGGAAAGGATGGTCTGAAGAAAAATGGGCATCTTGGGGACAGACTAGGAATGGGGGTGTCACCTCGTGAAAGGGGATGGGACAGGGTTGTGGGGGCAGGAGTGGGAACTGGGGTGGGCGGGGAGATGGTGTGGGGGGCAGGGGGCAGCACCCAGGCAGAGGCAGGGGTCGGGGCAGAGGAGGGAAGGCTGGTTGATCTTTGCAGCCCCCCTTTGAGAGGGGGCTGCCTCTCAAGTCTCTTGCCAGGTCCTCCCCTGGCAGGGCCATCCTTGATGAACTTGCCCACTGGGTTGCGCTGGGGCAGCTCCACCCGCCAGGTGTCGGCCACGTGGGCCAGCAGAAGCGGGGAGAGTTGTTGGTGCACACGCTCGTTCCAGTGCACTCCGTCGGAGCCGTGCTTTTGGGCCTCGTCAGAGCTGTAGAAGTTAGCTTCAATCATGTTGGTTTTCAGGGTGGAGGCTGCGGGTCGCAGCTCCAGCGGGAGGAAGCCACTGGTGATGTTGTCGCCCACGGGCATGGCCATGTTCCAAACCAGGAGGCACGACTGGGGCAGCACCTGGCACAGGCGCCCAAATAGGCTCTCCAGGTTCTGCAGGTAGTTCGGCCAGGAGTCCTCCCCATACCTGGTGAGGTCCCAGAGGCAGGAGCTCATGATGACCAGGTTCGGGTTGTGCTCACTCGAATGCAGCTCCTCTAGGATGGCTTCGAGGTAGTCGCACGTCAGGAGCACACGTGCGTCAGGAAGTAGAAGTGCACCAGGTGCTGGCCAGAGCCGAACTGGCGCACCTCGCGGTAGTGGGTGCCATTAGGCATGCGGCCCTGCTTGCCCCCCTGCACCAGCTCATCCTGCTCGAAGCCGTACTCTCCCTTGGCCTTGAACTGGCTGAGTGTGAGCAGGTAGTCCTTCTGCAGCAGGAGCACTAGGTCCTTGTACACAGCCCTCTGGACCGAGTCTGCCAGGACGACCATGGACTTGTGGAGCAGCTGCTGCACTTCGGAGGCGAGCCCGTGGCCCATGACACTTGGGACGCGCCGCCTAGCTCCTTCCTTTCACTCAGTGGGTCTGCGGATGGCTCCTCAGGTGTAAGGGCGATCCCTCAGCTCAGGTGGCTGGTCCTGCTACATCCTCAGGCACTTTGCTCCAGGAGGTGCCCCAGAGAGGGGAGAATTAGGCATTCTATGTTTCCTTCAATCTCCTGGGGCTGGCTCCTTTCTTTAAACCTTAAACACATTCTAGTTTCTTGCTTTAAAAAGGAAAGGAACCGTCTTTGACTCCACCTCCAGGATAGTCCTATCTTTTGCTTCCCCTTCAAGGTCACTTTTTGCAAAGTTGTTTGAACTGGCTGTGTCTGGGTCCTCACCTCCCACTCATTCCTCCTTTTACTTGATTTTGGCTTCCAACTCCACCAAAGCGAAGAAACGTTTGTCAGTAAATCCCCAGCGATTTCCTTGCTGCTCCTTTCAGTGACTACTTCTTGGTCATTATCACATCTGTAGCATCCCTAGCTCCTTGGGGCTGGGTCACCAATGGTGATTCCCTTCCATGACTCTGCTGGAGAGTCTGACACCCTGGTCTCCTGTCTCACCTCCCCCGGTATCCTGTGTGAGTTTCTCTTTCTCTGGCCATCCCCAAACGTCAGTCTTTCTCAAGGCCCACTCATTGGCTCTTTCTTTCTTTTCTCCAACATTCTTTCCTTAGGTGAATTCATCCATGCGCTTGGTGCCCATACACTCCGATTTGCCCCAACTTTTCTGGTCTGTTCTTCTTTTTTAAAGATTGCTTTGGCCATTTGGGTATCTGTGGTTCCATACAAATTTTAGGAACGTCTGCTCTATTTCTGTGAAAAACGCCATTGGAATTTTGTTAGGGATTGCACTGAATTTGTAAATTGCTTTTGGTAGTATGGACATTTTATCAATATTAATTCTCCCACTTCATGAGCACGGAACACCTTGCCATTTATTTGTGTCGCCTTCAGTTTCTTTCATCAATGTCTTACAGTTTTCAGTGTACAGGTGTTTTGCCTCCTTGGCTAAATTTATTCCAAGGTATTTTGTTTGTTTTGATGCAATTGTAAATGGGATTGTGTTCTTAATTTCTCTTTCTGATAATTTGTTATTAGTGTATAGAAATGCAACAGATTGCTGTATATTAATTTTGTACCCTGCAACTTTACTGAATTTTTTAATTCTTTTTTTGTTTTGTTTTGTTTTGGTAAAGTCTTTATGGTGTTTTACATATAATTTCATGGGTTCTACAAATAGTGACAGTTTTACTTCTTCCTTTCCCATTTGGATGCCTTTTACTTATTTTTCTTGCTTCATTGCTGTGGCTAGGACTTCCAATGTTGTGTTGAATATAAGTAGCAAGAGTGGGTGTACTTGTCTTGTTCCTGATCTTAAAAGAAGAGCTTTCAGCCTTTCACCATAGACTATGATGTTAGGTATGAGCTTATTATATATGGCCTTTATTATGTTGAGGTACGTTCCCTCTACACTCACTTTGATGAAGGTTTTTATCTAAATGGATGTTGAATTTTGACAATTGCTTTTCACATCTATTGAGATGGTCATATGATTTTTATCCTTTATTTTGTAAATGTGTATCACATTGATTTATCAATGTGAACCATCCTTGGAATAAATTTCACTTGATCATATGTATGATTCTTTAAATGTATTGTTGAATTCAGTTTGCTAATCTTATGTTGAGGATTTTTTCATCTATGTCCATCAGGGATATTGGCCTGTAATTTTATTTCTTGCAGTGTCCTTGTCTGGTTTTGGTTTCAGGGCAATGCTGGCCTTGTTAAATGAGTTTGGAAGCATTCTTTTTAGAAGGACTGGTATCAATTCTTCTTTGAATGTTAAGTAGAATTCACGAGTGAAGCCATGTGATCCTGGACTTGTGTTTCATGGGAGGTTTTTGACTACTGATTCAATCTCCTTCCTAGTAATTGGTCTGTTCAGATGGTCTCTTTCTACTTGATTCAGTCTTTGTATGTTTCTAGAAATTTATCCAGTTCTTCCATGTTGTCCATTTGTTGGTGTATAATTGTTCATAGTATGATCATTTTATTTCTGTGATATCGATTGTAATTTCTTCTCCATTTCAGATTTTATTTATCTGAGTCCTCTCTTTTTTCTTAAGTCTAGCTAAAGGTTTGTCAATCTTGTTTATCTTTTCAAAGAACTAGCTCTTGGTTTCATTGAATTTTTGCTATTGTTTAATCTCTGTTTCATTCATTTTTTTGCTCTGATCCGTATTATTCCTTCCTGCTACTAACTTTGGGCTTCATTTGAGGTATAAAGTTAGGTTGTGTATTTATGATTTTTCTTGTTTCTTCAGGTAGACATTTATCACTATGAACTTCCCTCTTAGAACTGCTTTTTCTGCATCCCTTAAGTGTCAGTATATTGTATTGCCATTTTCATTTGTCTCAAGGTATTTTTTTACTTCTCTTTTGATCTGTTTCACTCATTGATCTATGGCATGTTGCTTAATCTCCATATACTTGTGAATGTTCTAGTTTTCTTCTTCTGAGTTCTATTTCTAGTTTCAAACCATTGTGGCCAGAAAAGATGCTTGATATGATTTCAACCTTGTACATTTTTTAAGAATTGTATTGTGGCCTCATATATGATCTATCCTGGGGAAGGTTCCAAGTGCACTTGAGGAGATGTGTATTCTGTTGTTTTTGGGTGAAACATTCTATTTATATCTGTTAAATTTATCTGGTCTTATATGTCATTTAAGGCTAATGTTTCCTTATTGATTTTCTGTCTGGATAATCTATCCATTGATGTAAGTGGGGTATTAAGTCTCCTACTATTGTTGTATTCCTGTCTATTTCTCCCTTGATATATGTTAATATTTGCTTTATATATTTAGGTGCTCCTATGTTGGGTGCATAAATACTTACAAATATTATATCCTCTTGTTAGATTTACCCCTTTGTCATTATGTAATACTTTTCTTTAACAACTTCCACACATATCATATGGCAGGGTTAACCATGGTCATCATGTTGTACATTACATACCTAGCATTTATTTATCTTATAACTGGAAGTTTGTGCATTTTGATCACCTTCCTCCAGTTCTACCTCCCCCACCTCTGCCTCTGGTAACCACAAATCTGATCTCTTTTACTATAAGTTTTGGGATTTTTGTTTGTTTGTTTGTTTTATAGATTATACCTGTAAGTGAGATTATACAGTATTGGTCTTTCTCTGTCTGACTTATTTCACTTAGCACAATGCCCTCAAGGTTCATCCATATTGTTGCATATGGCGGAATTTCCTCATTTTTTAAATGACTGAATAACATTCCATTGTATACCACATTGTATACCACAACTTCTTTATCCATTCACTGTCAATGGACACTTAGGATATTTCCATATTTTAGCTATTATAAATAGCTGCTATGAACATGGGGAAACAGATATCCATTGTGTTTTTCCTTCAGACATATTCCCAAAAGTAGAATTGCTGGATCATATAGTAGTTCTATTATATTTTTAATTTTTTGAGGACACTTCATACTGTTTTCCATAGTGGCTGCACCAATTTACAACCCCACGAATAGTGCACAGAGTTCCCTTTTCCCCACATCCTCACCACATTTGTTAACTCTTGTCTTTTTAGGATGGTCATTCTAATGGGGGGGTGGTGGTGGTGGTGAGGTGATATCTCATTGTGTTTTTGATTTGCATTTCCCTAGTGATTAGTGATGTTGAGCATCTTTTCATGTACCTGTTGGCCATCTGTATATCTTCTTTGGAAAAATTTCTATTCAGGTCCTTTGCCCAATCCAATTTTTAATTTTTTTTTTTTGCCATTGGATTGTATGAGGTTTTTTTTTTTTTGGCTGTACGCGGGCCTCTCACTGTTGTGGCCTCTCCCGTTGCGGAGCACAGGCTCCGGACGCGCAGGCTCAGCGGCCGTGGCTCATGGGCCCAGCTGCTCCGCGGCATGTGGGATCTTCCCAGACCGGGGCACGAACCCGTGTCCCCTGCATCGGCAGGCGGACTCTCAACCACTGCGCCACCAGGGAAGCCCTGTATGAGGTTTTTAAAATAAATTTTAGGGGGCTTCCCTGGTGGTGCAGTGGTTGAGAGTCTGCCTGCCGATGCAGGGGACACGGGTTCATGCCCCGGTCCGGGAAGATCCCACATGCCATGCAGCAGCTGGGCCCGTGAGCCACGGCCGCTGAGCCTGCCCGTCCGGAGCCTGTGCTCCGCAACGGGAGAGGCCACAACAGTGAGAGGCCCGCATAACGCAAAAAAATATATATAATAAAATAAATAAATAAATAAATAAATAAATTTTAGATGTTAACCCTTTATCAGATATATGGTTCACAAATATTTTTTTCCAATTCTGTAATTATCATTTCCCTTTGTTGATTGTTTCTTTTGCTGTGCAGAGCTTTATAGTTGATGTATTCTCACTTGTTTATTTTTGATTTTATTGATTGTGCTTTAGGTGTCATATCCAAAAAAATCATTACCAAGACCCATATCAAGGAGCTTCTTCCTATTTTTTCCTCTATGAGTTTGATCATTTCAAGTCTTACATTTAAGTCTTTAATCAATTTCAAGTTAATATCTGTGAGAGGTCTAAGACGGGTCTAGGTTCATTATTTTATATGTGAATATCCAATTTTCACAGCACCACTGATTGAAGAGATTATCTTTTCTCCATTGAGTATTCTTGGCTCCCTTGTCAAATAGAGTTGACCATACAAGCTTGAATATATTTCTGGGCTCTCAGTTCTATTCCTTTGGTCTATCTGTCTGCTTTTATGCCAGTACCATACTGTTTTGATGACTGTAGCTTAGCAGTTTAGCTTGAAACCAGGAAGTGTTTGTTCTTCCTTCTTAGGATTTCTTTGGTCATTGGGGTCTGTTGTGGCTCCATATACATTTTAGAATTTCTTTTCTACTTTTGTAAAAAATGCCATTGGAATCATAATAGGGATTGCATTGAATCTAGAGATGGCTTTTGGTAGTTTTGACATTTTAACAATCTTAATTCTTCCATTCAATGAAATTGGGACACCTTTCCATTTATTTGTGTCTTCTTTGATTTCTTTTATCAGTGTCTTGTATTTTTCAAAGTAGAAATCTTTCACCTCCTTAGCAAATTTGGTCCTAAGTATTTTATTGCTTTTGATGCTATTGCAAATAGCATCATTTTCTTCATTTCTTTTTAAGATAATCCATTGTGAGTGTATAGAAACACTACTGAGTTCTGTATGTTAATTTTGTATCCTATACTCTTGCCAAGTTTGTTGATTATATCCAACAGTGTTCTGGCATAGTATTTAGGATTTTCTATGTATGAAATCATGTCATCTGCAAATAGAGATAATTTTACTTCTTCCTTTCCAATTCTGATACCCTTTATTTATTTTTCTCGCCTGACTGCTCTGGCTAGAACTTTCAATACTATGTTGAATAGGAGTGGTGAGAGTGGGCACCCTTGTCTTGATCCTGATCTTAGGAGAAAAGCTTTCAACCTTTTACTGTTCAGTATGATGTAGCTATGGGCTTGTTATATATGGCCTTTATTGAGGTATGTTCTATCTATACCTAATTTGTTAAGTGTTTTTATCACAGACAGGTGTTGAATTCTGTCAAATGCTTTTTTTCTGCATATATTGACATAATCATATGAGTTTTTTCTTTCATTCTATTAATGTGGTGTATCACACTGACTATTTTGCATATGTTGAAACATCCTTGCATCCTAGGGGTAAATCCCACTAGGTCATGGTGAATGATTCTTTTAATGCACTGCTGAATTTGGTTTGGTAGTATTTTATTGGGAATTTTTGCATCTATATTCATTAGGGATATTGGTCTGTAGTTTTCTTTTCTGGTTTTGGTATTGGGATAATGCTGGCCTTGTAAAATAAGCTTGGGGGAGTGTTCCCCTCCTCTTAATTTTTTTGAAAGAGTTTGAGAATGATTGGTATTAATTCTTCTTAAAATGTTTGGGAAAATTCACCAGTGAAGCCATCTGATCCTGAGCTTATCTTCATTGGGCAATTTCTGGTTATTGATTGTCTCCTTATTAGTAATTGATCTGTTCAAATTTTCTATTTCTTCCTGAGGCAGTGTTGGTAACTTGTATGTTTCTAAGAAATTTCCATTTCTTCTAGGTTATTCAGTTTGTTGGTGTATAGTTGTTCAGAGGAGCCTCCTATGATCCTTTGTATTTCTGTAGTATAAATTGTAATGTGTCCTTCTTCATTTATAATTTTTTTAATAAATTTATTTTATTTTATTTTTGGCTGCATTGGGTCTCCGTTGCTGCGCAAGGGCTTTCTCTAGTTGCAGTGAGCGGGAGCTACTCTTTGGTGCAGTGCGCGGGCTTCTCGTTGCGGTGGCTTCTCTTGTTGCGAAGCATGGACTCTAGGCACATGGGCTTCATTAGTTGTGGCATGTGGACTCAGTAGTTGTGGCACATGGGCTTAGTTGCTCTGCAACATGTGGGATCTTCCTGAACCAGGGCCTGTATCCCCTGCACTGTCAGGCAGATTCTTAACCACTGCACCACCAGGGCAGCCCTTCATTTATAATTTTGTTGATTGGGTCCCTTCTCTTTTTGCCTTGGTTGGTGTACCTAAGGGTTTGTCAGTTTTGTTGATCTTTTCAAAGAACCAACTGTGAGTTTGTTTTATATCATCTATTGTTTTCTTGTTCTCTTTATTTATTTCTGCTCTTTTATTTCCTTCCTTCTGGTAACCTTGGGCTCAGTTTGCTCTCCTTTTTTCTAGTTCCTTAAGGCATAGAGTTAGGTTGTTTCTTTGGAATCTTTCTTGCTTCTTAGTGCAGATGTTTGTTGCTGTGAACTTCCCTCTTAGAACTGCTTTTGCTGCAGCCCATAAGGTTTGGTATGTTGTATTTCCATTTTCATTTGTCTCAAAATACTTTTAAAATTTCCACTTTAGTTTGTTTTTGATCCATTGGTTGCTCAGGAGAGTGTTTTAAAATTTCCATGTATTTGTAAATTTTCTAATTTTCCTCCTGTTACTGATTTCTAGTTTCATCCCACTGTGGTCAGAGGAGAAACTTGCTATGATTTCAATCTTCTTTAATCTGCTAAGCCTTGTTTGGTGGCCCAACATATAGTTTATCTTAGAAATTGTTCCATGGGTGCTTGAAGAATGTGTTTTCTGCTGTTGTCAGACAGCATGTTCTGTATATGTCTGTAAGGTCTATTTTGTCTATAGCATTGGTCAAATCTGCTGTTTCCTTATTGACTCTGTGTCTGAAGGATCTATCCATTGTTGAAAGTGGGATATTAAAGTTCCCAACTATTTTTGTGTTGCCATTTATTCCTCCTTTTAGCTCTGTTTTTGTTTTATATATTTAGATGCTTCAGTGTTGAGTGTATAAATATTTATAATTGTTATATCTTAATGGATTGACCTCTTTATCAGTATATAATGAACTTTTCTGTTTCTTTTTATCATTTTTAGTTTAAAGTCTCTTTTGTTTCCTATAAGTATAGCTACTCTTGCTTTTCTGGGGATTATTATCTGTTTGAAATATCTTTTCCATCCTTTCACTCTCAGTCTATACATGTCTTTAAGGCTAAAGTGAGTATCATATAAGGCAGCATATTGTTGGATCTTTTTTTTTAAAATCAATTCAGCCATTCTGTATTTTAATTAGAGAATTTAATGTTTGCATTTGAAGTAATTATTGATAAGTAAGGACTTACTGTTGTCATTTTGTTCATCATTTTCTGGCTTTCTTGTAGATGCATTGTTCCCCTTTTCATATCCTGTTGCCCTTTTTTTTTTTTTTTTTTTTTGGCTGCGCTGTGCAACTTGTGGGATCTTAGTTCCCTGACCAGGGATCGAACCTGGGCTCCCTGAAGTGGAAGTGTGGAGTCCTAACCACTGGACTACCAGGGAATTCCCCTTGCTGTCTTTTTTTGGTGTGTGTTTTGATGTCTTTTGGTACCAGTGTTCTCTGACTTCTTTATCATGTTCTTCCATGTAATTACTACAGGTTTTTCCCTTTGTGGTTACCATGAGGCTTATGTAAAATATCTTAAAATGATAACATTCTATTTTAAGCTGATAACAACTTAGCTTTAATATAACTCTTGAAATTTACACTTTTACTTCTCACATTTTGGGTACTGATGTTACAGTTTACATATTTTTAATACTATGAAACTACTAACAGATTATAGTAGTTATGATTATTATTTTTTTAAACTTATAACTAGAGTTGTAAGTGAATTCACACTACTCTTACCATATTACATAATCTAAGTTTGACTATATGTTTACCATTAAAATGAGTTTTATGCTACTTTCTTCTGTTTTTATGATGCTAATTAGTGACCTTTTACTTCCACTCAAAAAACTCCCTTACCATTTTGGTAAGGCAGGTCTAATGGTGGTGAACTCCCTTGCTCTTGTTTGCTCATGAGTCTTTTCCTTCCTTCATTTATAAGGACACCTCTGCTGGGTATAGAATTCTTGGTTTACAGGTTTTTTTTTTTTTTTTTTTTTGTGGTACGTGGGCCTCTCACTGTTGTGGTCTCTCCCGTTGTGGAGCACAGGCTCCGGATGTGCAGGCTCAGTGGCCATGGCTCACGGGCCCAGCCTCTCCATGGCATGTGGGATCTTCCCGGACTGGGGCACGAACCCGTGTCCCCTGCATCAGCAGGTGGACTCTCAACCACTGCGCCACCAGGGAAGCCCTTCCTTTCAATATTTTGAATATATCATCCCATTCCCTTGTGGCCTGAAAAGTTTCTGTTGAGAAACCTGCTGTTAGTCTCATGGAGATTCCCTTGTATGTAATGTCTGTCTTTTGTCCTGCTGCTCTCAACTTTCTTTATCTTTGACTTTTGACAATGTTAATTGCAATGTGTCTCAGTATAGTCCTATTTGGGTTCAACCTATTTGGGGTCTTTTGGGCCTCATTGATCTGGATATCCATTTCTCTTTTTTGGTTTGGGAAGATTTCAGCCATTATTGCTTTAAGTATACTTTCTGTTCCTTTCTCTTTCTCTTCTGGAGTTCTCATAATGCAAATATTCTTTTTTTGTGTGTGGGGGTGGGGGGCTTGTGTCTCATAAGTGCAAAGGCTTTCATCACTGTTTTTCTTTCTTTCTTTTTTTTTCTTTTTTGCTCCTCTGACTGGGTAATTTCAGCTGTCTTGTCTTCCACGTTGCTGACTTTTTTTTCTTCTGTATTGAGTCTGCTTCTGAAGCTCTTAATTGAATCCTTCAGTTTAGTTATTGTATTTTTCAGCTCTAGAATTTTTTTCATGGTTTTTATTTTTGTTCAACTTCTTGTCATGTTCATGAATTGTTTTCCTAATTTCATTTGTCTGTGTTCTTGCATTTCACTAAAGTTCTTTAAGAGGACTATTTTGAATTCTTTGGCTGACAGTTCATAGATATTCATTTAAATAGGCTCAGTTACTGAAGTTCTCTTAGTTTCCTTTGGTGGTATCATATTTCCCTGATTTTTCATGAGCTTTCATTCCTTACATTGGTATCTGTGCATTTGAGTAAGTGATCTCTCTTCTAGACTTTGTAAGTTTGCTTTGGTAGAGAGAATTCTTCGCCAGTTAGCTCAGTTTCAGTTTCTGCAACTGTCTGCTGATAACGACCTTGAGCAGCTGGGGCTTGCTATCAAGGTCTATTTTTGGATGAGGCAACTGCCTGAGCTCTGAGGGCAGGGGTGGGAGGGTGTGCTGCTGACGGAGAACAGTTGGATAGGACTCTTGTCTTGGTTCCCTGCCGAAGTGAGGCTGTAGGATGGGCTCTGCAGTTGCCTGGGTTCTCTGGTCAGGCTTACTAGACCATTGGGCCTGGGTACTGTACTTAGCAGTAGGTATCTGCCCTGCCCTGCCCTAGTGGGGCAGCAGAATGGAATCCAGGGTCTGCACGGCTTGTTTCAGGACTTGAATTTGGGAAGAGTGTATACTGAGTTCCCTCTCCAGATGGGGGCTACAGGTTTTGCTCTGCAGATGGGAAAAACCTCTCTGTTCAAGTGCCACTGTAAGCAGGGCAGATGGATGGGCTACATAGCTTCCCATGTGCTGTGGTTAGGTTCCTTGGTCGGGTGGACTGAAGCCTATAGTCAGCAATGAGTGGGGCTACAAATTAGTTTCCCTGCTTGGGCGCAGTGGAAGAACTAGCTCCAAGGTTTGTAAGGCTATTTGTTTGTGATCTTGATTCAAACCAACCTCTGCCCCAAGTTCCCTGGCCAAATAGGGCCACTGGCTTTGCTTTGCAGGTTATCAACTCTGCCTGCCCACCCCTCTGTTCGAGCTTGCTGTGCTATACAGCCTCTACATGTTCCCACCAGTCCCCCTGGCCAGTCAGGGTGGGGAGACACACTCAGCAGCTGGTAGGCCTAGGGTCTGCTCTCATGCCTGGGTGGGGCAGGAGGGTCCATTTCAGGCATCTCCCAAATTTTCTGAACAGGCTTTCTGGTTGGAAGGGGCCAAGAGCTACACTTAGCAGCAATGGAGCTGTGAATGAACTCCCCCTGTCTGGGCATATCAGGGGAACCCTCCATGCCTGGTACTGACTTTGCTCTGGGGCAATCAGCTCTGCCTGCCTGCCTCCTGGCTTGAGCATTACTGGGTTTCCATGCCTTGGAGGGGGAAGTGGGCAGATCAGCCTCCAGAGCTGGTAAAACTCCTTGTTTGAGGACCTGGCTTGCACCCTGCCAAGTTCCCTGCTCAGACTGATTTGGTTCTGCAGCTGAGCAAAGCTGCTGGTTGTGATTACTACCTGGACGCTGCAGGGAGGGGCTCGGTCTACCGAGATCTGAGTGCCGGTTGTTGCGAGCCCCTCCCTCTTTCTCCATCAGGATCAGCTCCCCAGTGGTTGAGCCCTGCAGATTCTCCTGCAGTCCCTGTGGGGTAGCCGCTCTCACAAAGCAGCTCACAATGCTGAGGGTCCCAGATGTCACCCACGAGCTCTCTTTTCCCACTAGTGGAGCTGTGTTGGCCTGGGGGAGGGGCAATGCAGTCAGTGTGCAGCTGCTCTTGTTACCCTTCTGATACACGTCTTGATCTCTGTGGTGCAAGGCGTGGGGGTGGGGTGGGGTGGGGTGTGGCTCAGCCTCACCCTGTGTTCTAGGATGCTCTTGGTGGTTTCCTGTCCATATGAATCCTTGTTAGCTGCTGTGCTTGTGAGGGCAAAGTCAGGGATGACCTATGTTCCCATCTTGGTGATGTCGCTGAGTTAACTTTTGAAATACATAATTTCTATAAAAATGCCTGATCCTTCTAATACTTAAATATAATAAATTCACTGGAAGCTGAGTCAAGGAGTTCAGGCCCGCCGTATAATCTAGTCAAATATGTTTAATTGTGAGGGTCCCTTTATTAAAGAGGAGGTGCCTGGGCTATGGGGTTCGAGATCTTGGAGGGTCTGACAGGCATGCTCCTCTCTTCATAGGCACCTGCGCCCAACTTCAGAGTGTGCAGGAGCTTTCATTTAGCCACACTGTTCTCTTATTCTGAATTCCATCTAAAAATATTTAAATTAACCTTCAGGCTTCCTGGAGAACATAAAAGTTATTTTGAATTATTTTCACTGCCAGGATCAGCATAATTCCCTTCCCAGCCAGCTCAGTAGGTATTCAGTGATAGAGAAACCGGTTTTTAAATTAATACAATTTTGTGTTTGTAAGGAAGCCATTATTTTTAATTATTGGGCATTTTCCTCAGCCTGGCTTGCCCAGTTAATAAAACTCAGCTCTTTAGCATGGTTTTTATTTTTGCAGAGGGCAGACTTTGGGAAGTAGTTTCCCGATGTGGAATCTCCCTCCAGAATGTTTTGATCTCTCCAGGCACACGCCTGTCACAAGGAGCCTTGTAAAAAAAAAACCCTGAGAAAAGGAAACGCTGTCATTAAAATGGCCCTGCTGGGCCTATAACTGGTGACTCTAACTTAGCTTGAGGGGCAACGTTGGGAGCTGGCGAATCGAGAAACTGGAAAGAGGAAGTGAACGCTGGGCTGGATCCCCTCCTGGAAATGGCACTGTAGCACAGCAGGAGAGACCTCAGTTAGACTTACAGTGGAATCCCTTGCCCATCCCACTTCACGTCTGGGAAACCCAGAAAAGATTAGTGAGGGAGGGCAAGAGATTCTCCATGTCTGGGAAAGCTGAAAAGCAGACCGCCCTGCTTGGAGAGTTTAGTTATTCACCCGCCCAGAGGAAAAGCCTGGCCTAGATGACATCTTCATTTCCTTTCTGGGTCAGTCCTCTGGGATTTAAAAAGCAGCTCCCATACAAGACTCCATGCTATGATGGGATCAGGGATGGAGCAGACGTAACAACTTGCTATAAATTTTTTTTTTTTTTTTTTTTTTTTTTTTGCGGTATGTGGGCCTCTCACTGTTGTGGCCTCCCCCGTTGCGGAGCACAGGCTCCGGACGCGCAGGCTCCGGACGCGCAGGCTCAGCGGCCATGGCTCACGGGCCCAGCCGCTCCGCGGCATATGGGATCCTCCCAGACCGGGGCACGAACCCGTATCCCCTGCATCGGCAGGCGGACTCTCAACCACTTGCGCCACCAGGGAGGCCCAACTTGCTATAAATTTAATATTAGCTTAAATAATGCATAATTAGAAGGGTAAGCCTCTGCAAACACATTAAATAATGTATTCCCCAAGCAAACATGATTTTTGGATGATTTGCTATTTTGGATGGCAGTGAGGTAGAAAGGTGGAGAGACCTGAATTTGAGTTGCAGTTTTTTTTTTTTTTAAATGTCGGTTCATTCATTGGTTTGTTTATTTTACTTTTATTTTTGGTTGTGTTGGGTCTTCGTTTCTGTGTGAGGGCTTTGTCCAGTTGCGGCAAGCGGGCGCCACTCTTCATCGTGGTGCGCGGGCCTCTCACTATCGCGGCCTCTCTTGTTGCAGAGCACAGGCTCCAGATGTGCAGGCTCAGTAGTTGTGGCTCACGGGCCTAGTTGCTCCGCGGCATGTGGGATCTTCCCAGACCAGGGCTCGAACCCGTGTCCCCTGCATCGGCAGGCAGATTCTCAACCACTGCGCCACCAGGGAAGCCCTGAGTTGCAGTCTTAACACTGATCAGTTTTGTCATTACAAAGCAGAACCTTTACTGGTCATGCCTCAGTTTCCTTATCTGTCATGGCCTGTGGGCTCCTAGTGGGTAGAGACTTTATCTTATTTTTCTTAGTGTCTCTATTATTTTGGAACACGCTTGGTGCTCAAACATTTGTGAGTAAGGGGGTTGAATTAGACCAAGTATAAGCACGCTGGCAGCTCTGATGATCTCAGCTCTAATATGAAAAACTGAGATGAGAAAATGTGAGCAGGACATTCGTGATGAGAAAATGTGAGCAGGACATTCGTGACTTCCAAGAATCTGAAAGGCTTCCTTCATTCTAAAGAGCAATTGGAGTCATTCTGGGAGGAACCCCCGAGACCTAGAACTTAATAGACAGAGGTTGGAGGGAGAGGATTTTCATGATGTCAACTTAAAATCACATCCACTCATTCAGCATTGACTGAGCACCTACTCTGTGCTTGTTAATGTGACCAATATTTAAACTAGAGCAGGACAGTTAGGGCCCCTGACCTCATGACCTTACAGGTCAGAGGAGGATAAAGACACACGAACCAACAATGAAAAACATCGTGTGGTGATGAGTGAACAGAGGAAGGCACTATGGGAACGGAGGAGGGACACGGAGCCAGAACTGGACGGACGAGGCCAGCTTCCCAGAGGAACTGCTGCCCCAGTGGGGCCCAAAGTATGAGACTTCACAGGTGAGGGCAGGAGATGAGTCAGGGAGAATAGTCCAGAGGGGGCAGTCAGCAGGTGAAAGCTCGGGTGGTAAGCGAGGGCCCTGCCCAGGCAGAGAACCTCACTTCTGATGCTGTGGGAGTGTTCTAGTGGGGTCAGGTGGTCCATAGGTAGGGATGTGGCAGAGAGGAGGGGTGTCTGATATGGAGCCTCAGCCCAGACGACCTGAACAGACTTGGACTTGTCATCCTGCAACCTGAACTTGTAGAATTCAAGTATGTTGCGTGTCTCCTAGCCCCTCAGAAGCAGGGAAGGCAGTCCAGCCTGCAGATGAATGCTCCTTTGTGTTCAACAGTGGGTACATCTGGGGAGGACGTCTATGCTTCTAAGATCCTTAGCAGCACCAGTCAGGCCCCAATCCCTTGACCTCACCACCCCGCCAGCTAGTCTGCTCCAGCTACACTGGCTCATGTTCTGCCTCAGGGCCTTTGCACATGCTGCTACCTTAGCACAGAAGGCTTTCTTGCCATTCCATTCCTGAAAATTTCCTACTCTTCATTCAGTTCTCACCCCAAATGTCATCTTCCTAGAGTGGCCTTAACCTAAATCAGACACTCCCTGTTATCTCAACCAGTTTTTTTTTTCCACAGCACCCATCACCATTTCTTTACACTATTTGTAACTTATTTGATTATCATCTGTTTCCCCTTGCTACAGCATAAAGCTCCATGAGGGTCTTTCCACTTTTCCATTGCACCAATCAAAACAGCAAGCAAGTCATCCGAAAGTAATGTTTGCTTGGGGGATACATTGTTGAATATATTTTGCAGAGGCTTACCCTTCCAATTATATATTATTTAAGTTAATATTACATCTATAGCAAGTTCTGCCTGCACGAGCACTGCTCAGAATTCAGTGTCTTGTCTGTTCACTAACATACACTCAGTGCCTCGTACAGTGCCAGGAACGCAATAGGTGTTTGAAAAAATAAAACGTTGGTTGGTGTAGAATGAATGCACTGTGGCAGGGAGGGCTGATAAAATTCAGGCTCTTGCGATGACTGCATATGTTAACAGACCTACCTGAGTGGGTTCCATGCAGAACTGAGTTCACGTGCGTGCGTTCACAGGCACACATGCACACCCGCCCCCCACCTTGTTCCTGCGTCACTGTCATTTGCCACAAAAGTAAAAGTAACATGAGCCAACGTGTAATTGCAATGTCATATTAATCATACAGAAACCAAAACAAAATTACTAACTCCCACTTCCTGGAATACTAATAACACTAATACCAGTATCATGATGGAAGATTATCTGGGAAGCAATTTTCCTTTTGTTCTGCTACCTACACATGTAGCTGTTTCTTGCTTTTGCAATCTCTATGTAAATCATAATCAGGAGGAAATATCCTAGAGGGTGGTTATATGCCTTCCTTATCAGAGAGAATCACGCGCTAAACCCATCTTAGGAAAGAGCAGAAATTTTAAATCGTAACAGGAGGAGGTTTCAGTTCTCTCTTCCAAAAGTCTAGAAAAAAGTCTTGCTCGAGGGGAGGAGCATTAATGCATTAAGAGGTCCTCAGGACCAGAAGTTCGCTTTATGATTAGGCTTTGGAGGGGGGGGAGGATGAAGAATATACCTGGGTGTGTATGAGTGTGATTTAACCATCTCTTCCTTCTGTGGGTGTAGCACCCCCTTTCTCTAAGGTTTCCCCATCTAGGAGTTTTTACTGAGATGTCCATCACACGAGACACATGTCCACGTGTGACCCAGCCAATCACAGACCCCCACCTGCCTGACCAGTGATTGGCCCCGGGGTGTGACTGCCATTTCATCTGTGCCAGGCCATTCAGAGTTCTTCCAAGGGATTTTAGATTTTAATTCTGTAAGAGATTGCTTCCTCTTCCCCCTGGGTCACTAAGCTGAACTGGTATATCAGTCTGGAGTCATCTTTAGCCAAGTCTGCCTGACTCCCAGGGTGAAGAGGTCACCAGTCGAATGTAGGGGTAAATTAGGCTAAGTGTCAAGGGAAATACTGCTAAGAGATGGAAGGGGGCTGAGAGAAGGATGTCAGCCTGATGATATCATTTGAGCTGGTGAAGTCGCTAAGGCTAGCTCTTCTCTGGTAGCGGCCCGCGAGGCAAGACAACGCATGCCCTTTTTAATTGGGCTAATTTGAGTGCACTTCCTGTCTCTTGCAGTGGAAAGATCCCTGACAGATATGGAGGCATTTATGCACTAAGCATGTTCCAAGGAGGCGCCTTAGAAGGGGGCATGGTCATCATACCTTCCTTTGTCACCCACTGTCTGAATGCCCATCCCATGGCACTTGTCACCAGGGATACAGCGGTGAGATGGTCCTCGTGCTCATGGAGCTTACAGGTACCCTGATGTAACAGCTTTGTGAGTTTTTTGAAGGCCAGAGGAAACAGGAAAGGGTGGTGGGTGGTGAGGGCCTGAGGGAGGAGGACTCTTTCAAGTGAGATTCCTGGAGAAATCCTTGGGAGGCATCATGAAGACCTTCCCTACTTTGAGTTTGGGCATGGACAGCCTCTCGAGATGTTGCCAAAGCAACCAAGCCATAAAGATTGTGGTGGAAGCGGGTGGCCACGGTCCATCCATCCACTATTTTACATTTCACCAGCCTTCATGTAAGAGCTGCTGATGCGTTCCTCACCTGAGAGGTGCCCTTGGCTGGAATGCTGGAGGAAGGGGTACCTAGTTTCACTGGGTACTGTTCTATGGTAATATCTTCACCGAGATTTTCGGTAAACTCCAGGGATGCTCAGAGCCTTGAGCCCTCACGTCACTCAACTGGCCAGGCTGCCGGGAGCTTGCCAGTCCCTGGGGAAGGTCAGGCGATTTGCCTCAATGCACAAGACCTTCAGTCACCACACCAGAGATGCTCTCCAAACCCCTTCTTATCCACGGCGGGTGGGGAGCAACGATTACATGGTGCTGCTTCAGTGGTAGCACCTGCAAGTTCATTCAGTTTCTTCCCCGTTGCAGGTGGCTGCACTGGGGCTGTCAGAATCTCACATCTCTGTCTTGGGGTTCAGTGCCCTGCCTCTTCCCTCCACAGAGCCTGGCAGGCCAGCCCCTGAAGGGCTTCTCGGCTTCTCAGTCTACATGATCACGGAAGGGGCCCCTTAAAAGGTGAGCACGACACAGCAACCCTGCGAGCTGCCAAATCCTGTTAATTGTGTGTGCTCAGTAGCTCTCAGATGTCCCTCTGTCTTCTCTGCTAATGATTTCGTTTCTTGTTTGGATTACCCCTCTCCTCCTATCCTGTCCCCCGTCTGATCTATCTTCCTCTGCACCCGAGGAAGCCTGAGAGGTCTTTCTAACGCGACAAATCCCAACACGTCGCTCTGCTAACCAAACCCTGGAACAGCCCCGCCACTGTCCTCAGGATAAATGCCAGCCTAGCAAACTATGCCCTTCCATTCCCTTCCCACCCTAACCCCGACCAACTCTCTGGCCACACTGAGTTAGTTTTCTGCAATGACATTCCTTTTCTTTGGGACCTCTCTGCCTTTTTACAGGCGACACTCTGTGTGACCACCCCTTGCTGATATATCTTTGCCTGGCTAATTCCTACTGCTCTGTAGAACTGATTCCAACTCTTCTATGAAGCAACCCTCAGCCCTGATCGGGATGGCAGGGACCCTGCTACGTGGTCACCAAATCTCCTTTCATTGTCTGTCTCCTTAGGCATGCAGAAAGACACCATTTCCTGAGCTTCCTTGCAGTTAAGTTGAAGTCACCCCACTGTGTTCTCACCAGGGAGGATGGCAGTGATGCCTGCCCTGTCTAGCCCTGCTCATTAAGCCCTGATTTCAGGGCTTATTTGTTCACATTTGTTAACCGATCACACCCCATCCTCCCCTGGCTGATACAGTGACGTACCCCTTCCCTTGACATCCTGGCCTCCGGGATAGCTCACGTCACACGACTCACATGTGACACTCCACTTTCCCTCTCTACCTTCTCCCACCTGCTCCCTGGCAATTTCCAGGAGTTGCTTTTATTTCATTCACTAAACAATTTATGAATTGAATTAAACTAAATGAGATGCAAATAAATTCCAGGCTTTCTCCCTCATTTTCAAATTACATTTTCAGTCCACTCAACCTGTTATAATCTCATAGTGATTTTCATTTAAGAGAGCTAAATGGATATGTGATTATTGTTACAGGAACTAACACCAGACAATTAAATGTTGAGGTGTTGATAGATAAAGCTGTGTTTCGATTTGCATAAACATGATGCCAGCAAATCTAACCCTGGCAGAAATTCAGTTATGAGACTTGCGTGCCTAACTTCTGCTAATTACCATGAGTACCATTATTACGATTTTTAATATTCAGAGTTGGGATTATAGCCATTTTATTTTAGGGCTGCATTTATCTTTATTTTGAAAACTTTTAGTCAAAATGCATCACTGATTTATCAGAGAAAAGGCACGATTACTATTTCTAATCAACGTCTATGGTGCAGTGTATCAAAAATCAATTATACAGCCCTGAAATCCAGTCATTAAGGATTTAGCTACTAATCTCATTTCATTTTTGTCTTTAGGAAGATACTGCAGCTTGCAACTTTGCAGATACCAGCAGAGGAAGAAAAACATGGGCGACTGCTGATAACCTAACGTGGAGAATTAAACTCCAGCCAGACAAAGGCGAGGGCGGAAGCTTAACATGGAGTGGCCTGGCTCTGCAGGGAGGTCACCTGGGCTGGCTGGATTTCAAGCCAATAACACGGCAGAAGTTATGACCCAGGTTTTGTTGAGCGTCAGCCTTCTAATCTCAGGAATTCCAAAGCAAAGCATGTGTTAAACCCTGCCGTATTGCATTATTTACCATCTTCCTGGTGAGTATCTCAATCTGCAATGATTTGATCTGTTAACTGACTTCTTATCTGCGGCCCCTGTTGTGCCATGTAGCTCCAGCGCATAGCACCGTGCCTGGCTCAATAAATAGGTGCTGACTTTGATGAAGACCGAGATCCCGAGGATTCTCCCCAGTGTGAGGGAGAGCCTGATGGTAAGAACCAGTCCCTTTTGATGCCACGTAAGTGAACAGAGCAGGAACCAGATTATCTGGATGACTGTTGCTCTAATCAGTAGGCTGTGAGGCCTGCTGGTTAAGAATCCTGGCAAGTGAGACAGACAGACAGACAGAACTGGGGCTGAGTCCTGGCTTTGCTGTTTGTTTGCTAGCCGCTGTACCCTTGGACCGGTTATTTAGCGTCCCAGAGCCTCTGTTTCGTCATCTGAAAAAGGGAGATAGTAACACCTACTCCCACAGGGCTCTTGAAAGTAAGATAATACAAGTAAAGCATTTAATGTAGTGCTCTCATCATAAAAGTCCTCAATACATGTTATATATTGGTTTTTAAAGCTGTAACTTGTGGGTACGTTACCTAGTCTGGGGAAGCTAGAGTTGGTTAAAACTTCCTGCTGCAGTTTGCTTGTTACTTCCTCTTAGGAAGCCTTCCCTGATGCCTGCAGGCTGGATGGTAGCACCTCCTCTGTGATGCCACCAAGCCCTGGATGTTCCTCTCTCTACTCACTTAACCCATCGGATTATCCTGAGGTTTATACATTCTACCGGACTGTCCACTCCTTGAGCGTAAAGCGCACATTATAAAACTGTCAGTACGGTAGCTATGGGCACCAATTCATTTGTTGAGTTGGGCAAACAGTGAAAGTTGACAGAGAAGATAGCGAGTGTGAAAAGAAGACCAGAGGGTTCTCTGCTTATAGCTTAAGGTAAATCCCCAGCTTTTCTAGTCCTAGGAAATGCAGAACGTTTTCTCCGAGGTCTGAGTCCCAGCAGGATGTGGCTCACGTGTCTCTCTCAGGGAAGAGAGAAAGGCACAATGGAAGCTTGGGAACTGGGAGATGGCCTCAGCTCTGGAGGAAAGGGGGTGTCCCCTACCACTTTGTGGGGACAAGTTGGGTGGAATGACTTACCCGGAGCTTCCTGCCAAAGATGGTAACTTTGCCTTTAATCTGTTCCTTTCTTAGGCGCCACTCGATGGAGTTCAGGCCATTCTCCATGGGCAGCGAGATGTTGCAGCGCCCAATGGTGGGGGTGATGGTGCCCGCTAGGACGTGGGGCTCGCTGTGGAAGCTGACGCCCATCCCGTTGGCGTACATCACCCGCAGGGTACCGTTGTTGCAGAGCTGGTAGCTGTTCCGCACTTGATCTGGAGAAATGTAAGTGGGGGCGGGGAGAGGGAAATATATTATCCACTCTGTTAGTCACAAGAGAACAGAACCCCTATTTTTGTAGGTTTCCATGGTACTTTGCAGCTGTCAGTGTAAGGCTGCCTTCAATTAGCACACACGCAGTGTTAAGGTGAGTAGCAGAGATGCCACTGATCCACAGAAAGAAAAACATTATTAATATGTGGCACTCCAGAAATAATTATGCTGTGATATTTTTCTTTTACTCACGGAAGACTATGAGGAGTACATTTAAAGACACCTCTTGCCTACACAATTCGTGTCAATCAAATCCCCGATCTTTAACATATATATTTTAACTTAAATGGAACAAAATAAAGGAAAACTACTTACAAAAATTTTTTTTCTCCTTTCGCCTACCCTCTAACCTGAGGCTGATGGTCTACCATAGGTCAGCTCCACTGCAAATCAAGTCTAGGATTCTTTGAGAAAACAAAGAGAAAAAGCAACCTTCTTGCCCCTCATGCGTTTGCTGCTGACTCCACCATGATGCCATCTCCACTCCAGAGGAATCTGAAGAGACTCAACTAGCAAGAGGGAGACCGAGCCAGCGGGTGCTGATAACGTGTGTGTCTTCCCAAATGGAATCTACACTAGTCAATCATTCAATCAGACTTCTGGCCTTTTCCTTTATCGAAAAGTTCCAGGTAGGAAATGTGAGTCGGAGACTCCTTTTATAGATACGATGCTTCCTGATTATTTGGGCAGAGGAGTCCAGCTGGCCTGGCCTCTAGAGGCGCTGGCTTTTGGGGTAGTGTGCAAGTGTGCACCTGTCACGACTGCAGCCCTCGTGCAGAAAGACAAAATCTACATCGTTAATCATCTGGCAGAGCAGAAACAGAGTCATGGAAACAGGCTCTGTCGTGGGATAAATAGTCCAGCAATGACACCATTTATCTACCGAGAGGACACGTTTATCCTCGGCCAATGGGCTAGCCCACTGACATTATATCTTCATTACCTGCGCAGTTCCTTTTCTTGCCAGCCTGTGCACTTGTCCTGGACTGTATGTCATGTCGAACAGCAAGAGTAACCACGAGGTGGTCAGAAACCTTTGAGGTCTTGGCAAGAGACTGCTAAAGGGCTCTGTGACTGTAACAACCCCACTCATCACACAAACGCTTGGAAGAAAGGGAGAATCAGAATGGGACCGAAAAACAGGTGGGCTCAAGAGACTAAAACCACCTTTGAGAAGGTAACTGTGTGTGTTGGGTTGGTGGGGAGTGCTGGTGATGGAGAGGTGGGGGCAGCGTACAGAGGGATGAAAACGGACATTTTCACATAAATATGTAGACATTCCCAACTATCCAGCCACTTGGTTCGGTATAGATGATATTCTCCTGCATCTGATTGATTAAGTCCTTTTCTACAAGATTGACCTCTTGCAGAGTTAGTTTGCTATGGACTAAAATAGCAAGCTGAGGGGTGGGAGGTCTCTGGAAGTCCTCCCAGGCTTGGTAACTCACACCTACCTCTGGCCTTGGCTGAGTCTGGGGTTGAAGGGTGGTGGTAGGTGAGGGGCTTACCTTGTACCACTGTGTAGGAGGCCTCCACAGAAGACAGGTTGGTAATGACAGTGACATCGTCATCACGGTTGGAGTTCTCAATGTCAATGGTGATGGATTTCTCCATTTCCCGGTGTAGGCTGGTCACCACCCCCGTGGGGCGTGTCACATTGGTTAGGCGGCCCTCGTGGTCATAGCTGGAGAACAGACACACTGGTTAGAAGCACAGTTCCTGGGACTGAAGGCTTCCCCAACACTCAGAACCACACAAGGGACAGACTCATGGTGCCAGAGAAAGAGAAACTGGCAGGTGGGGTGGCCAGGTGGTGCAGCACGCTGAGGCTCCTCGTCACAGTCATCAAAGCTCCAGCCTGCCCTGAGAAACAAACGGTGATGCTTTTTTCTACTACCCACTGATACACCTGAAAGCATACATTTCACCTTAGGCAGGGGGTACTTAATCATGCTTTCCCAAGTTAGTTAGTGAGAACAGCAACTTTATGCTCAGCTTTATGCTCTTTAATTTGTGTTCCACAAATTAAAGGACTGAATAATGAACAAATAAAATCTGAACAGACCAATTACTAGTAAGGAGATTGAATCAGGAATCAAAAACCTCCCACCAAAAGTCCAGGCTCACTTGGCTTCACTGGTGAATTCTGCTAAACATTCAAAGA
Organism: Mesoplodon densirostris; assembly: GCF_025265405.1. Taxonomy (NCBI): domain Eukaryota; kingdom Metazoa; phylum Chordata; class Mammalia; order Artiodactyla; family Ziphiidae; genus Mesoplodon; species Mesoplodon densirostris. The sequence continues at coordinate 165,988,761 of NC_082663.1, forward strand.
AGAGTTTTCAAACTCTTCCAAAAAATAAAGGGGAGGGAACACTCCAAAGTCATTTTACAAGGCCAGCATTACCCTGATACCCAAACCAGCTAGGGACACTGCAAGAAAAGAAAATTACAAGCCAGTGTCTCTAAACATAAATGCAAGAATCCTCAACAAACAAAATATTAGCAAACCGAATTCAACAGTACATTAAAAGGCTCATACACCATAATTAAGTGGGATTTATTCTAGGGAATGCAAGGATGGGTCACATTGGCAAATCAATCAATGTGAAATACCACATTAACAAAATGAAGGAACAAACCGTATTATCATCTGAATAGATGCAGAAAAAATTCAACGACATGGGTATAGAGGGAACATACCTCAACATGCTAAAAGCCCACAGCTAACATCTCACACAATGGTAAAACGCTGACAGTTTTTCCTCTAAGATCAGGAACAAGACAAAGGATGCCACTGTATTCAACATAGTATTGGAAGTCTTCTTATCCAGAGCAATTAGGCAAGGGAAAAAAGGCATCCAAATTAGAAAGGCAGAAGTTAAACTGTCATTATTTGTATATGACATCATATTACATAGAGAAAACCCTAAAAACTTCACCCAAAAATCTGTTGGAATAAATAAATTCAGTAAAAGCTGCAGGATACAAAAATCAATATGTAAAATCTGAACTGCATCAAGAAAAGAATAAAATACCTAGGAATAAAGTTAACAAAGGGGCAAAACGCCTGTACACTGTTATAAGACACTGATGAAAGAACTCAAAGAATACACAAATAAATGAAAAGATAGTCCATGCTCATGGATTGGAAGAATTAAACTGTCCATATTACTCAAAGCAATTCCCTATCAAAATTCCAATGGCATTCTTCACAGAAATAGACCAAACAAACACTCCTAAAATTTGTATGGAACCACAGATATCCTACTAGCCAAAGTAATCAAGAAAGAACAAAGCCAGAGGCATCATGCTCCCTGACTTCATTTGGTGTGGCACTGGAATAAAAAACAGCCACGCAGACCAATGGAACAGAATCGAGAGCCCAGAAATAAACCCACACACACATGGTCAATTTACTTATGACAAAGGAGCCTAGAATATACAATGGGGGAAAGAACAGTCTCTTCAAAAAGTGGTGTTGGGAAAACTGGCCAGCCACATGGAAAAGAATGAAACACTATCTTATGCCACTCACAAAATACCACTCACAAAATTAACCCAAAGGGATTAAAAACTTGACTGTAAGACCTGAAACTATAAAACTCCTAGAAGTAAATATAGGCGGTAAGCTCTGTGACATTAGTGTTCGTGATTTTGTTTTTTTTGCATTTGACACAAAAGCAAAGGCAATAAAAGCACAAACCAACAAGTGGGATTATATCAAACTAAAAAGCTTTTGCCCAGCAAAGAAAATCATCCACAAAATAAGGCACTACACTGAATGAGAGAAAATATTTGCAAATCACCTATCTGATAAGGGAAGAATATCCAAAATATATAAAGAATTCATACAACTCAATAGCAAAAAACGCAAATAATTTGATTATAAAATAAGCAGAGGATCTGTATAGATACTTTCCCAAAGAAGACACACAGATGGCCAACAGGTACATAAAAAGATGCTCATCATCGCTAATTACTAGAGAAATGCAAATCAAAACTCCAATGGGGTGCCACCTCACACCGGTCAGAACGGCCATCATTAAAAAGTCTACAAGTAAGAAATGCTGGAGAGGGTGGAGAAAACGGAACCCTCCTACACTGTTGGTGGGAATGTAAATTGATACAGCCGCTATGGAAAACAGTATGGAGGTTCCTCAAAAAACTAAAAATAGAGTTACCATATGATCCAGCAATCCCACTCCTGGGCGTATAGCCAGACAAAACTATACACTCACTCCTATGTTCAAAACAGCACTATTCACAATAGCCAAGACACAGAAGCAACCTTAAGTGTCCATCGACAGGGAAGTGGATAAAGAAGATGGGGTACATATATACAGTGGAATACTACTCGGCCATAAAAAAGAATGAAATAGTGCCATTTGCAGCAACATGGATGGAACTAGAGATTATCATACTAAGTAAGCCAGAAAGACCACATGATATCACTTATATGTGGAATCTAAAATATGACATAAATGGACCTATCCATGAAACAGAAACAGACTCGTAGACCTGGAGAACAGACCTGTGGTTGCCAAGGGGAAGGTTGGGTGGGGGAGGGATGGATTGGGAGTTTGGGATTAGCAGATGCAAACTGTTACATATTAGAATGGATAAACAACAAGGTCCTACTGTACAGCACAGGGAACTATATTCAATATCCTGTGATAAACCATAATGAAAAGACTATATATATGTATGTAAAACTGAATCACTTTGCTGTACAGCAGAAATTAACACAATGTTGTAAATCACCTAGACATCAATAAAATCAATTTTAAAAGGTACACATTTTCAGTTTTAAAATAAATAAGTCATGGGGCTCTAATATACAGCATGGTAACTATAGTTAATAATACTGTATTACCTATCTGAAAGTTGCTAAGAGAGTGGAACCTGGAAGTTCTCATCACAAGTAAGACATTTTTTTGTATATGGTGACAGACGTTAACTAGACTTGCTGTGGTGATCATTTCACAATATATACGAATACTGAATCATTATGTTGTACCCCTGAAACTAATATAATGTTATATGTTAATTTTACCTCAATAAATAAGAAAATTAAACAATTCTACATGTATTGATATAGGGAGCTTAGTGTCCCCAAGTCTTGCTGCCAAGCAGGGACAATGTGAGGAGTGTATTCTGGGAGCCCCAGGCAGCGATTTAATTCCAATCCACTGTATTACCTGGACACCTACGATGTATAGATTGCTGCGCTTCATTGTGAGATAAACAGTAGCAACTGGAGAGTCTACTTTTGGGGAAGAGCGGATTGGGGTTGAGGCCAGACTCTCAGGGGCCAGAGGGAGAAAATAGATCTTCTTTAACTTTTAAGGGAGATTCTGCTTCCTATACCCATGGAGTGAGTATCTCCAGATTCAGGCCTCTTTGCAAATAAGTCTGCACATCCTGGCAAGGAGTTATGAGTTCCAGTAATGGGACCTCACGGCAACCCAGTGGAACCAGTCCTGCCTTGACTCATGTGGGGCTGGAGGCTGCATCTGACTCATTTCTTCAACATCTATTCACTGACTTCCTACTATGTGCCAGGCACCGTTCAAGGCTCTGGGGACACGGCTAGGAACAAAATGGATGAAAATCCTTGCCATCATGATGTGTGCAAGCTAGATGGAGAGAGTCAAAATAAACTGAAGTCTAAACTATAGTGTATGTCACACACTATTGCTACTATGTATGAAAGAGAGAACTAATGAGAACCTACTGTACAGCACAGAGAACTCTACTCAGTGCTCTGTGCTGACCTAAATGGGAAGGAAATCCAAAAAAAGAGGGAATATATGTACACATATAGCTGATTCACTTTGCTGTACAGCAGGAACTAGCACAACATTGTAAAGCAACTATACTCCCCAATAATAATTAATACAAATATATGGAGTATGTCAGATGGTGACCAGTGGAAAGGATTGAAATCAAGGCGGGAGAAGAGAGAGAGCACGTGTAGTGGTGGTTGTAATTTTAAGTACAGTCCTGTGACTGTCAGGAATACAGGCCACTCTCCCCCAGTCCAAGAACTTAGCAGACACCACAGAACTTCCAGAAGGCATTCCCACGTCTGCTCCATTCCTGCCGAGCTCTCTGTGAGGCACTTCCCATCACAAAGAGGATGTGGGAGAAAGGTAACAGTTAAAGGGACCCGTTCCAGGCTCCTTGAATTGCAGCGCCTGCTTATTCCAGGAAGTAACTCTTGAACCCTACTCCGTGGAAAGGCAACTTCCATCCCTCCCTCCCTCCCTCCCTCTGATCCGATATTCACTCCTTCCCCAGTTGCTTGGTTGGGAGGAGTTGCTCAGGACTGGAATAGCCCTTTACAGTGTCTCTCTTCCTGTCCTTGAGGGTGACGCGTTTTCTGTTCCTCTGGGCCCCAGGTTTACTAAGGCAGGCTCTGCCCTGGCAGGGGATGGGGGCGGTGCAGAAGCACGGGGGCATGGGGAGAGAGCGGGATAAATTCCAAGTGGAGTAGCAAGGAAAGACCAAATGTGAAAACTGCATTCTTCAATTCTGCTTCTCCAAAACGAATCTCCATCTACCTGACTCCTGTATTCACTATGCAATTGGTTCTTTGGAATCTGAGGGGGTGGGATAGAGATAGAGGTGCGATAAATCAACGGCTTCTCTCAATCCCATTAGCATCTACCCTTCGTTGGATTTCTATATGCCAGGTGCTTTGCTAATTTCTAAAAGTAGCAATATATCATCTCAGTGAATTATCACAGTGCCCCTATACGGTTTGCATTATTATCCTCACTTGACAGATGTATGGACACTGAGGCTCAGAGAGGTTAGGTAACTTGTCCAAAGTCAATAAGTAAGTATATGGCATTCATATCCTTGTCTTCCTGACTCCAAGATCTGGGAGCTTTCTGGTATACTGTGCTGTCTTCTGGGGAAGGCTGTGAAAACCTGTGTTCTCTCAGAGATATACCCACCAGGCTACATCTTCTATCAGGACCCGGTGGCCTACATCTGGGGAAAGTTCAATTCCAAGGCTGGGGCTTCCTGGAACTTTCTGAAACTGACTGACCATCGAATAGGGCCAGGATAATTCAACAGTGTTATTTTTCCTCACCTTTCTCTCCCGCTCCCAGAGTCAAGGAGGAATTTGTCTTTAGGGGTCGTACCTTCCCCCAACTTTTGGGACAGGTGAGTTCCCTTTTGGAATCCAAAGGAAGGCAGGAGTTCCCAATTCTACTCACAGCCCTGCTTCAGGACACTGGTGTGTAACGCAAAGAAGGCGAGACTTGGAGACCTGGATTGGAGTCCTGCTGCACCGCTGGCTCTCTCTGGGGCCTTGGGGGCGGGGTGACGGGGGTGGTGGTGGCTTCACGTCTCTGAGCCTCAGTTTCTTTATCCATAAAATGAGGATAATCACACCTGTACTTAGAAGGTCGTTGTGATGGGTGGGCGGGCGAAAGGCTTCTCTACCTATAAAGCACTATGCAGAAGGCAGGTGCTCTTACAAGCACTCACTGAAGGACAGATTGTTTTCTAAGAGCCTCAAGGCCTCTGTGTGGTTTTGTTCATCACTCTGTTAACTCCTTTCTCTAAAGTTTTCACTAAGGCTACTGCGGTCCCCACGGGAAGTAGAGTCTGTCTCTGATTTTTAAACAACCAACTTGCTGACCATGTGTAAAACATACCACAAAACAGAAAAAAATTACCATCTTGTTTAGGAGGCCAAGAAAGCCATACGCACTGAACCCCTACAATGGAGAAGGTATGATAATTTACCAACTCAACAGTATGGAAAAAAAAGCAGCTCTTCATATCAAGAGAGAAAAAAAGTATGCTTCCATGTAACTTCTGAACGAACATTAGGAAAAACAAACAAACAAACAAAAGCCTTCACCTTGTTTTCATTCAGCTAGGGGCCCCTTCTGGAAGATACTCTTCCAGTTGGAGTTCCTGTCTCAGGATGCACCTCAGTCCAGATGAACTTTGTTACTAGAGCCTCTTAAGTCAGGCCTACTTCAGACTGGCCTCCTGAGGATGACACCAAGTCTCTCTGAAATGCATTGAGTCTTCAGGTGCAACTTCCAGAAGAGAAGATGAGAATCTAGGAGGCGTTTGGGTGAAAGTATAGCTTTAGCCTAACTTGGTGTGAGAGCTAAAGACGGCACTTAGATGGTGCCTTCAGGGACAGAGTCACTGGCTGATAAAGTGTGATCAAGTCCCAGTGTCTGAAGGATATTAGGGTGCTTCAGAAGTCTGAGAAAGACAGCTTGGCCCAAAGAAGGAAGGAGAGCAAGGGCAAGCAATTCTGCAGTGCAGCCAGTTTCCAGGAGGTGGCAACAGCTTCCTTTACATTCTCCCAAACCCACTGGAATGCAAACAGGAAGTGCACATCCCTGAAAGTAAAACTGGTCAACAATGAGGTCTTCTGTTCTCTCCCCTGTCCCTCCTTCCTTCTGTGACAACACCTTGCCAACTCACTAAATTCTCAGCTGGCAGCAACACCTAGACGGAAAGCAAGCAACGACTCCAAATAGATAGTGGTTAGCCAGATCCTTCACCATCAAGGAGAGCCAGATACTTATAAATTCCATCCCTGTCTCAGCCAGCGAATCATGCCTTAGCAATTTCCTCCCACCAGCATGCCACTGGTTAATACCTGCAGCAGCAGGCAGCTGGACCAAGAACTGCCTGCAGGAGCGAGGGAAAACAGCTTTTTGGTAAAACAAACAGCGGGACTATCAAATATGAGATAATTGTTAGGGGAAATATGCCCAGCTCTCACATCTTTTAATATACCTAGCACTTTATCTGTATTGATCTGCTTCTGTTAAAGAGGAAATTCAGAGTTTATCTACCTGTCTGTGCAATCAAGTGTGTTGCTGGACCTATTGGCAAATTACAGGAGCCCCATCAGGATCCTGCTTTTTAGTTTCTAATTTCCGCACCCATGGCAAACATGAATAATCAGCAAAGTTAATCAACACTTGATCTCTCAGGCGCCGTGCGTGTCCAATATCCTGAAATTGGAGGGGCAAGCAGGCAACAGGCATTCCCAACTCTTGGAGGGAGGATGTTCACTACCAGACACCCAACAGTGCAAATCATTGAGGAGTCAGGGGACGGGAATAGCCTGGGGCACTCAAGCTAGGAAGACAACCCGAGTAAACAATTCTAAAAGCTACACGGACGGCCAGTCCTGACGCCAGCGAGGGTAGGGTGAGTACGATTAGGAACTACTTTAAAAATCTACTTACTCATAGAAAGTTGTCCATCCGGTTTCATCACTCTTGGTGGCTAGGAGGCCAGTGTTCCCATCATAGGTCATGAGGCCAAGCTCCAAGTTCTGCGTGGACACGACTTTGAGACCTCCACTGGTGCCCACTGTGAGAGTGATGATCTGGTTGTCAGGCATGAGCAGGTGGCGTGGCATGCCGCTGCTGTCCCGACGGATCTTCAGGGAATTTCCGTTATTGTCAATCAACTCAGTGACATCATTGTCGGCACTATACGTGAAATTGTACAAGTACTCCCCTGTCACCAGGCTCACAGTGTACTGGTGGATGCCGTCGGCGTTGAAGACGTACAACTCCTGTTCTCCGGGAGATGCAGCCTCATACTGGTTGAAAGCATTCAGGACGGGGTTGTTCTTGCTGACCGCCCTGATCCGAATATTTCCGAGGTCTGCGATGTAGATGGTACCATCGGGAGCTACAGCTAAGGATGATGGGGAATTCAAGATGGCATCAGTCGCATAGGCATCATCTCCTGCGTAGCAGTTGCAATTGACATCGTTTTTGCAGTCACAGTCGGAGGCTGCCCCCGCTAAAAGGCAGATCTCCCCATTGGTTGTTACCTGGCGTAGACGGTTAATCTTCTTCTCATCTGTCTCGGTGATATAGAGGACCCCAGTGTGAGAGAGGGCAATGGCACTGGCTGACTCCAGAGCAGAGTGAATGGCTAGTTTGCTGAGCGAGTAGTCAATGCCAGGAACCTGGCAGTGCATGGGGCGTCCCGCAATGATGCTGACTTGGTGGTTCTCGGTGATGCGAAGGATGACGTTGTTCTCTAGAACATACAGGGAGTTGTCCATGGGGTTGATGGCAAGGTCTGTTGGCCATTCCAGGCGAACCTGTGGATGATATGGCACCAAATTCAAGAATAGCCTCTAATGTGCTCAGTGTTTAACTGTGCAGGGCACTTCTATTGATTTTATGCAACTGGGAGAAAAGACTGACTTTTTTTTTTTTTTTTTTACTAACACACTGTACGAGACGCGCCCATCATGGAACCACTTGCTCATTGCCTATGCTGGGTGTACGCAATAGCGAAGAAGTAACTTGGAACAGACATCTCCTGCTTTATCAACTGCTGTGGCTAGAGTAGGCCATGGCTAGAGTAGGTCACCAGTTCTACCCATGATGCTCTTGACAGCCCCAGATAACTGGACCAGGGTCAGAGTCATCACATACAGTTAGGTGGTTCACAGCACAGAGGGCTAGTGTGATGCAGCCCATACTCTGCTCACCAAGCTGTGGCCCTGAGAAGCCTAGGTTCATTTAGCATCTTTATCCGATTCACGACAAGAAGCCACACGGTTTAGAAGGTGTCCCTGACCCAAGGGCAGCCAATGCACAGGCTGGCCAGCGAACTACAACCTGAGTGTTTGCTTGAAAAAGTAAACTGGACCAAACACATCCCTTCTCTGCAGAATCTGAAATGAAAACCTCAGTAACTAGTGGTCAGTTAGTTGAGGAACTTGAGCTGAAATTAATGAAGTTGACTGAGGGTGGAAAAGGCCCTTTTGGAAGAGTAAACATAGACTCCAGGTTGTTTGAAGACCCTTATATTCAAGTCCCGTTTCTGTAAATCAACTATACTCCAATAAAAGTTTTAAAAAAGAAGTATAAAGTCCCATTTCTCCTGTGGTACATTCGAGTGAGCCTCTGTTCTCTGCCAACAGGTAAGAACCTGGACTAAAAGACTATCACTTGGGGGAACATGGCAGAGGGATCTGCTTTAGTTACTACTGCGCAAAGTAAAGGTTTATCTAGTGAGGATGCAATCATTTCAGATTAACAGGGAAGTTCTGATTGACATGTAATACTGTATGGTACATTCTCAAACCTGCAATAATGATGAAGAAGAAAGGTAATTACACGGTAACTCCTACCCTATAATCTGCCATGGCTGGAGTGTATCACCAGCTCCACTCTTCTGGGCAGAATTTCCCTCTCCCATTCTCTTTTTCTACTTCTCTCTCATTTCTATCTGACATGTCCCATTCCATCCTGCTGTCTAGCTCACCTGAAGCCTTCTGCAAACAAACCTGGGATCTGTATCTATATCACCTCCTCCCCCTCCACTTCCGACCCAAACAGGCCCCAGGTGAGAACTTCAGGCCCAGAACCAGGTGTGGCGTAGTGATGAGAAGTGAGAGAAAGAGAGAGAGAGAGAAAGAGAGAAAGAAAGAGAGACAGACAGAGAGTGAGTGAGTCCCACCTGGGCCACGTCCATGCTGGAGTCACAGCTCAGTGGCCGGACAGCAGTGAGGTCATTGGAACCCAGCAAGGTGGAGATGATTCCATTCTGGTCAACCTTGCGGATCATGGTGGCGTCGACAAAGTACATGAGCCCGTTCTTGTCAACTGCAATACCTGAGCAAGACAAACAGTGGGAGTGCGTCTCTTGGCAAAGAGCAGGGCTGGCAGGATGGGGTTGGGGGGTAGAGATGCCCTACCGGGCATTACCTTCTTGGATTAGGGACCTGACTGGAGTAGCACACTGAGAGCTGTGGCTCTCAATCTTCTAAGGTGATACCCCTTCTCAGGGGCACTGTGCTAGATCTGCCTAATTCCTGGGGCACTGGCTGTTTCACCACGCAGCCAAAGAACGAACCTTGGGCTGCAAATGAACTAAGGCTGCAAATGAAGGAATGGGGAGATCATTTTGCATCTGCTCTTTTTAGAAAAGATGTTATTTTCCCAAGTTCACTGCTTAAAAAATTACTGGTAGTAAATTACTTGAATACCCTTCACAACTGACTGCAACAGTGAGGTTGGGAAACAGCGACCCTTGCAGTCACAAACTCCTAAGTCAACAAGTATCCTCCAGGAAGTATTCCCAATGAAGCCTCCTTGACTCCATCGATACTCTGGGGGGAATGCTGGTCTTAGCACTCCCTTGGTAAGAGGCAGACAGCAGCTTCTATTTCTTTTGCATTTTCACCCCAGGGCGCAAGCCCAAGGCTCCCCGTCCTTATTTCATGCTGCTGTGTGCTTTCAGCATAGCTAAAAATGCTAACAAGAATTGGACCTCCAAATGACAGGTCCTTAACTTTCTTTTTTTTTCCTTTTTTTTTTTTTTTTTTTTAAACATGCCCTTAACCTTCAGTTAGCCCTTTTCAAACAGAGATCCATCAGGGCCAAGAACTGCACTCCCCCGCCCCCCCCGCCCCCAAATCCAGGCCCTTGGAAATGATACCCATTCTTAATTGCTACCATTATGGGGCATTTGCAAAATGTCAGGTACTGTGCTTTTGACTTTAGATACACTATTATCTAACAGAACAGCTGTGGAGTGGTTGGAGGCCCTCCTACCCGGCTCTGTTCTGTCTGCAGCCCACACAGCTGGCGCTCTGGCTCTTGGAGCGAACATTTCCTTCTGACTCTCTGTGATTGGCAGCAGCCAGCAATCTCCAGGAGCAAATCCACCCCGCTTTCCATTTGCAGCCTTAAAGACATTTGCGGGTGATGAAGTTTACCTCAAATAAATAAATCCGGTTTCTTTAAGAAACATTCACCCACACACCAAAGCCATCTAGCAGAGTTAAATTATTCTAGGGGAAGCTGTGTTTGGGACTGCCTGGGCTTAGTTCAGTTCCAACAGGGAGGGAGCCATGCGTGTGGCAAGCTCTCTTTGGGGAAGGGCTTTCTTCCTCTGCAGCCTCTACCTCGAGGGCTCATCAGGGTGGCATCCACAGCCTTGCCTCCATCCCCGCAGCGGGCTTCATCGAAGGGCAAGCATTGCTCTCCCGTCCCTGCCACAACTTCTGAATTCCCGGCCAGGTCTTTAGCTCCGCTCAGAGACTTGACTCGGTAGATTCGCCGACTGTTGGTATCAGACACGTAGAGAGAGCCGGACACAGGGTTCACCGCCAGATAGTACTTGTGTGCTGGGTTGTTGCTTTAGGAGAGGAAGTACAGAGAGGAATGATAAGGGGCTATGCAGCTGACCTCCTGGATCAAAGAGATGACAGAAATCCCAGCAAGACTCTACCCACCTCCGCTGTCCTTCCACTTTAGTGAACTGGAAAGAATCTAACGTAGTAAGTTAGTGTTCTAACATGTCATGGCTCTTAGCTGCTTCTAATTGGACTTAAGCTCCTCACGCTATCAGAGAATGCATCGCTTTCCTTCATGCTAGAATACCATTGCTTCATTTAGCTGTTGCGAAAGATCTCACTCTGATACTGCTTTTGTGTTTGTGTCTTGTGGGTGCCAGCCTCCTTTCTTTACCCCATGGGTTTACTATGTTTGCAAGTGGGGCTGAGGAACGCTTCCACGGGACAATGTCCTCTTTTTTTTTTTTTTTTTTGCGGTACGCGGGCCTCGCACTCACTGTTGTGGCCTCTCCCATTGCAGAGCACAGGCTCCGGATGCACAGGCTCAGCAGCCATGGCTCAGGGGCCTAGCCACTCCGCGGCATGTGGGGTCTTCCCGGACTGGGGCACGAACCCGCGTCCCCTGCATCGGCAGGCGGACTCTCAACCACTGCGCCACCAAGGAAGCCCAACAATGTCCTCTTTTTAATCTATGCTCCCTCAGTGCCTCCAAGGTACTAGATCATGAATACTGGGCCAACCTGGAGTTTTCCTAACTTTGTGATGGGCAGCTCCCCAGAGCCATCCCCTGTCCTCAGCCTCAGACCTTCTCTACTGTTCCTCGGTTGTGGATATGAACAAAGTTGGTATCTTGTGTGATGACATGTGATATCTTGCCGATATCATGTCCAGAATCTGAATTGTAAAGGAAGGAGATGTAGTTTTCATATCTTGGGTAACAGTGAGGTCACAGGCATGGCCCAGGATCTGCCAGGACCCTAAGACACACTAGGAGAGAGATACCTCAGGGTGGGGGAAATGAATTAGGAGAGCATGAAGCCTCAGAGACCTGGATCTCTTTCTCTGCCGTGCGTCCAGCTGTCCTGTGTGTTGCTGACGAGGACAGGGTAAGATCTATAAACTTGGCTCAGGACTAAGACACAGGAAACTCTAAACTCAACTTGGACCCAGCGGGTGAACCTAGGGAAGTCTTTTGGCCACGATGGGTCCTAGATTCCTTATTGGGGTAATAAAGGAGTCAAATCAGAGCATCACTCATGACCCTTTTGGCTCAAACCCTACATTTTCATCCCTCTGCAGTGTCTGTCACTGGCTGGAGGTTGAGACCAGAATGGGTACTCATGCTATTCCCACATTGGTGATTAGCATCCCTGCCCCTAGGATGCAGGCAGCAGACGCCTCTCTGTCCTAGTGTGGGAGACTAGGTTTTGGTGCCACATGCCTAAAATGAGCACAGGTCTTCCCCACCCCACCCCGCCCAGTTATTTTTCAACTGTAGTTTGGAATTATGGGAAGAGAGGAGCTGGGAAAGGTGAAGGGAAGGTGAGGGCGATGGTAGTGTTGGATACGTCTGTCCTGTAGACAGTAGCTGGTAAATTACTAATGAAAACACCACCATTTGGGTTCTTCCCTGAGTTAAGGAAGAAAAGAACAAGGAAGCCATTTTCAGGAACAGTTTGTGTGCCGAGACTGTCTTTAATTCCAGCCTCTCCTCAGGTTGCTATTAAGGCATATCAACTAGAAGTCAAGGTCTTTCTAAAATTCCAGCCTAGATAACAGGTCTGGGAGAGTAGGCTACCTGGGTTCCTTTCCTTCCTTCCTTCTTCTTTTTTTGGCTACTAAGTCTTGAGAGACTATCCATACATGCAAAACAAATTAGGGCAGAAAGGGAAAATTCATGCCATTTTCTAATTAGACGCTGTACTTCGTTACTGACCACACAGGAGCTGGTGCCATCATCAGAAGAATCAGGGCACTGCACACCTGTGCCTGTCTGTGAGCAAGATAATTAATTCTGGACTTTCTAGGGAGCCCAATTCAAGGAGGCTTTTCAAAATCTCTGGCAGAAGAGCAGCCAGTTGAGGGGGTGGGGTCAGTTCTTGCTGGGAGCCCATTCTTCCCAGGGCCTCATAACTCATTTCAATCAACATTCCTGCAGAGGAGCTCAGGGAGATGGATGGCCATGCTTTCACACTGGGGCTACGGCAAAGGTCAGATGGAGTACGGAAGTTTGAAGCGGGTGTCCTTCCGGGGCATTGCTGCCTTTTAAAAAATTTGGCCCAATGGGGGTGTCTACAACCAGCCAATTTGGGCGTGCCTGAGATGGTGAAGGCAGAGGAGTCCTACGCGTGGATTTTGCACTGACTTTGATGATCTTGTACAGCTTTATTCTTTGTCTAATTTTGACCTAACATCATGCAGGAGCCTCTGCCAACTTCATTTCAAGGAGTGAAGAGAAGGATTCCCTTGAGTATTAAAATACATTGCTTTGTTTTTTCCTCCTCTTCCAAATAAAAAGAAGGTCCCTTTTCTTCTATTTTAGTGCAACCTGGAGTTTTCCTAACGTTGTAACAGGAAGCTCCCCAGAGCAACATGCACATATATGTGAATTGGACCAATATGGTTTAGGTGATCATCTCAGAGCAGTTGAATGACAAAGCCTACTTAGACAAAAAGTACTCAGTTCACACCCTTCATAATACTTAAAAGTGATCGAATTCCATGACAATTTCCAATGCATCTGACTGTTGGATTCATTCTGACCAGCAGATTGGCAATTAACTTGTTTTTTTTTTTTTTTTTTTTTTTAAAGTGACCATATATCCAGGGGGAAAAAATCATTAAGGAGTTTGAAAATGAGTTTTTGACCCGTTTCCAGTTCATTAAAGCTTTTGTGAACCCAGTCCAGCATTTACAAAAGCCAGAAGTTTGCCTCAACTGTTTAGCCCAAGTATGGACCGCACTGAGCAGTCGGGATGAAAGTTTGCTGAGGGTTCATTACCTTGCACTTGCATCTTCCGGAAATTCTAACTACTGTCAGCTTATTTGGTTCCTTTTTGACTGAATTTCATAATTGCTAAAGCTTATCATATCCACAACACACAATTAGCACATAAAAAGTTACTATATTTGGTACATAAAAATATACAACATTACACAAGAAAGCACAAAACAAAAAGCAAACACAAGGACGCAAACGAACCATATCAAATTATATGGGAAAGACTTCTTCATCTTACCTATGTTTAAACTCTTTATTTCTTTAGAGAAAGAAAACAGAAGGAAAAAGAACAAACAGTTAGCGGAAGAACTGATGATAAAGCAAACATAACATTTTCGTTTCTTGTATAATGGGGCCCCCCAAAAGGCACTCTTTTTCTTTTTTTTTTTTCCCTTCTAGCTGACAGCTCCCAGCACAATTATCTGGAAAGCTCCCCTGATCTTGGATTCCTCCCGACCATTGGAGAATCTAGGCAAGAAAGCTTGAATTCTCTGACCAGCAGTATGGCGTTACGTGACACAGGTGGCAACAGGTGAAACAGGCTAATGAAGGGATGGCACACAGGTTACCTCTTGAGTGCCAACACCTGTCGATTGGTCATGGCTGCTGGGGGGGCGGGAGTGGAAGGATCCTGAAGCCAAATTCAAGCTCAGCCGTCAAGAGTGCTGTGATGTCTTTGGAACATCCGCCTTGGGTGTGGTGATGCCTGAACCACCTACTTGCCATTGGTGCATCACAGAGTCTGTACCACCTGAGAGAGAGCGGCCCTGCCCACAGCCAACTGCATTTGCCAAACACCCTGTTGAACCCTGAGAGTCTCAACCATCTCCTCGCTCTGCTCCTGGCCCCCTCCCCTCTCCCCGTCTCCCTCGCACGCCTGGGCCCCCAAGTCTGCATCCTTTCTTACAGATAACACCCATCAGTGAAAATCACAGGCGATACCATCCTCTCGTAATTGGAGCCAAAGACTCCAGGTAACATTCTTTTTTGGAAAACGAGTCAAAGTGTTGCTTCTGTTTTCTTTTAAGGATAAAAATACACGTCAGTTTCAACAGGAGAGTGGCTGAATCTTAAGGGCATTCAGGAGAAGAGGAGAGAGGCCAGGGCCTTAAACAGAGAAGTGCTCCCCACTCCTGAGGCTCCTAGGGCAACGGGGAAGAAACCCCCGACCCCTCTTCCCCTTCTAGCTAAGGGAGGAGGCTTCAGGGAAGGAACAAAGAGGGTTTAATGCCCTGATTCCTGCCTGGGTGCAGCTCAGGTCTCTGCCGGGGGCCATCATTAGTGGTGGGTTTGCACAGGGATTACATTTCTATATTTTATTCCAACATGTTAGTTTTTGCATTAAAAAAAAGTTAATTAAATGATGCTGATAACTCCTGAGCTCTGACTGACATAGTGCAATTTAAGATTCTTTCTGCAAAGCCTGGTGTGTCAGGGTGGTAGCCAGGAATTCTCGCATCTATTTTATATTGCTTAATGAAAGTGAAATGTTATCTGCCACCAGTGGTAGTCATGTTTGGCTCTTAATTATTGCAATATCAATTCCACTTTTTTTTAGTCAAGATTTTGTGAAGACTGGTTGGGATTTGGGTCTGCAGACCTGACCTACTTCTTTGCTAAGAACATCTGCTTTAAGTTGATTAATATAATACCTGTGTTGGGGGAAGGAGAAGGCAGGGGGGACTAAGTCACTGAGACTGCAGAGTCCAAATGATCACGTAGATCTGAACTTTGGAGAAAGGCTGAGGTCACCGCTATTCCAGACCAGGGCCATTAGCAGAGTGGGTGCTTAGCAGGCAACAAACCCAAATAAGGCACCAGCGAGTCAGTCTATGTATTGGGTTGGCCAAAATGTTCGTTCAATTAATGAATCCTTTGTTCAATAAAGTTCTTGGTGAAAATGAAAAAGGCCTTTTATTTTTCTTAAAACCAAACGAACTTTTGGGCCAACCCAACAGAAGAGCATAGGTGCCCTACTTACAAGGGACAGGCCTAGGCTTTGCGTCCATGGCTTCAAAGAAACCAACCCTTTGAGGAAAAAGTGGTGTCTCAGATTCAAGAATTGAGGTGGGTTAGCTCTTCACACTGTGGAGTCTCAATGACTCCCCTGCAAAGCCTTCAGGGTATCTCCAAGCCTTCTCCGCTTGTCTCAGGGAGCTCTCAGCAGGCTGTCTTGTGATTTATGTGTGTGTGCTTGACTTCCTAGCTTCATCGTGAACAGAAGTGAGTAAGTAAATCTGGACATGAATGACTCATCTCCATACGGCTGATTCTTAGTAGAGAGCCCTGGAGAGAGTAAGGGCTGGAAGAATGGGTTCTTGAGTGGCGGAAGGAATAGGCTGCTTCCCTTAGCGCTGCCAGACCCTGCCTTGGATGAGTTCCAATCCCTCACGTTCTGCTCAGAATCACAAAGCTGCAGTAAGTTGAGACTCTTGTCTCTTTCCATTCCAATTCTATCCCTCTGTGCCACAGAACAGGGTGGAGTTGGAGCGGCCACAGTTTTTGTTTGAATGTTTTAGTTCTAACTAAAGAGAAGTGAGTTGAAATAAATATAGTTCAGTTTTAGGCAGATGTGCTTATGCAGCTCATACATGGTCCTTCAACCATCTTTTTTTTTTTTTTTTTTTTTTTTTTTTTGCGGTACGCGGGCCTCTCACTGTTGTGGCCTCTCCCGTTGTGGAGCACAGGCTCCGGACGTGCAGGCTCAGCGGCCATGGCTCACTGGGCCCAGCCGCTCCGCGGCATGTGGGATCTTCCCGGACCGGGGCACGAACCCGTGTCCCCTGCATCGGCAGGCGGACTCTCAACCACTGCGCCACCAGGGAGGCTCTTCTACCATCTTTTAGATGGTTGCTAGCCATTCTGGTACTCACGGCTTTCAGGAATCCTCCTGCCCTACTGTGCCAACTCACCTAGCATCATAACAGAAAGTGGAGTGCTCAATGGAGAAGTCATATATCATGGAAGTGTAATAGTTAATTAACAACAAATTTTAGGTTATTTGTCTGGATTTTGTGATGTTTGCACTAGTTGTCAGACTTTCAAAATTTGCAATTTGTTTTGGTTTCTTTTCTTATCCTAAACAATAGTCAGTTTAATTCCAAAATTGCGTAAGATTCAGGTCCCATGAAACCTGGGTACCTCCTTGGTGAAAGAGCTTTGAACACAGTGCCAAGAACTGTCCAAAATTTTATGGAACTATTGTCATTGTTACTCTGGGTAGGTGCTGTGTTATATTTTGTTTCCTGACCTCCATGTTTATACCCTGACCTCACAGAGAAAGCATTCCTCTCTGACTACAATCTCATTCTCCTCCCTAATGTTCTACGTTGGCATTAAGCAGGGTCTGTTGGAGCTGTACTCTCAGGCAAAGCTGGCCTTTGGTGAAGCTTACTTTCAATTTCTGCTGCCCTCGCCCGCCTTCCTAGGCTCCCACTTCTCTTGCGTCTCTTCCCCCTCTAGCACTCACACATTTGGGCCAGACCATTCCCTCCCCTAAACATCCTCCCTGGTGCAATGATGCTGCTGACCTACCCCAATACCATCGTCAGAGTCTCAGCATGGGGAAGTGCTTTAGTTGGAAAAAAAGCACAGTTCGTATCATAATATAATTTTATAATGGGAAAATGAAAAGAAAATTAGAATTTCAAACATGAAGGAAAGTGTGAGAGTCTCATGTTTATGGAAAGGGGCCAAGTTAAGAAAAGGCAGAGAGACACTGTCCCGTCCGTTATCATTTACTGCCGCACACTGGGGTTCACGTCTTGAGATAGTCTCAAATGGGGGAGAGAGGAAAGCTTTTCCGCTGACCGAAGTTCACCCTAAGATGTGAGTGACTGACAAACTTACTCTATTCCCCAGGGCCTGGGTTTTCCAAGGACCATCTGAAGAGGGTGATAGTTATGAGAAGGGAAATGGGCTCCTAGAGGTGGGGTATCAGGCTTTCTGGGGAGGTGGGTGTTGAAAATGTCTTGAATGCCAGTGGAATTGGAGCTGGCAGGTGATAACCGGTTTACCTAGGAATAAGGCTCCTGCTACCATCAGAAGTTTTTCAGGCACATAGAACTCTGCCCCTGCATGTTTTGTTAGGCAAAGGAAGAAGCAAGGAAGAAGGAGAGCGAATATTTAAATAAAATTCAGGTTCGGAGGCTCAGCTCTGGGTTGGGTAAGTGAGACAGGGATGGGCACCGACTCCCGAAACTGGATCATTCAGCTGCCAACTCACAATGGAGAAAAGACAGAAGCACGACAGGTCTCTCCCTGCCCGCCCACGCGTCCCCACCTCCCCGCCCTTTGCTGGTTACTGTTTTGAAGAGAGGGGATTGACATCCCTTTGTTTTCAGGTATGTAGTGGGAAGAAAAGAGGAATCAAACCAGTGTTCTTGTTAAAGCTCAACTTCTAATCGCCTGGATACCTGGCTGATAAAACAAGAGCAAGTCCAAAGGCGGTTAAAAAGGGGGAAAAAAAAATCACACAGCCGTGAAGGGGAATTGACAGTTACACTTCTCCGCAGCTGTCCTCAATGTCACCACGTGGGCCCTTAGCTTGTACCACTGATGTTGTGGCCCCTGCAACTTCAGAGACGTGGAATCAGGGACAAACTCCAACCAAACGGTGGATGCTGGTCTTTGTCCCCTTTAACTCAAGCAACATGTCTTGACCCCCTCCTGTGGGCCAGGCACTGCTCTGGGCATCAAGGGGCAAAGATGTCGGCTCTATAGAAGTTCACATCCTGGGGCCCTATAGACTTGCAGAAATAGCTAAAAAACAAGGCAGTGAATGGTGTCACCTTTGTGGAAAATTAGAGTTAAGTGGCCCAGGGGAGGGAGAGAATTATTTCTGCTTGGGGAGACTGGGCTTCATGGAAGAGCCCAGTCTTAAAGATGGAACTGATGAGGGAGATGAGGTAGAGAAGGTTATTTTAAGTAGAGTGAGTCAAGGTGTGGAGGCGGGGACGGGCAGGCAAGGGCTGATGTGGCTCTGAGCAGGAAGAGAGGTGACAAAGAAGCAAGGGCCAGATGTGGAGGGTGACAAATGCCAGATGAAGTCATGCAGCCCTCATGGAAAAGCCCAGCGCTAGCTCCACCCCCTTCCCTGCTTGCTTTCAGGGCTCCCCACTGCCCAGAGGATGCCTACAAAGAAGATGCTTTGCTAGGGTAAAAAAGGAAGTAAACATACTAGGAAAGGGACCTAGTTGGGGAGCTCTAGGAGGGTGGCTTGTCCGGTTGTCATTTTGACAGCCTGAGGATTATCCAGCCTCTTCCACTCCGCGTCCTTCCTCCTCTCACTGTTCGCCTTTCGGTGATTACACCCTCTTACTCTACCCCATGGCTTCCCCCTCTGTGTTTCCATGATGGTTGGTTGTTGGCTCTTCTAGAACACTCAGCTTGAATTGCCTTTCCTTGCCCAGGTCCCCATCTCTCACCCTCGAATGGGTGCTCTTTGAGCCTGGGATTCATCCCCTTTTGGACCCTCAGAGCCCAGCATGGGCCTGACCCACCCTAATGCCTGGTAAACACATCCTGGATCACTGATCACTGAGGCTGGAACCTTCTTGGGTGGAAGCTGGGTTTTCTTCTCTCCTTTTATCCCTCCCAGTGCCTGGCACAGTATCAGCTCCTCAGAACACTCAGCATCACTTTCTGGTGGTCAGAGCACTGATCTCTCCCACAGGAGGGGCCTCAGAGACACAAAATGTAGGTGCACCCTGTGACTTCTTCTAAGTCCTTCACTTGGCAGCTGAAGCTGCCTCAGAAAATACCACTGCCCATTTGGCTGCTCAGGTCAAAATCCTAGCATCACCCTGGATTCTCCTCTCCTCTCTCTTTTTTTCCCTCATTTTTTTTTACACCCTATAAACACAATTCCTATCAGATTTACTTAGAAAATATATCCCAATTGGAAGCTCCCCATCTCCCCTGCTATCACCCTAATCCATCTCACCATCACCCAAATCCTGGACAATTGCTACAGCTCCCAACTGTAGTCTTACACCCCAACAGTCCATTCTTCACCCAATAGCCAGAGTCCTCTTTAAAAAATGCAAATCAGATCCTGTCAGCTCCACCCCCCTTCCTACTTCAAATTCCAATGGCTGCGCATTATATAATGGAAAAGAAAATGAAAAAGAATGCATATGTATGTATAACTGAATCACTTTGCTGTACAGCAGAAATTAACACGACACAGTAAATCAACGATACTTCAATAAAATAAATTTAAAAGCAGAATACGATTCACACGTGTCGACATGGTCATTCAGACCCTGAAGCGCTGGTCCCCTATCTACCTCTCTGCCCCACTCTGAGACACTCTCAGAAGTCCATACTGGACTTCCATCAGTCCCTTAAATAAGCAGGCTGTTTGCTGATGTTAGGGCTTTTGCACAACTTTTCTCTGCCTGGGATACTCTTCCCCAGGTCTTCATGTGGCTGATCTCATCATTCAGGTCCCACCTCAAATATCACCTAGTATGAGGGGTTTCTCTGACTTTACCTTACGAAGCTTCTTTCTCCCTCCTTCCCACCACCATGGCTCCTACTTCCTACCCCCTTAGAGTTTCCTTATGGCATTTGGTGCTTCCTGAAAATATTTTAATTTGTCCACATGATTTAGTTTGAAGTTCCCTATCAGGCCACAAACACAACTGAGGCTTTTCTTGTTCCTCTGTTTGTTTTGGTTTTTTTTTTCCCCTTCACCAGACAGTTCTGCACATAGTATATATTTGCCTTGTTGAATGAATTATTTCCCTTATTTATAGACTGCATTTCTCCCTCTACTTACAGATCCCTCTCTAGGTTTGAGGGCCTAGAATCAACTTTCCTGAAAAGAGAGTTTCAAAGAGCTTTTGTCCAGCACAGAGACCTGGACTTCAGACTCAGTAGCTAGCAATGGCCAGGAGGAATCTCCTAGGGTTGGCCAGAAGTTACCTAGCAAGGCCTATGCAGTACTTCTAAGTCAGATCCTAGTAAATGTGCACAGATATCCAGAAAATTCATAGAGAGCTAGCACATAGAGGTGCTCAATATAAATGCCTGAATTAATAAATGAATGTTAGAGGTTCTTAAACTTTGATGTGCATCAGAATCTTTTACAGAGCCTGTCAAAGAGAAAAGATGCCTTGGCCCTTCTCTAGACTTACTGAACCAGTGCCTCCGGGGGTGGGCTCCAGGAATCTGTATTTTTAAGAAGTGCCACTTTAGAAACCCGTGAAATGGACCATCAGCTTAAAGTAGTAATCCTTTCACTATTTAGTATGTATCAGATTCACATGTGAAGGTTTTATACAATACGGCTACCCAGGTCCCACCCCCAGCACCTTGACTGAAGGCTTTCTCCTTTGCTGTAAGGCAGGTGCCGACAACTGTACTAAATACACATGCAGTGTTTTATAGATACACAAAGCATTTCCCCTAGTCCTTATCTGATTCCAGGCCTAGGTTTTAAACCTCAGCCCATCACAAAGAATCTGTATTCTCTGAAGAACCCCACATGCGGCCACCATTTACCCAGGGAAATTTTGTAGCAGTGGGAGCAATAGGGCAAAAGAAGGTTTTCTGTGCAGTCACTTACCGTAACTCCAAGATGCTGGTCACGTTTCGGGAGGGAAAGATGCGCCGGATGTAATTGAAGTCACCAACGAAGAGGCTCCCATCGACTCCAACAGCCAGAGCTACTGGGGCTAGCAGCTTGTTGCCTTCAGCAAGGCCGTTGCAGCTGGGACAGGAGATGCTCCGACGGCGGCCATTGCCCATGATGCTGGTGATGATGGCGGGCTGCTGGGTCAGGAACTGGTTCTCCCCAGTGCCCTTGTGTAGGATTCCTGGGGCGGGGGCAGTAAACGGGGGCAGTTACTGCAGCCCTCTGGGGAGGACACGTCTATCGGCTTACAGAGGATGAGGGGACGTGACAGAGGGAAGAGACTCAGTAGGAAACGACAACTTTGGGGAGCCCCCCAACTTCCTCATGATGCTGAGAGAGCTGTCATAGGATAGGGAAACCCCAAGGCCATGGTACAGGGTAAGGTAACATTTGTAGAGATCACTGAAGAAGAACTGTGAGGTACACTAAGGTGGATGGGCTGGAAAAAACAGCTCAACGTTCCTTGACATTTAAAAGGAGAAGGTGGTAAAACCTATGAGTATTTTGGTCATTTGATGAAAAAGAGCTATGGGAAGGGGAGGGGGCTACCACTTAAATGTCAAGGCTGGAGAGAAGGTTCCAGAGGCAAGACTAGGCCGTATTTGGGAAAAGGAAATGTGCTCACATACCACTTTTAACGTTGAGGATGTGATGTTTGTCCAGGGACCAGCCCCCAAGGTTGGAAGGGTCCAGCTCAAATCCCTGAAGGAGGGCTGTCCTTTTCTCCCACAGGATGAGACTGGGGCAGGTCTCGTATTCAAACCCGACAGACACTGAAAGATAAAAGGGGGTGGGGCAGAGTGGGAGATGAGAGAGTTTCCTTGATTACTCCAGAGCCCTCCAGCAGGAATGAGAAACTTGTGCTCACGGTAATACAGATTCAGCTCAAAAAACTCACTCGAGGCAGGCTGATTGCTTTTCTCCTTGTGATTCCATACAATATTAAATTCAAATTTCAAGCTGAACTCAACCTTGAAACTTTACATAGTAGTAGTCTGTGGGGATGGAAAGAACTTTCCAGTGAACAGTTGGTTTTCAAAAATGACCCCAGTGATGGGGAGGGAAGAGATGAATCATTTAGAAACTGAATACAACGCTCCTTTAGAGACGGACAGGAGACCGTTTCCCTCAGCCTGCTGTTCAGGGCCTGCATTCGCTATATTGTGCGTTATTTATTTTCACTCACTAGGAGAAAGACCTATGGAAGCTTTGTGGCTCATTTATAAGGAGATTCTGGAGGCAACAGCTTGTGTTAGCTGAGGCACTTTGTACATTCACTGAGGATTCCAGAGAGTTCCAAGTGAGGCAGGCATGGGGACACAGCCTGCCAATTATGTGGCAATTCAGTGGGGAACAGAATCCAAAAACTATAAAAATCCTGCATTTGCCACATGGACAAATAGGAGAGAGGGGTGGGAGAAGAAGAATTTTAGCCCCAATTCTGTTCCAGCTCACACTTCCTCGTGGCTCCATCTCCCCTGTGTGTAAAACAGAGCAAGTGAAGCCTCAGTTTCTCAGAGAGATGTCGTGAGGATAGAGGAGACAAAATGCCGACATGCCATACATTTTTAATTGGAACGCCGTTTTAGAAACATGAGGCATTGTTATTATGGCTGTTCCTTCTACATTAAATGCTTAACTACGTGTGTCACCTTTGGGGATTCTCCACAGCTTCTTTTTTTTTTTTGCGGTACATGGGCCTCTCACTGTTGTGGCCTCTCCCATTGCGTAGCACAGGCTCCGGATGCGCAGGCTCAGTGGCCATGGCTCATGGGCCTAGCCGCTCCGTGGCATGTGGGATCTTCCCGGACCGGGGCACGAACTCATGTCCCCTGCATCGGCAGGCAGACTCTCAACCACTGTGCCACCAGGGAAGCCCTCCACAGCTTCTTTTAAATCCTGAGATATGGGAGTGTTGAAATGAAGGAAAGATACATTTTATCTTTTAAAAAAGCCCATGTATATGCTGGCTTGTCCTCTGAAAATTTCAAGGAACAATGACCAACACAGTAGCAAAGAGAAGTGCTAGTGCCTGGTTTGTGGCCTTGAAATATTATTTCTCATTAACAGGAATCAGGGCTCCTTGAAGAAACGGCTGGAACAAGAAATGAACAATAGAAGACCAGGCGATTTTATCACACCAGATAGCAAGGAAGGAAATAAAATCTACTAGGGCCACGTCAAAAGAATTTGGGAATCAGCTTGAAGAAGCTTCCACTGACCAAAGATGAGACAATTTGACTATGAGGAAAGATAATAACTTCAATGGATATATTAGAGGTATTTCATCCTGTGAGTTCACAATGGTATTTAAAAACACTGATTTGCCACCAGTAGAGGACGTGAGAGAGCCAACTTATTATGTTGAAAACTGGTAAATAAAGGGAAAGAATCAAGCATTTATCCTATCTTTCTTATTTGAACTGTACCTCAAATAACCAAGTAGTTAATGAGAAAGTATCTCTATATAAAAGTATTCTAGCTAGTAAATAATAAAGAAGCAATGACAGAATTAAAATATCATTTTGCAATCCCTAATGACCTAATGAATCTAGGCAATGAGCATCAATGCTGCTGAAATCACAAAAGAATAGACAAGCTGACATTAGTCACCTCCAGACAGAAGAAGACAGAACCATCTATCAAGCTGTCTTGTTAAAAAAAAAAAAATCAAAGAATAAAATACTTAGGAATAAATTTAACCAAGGAGGTGAAAGACCTGTACACTGAAAATGACAAGAAAGTGATGAAAGAAACTGGAGAAGACACAAATGAATAGAAAGATACTCCATGCTCATGGATTAGAATAATTAATATTGTTAAAATGTCCATACTACCCAAAGCAAAGTACAGATTCAATGTCATCCCTATCAAAATTCCAATGCTATTTTTTCACAGAAATAGAAAAATCACTCCTAAAATCTGTATGGAACCACAAAACCCTGAACTGTCAAAGGTATCTTGAGAAGAAGAACAAAGCTAGAGGCATCACACACTCAGATTTCAAACTATATTACATGGCTATAGTAACCAAAACAGTATGGTGTTGGCATGAAAACAGACACAAAGATCAATGGAATAGATTAGAGAGTCCAGAAATAAACCCAAGCATACATAGTCTATTAATTTATGACAAAGGAGCCAAGAATATACAATGGGCAAAGGACACTCACTCTCTTCAATAAACGGGTTGGGAAAGCTGGAGAGCCACATGTGAAAAAAAAAAAAAAAGAAAAAGAAATTGTACCAGTCTATGCCACTCACAAAAATGAACTCAAATGGATTAAAAGCTTGAATGTAAGACCTAAAACCATAGAACTCCTAGAAGAAAACATAGGCAATAAGCTCCTTAACATCAGTCATTGCAATGATTTTTTGAATTTGACACCCAAAGCAAAGGAAACTAAAGCAAAAAGGAACAGGTGAGACTACATCAAACTAAAAAGCTTCTGCACAGCAAAGGAAACCATCCATAAAATGATAAGGAAACCTACTGAATGAGAGAAAATATTTGCAAATCATATATCTGATAAGGGGCTAACGTCCAAAGTATATAAAGAACTCACACCACTTGACAGCCAAAAACCAAAGAATGCAATTAAAAAATGGGCAAAGGAACTGAATAGACATCTATCCAAAGAAGACATACACAAGGCCAATGGTATGTGAAAAGATGCTCAGCATCACTAATCTTCAGGGAAATGCAAATCAAACCTATGATGAAATATCACCTTACGCCTGTCAGAATGGCTATCATCAAAAAGAGGATGTGGAGAAGAGGAATGCTTGTGCACTGTTGGTGGGAATGTAAACTGGTGCAGCCATTATGGAAAACAGTATGGACATTTCTCAAAAACTTAAAAATAAAACTACCATAGGACCCAGCAATTCCACTTCTTGGTATCTATCTGGAGGAAACAAAAACATCAACAGTGAAAAGATATATGCACCCCTATATTCGTTGCAGCATTACTTACAATAGCTAAGATATAGAAACAACCAAGGTGTCCATCGACAGATGAATGGATAAAAATGATGTGATAGACAATCAATGAAATATTATTCAGCCATAAAAAAGAATGAAATCTTGCCATTTGTGACAATATGAATAGACATTGAGGGCATTATGTTAAGTGAAATAAGTCAGATAAAGACAAATACTGTATAATCTCACTTATATGTGGATCTAAAAATCTGTGTAAATAGGAATATCATTTGCTCTAAATGCCTCAATGTTTTATTGTGATAAATAGTAAATTTTGGGGACTTCCCTCATGGCACAGTGGTTAAGAATCCACCTGCCAATTCAGGAGACATGGGTTTGAGCCCTGGTCCAGAAAGATCCCACATGCCACAGAGCAACTAAGCCCATGCACCACAACTACTGAGCCTGCGCTCTAGAGCCTGTGAACCACAGCTACTGAAGCCCGCGCGCCTAGAGCCTGTGCTCCACAACAAAGAAGCTGCCACAGTGAGAAGCCTGTGCACTGCAATGAAGAGTAGCCCCCGCTCACCACAACTAGAGAAAGCCCGCATGCACCAACGAAGACCCAATGCAGCCAAAAATTAATTAATTAATTAATTAATTAAAAAATTTTTGGTGAAATCTAAGTAATGTTTTTAAAGTGTTTATGAAACAAAGATGATCATAAGCGGAATAAAAAATAATAAAAACAAAACAAAAAACAAAAAGCCAAGCTCATGTACAGGGAAAAGATTTGTGGTTGCCAGAGGCAGGGGCTGGGTGGACCAAACAGGTGAAGAAAGTCAAAAGATACAAACTTTCAGTTAAAAAATAAATGAGTCATGGGGATGTGATATACAACATGGTAACTATAATTAGTAATGCCGTACTGTACATCTGAAAGTTACTAAGAGAGTAGATCTTAAAAGTTCTCATCACCAGAAAAAAGTTTTGTAACTATGTATGGTGACAGATGTTAACTAGATCTACTGTAGTCATCATTTTGCAATATATACAAATATCAAATTATTATGTTGTATACATTATATGTCAGTTATACCTCAAAAAAGTTGGTATAGATAAAATATCAAACTTGAACCTAGAAAGCCTCAAGGTCCAACTATCAATTTATAGGAGATATAGGACAGAGGCCTATGTTAAACAGCCACAGGTGTGCAATCAGAAAACAAACCAGACTATGGTAAATGCTACAGGCAAACAATAAAGTTTCTTCAACAAATAAATCATAAAACCTAAAAAAAGAGGTTGAAATGGAAGGAGAAACCATAGATTAAAATAACTGAAGAGAAATCAACCAGTTGCACAAGGTGGATCTCATCTGGATTCATAGTAAGTACAGGTAAAAATCTATAGTAATTACACTAAGGAACATGAGAGAAAGTCAAAGTAACTAATATGAAAGACAGCAAAAAGAGAAAGAAGGAACAATGGATAACAAAAGGGCCAGAAAACAAAGAATAAAATGACAACACTAAGTCCCTATTATTGATTAGTTTAAACATAAACAGATTAAATTCTCCAATCAAAAGACATGAAATGGCTGAACGAATAAAACCAACAAGAGCCAATGTTATGATGCCAATAAGAGACTCACTATAGCCATAAGGACCCATATGGATTGAGAATGAAGGGATGGAAAAAGGCATTGCAAACTTTCAAGCAAATGGTAATCCCATCCCCTCCAAAAAGCAGGGGTAGCTATATTTATATCAGACAAAATAGACTTCAAACTAAAAGTGTTAAAAAGAGACAAAGAAGGCCATTATATAATGGTAAAGTGGTAGATACATCAAGAAGATATAACAATTATAGATATTTATGCACCCAACAGTGGAGCATGTAAATATTTAAAGCACAAACTAGCAGAGCTAAAAGAAGAAATAAACCATAATAGGATAAAGTTGGGGACTTGAATATCCCACTCTCAAAAATGGACAGATCATCCAGACAGAAAGTCATAAAGGAAACAGAGGATTTCAACAACATTATAGACCAAATGGACCTAACAAACATACATAGAACATTCTATCCAACAATGGCAGAAGGGTACGTGGAACATTTTCTAGGACAGACCATATGTTAGGCCACAAAACAAGTCTTAGCAAATTTAGGAAGATTAAAATCATACCAAATATCTTCTCTGACCACAATGTCATGAAACTAGAACTCAATAACAAGAGGAAAACTGGAAAATTCAAAAATATATGGGAATTAAAAAACACTCTCCTGAATAACCAATAGATTAAGGAAGAAACCAAAGGGGAAATAGAAAGAGACAAATTAAAATGGAAACACAAATACCAGAACTTCTGGGATGCATTAAAAGCCAGTTCTAAGAGGGAAGTTCATAGCAATAAGCACCTACATTAAGGAAGATCCCAAATAAACAATCTAATTTTGTGCCTTAAGGAACTAGAAAAAGAAGAACAAACTGAGCCCGAAGTTAGCAGAATAAAGGAAATAATAAATATTGCAGCATAAATGAATAAAATAGAAAAGAGAGAAACAATAGAAAAGGTTAACCAAACAAAGAGTTGGTTCTTTAAAAAGATAAACAAAATTGACAAACCCTTAATTAGACTACCTAGGGAAAAAACAGAGAGGACCCAAATAAACAAAATTATGAATGAATAAGGACACATTATTTAATAACTTATACTAGGACTCCTGGGGAAGATGGCGGAAGAGTAAGACGCGGAGATCACCTTCCTCCCCACAGATACACCAGAAATATAGCTACACGTGGAACAACTCCTACAGAACACCTACTGAACGCTGGCAGAAGACCTCAGACCTCCCAAAAGGCAAGAAACTCCCCACGTACCTGGGTAGGGCAAAGCAGAGACATTCCCACACAGAGGATCGGTGCCAACCGGCACTGACCAGCCTGAGAGGACTGTCTGCTCGCCCGCCGGGGCGGGCGGCGCTGGGAGCTGAGGCTCAGGCTTCAGTTGGAGCGCAGGGAGAGGACTGGGGCTGGTGGCGTGAACACAGCCTGAAGGGGTTAAGGCACCACAGCTAGCCAGGAGGGAGTCCGGGAAAAAGTCTGGACCTGCCAAAGAGGCAAGAGACTTTTTCTTCCCACTTTGTTTCCTGGTGCGCGAGGAGAGGGGATTAAGAGCGCTGCTTAAAGGAGCTCCAGAGACGGGCGCGAGCCACGGCTGAAAGCGCGGACCCCAGAGATGGGCGTGGGACGCTGGGGCTGCTGCTGCGGCCACCAAGAAGCCTGTGTGCGAGCACAGGTCACTATTCACACCTCCCCTCCCGGGAGCCTGTGCAGCCCGTCACTGCCGGGGTCCCGGGATCCAGGGACGGCTTCCCCGGGAGAGCGCACGGCGCGCCTCGGGCTAGTGCAACGTCACGCCGGCCTCTGCCGCTGCAGGCTTGCCCCGCACTCCGTGCCCCTCCTTCCCCCCCGCGCCTGAGTGAGCCAGAGTCCCCGAAGAGGCTGCTCCTTTAACCCTGTCCTGTCTGAGCGAAGAACAGATGCCCTCCGGCGACCTACATGGAGAGGCGGGGCCAAATCCAAAGCTGAGACCCGGGAGCTGTGAGAACAAAGAAGAGAAAGGGAAACCTCTCCCAGCAGCCTCAGAAGCAGCGGATTAAAGCTCCACAATCAACTTGATGTACCCTGCATCTGTGGAATACATGAATAGACAATGAATCATCCCAAATTGAGGAGCCAGGAGTCAGTGCTGTGCCCCTGAGGTGGGAGAGCCAACTTCAGGACACTGGTCCACAAGAGAACTCCCAGCTCCACATAATATCAAACGGCGAAAATCTTCCAGAGATCTCCATCTCAACACCAGCACCCAGCTTCACTCAATGTCCAGCAAGCTACAGTGCTGGACACCCTATGCCAAACAACTAGCAAGACAGGAACACAACGCCACCCATTAGCAGAGAGGCTGCCTAAAATCATAAAAAGTCCGCAGACACCCCAAAACACACCACCAGACGTGGACCTGCCCACCAGAAAGACAAGATCCAGCCTCATCCACCAGAACACAGGCACCAGTCCCCTCCACCAGGAAGCCTACACAACCCACTGAACCAACCTTAGCCACTGGGGACAGACACCAAAAACAACAGGAACTACGAACCTGCAGCCTGCAAAAAGGAGACCCCAAACACAGTAAGATAAGCAAAATGAGAAGAAAGAAAAACACACAGCAGGAGAAGGAGCAAGATAAAAACCCACCAGACCTAACAAATGAAGAGGAAATAGGCAGTCTACCTGAAAAAGAATTCAGAATAATGATAGTAAAGATGATCCAAAATCTTGGAAATAGAATAGACAAAATGCAAGAAACAGTTAACAAGGACCTAGAAGAACTAAAGATGAATCAAGCAACGATTAAAAACACAATAAATGAAATGAAAAATACTCTAGATGGGATCAACAGCTGAATAACTGAGGCAGAAGAACGGATAAGTGACGTGGAAGATAAAATAGTGGAAATAACTACTGCAGAGCAGAAGAAAGAAAAAAGAATGAAAAGAACAAAGGACAGTCTCAGAGACCTCTGGGACAACATTAAACACACCAACATTCGAATTATAGGGGTTCCAGAAGAAGAAGAGAAAAAGAAAGGGACTGAGAAAATATTTGAAGAGATTATAGTTGAAAACTTCCCTAATATGGGAAAGGAAATAGTCAAGTCCAGGAGGCACAGAGAGTCCCATACAGGATAAATCCAAGGAGAAATATGCCAAGACACATATTAATCAAACCATCAAAAATTAAAAACAAAGAAAACATATTAAAAGCAGCAAGGGAAAAACAACAAATAACACACAAGGGAATCCCCATAAGGTTAACAGCTGATCTTTCATCAGAAACTCTGCAAGCCAGAAGGGACTAGCAGCACATATTTAAAGTGATGAAGGAGAGAAACCTGCAACCAAGATTACTCTACCCAGCAAGGATCTCATTCAGATTTGATGGAGAAATTAAAACGTTTACAGACAAGCAAAAGCTGAGAGAGTTCAGCACCACCAAACCAGCTTTACAACAAATGCTAAAGGAACTCCTCTAGGCAAGAAACACAACAGAAGGAAAAGACCTACAATAACGAACCCAAAACAATTAAGAAAATGGGAATAGGAACATACATATCAATAATTACCTTAAATGTAAATGGATTAAATGCTCCCACCAAAAGACACAGATTGGCTGAATGGATACAAAAACAAGACCCATATATATGCTGTCTACAAGAGACCCACTTCAGACCTAGAGACACATACAGACTGAAAGTGAGGGGATGGAAAAAGATATTCCATGCAAATGGAAACCAAAAGAAAGCTGGAGTAGCAATTCTCATATCAGACAAAATAGACTTTAAAATAAAGACTACTAGAAGAGACAAAGAAGGACACTACATAATGATCAAGGGATCGATCCAAGAAGAACATATAACAATTGTAAATATTTATGCACCCAACATAGGAGCACCTCAATACATAAGGCAAATACTAACAGCCATAAAAGGGGAAATCGACAGTAACACATTCATAGTAGGGAACTTTAACACCCCACTTTCACCAATGGACAGATCATCCAAAATGAAAATAAATAAGGAAACACAAGCTTTAAATGATTCATTAAACAAGATGGACTTAATTGACATTTATAGGACATTCCATCCAAAAACAACAGAATACACATTTTTCTCAAGTGCTCATGGAACATTCTCCAGGATAGATCATATCTTGCGTCACAAATCAAGCCTTGGTAAATTGAAGAAAATTGAAATTGTATCAAGTATCTTTTCCGACCACAATGCTATGAGACTAGATATCAATTACAGGAAAAGATCTGTAAAAAATACAAACACATGGAGGCTAAACAATACACTACTTAATAACGAAGTGATCACTGAAGAAATCAAAGAGGAAATTAAAAAATACCTAGAAACAAATGACAATGGAGACACGACGACACAAAACCTATGGGATGCAGCAAGAGCAGTTCTAAGAGGGAAGTTTATAGCAATACAATCCCACCTTAAGAAACAGGAAACATCTCGAATAAACAACCTAACCTTGCACCTAAAGCAATTAGAGAAAGAAGAACAAAAACACCCCAAAGTTAGAAGAAGGAAAGAAATCATAAAAATCAGATCAGAAATAAATGAAAAAGAAATGAAGGAAACGATAGCAAAGATCAATAAAACTAAAAGCTGCTTCTTTGAGAAGATAAACAAAATTGATAAACCATTAGCCAGACTCATCAAGAAAAAAAGGGAGAAGATTCAAATCAATAGAATTAGAAATGAAAAAGGAGAAGTAACAACTGACACTGCAGAAATACAAAAGATCATGAGAGATTACTACAAGCAACTCTATGCCAATAAAATGGACAACCTGGAAGAAATGGACAAATTCTTAGAAATGCACAACTGGCCAAGACTGAATCAGGAAGAAATAGAAAATATAAACAGACCAATCACAAGTACTGAAATTGAAACTGTGATAAAAAATCTTCCAACAAACAAAAGCCTAGGACCAGATGGCTTCACAGGTGAATTCTATCAAACATTTAGAGAAGAGCTAACACCTATCCTTCTGAAACTCTTCCAAAATATAGCAGAGGGAGGAACACTCCCAAACTCATTCTGCGAGGCCACCATCACCTTGATACCAAAACCAGAGAAGGGTGTCACAAAGAAAGAAAACTATAGGCCAATATCACTGATGAACTTAGATGCAAAAATCCTCAACAAAATACTAGCAAACAGAATCCAACAGCACATTAAAAGGATCATTCACCATGATCAAGTGGGGTTTATTCCACGAATGCAAGGATTCTTCAATATATGCAAATCAATCAACGTGATACACCATATTAACAAATTGAAGGAGAAAAACCATATGATCATCTCAATAGATGCAGAGAAAGCTTTCGACAAAATTCAACACCCATTTATGATAAAAACCCTGCAGAAAGTAGGCATAGAGGGAACTTTCCTCAACATAATAAAGGCCATATATGACAAACCCACAGCCAACATCATCCTCAATGGTGAAAAACTGAAACCATTTCCACTAAGATCAGGAACAAGACAAGGCTGCCCACTCTCACCACTCTTATTCAACATGGTTTTGGAAGTTTTAGCCACAGCAATCAGAGAAGAAAAGGAAATAAAAAGAATCCAAATCGGAAAAGAAGAAGTAAAGCTGTCACTGTTTGCAGATGACATGATACTATACATAGAGAATCCTAAAGATGCTACCAGAAAACTACTAGAGCTAATCAATGAATTTGGTAAAGTTGCAGGATACAAAATTAATGCACAGAAATCTCTGGCATTCCTATATACTAATGATGAAAAATCTGAAAGTGAAATCAGGAAAACACTCCCATTTACCATTGCAACAAAAAGAATAAAATAGGAATAAACCTACCTAAGGAGACAAAAGACCTGTATGCAGAAAGTTATAAGACACTGATGAAAGAAATTAAAGATGATACAAATAGATGGAGAGATGTACCATGTTCTTGGATTGGAAGAATCAACATTGTGAAAATGACTCTACTACCCAAAGCAATCTACAGATTCAATGCAATCCCTATCAAACTACCACTGGCATTTTTCACAGAACTAGAACAAAAAATTTCAAAATTTGTTTGGAAACACAAAGGACCCTGAATAGCCAAAGCAATCTTGAGAACGAAAAACGGAGCTGGAGGAATCAGGCTCCCTGACTTCAGACTATATTACAAAGCTACAGTAATCAAGACAGTGTGGTACTGGCACAAAAACAGAAAGATAGATCAATGGAACAGGATAGAAAGCCCAGAGATAAACCCACGCACATATGGTCAACTTATCTTTGATAAAGGAGGCAGGAATGTACAGTGGAGAAAGGACAGTCTCTTCAATAAGTGGT
This sequence comes from Mesoplodon densirostris, assembly GCF_025265405.1. Taxonomy (NCBI): domain Eukaryota; kingdom Metazoa; phylum Chordata; class Mammalia; order Artiodactyla; family Ziphiidae; genus Mesoplodon; species Mesoplodon densirostris. Next base: position 166,022,061 of record NC_082663.1, read on the forward strand.
GCTGGGAAAACTGGACAGGGACATGTAAAAGTATGAGATTAGATCACTCCCTAACACCATACACAAAAATAAGCTCAAAATGGATTAAAGACCTAAATGTAAGGCCAGAAACTATCAAACTCTTAGAGGAAAACATAGGCAGAACACTCTATGACATAAATCACAGCAAGATCCTTTTTGACGCACCTCCTAGAGAAATGGAAATAAAAACAAAAATAAACACATGGAACCTAATGAAACTTCAAAGCTTTTGCACAGCAAAGGAAACCATAAACAAGACCAAAAGACAACCCTTAGAATGGGAGAAAATATTTGCAAATGAAGCAACTGACAAAGGATTAATCTCCAATATTTATAAGCAGCTCATGCAGCTCAATAACAAAGAAACAAACAACCCAATCCAAAAATGGGCAGAAGACCTAAATAGACATTTCTCCACAGAAGATATACAGACTGCCAACAAACACATGAAAGGATGCTCAACATCTTTAATCATTAGAGAAATGCAAATCAAAACTACAATGAGATATCATGTCACACCAGTCAGAATGGACATCATCAAAAAATCTAGAAACAATAAATGCTGGAGAGGGTGTGGAAAAAAGGGAACACTCTTGCACTGCTGGTGGGAATGTGAATTGGTACAGCCGCTATGGAGAACGGTATGGAGGTTCCTTAAAAAACTACAAATAGAACTACCATATGACCCAGCAATCCCACTACTGGGCATATACCCTGAGAAAACCATAATTCAAAAAGAGTCATGTACCAAAATGTTCATAGCAGCCCTATTTACAATAGCCCGGAGATGGAAACAACCTAAGTGTCCATCATCAGATGAATGGATAAAGAAGATGTGGCACATATATACAATGGAATATTACTCAGCCATAAAAAAACGAAATTGAGCTATTTGTAATGAGGTGGATGGACCTAGAGTCTGTCATACAGAGTGAAGTAAGTCAGAAAGAGAAAGACAAATACTGTATGCTGACACATATATATGGAATTTAAGAAAAAAAATGTCCTGAAGAACATAGGGGTAAGACAGGAATAAAGACACAGACCTACTAGAGAATGGACTTGAGGATATGGGGAGGGGGAAGGGTAAGCTGTGACAAAGCAAAAGAGAGGCATGGACATATATACACTACCAAATGTAAGGTAGATAGCGAGTGGGAAGCAGCCACATAGCACAGGGAGATCAGCTCTGTGCTTTGTGACTGCCTGGACAGGTGGGATAGGGAGGGTGGGAGGGAGACGCAAGAGGGAGGGGATATGGGAACATATGTATATGTATAACTGATTCATTTTGTTATAAAGCAGATACTAACACACCACTGTTAAGCAATTATACTCCAATAAAGATGTAAAAAGATAATAATTTATACTACAGAAATACAAAGGATCATAAGAGGCTCCTCTGAATAACTATACACCAACAAACTGAACAACCTAGAAGAAATGGAAAAATTCTTAAAGACATACAACTTACCAAAACTGCATCAGGAAGAATTAGAAAATCTGAATGACCAATTGCTAGTCAGGAAGAAATAGAAAATCTGAATGACTAGTTGCTAGTAAAGAGATTGAACCAGTAATCAAAAATCTCCCAATGAAGAAAAGCTTAGGACCACATGGCTTCACTGGTGAACTTTCCCAAACATTTTAAGCAGAATCAACACCAATCCTTCTCAAACTCTTCCAAAAAATCAAAGAGGAGGGAACACTTTCCCAACCTCATTTTCAAGGCCAGCATTACCCTGATACCAAAACCAGAAAAGGACACTATCAGAAAAGAAAAATACAGGTCCGTATCCCTGATAAGTACAGATGCAAAAATTCTCAATAAAATACTAGCGAATCAAATTCAGCAGCATATTAAAATGATCATACACCCTGATCCAGTGGGATTTATCTCTGGGATGCAAGGATGGTTCAACATATGCAAATCAATCAATGTGATAATCCAATTAATAGGATAAAAGAAAAAAATCATATGATTATCCCAAGAGATGCAGAAAAAGCATTTGACAATACTCAACATCCATTCATGATAAAAACTCTTAACAATATAGGCATAGAAAAAACCCAACTCAACAAAATAAAGGCCATATATGACCAGCCCGCAGCTAACATCATACTCAATGGAAAACTGTTGAAAGCTTTTCCTCTAAGATCAGGAACAAGACAGGAGTGCCCATTCTCACCACTCCTAGTCAACATAGTATTAGAAGTCCTAACTGGAGTAATCGGGAAGAAAAATAAATAAGATGTATCAGAACTGGAAAGGAAGAAATAAAATTGTCCCTATTTGCCAATGACATGATTTTATATATAGAAAATCCTAAAGACTCAAAAAAAAAAAGTTAAGACTTAATCAGTAAATTCAGTAAAGTTGCAGGATACAAAATTAACATACAAAAACCAGTAGCATCCCTATACACCAAAATGAATCTTCTGAATAAGAAATAAAATAAATAAATCCCATTTATAATAGCATCAAAAAATACTTAGGAATACATTTAATCAAGGAGGTGAAAGATCTCTACTCTGAAAACTACAAGACATCAAAAGAAATCAAAGAAAACACAAATAAATGGAAGGTATCTTGTGTACATGGACTGGAAGAATTAAGAGTGTTAAGATGTCAATACTACCAAAAGCCATTTATAGATTCAATGTAATTCCTATTAAGATTCCAATAGCAATTTTTTTTACAGAAGCAGAAAAAAACACTCCTAAAAGTTATATGGAACCACAAAAGACTCCGAGTAGCCAAAGAAATACTGAGAAAGCAGAAAAAAGTAGGATGCATCATACTTCCTGATTTCAGGCTATATTATAAAGCCATAGTCATCAAAACAGTATGGTACTGGCATAGAAACAGACAAAGAGACAATTGGAATAGAACTGACAGCCCAGAAATAAACCCATGCATATATGGTCAACAAATATTTGACAAAGCAGCCAAGAATACTCAATGGAAGAAGACAGTCTTTTCAATATATGGTGCCAGGATAATTGCATATTCTCATGTACTAGAATGAAACTGGACCCATATCTATACCACTTAAAAAAATTAACCCAAAATGGATTAAATACTTAAATGTAAGACCTGAAACTATAAGGAAACAGGAATAAAGCTCCTTGGCATGGGTCATGGTAATGATTTTTTTGGCTATGACACCTAAAGCACAAGTAACAAAATCGAAAATAAGCAAGAGGGACTACATCAAACTAAAAAGCTTCTGCACAAGAAACCATAAAAGTGAAAAAACAACCTATGTAATGGGAAAAATATTTGCAAATTGTAGATCTGATAAGGAGTTAATATCCAAAACACATAAAGAACTCATACAACTCAATAGCAAAAAACCCAAATAATCCAATTAAAAAATGGACCTGAATAGACATTTCTCCAAAGAAGATACACAAAAGGCTAACAGATACATGAAAAAAATGCTGAACATCACTGGTCATTAGGGAAATGCAAACGAAAAGCACAATGAGATAACACCTCATGCCTATTAGAATGGCCATCAAAAAGACAAGGGATAACAAATGGTGGTGACGATGTGGAGAAAAGGGGACCGCTGTGCAACGTTGGTGGGACTGGAAACAGTATGGAGGTTCCTGAAAAATTAAAAATTAAAGTACCATATGATCCAGCAATTCTACTTCTGGGAATATATCTGAAGAAATGGAAACACTATGTCAAAGAGATATTTGCACTCCCATGTTCATAGCAGCATAATCAAGATATGGAAACAATGTAAGTGTCCACCGATGGATGAATGAATAAAGAAACTGTAGTATGTGTGTGTGTGTGTGTATATATATGTGTGTGTGTGTATATGTATACATATATATAATGGATATATATATACACATACATACAATATACATATGTGTGTGTATATATATATACACACAATGAAATATTACTGATCCATAAAAAATGGGAAATCCTACCATTTGCAACAACATGATGGAACTTGAAGGCATTATGCTAAGTGAAATAAGTCAGACAGAGAAAGACAAACACTGTATGATCTCACTTATATGTGGAACTAAAAACAAAACAAACTCATAGAAAAACATATCAAACTTGAAGTTTACCAGAGGCAGAGAGTGGGGAAAGGGGAAATTGGATGAAGGTAGTGGAAAGGTACAAATTTCTAGATACAAGATAAATAAGTACTAGGGATGTAATGTACAACATGATGACTAGAGTTAACACTGCTGTATGAAATACAGGAAAGTTGTTGAAAGACTAAATCCTATGAGTTCTCATCACAATTTTCCTTTTTTCTCTTCTTTATTGTATCTTTATGAGAAGACGAATGCTAGCTGAATCTACTGTGCTCATCATTTCACAATATAAGTAAATCAACTATCATGCTGTAGGTCATAAAGTTATACAGTGATGTATGTCAATTATTTCTCAGTAAAACTGAGAAAAATGAGCTAGCAATGAAAGGGAAAACCACAGATTAAAAAAATTTAAGAGAACCCAGCTATTCCCTTCTTGGTATATATCCAGAGGACACCAAAACATTAATTCAAAAAATATATACACCTCTATGTTCACTGCAGTATTATTTACAATAGCTAAGATATGGAAACAACCTAACTGTTCACCAATGGATGAATGAATAAAGAAATTGCGGTATATATAATTGACTACTACTCAGCCATAAAAAGAATGAAAGCCTGCCGGTTGTGACAATGTGGATGGGCCTTGAAGGTTTTATGCTAAAGTGAAATAAGTCAGAAGGAGAAAGATAGATCCTGAATGATTTCACTCATATGTGGAATCTAAAAAACAAAACAAATGAACAAACAAAATAAAACAAAAAGAAACTCAGAGATACACAGGTTAGATTAGTGGTTACCAGAGGGGAAGGGGTTTGGAGGGTGGGCAAAATGGGTGAAGGGGGTCAGCTGTATGGTGATGGGTACTAACTACCGTTGTGGTGGTGATTACTTTGTAGTGTATACAGATGTCAAATTATAATGCTGTAAACCTGAAACCTATATAACAACAAAAAATTTGTTGCAAAAGGTAGATCTTATTTGGATTCTGATTCAAACAAATAAAGTACTACTTTATTTTATGATACTCATAAGGCAATTGAAATATTGAACAATGGCTATTCGATATTAAGAACTTATTGTTTCTTTGTTGTGATATTGTTGTTATGCTTTTAAAGTGTTTTTTAAGGATACACTCTGATATACTACAGATGAAATGATTTGATGTTTGGGACTTGCTTCAGAAAAATATGGGAGGCGGAGGAGTGGATGAAGGTAAGGAAGAAACAAGATGTGTTGATAACGGTAGGAGCTGGAGTACATGCGGTGCATTATGATATTCAGTCTTCTTTTTGATGTTGGCTATCATTTTGATATTGGCTAAAGCCTGACATAATATTTATTAAATTAGCCATTGTTTATATTTAAATGCACTCGTTACTCCAATAACTTACTACTGTCTTTAAGTTATTAACTCCACCCATTGACGAAGCACACCACAAGGGCAATATTCTGAGCATGTGTAGCCTGCTAGGCCTGTGACTTTAGGCAACTTGCTTACCCTCTCCCTCTGGTCCCATCTGCACAATGGGGATTATGAGAGGGTCTACTTGATAGGGTTATTGAGAGGTCACCCAAGACAAAAGGATTTAGCACAATGCTCTGCAGCAAGGGAGTGTCTGATAAACACTGGCTGCCAATTACAGTGAAAATTTCTGAGTTTGCTGGTTTCTTATTTTGGTAACTTATTGCAGTTCTTGAAAACCACAAGCCTACTGGTGAAGAAAATACAGGATTCTGGATTTTAATTAATCCCAGACAGCTTTCTACAAGTAAGAAAATATACTGGGTAGGTTGATATGAATCCACAGCTCACAACTCTTCAAAGACCGATAACGATACGATCCTTCTCTTATGCTGGTCTTTCCCAAGTGGGAAATCACGTGATTCCCTCAGAGGCAAAGCCTGAAACATAGCATGTGGCTTTCAGGCCCCCTCTAGCTCCGTCTTCTGGTTCTCTGGTTCTGTGCCACCTGAGAGTGTTCTCTCTGGAACATGATCGAGCCCCTGCCCACCTCTCTCCCCATCTCAAATAGTCTCCCTGTCCACTACAGTCCAGCCACACCGGCCTATGTTTGTCCTTCAAAAACACCTCCCTCTTCTCTTTTTCTGCCAGGAAAAGAATGCTCTTTTCCTGATTTTCACATGGCTCCTTTTCATTCAAGTCTCTGTTTAAACATCACCTGCTGAGGAACCTTCCCTGAACGCCCACCCACCGTTGCCCCTCTTCCCCAGTATACAACACATTTTTATTTTCATATTAGCACCTAACGCTGCTTGATATTTTCTTGTCCAGGCTGTGTTTACTATTTCGATCCCTCAGTAGAAGAGGAAGTCCATGGAAGAGGACGCTTGTCTGCTTATGGACTTATGGACCACTGCCTCCCTAGCTACTAGAATAGTTCTTGGCACATACTAGGAGCTCAATAAATACAAGTTGATTTAATGCATGCCTAAATCCAAGAATCAATAAGGGGTTGAAACTGAAACATACCAACAGCATCAGAGAGTCCGTAGACCCTTTGGCCATAGGCATCCGTCTTGTCCCAGATGAAGGTGTAGGCCAGGTTGGGAGAGGCCTGGAATGACTTCTGGAAGAGGTGCCCCTCTACAGCTACCATCAGATGAACCTTGATGAGGTTCAGGGGCACCGTGGACTGGGTCATGGTGATCTTCAGCAGTGACTTGTAGCCTGCGGTCCTGGAGCTCAGGTAGCGAAGCTTCACGTTGGAACCAGGGAGCTCAATTTCTTCATGAAGAACCTGGAGAGGAAACGCAAGGTAGATACACTGCATCAAAGGCACCCCGGCAGCTGGGCTGCTTGCAACCCAAGGCTACCTGTCTGCTACCACCCTCACCGAAGCATCACGCCTTATGGGGGAGTGCAAGAACCACTTTCCATGGCTGAGAAGAGAGAAAAAAAACCCCAACAACCAAAACTTTATCCTGCACTACGGAGCAAAGTGGCTGAGGTTATGATTTTTGGATTAATAATTATTCTTGGTCACTGTTGTGTTTCTTTTTAAAACCACGCTGTTGGCAAAAGATGTAAATAAGAACAGCAGGCTTTATTGCTAGTTGCATGCAAGGAGGCCACAAGAGGCTGTAATTATATGAACCTGCAACTTCCACCGACAATTGCTATAAAGCAACAGGGAGGCAATAATGTAATATGCCCTCTGTCGTAACACTGATGTAGATCATTAAAGCGCCTCTTATCATGTATCTCTGTGACTAACAGGAATAAAAAGCAATTTGCAGGTGGGTTGCACATATGTGTACTGTTTTTATTCTATTAAAAGCTCCAGTGACTGCTAAAGTCTAGAAACATCTGGAATGTCCAGGAGGGATTCAGTTTTCTCTCCAGTGACTACAAATTCTACTGCGTTCTTACTTTTTGTCCCTCCCCCTTAATATTAGTTTCTGGCTTATCCAGGCAGAGAGAGATGGTGGGAGGAAGTCAGCCAGCCAGTTTGGGTCAGGGCAGTATTGAGAGTCCCACCCTGGTACCTGGTGCTCCTACCTGGGTCTCAGGCACGATGGGATTCTGCCCAGGGGCAGCGCTGAAGAAGGTGGACAGCGGGGAGGAGATGATGATTGGATCCGGCCGGACAAAGCCACTGAGGTCACAGCTGGGGATGGAGTTCTCCTCTGTCTTCATCACCAGAGTGTCCATGGCATAAAAGCTATTCCACGGCAGCCACACGGTACGCTCCTGGCTCATGAACGGGGCTCGCTCAAAGTGCAGGGTCAAGGAGGCGCCGCCATTGGCGATCAGGTCAAACCTGGAGAGGGGGTAAGTGAACTCACTGAGAGGGGTGGACTCACCAGCAGACCACGTGGGTGCTCTGACCTCCAGGCTGAAGGTAGTGGGAGGGGCAGAGCAGGCAGAAGAACATGGGCTTTGTGGGAACCCAAACTCTACCATTTACTAGTTGTGTGACTGTGAGCAAGCTGCTAACCCTCTCTCAGCCCCCGTGTTTTCATCTGTGAAATGGGAAGAATTATACCGATGTCACGGTGTGGCTGAGAGGATGAAATATTGTGATGAATTCAAAGTAGGGGTCAGCCGACTCGGCCCATGAGCTAAAGCCGGCCCACGACCTGTTTTGGTAAAAAGTTTTATTGGAATCCCAGCCACGCCCATTGATTGGCTTATCCTCTCCAGCTGTTCTGACCTATAGTGGAAGAGCCTGGTAGTTTTAACAGGAACCATATGGCATCAAAGCCTAAAATAGATACTACCTGGCCCTTTACAGAAAATCTGTGGCCCCCTCCTCCCACCGCCCCCGGTGTAAAGCATTTAGCATCGTGCTAGGCTAACAGGAGTCTTCACTACATCGTGGAGTTACAATGATTGGATTCTAGGACACAGGGAGGGGCTCATGAAAGCTTTCTTTTCATCAACCTGCACTGTTTCTGATTTTTTTTTTTTTTGGTTTCACAGAACCTTAACTTTTTTTGAGATACAATTGACATATAACATTATATTAGTTTCAGGTGTACAACATAATTTGATATTTGTATATATTGTGAAATGATCACCACCATAAATCCATTCATCACCACACCTGGTTACAATTTTTTTTCCTTGTGCTGAAAACTTTTAAGATCTGTCTCAGCAACGTTCAAATATACAATATGGTAATAGTAACTATAGTCATCATGTTATACATACATCCCAGGACTTATTTATCACTAGAAGTGTGGACTTTTTAACCCCCTTCATCCATTTTGCCTTGTTTCTGATATTTTTTTCCAAAACACAAATTTATTTGGCATTTGGATGAAATGGTTCTTACTATTTCTGATATTTTTGACAATCGTTCTTAAACTATATTCCTGTTTTCCTCCAGAGCTGGATGGAAGTGTATTACTAGTAAAGTAAAATAAAGGTAGTTCTTCCCCCAATTAATGGAAAAGAACGTTAATGGAGAGAAGTCTCTCAATTTTGTGCTTTACTCCTCCACCGGGATCTCAACTCTTTGAGGGCAGTGGTACCCCCTTGTATACACTTCAGAATCCCCAGCAACTAGCAGAGTTCCTGGATCACAGTAAAAACTCAATGAAAATATACGGACTCACTGGCTTCACTGAATTTTGGTAACACTTTTAGTGTTTTTCAATAGACATAAAATGAGTGAACATGGAACATATGAATATTAAGGTAAATATCATGGTGGAAGAGTTTATTCTATTAATTTGTTTATATTTTATTTTGGGACATGCACGCTGCTGGGGACGCTTTTTTTTTAATTTATTTATTTTTGGCTGCATTGTGTCTTCGTTGCTGCACGCGGGCTTTCTCTAGTTGCGGCGAGCGGGGGCTACTCTTGGTTGTAGTGCGTGGGCTTCTCATTGTGGTGGCTTCTCTTTGTTGTGGAGCACAGGCTCTAGGCACAAAGGCTTCAGTAGTTGTGGTGCACGGGGTTAGTTGCTCTGCGGCATGTGGGATCTTCCTAGACCAGGGCTCAAACCTGTGTCCCCTGCATTGGCAGGCAGATTCTTAACCACTGCACCACCAGGGACACCCGGGGATAGTTTTGTATAGGGTACAGGAGAGTCAAATGTTTTGAAGTGAAACTGTTCCTCGTTGGGATGATAGCATTAAACCACTCATGTCTGTGGCACACACCACTACACAACAGACTGTGGGATTCCTCGGAGCATTTCCAAACACATCCTGTGACTTCCAGGGCTTTGCTACCTGGACAAGCTGAAGAATCACCGATCCATGAGGTTGGATAGATGAGCTGGGAAGTGGATTTAGGCGATAATTAGTCAGGAAGCAGCTGAGAGGGATGGGGCGGCATAAGGTGGTGAGAAACATCAGGCCAAGGACTCAGAAATGTCCTCTGGTGTCGTCACAGGACTTACAGGGCAAGATCACTGGCTTCTAAGAATGAACAAGCACGGAGGCAGCTCAGCATCGTACACCTTCACAGTCCTAGTGCTTTCAGCTAATTAGAATTGCCTGCACCTAGTGAATACCGAGAATATTTGGTTTCAGAGGTGAAAATAGGAGGACAGGGCTACTGTGGGCTGGTGATTTTTGAAACTACCTGCAAGGCTACCTTAGGACATTAGGAAAAAAAGACCAGATTCGGGCCTCCCTGGTGGCGCAGTGGTTGAGAGTCCGCCTGCCAATGCAGGGGATACGGGTTCGTGCCCCGATCTGGGAGGATCCCATATGCCGCGGAGCGGCTGGGCCCGTGAGCCGTGGCCACTGGGTCTGCGCGTCCGGAGCCTGTGCTCCGCAACGGGAGAGGCCACAACAGTGAGAGGCCCGCATACCGCAAAAAGGGGGAAAAAAAAAAAAAAGACCAGATTCTTCACCAGAGAAAGGCAAGATTCACAGCACATGATACACTTATGATTTTCCAGGTTCCAGTTTTATAGAAAAAGTGTTGCATCAGATTTATATCAACCGTCTCCTCTTTCATTTGGAATCGAATACAACAGTGTGTCTGTGTGTGTTTTAAGGCTAGGGTGGGTGACTTGTTTTCCCCTTCCCACAGATTTCGTTTCTTCTTTTTATCTTTTTCTTTAAATTTCAAGTCCATGCCCAACGGATTAAGGAAACGACAGCTTTCATCTTGGTGGAGGCTGCATGGGTGCGGGTTTTCAATCAGAAGATAATAGGGAAAGGTTGCCTCCTTCACACCGCAGGGTGACGGCTAAATGTATCTAATTAGGCTTCTCTGATTACATCCCACCCCCTCAAAACAGGAGCAAAAATAACACAACTCCTAAAGCCACAGATGAAAGCAGAAGGGGTTCACCACAGGACACTGGGGCATGTGGATCCTTGTCACCCTGCACTGCCTTTGATTTAAAATAAAATAGGAGTGAGGTTCCAAGAGCTACTCTCTCTTCCTTCTGGCCTCTGCCACACTCAACACCAACACACACACACACACACACACACACACACACACACACACACACACACACACACACACACACACACACACACACACACACACACACACACACACACACACACACACACACGGAAAAGCATTTACCTGCCATGGAAAAAGCATTGCTGTGGGCAGCCCTGGAGAGGTTGGCCATTCTAGTTATTTTCCATTTCTGAGACCATACTAAGAAAATTATATATATATATATGGGGGGGATTCTCCCTAGAGATCTGGCCTGGTGGGTCTCCCCCCAGGCCACAAGGGGGAGGCACGTGGTTCCAAGCCAACAGCACCATCTGTCTCTTTGCAGCCTCAGTCCTAAGTAAGTGGAGCCCCACAAAGCTACTTACGTGCCATCTTGGCGGGTAATGGTGTAGCCATATTTTGGATACTTGACAAAAGACACGTTCACACCAATCAGGGGAGTTCCATCTGTAGTTACGACTTGGCCTCGGATGAGAGAAACCAAGCTGAGAGAAAGAGAAACACAAGCTTTTGAGCCCCAGGCAGGAGAACAAGGGGACAAGGGGGTGTCGCAGAGTTCCCCTTCCCCATTGCCCACCCCCCATCCTCATCTGGTCCCTAAGGCAAGGACGAGACCTTTAAACATGAACTTCTGGCTTCACACGATCGATCACATCTCGATGAGACATGTGGGCCAGAGGGATGTCTCAATGCTGGCAGTCCCCGAGGAACAGTCTGGGGTGAAATCCACGGGCAGCATCTTCAGTCATTCTGCTGGGCGATGGGGTCCCCTGTGCACATTCCCTCTGCCCTCAGCCTCACTCCGTTTCTTGACATCACTTGCCTTTTGCTTGGCCCGAGCTTCAGGCTGCCCCTCATCACCATGTTTGTGCCTTAGCCTGGCACGGAGAGTATTATCCTCGGGTGAGAGCTTCCCCATCTGCCTACTCATTTCCTTTTTTGGCTGTGGAGGAAGGCACTGTTACTCTTCTCCTCCAGGCTGGGATGACAGAGGGAGTGGGGGGTTGGGTGGTGGGAGCACACAAAGGTTTTTTATGAGGCTGGGACGTATACATACATTATTTTTTTTGTTGCCCTTTAAGAGCAAAATTTCTCACAATCCATGGCATCCCGAGGAAAAGAGAGCATTAGAGAATTTTTTTTTTTTTCTGGTAGAACTATCTTGGATTCTGGATTCCATGTAACTATGTATTTCTCTTACATCAAATTCCTGCTACCGGGATTTGGGGCAGGGGAGCGGGGAGGTGGTATATACCTCTCAACTTTTTGCCACCATGAGAGAAAGCCCCCGGCTCTCCAGATCATAGTAATTAGAACTTTCCCAAAGATGCCAGCATTCAACAAGCTCCTTCTGGGAAATCCCATAAAGCAATAGAGATGCCACAATAGTCTACTCAAAATCCATGGGGAGAGAATGCACACACCTTCATAGAGAAATGGGCTAATGAGAAGTTCCATTTTTGTACTAAGTTTCCAGCCTACCAGGCAGGTTTGCAGCTGTATTGTTGGCCTTCAAGCCACTGGGCAATTTGGCGAAGGCAGAGAGGTTCTCAGGCATCCAGATTCTTGGACACACTCCCAATTTCTGGACCAGGTAATAAAGCTGACCAGTTCTTTGCCAGACTCTTGTCCAAGTCTGCTCAATGTTTGGAATGCATTTATTTCTGCAGTCCCAGGTGAACCAAAAACTGGAGGGGTGCTCTCTCCAAGCACCTCTCTTTTTATTAGCAATCCCCCCAACTGTTCAACTCCGACCCCTTGGTGATCTCAGGAGGGTTTAGACTGTTCCACTGACAGCTCTAATTGTCTGCTACTGGCTGCCTATCAAATGAATTCCATTTTTAGCTGGTTCCAACCACAATGCTACTGTCTTTTGAAAGTGGAAAACTAATTTATGAAAATAATTCTTTCGTTCAATTCCATTTCCTTATCTTAGCTCAGACTAAGATTTCTTTCAGGCCTTCCTAGACACTATTTTAAAATCAATGATGTGTGTTGATGACCACAAGGTACAAGCTGCTTGTGATGAGAAAACAAAATTGGGAGTACATCCCACAGTGGAGTATTTTTCCCCTCCATTTTTTATACAACTGTTATTTCTTTTAAATCATTCCTGTAGCATAAGACTTTGCAGAGTGCCATAGGAATAAAGGGAGCTGGGTTGCCTGTGATTTCTACCCTCTATTTTCCTAATTCTTCATTGCTGCTGGCTTCCTGTCGTCTCTAGGCAGTCAATTCGCAGAAAAGATTCAGCTAAGACATGCTATCAGTTCGTTTCTATTTATGATTATTGGTGTGTAACAATTATCACATTATCTAGATAGTGAGATCTGCTCTATAAATTATAGTGGTGGAGTCCAGGCATTTTAGTTATTTTTGTATGCCATTATCTAGGGGAAACGCCTTCTTAGCAGTCTTGAATTAAGCTCTTTTTTACTCCTAGCTTTGTCTTTCATTATTTGTCAGAGGATAATGCACTGAAATTCACATGCTTGGTGAACTTCAACCTATGTCTTGGAGTAACATTTTGCATTTCTGAATTATGCATCCAAGCCGACATGCTGGAGCGTGGGCTCATTTGGGTGGTGCTACTGATTGCCACCTTCAGAGCTTCAGAGAAGCTTTCTCTAAAGCGAGCTTCTTTTGCCCAGATCTCTGGGGCTGGTATAGTCTACCAAATATTCTGGAGCCCCTGCCTGCTCCCTACATCTTGCCTCTAACTCAGGGTGCCTTCTGGGAGTGGTAACTACTGGTGAGGAGGATAAGATTGATTTTCAAGGTACAGGTGAAGAAAGAGTATGAAAAGGAGATGAGGAAATGACTGGATTTAGGGTAGAAATAATAAAATGTTAATAGGAAGCCGACTGAAACAGAGCACGAGCCTTTGAAAGATGCCCTTACGGTGTAAGCAAACTGTATGCAAACCTCACCGAAATGCTCATGGACTAGTGCAAGGGCCTGTCACGAGTCTCTGGCAATGGGAATTATGTTCATAATTAAAAAGAAACATACCTACACAATCCCTGTCCCAGAACTGGGATTTAATAAGCAGAGAAAATATTTTTTCATTCTGAGATCTGTGGTTTATTTTTTTGAGGGTTACTCATATTAAAATAATATTACTGTGTGTAGTATAATCTGTACGTAGTAATTTAATTTTAACAATCAAGAAAATAAAGTTTGAGGTTAAATAATTTGCCTAACATGACACAGCTAGAGGGTGTCGGGGGTGGGGGGGCTGAAATAGACAAGGGCTGAGATTATTTTTTCTTTTCTATTTTATTTTTAGTAAAACCAGAACAGAGAGAGGCTAAAGTTGCTGGCCCAAGGTGACCTCATTAAGAACCCTCATAGTCAAAGAGCTGCCAGGAATTGGGGCTGCACAGCTTCCCAGAGAGTTCTAAGGGGCTGTAGAATTAATTGGCTGTACCATTACCCACCACCTCCCCATCCCACCCTCGCCAGGCTCTCCCAGGGAGGAGCGGAGTCTCAGTCATGGCCTGATGATGTTTCCTCCTCAAAGTCTAATGAGGGGGCCTCCAAGACAATCACTTATAAAGGTAAGGGCTCCTCTGAGAAGTAAAGTCTGGTATTTCCTTCACCAGCGAGAAGCCTGCTTAAGCAGTGTTATTTCCCGAGTTGCTTCAGGGTCTGCCCAGACCTAAGTGAGGATGAAGAAAACTAAGAGAAAGATGCCATGAAGAGGGCTGTCAGAGGGGTAAGGGGGCAGGGATAAGTTCCTAGTTCCTAGAGGTTCCCAGTTCTTATTTCTGCATGAGAAGGGGTGCCCCCAAGAAGATCACACCCACCATCCTCACATCTGCGGACACCAGCGTTATCTGGACCCAGTCCGACCCAGAGTGAGATCAGAGATGTGCAGGCAGGCCTGAAGAAGATCCCTGCCTCTCCTATCCTTCCTTCCACGCTCAGAATCAGAAACAGTGCCTAGAAGACAGAACGGGCTAGGGGGTATCTCAAAGCCAACTCTTCCCCTTGCTTTGTTCTCCAGGGGTACACTTCTAACCTGCCCTGGCGGGGGTGGGGGGAGGAGAGGCCAAGCTGATTACAAAATAAATCCAGAATTTGCCTCTAGAATATTCATAAGCCTCAAATTAGCAACTGAGAGCAAATGGAAACTCAAGAGAAACCCCCATCCCACCCCACCCCCTGCCATTTTGGAATGACAAGGGGACACGCACTGGCACAATGTCTAGCACAAAGTAGGCAATTAGCAGATGCAACTGATGGGGTGGGTGACTGTGAGGATTAGAGCCAATCTACTTCAAGTCTCTAGCTCATCAGAGGCGTTCAATAAATTCTAGCCACTGGCATCATCTTGACTCTAAGATGCCACAAATGATAAGTTGTGTTATTAAGTTTATAACTGCTTTTAAAAAATACTCTGTTGAGTGAAATATTTCAGTGATGATCAAACAAGAGCCACAATGAGAGGTATTCTAAAAGGGGATTTAATATAACAATAATGTCATAAAATAATAGATCATAAAAATGATCTAGAAACCAGGCAATCAACAGGTGTCTCCAAGCAGGTTCTGGGTTGCAGGTGACCAAATCCCATAGAGGGACCAGGACTCTGCTCTGGAGCTTGACCCACAGAGAGGAAAGGACCTTCTATGAACCAGAGCAGGGAGCTGCTTCCATGGGGTAGTTTCCAGGCCAACTAGGCCCACAGAAAAACCAGGAGCACTTCCTCCTGCTCCGACAGAAAGGGAAGCAGCGACCTCAGTCATCTGCGGGGACACTAGGGCGCCTACCTGCTGTTGAAGGGGTTGTCTCCAGGAATGATGTGGGTGCTGTCTTTGCCGGCCAGGAGCTTGATGCGGTCGTAGAAGGACTTCACTGCGGGTGAGTCTGTCTGGCCCTGCTGAATGATGTCCAGGGGGTCCCGGGACCCCCGGCAGAGCAGGCTGTTCTGACAGGCTGACTGCAGGCAGCAGTCAGGGTCCAGGCAGTCCACCAGGCCATCTGGAAGGGCAGAGCCAGAGCCAGGGGTCAGCAGATTTCATGGCACAAAGCTGCTTCGAGATGCTAACGCCTTGTTCCGAGCAGCCTCAACCCTTCCCAACGGTCCGAACTGGCAGGTTTCACACAACAAGCCTAGTATAATTCCACTATATACTCACAGGAAATAAAAGACTGAAAGGAAATAATTGAGAATGCGGACAAATGGTTATCCCCAGGTAGTAGATTAGTGTGTTTCTCTCTTTTTCTTTCTTGTATTTTTCTGGAATTTCTACTTTTTCTATCATGAGCACGTATTATTTGAGTGGTTGGCAATAAAAACAAACATGTTGCTCTTAAACAACATAGCGCAAAAGAATTACCTGTTGCCAGATCTCAGGGGCCCGTGCTAACGGGTGTGCAAGTCATCAAAATGCATGGGATTCCTTAAATCTTGCTTCAATGGAGAAAAGCATTCCGTCTCTTCTCCCTCTAAGCCAGGGAGGGTACTGTTGACTAGTGGGAGAACCAGGGTGATGAGTCTGACACTTTCCAGGAAATGTGGAGAAATGGCTTTAGCTTGAGCACCCACAAAATATGCCATTAGTTTCCCCAATTGCTCCTGGAACTACCTTCCCCATGCCTGCAGGACTTTGAACATTCTGATTTATTTGCCTAGATTCCTGCCCCTCCACCTCTTTCCTGAGCTGATTCCTATTCATCTACCCTTCAACAAATATTTGAGTGCCATCCCTGTTCGGGAAATAAAACAGGAAACAAAGAATGATGGTGTCTGTCCTTAAGGAGCTGACAGTAGAGTGGAGGAAACAGATTATGACTCATCCTTTAAGACCCAGACTAGGTGCGGCCTCCTCCAGGAAGCCTTCCTGATGATGCCCCGGCTAGGTTAGGTATTCCCGTTCTGTATGTCCCTGAATCAGAGGTTCTCAGAGAATGGTTTTGCATCACAATCCTGTGGGGAGAATCAAGGGCCTACCCCAGAGCTCCCGAGGCACAGCTTCCAGGAGCAGGTCCTGGAGTCTGCACTTTAAACATGATTCTCAGGTGACTCTAATGCACAAGAAATACTAGAAACCGCTGTTAAAGCCAACTTACTTGTACTAGAATTAACTGTCTCCGTATGCTTGCCTTCCTGTCTGGGAAATGAGCTCTTTGAAAAGAACAGTGTCGTATTCATTTTTATATTCATGCCTCGCTCGGTGCCAACCGTGGAGTCAGGCACTCAACAAATGTTTGTTGAATGAGTAAATGACTGTTTTCCATTCCTCACATGTCTGTTAGGGCTGAGGATGGGGGTGTTTAGGGCAGTGTTTGCTCCTTAGAATTCCTATTAGAATGGATTAGTTAGCCAACCCTTCTTCACTCTGCTGGGAATTGATTGAATATACAGTGTAGGAGCTTGGAGAGTAACTTGCTTACATGTAACTCCCTGATTTGATAGCGAGGCATTTTGGGGCCATAATTAGCATCACAGAAACATGCACTCCAACCCTGGGCTGTGACTTAACAAACACTTGAACTGGAACACTGAATCCGAGGCCTGGCTGTGTGCTTTACATTTACTACAGTGTAATTTTTTGGCATTACCCTTTACGTTTGGTTCCACTAATGAAATTGAAATATTTAATTTCACCGAAGTTCCACTGTAATTTAGCAATTAATGTACAATGATTTTAATGCATTACTTTCTTTTTAGCAAACAAACAAATTAGGAGGTTGCGTGTTCTGCTCGGCTTTAAATTACTAAAACTAGCCTCTCATTTTCCACGCGGGCAAATGTTGCTCGTGTGCCTCGTAACACATTTAGATTTACAAAGTTTTCTGGAAACGCAGACACAGGAGGGTGAGTAGGCATGCATGCTTGAAATTTAGAGACTTTCAAAGTCATGGCTCTGAGCACCTCAGCCCGATGTGCTGGTTGAATCGGGTGCCCCCCAGGGGCCCGCAAATCTCAGACCCAAGAAACGGTGCTGGAGAACTGTATCTCAGCAGCAGAATGATGCTGAGGTACCATGTCAGGCCCACGTTCAGACCACCCAGTGGCTCCCAGGGCCCTTGGCAGAACAAGAACAAGAAAATAGAAAATAAAAAAGGCAGAGTATTCTGCCTCTACCATCACCTTCCATGGAGCGCCTTCATTAGACAGAAGGAATCCACCACGGAATGCCTGCTTCAGATTTAAAAATATCCTGCTGAGACATGTTGGCAGTGCTTCATCCAGCCACTGCAGAAACTTCTCAGGTGAGAAGAAAGCCACTGTTATTAGCACTATAGAGTTCTTTAAGGCCACCGGCCTCTTCCCATTAGGAGTTCCATCCATCTCTGGTGGCCTTTTCCTCCTGAAGCTGGGAATGTGCCACCTCCCACCCCCAACCCTTTCCATACAACCAGCTTGAGGGCCTCACATCAGGAGCGAATAATACATTACGACAGGCTTGCCTATTAAGCACTGAACGTTTTCCTCTCCCCACCCCCTCTAGTCTGCTACTCATTCTGTGACTGGGACTGCTTCAAAACCATGGACCTCAAATTTCCCCACTGTTTTGTTGACTCCAGGCTTTTTATTCCAGGGCCTGTCTGGCAGGAGATGTCTTACAAACACATCAGCAATAGCAGATGGCAAATGCTAACAAAAAGGGGATAAAAAGGATAGAAATGATTTCCTCCTACATATTTACATTGACCTGCTCCAGAGATGGTGCATTTGGGGTTCTATCCATTACTAAGTGTGAGCATATACGTTACGCCTGTAATGACCTCATCATGTTTTGTGATTATGGCCTGCTGCCGCCGAACACTTGCAGACAACACTGTGAACTTGAAACTGGCACTCCAATCTCCCCGTGGCCTGTCAGTCATGAGAAGCGCATCTTTATGCCAGCAAGCCCCTCGCATGGAGTCTGACATGGCAATCTTCAGTAAATTACCCTGTCACTGACAATCTTGCAGTTATCTCGCAAACAATCAAGCAGGCAATCAAACTGTTCTGAATTGCCAGTTCAGGACCTGAGAGGCTGCCAATGTCTCCATTCAACAGGGGCATGGAAGCGGCACAGCCCCCCTATGACACTGGACGATTTATTTTATTTTTTATTTATTTTTTTTTTTGCGGTACGCGGTCCTCTCACTGTTGGGGCCTCTCCCGTTGCGGGGCACAGGCTCCAGACGCGCAGGCTCAGCGGCCATGGCTCACGGGCCCAGCCGCTCCGCGGCATGTGGAATCTTCCCGGACCCGGGCACAAACCCGTGTCCCCTGCATCGGCAGGCGGACTCTCAACCACTGCACCACCAGGGAAGCCCCCGATTTATTTTTTTATTTATCCACCTCCTTATTTGTTTGTTTGCTTGGCTTTTTTCCTGGTGAGAGAGGTTTGCAGAGTCTTCGATAAGGGCCCCATTCTGACTCAGCGGTTATGGGAAAGTGACCCAGGCCTGCCCCATGGGCTCACGGTGGTGCCCTGCGTCTGCTTAATAAACATCCTCATTTACTCCCCTCTGTGAGATGTGGCCGCCGCCTATCATCTAGGTGCTTTCTGTTAGAACGCACGCTAAATCATAGCTCTGGCTGCGTTCCACACACATACGTCATATGCTGATTGTAATGGCCACTTCAGAGAAATATGGACGTGGAGAAACTTTCTGGGAATGGTAGGTTAGGCATTCTTTGTCTTGCTTTTGATAAAGAAAATCAGAGAATCTTTCATAACAGTTCTGGCAACGTGACGCAGAAATCAGGTTAAGGCTACATTGAAGCCTTTGGATTGGAATTCCCAAGGTAAAAAGCCAAAAAATCTATACAGCGTCAGAGGTAAGAGCCTGGCCTGTGGAATCCTCTAGGTCCTGGCTGTGTGAGCTTAGAAAGATAATCAACCTGGCTAAAACTCAATTTCTTTGCCTTTAAAACTGAGTGATAACAATGCATATATCATAGGGTTATGTGATGGGGAGTTGACAGATATAGTATCAGTCTGGCACACAGTATGTGTTCAATGAACAGTAGGTATTACTATAACCAGAAACTCCCTGAAGTTTTCCACTTTTTCAATTTATAAAAACTGGACATAAAAATAAATGAAATGAATGTCCCCTGATTAGAGTCATTCACTGGTATGTGCTATAGGTAGGTTGCATCTTGGCAAGAATGCTATGTTTTCAAATAGTGATAAGATAATAATAATGGGTAGTAATAATAAATGCTATATATTGCACAGGATTTACATATGTTCTTGATTTAAATCCTCATGGTAACCCTACAAAGCAGAATAATATAACCCTTAAGCTGCAGACTCTGGGTCAGGGTATCTGGGTTTGAATCTCAGATCAGCGACTACCAAGCTGCTGACCTTGGACAATTAACTGCTCTGTGCCTCAGTTTCCTTATGTACAAAATGAAGAAGATGATAACATTAGAAGGTGCTGCTGGGAGGATGAAAGCAGTTATTACATATTCAGGACTTGGAAGAGTGCCTGGTGTAGCAAGCACTCACTAAACTGTGTATTATACCCCGCATCACCATATCACCCATCCTGTAGAGTTGGAAACTGAGGCTCAGAGAAGCCGAGTAAGTTATCCAAGAGGCGGAGCAGCAGCTTTGGAGAAAAACTAGGAAAAGGCAACCCATGAGATCATCACCCTTGTCTTCTTCATTATCGGAAGGAGGAGATGTTTCCTTCCCAAAGGGAGGCTGAAGACAGGGCAGTGGACACCCATCAAGCTGGGAAAGTGTGAGCAGCCATGAGATTTAATCACTTCTGAAGGCCTGTCTGCTCCTACAGCTGGGGAAGTGTTTAGCTGTTTGAGATGAACATCTGAAAAGGAATCAACATGAGAAACAAGATGCCTGGGAATTCATTCCCTGCAAGGCAGGCTGCTGAGGACTACACTATTTACCTGTGAGACTCAAAGCCCCTTTCAGCTGTTTACTGCTGGCACAAGGTTGCCCTTCTGGGTGGGCTGCGGGTTTGTGTCAGCAGTTTCCACCCCCTGCCTAGTTTGCTCTGCAAGACTTTTAAAGGAGTTCCTAAACAGTCAAGAGATTTAACCTCAAAGCCTTAACTGAACACCTACTAGTGATGCTCCACTCAGGGCGAAGGGGGTCACGGGTGAACAGAGAGGTTACAGAGAAGCCACAGCAAACATCTGAATATTTCCGAGTTGGCTGAAACATGCACAGCTTTTCTGTCTCAGGAAGGCTGCCTGAGTCCATGCATCACTCCTACACGGAAGCAAAGTCTTCAGGAATGAGAGGAGGTTTATTTCATTTATTTCCTCTTTGATCTTCGTAAACTGGGCAGCTTTGGGAGAATCCAGATGGAAGCATTTGGGTCAGTCTTGGGTGCCTTTTGTTCCCTGCAGCTTGGTATGCAAGTGATTCCCTCTACAACCTGCATGAGCTCTCCGGTTTTCTTGGGCGGTAAAGGCTTCAGAGGAAGATCCAAATTTACTTTTCTTAGTTTTATTTTGTGACAGGGTGGCACAAATCGACTCCCACAATTCACTTCAGGCGCCATGGATAGCGCTGCTAGCGTCTGCATGCAGCACTGGTTTGGGAACTAGGCAGCAGCTCAGATTTGAAAAATGAGCCCCACTTTTCCCAGACCATGGTTTGCTGAGAGGGACTACCAACCACCAAATCTACCTTCCCCACTCAGTGGGTCAGGAGGCCGTAGGGTGGACTGGGTGAAACATGGGCTTTGAAGACTACATAGTCTTTCATGTATAGGATGCTCAAGAACAGGCAAAGTTCATGAATTACAGTAGAAAGTTAGAAATTGTGGTCACCTTAATGGGGAGGTATTAGCTGGAAAAGAATATAGGGGACTTTTCAGGTTCTGGGAATTTTCTAGATCTTCATCTTATTCACTTGGCTTCACTGGTGAATATGTCTATAAAAATTCATCAAGGTGTATATTTAAGATTATGCACTTTATGTATTTGCTAACAGACTGACTTTAGGTAAGATAATCACCCTCTGTGCAAAGTAGGCATGATGATGAGGATGAGGATGGTGATGGTGATGATGATGATGATGATGCTTCGAGAAGCATTGGGAGGATTAAAGAAGATAATCCACAAAAGATCCTTAGAACAGTTGTGAGCACCTAGTGACCTACTAAGTGTCTCAGTCATTTCTACTTCTTTTCTTCTTTGTGAGTCTTCTTGACATCATATATGTTTGTTTCGCATCCAGAGTGAGGTACTTGCCAAATTCTCATTTTCCCAGGAAAAATACAGGGAGTTAAGGTGGTGAACGCAATATACCCTAGGGCTACTTTTGAGATCGCTTACTGATGGGGAGGTGGGGAAATCAATGAAGCAGTGGCGAGAAGGCAGGAGGTAACAAGCTGGGGCAAGAAGGGAGAGTCCTGTGCTGCCTGCTCTTTGTGATGGAAATGAAGAGGGAGCAGGGGGTGCTGGAGAGCACCCTTCTCTGGGGGCTGGCAAAAGCCAAAGGCTCCTGAATTGTAGCCAGCAGCATAAAGGGGCTCTTGAGTAAAGAAGAACTATGGCGACCATAGCATTTGTTTTGTCTCGGGAGTTATTATTTTGTTTTAAGGAGAGCTCCTGCAGGACTGTGAGGAAAGTGTGGGGGGCTCCTGGCTCATATTTTTCTGCCCGGCCCCTATCTATATAAACAATTTGAGTTTCCCAAATCAGCATACCAGCATTATTCTGGCAGCCTGGTCTTACATAAGCTTGCAAAACATACACTCCTTCAGCCAGCAGGAGCAATCGCCTTGCCAATCTGCCCTCTAGAATTGAGGCTGGGCATTGGACCCTGAGATAGCTCAAAGATGCAAATCTTCCAACACCTTAGGGTATCTGGTCAACCCTACATGCATGGGGGTGGAGGTGAGGAGAGGCAGAGGGTCAGAGAGCACCCTGAAAGGGAGAAACAGGGCCCAGGGCTCATGGGGGTCCTAGTCCGGGTGAGGGTGCTCTTCCCAGACAGCATTGCTGATCCTGGCCAGTCCCTGCCACTGGAACAGCACTTAGAAAATTTTAAGGTGGGCACTCCAAAGCTCAGGGAACCACTGGGCTCCTATCCTAGTTAGACAAATAACATAATAATACAGGCTTTAGAGTCAGAATGGTCTGGTTTTAAAACCTGTTCTATCATTCATTAGCTATGTACATTTGGCAAGTGACTGACCTCCTGTGACTCAGTGTTCCCAGCTATAGAATGGACTTAATAGCACCCACATCACCAGAGAGCACAGTGACGGTCCCTGTGACTAAGACGGTCCCCGTGAAATGAGAAGACGAAGGTACTGCACTTAACACAGAGGAAGAACTCAATAAATGGAGGCTATTCTTAATGATACTTCCTGCTCTCCACCAGGGAAAGGCACTGTTCTATTTGCATTTTACCCAATGCCTGCTGACAAGTTGGAAGTGAGGGATAATTGAAAGTATTCTGGCTTGATGTAACTAAGAAGTGAAAGGAACGGGCAAGGCTGACTTGATTTAACCTGGCAATATGAGATTAGTTCTTCATTGCTGCTGTTAGGTCTACCGCATTGCCAACCTTTTAAAGCAATAGATTGGCTGACAGTGTGCTCATTTGGAAGGTTTCACCTGCCATTAATACCCTGGCTGCCTGATGGACTGACATTCAGCAGGCATCTTGCCTCTCCCTCCACAGGGCAACCGCCATCCTTAAACATTGCAAGAAGTAAAATTGTATTTGCACTCCTTCTGGAAGGCCCGTTGGAAGTTTTCCTCTTGCTTCTTGTCAACTCTTTTTGTCAGTCTGTGAATTCCAAGGCCCGGGATCCTTGCCCCCAAAGCACCTTCCAGCTTTTCTTATAACTTAGCAATGGAAGATCCATCATGTCCAACCAGAGATCTGGCAGAGTGGAGGCCTCCCTGAAAGCTGTTTTGCTGGCTTTCCTAGTCTTCAGGATGGATGTGGGAAAGAAAGCAAAGGCTGCCTAGGACAACCCAGGCACTGTTACTGAAGGCAGGGATATAATCCAGGTAAGACCTCTCTTTGATATGACTCTAGCTTTACCGCGAAGCTACTGGGGCATCTGGTCGACCCCACATGACTGGGGGTGGGGATGAAGGATGGTAGAAATTTTATGACAATGATCTTGAAGTGTGTGTCTAGTTGTTGTTGTTGTTGTTGTTTGAATGGTTCTTCATCAGAAATGAAACAAACGGACAAAAACAAAACACTATTAACCAAACCCTTTAAAACCAATGCTTCTCAAATTCTAATCAGCGTCAGAATCACCTGGGGAACTTGTTAAAATGTAGATTCTAATTCTGTAGTCCTAGACTGGGGCTTGAGAGCCTGCATTTCTTACAAGCTCCTAGGTGATGCTGACGCTGGTGTTCTGAGCACTGTAAGTCAGGCACTAAACCGCTACTGGTCGAGTTGTGCTCCCTGATTTCTTGTCCTGGAATCACCTCAGTGATGTTAAAATACTGATCCCTGTTGTCACCCACACCTACTAAATTCCTGAGAGTGGAAACTGGGAATCTGCATTTTAATGAAAAGGTCCCAATGATTCCTTAGTTCACTTACGCTTGAGACCCCCTGCTCTGAATTATCGAAAACACCTTTCAGATATCCACAGCAGCACAACTGACCCTCAGGAACTACACCAGCTTTTCCAAATTATGCCTCCTGGGGATGTTAATAGGGGTTCCCTGAAATAGAAATGGACGTGGGACAGGAGGGTCTGTGGTCAAATGCAGTTTGGGAGATGCTGGTTAAACAAAGTTAAGCTGGTTTAATCACACCAGGAGTTCTCAGAGCCCTTGATGAGTGAATATGCATTAGGACTCTTTACCGTTGCAATGGAGTGTGTCGTATTTCCTGACCACGGACCCCGTTTGGCTTGGAGCATCTCCCTGCAACAGTCTCCCTGCAATCAGCCTTACTGGCTGGGGAGCACTTCATGAGAACACAGAGCTCTAGGTATGGGGGTTCTATCCCAGGAAGGAGCAGCCAAACCTTCATCTATTCAACAGTCACAAGTGGCAGCCCCAGGCTTGATTGACTGTCTCATAAAATGCAGGTTTTTGGGTGATCAGACCCAGTGCAAACCACATCATCACTACGAGCACATCAGCTCAGAGCCTCTGTCCTTGGGCTCCCAGAGCCTCCCCCAAACTGATGCATTTCAGCATAGGGGTCCTATGCTAGGTGGCAGTATCCTGGGGGGTCAGCATGACCATGAAGTGTTAATGGCAACCATGTCTTATGAGAGTTGATAGTTGGCATTTAGGAAAAGCTTACTAAGTGCCAGGCACCATGCTAAGTGCTTTACATGCATCCTCTCATTAAATCACCACCAGAACTCTAGGCATCATTAGCCCTGCTGTTTACAGATGAAGAATTGCAGATTTAGAGAGAGGTTAAATACCTCGCCTAAGACCATGCAGCTTTTGTATGGTGGGGCTGGGTTCTGAACCCAGTTTGCTGCACTCCAACGTTAAATCCTACACGCAGCTGCCATGATAGGTCTGTTACCGTTAAACATTCCGAGTGGCCGATACACAGGAGCTGTCGTACCTGCCACTAAGACATGCTTAGTGCCTGCACCAAGCTCTTTTAGTTAAGGCAGGACTACGTCAAACAGAAGAGGGACAATATAAAGACATACTGAAGGGCGATTTATTTTTTGGAAAACTGGGACACAGAATGTTTTAGTTGCCCTCCACCCCAGCCCCTAACTTTACCAGCTTACACTTCTGACTTGGGTGGACCACCACAGGGCTGTCCCCCTCACCAGCAGCTTAAGCTCCTCTGTGCTTTCTCAGCCTGCAGCATGCAACCTTATCCAGACACCATCCAGTAATGCTCACAAGAACCCTTTGAGGAGGCTTCTGTGATCTCTACTTCGCAGATAAAGAAACGGAGGCTCAGAGAGGTTAAGGGCCTTGCCCACAATCACACAGCAAGTAAATGATGGAGGAGTGATTCACCCCTAGGCTGTCCACCTCCGAAGCTTACACTCTTGGTTTCTACCCTCCATTCTTCATAGGAGGCTGTGAGTGATCACAGCCATATCAAGGTTCCCTGTGAATGTTGTAGAATGTGGGGAAGGAAAGGCCAAGCCTTCAGAAAACATTTTTTTTTTCTAGTTGCCGTTCCTTTCGGTCTTTCTCTTTCACTCTCTTTCTCTCTCTCTCTCTCCCCCTGTTCTTCCCCGCCCCCTCCCACTGCTGCTTCTCCACAACCCAGACAGAGGCTCAAGGAATAATGATCTCACTTGATCAGAAAGTTTTCACCTCGGACATACCTGACAGGCCTCTCTGGCACAGTCTCACCCTTGTTAGCCCAGGGCCATGTTTTTATCCCCAGGGGCTTTCTACCCTGCCTGCAGCTGTCTTCCCCCCTTTCCTGTTACAAAAAACCAGTGGCAACAGAGAGCAGGGGCCTCTGATCTCAGCCACTGATTTCCCCACATGCTCGCCCTTGCCCTGCTGTTTCTGGCCTCTCCCAGCCCAGGCTGCTCCACCCCACACGCCTGCTGACCTCATCAACCACTATTTCCAAGAGCCCACTGACAGGTCAGACAGAATCGAGCTGATGGCCGGGGAGTCCAGGCCCGGCCGGGGGTGGCAGCCTGGTGGGGTGCCAGGCAGTGACCTGCTGGGCCCCTCAGAAAGGAAAGGGGCTGTCACCACGGACACCTCTGAGCAACAAGCCGGAACAGTTACTTTCCGCCTGAGGAGAGATCCCGTCTCTTGGCGGGGAGGTGGGAGGACCGGCCCCAAAGCTGAGAGAATTAGCAGCTTTGATGACCGTGTAAAGAATAGAGAAATACCCACAGCCCTGCAACTGCGAGAAGGACCAGACTCCGCTATCTACAAACTTCCTGCTAGACTAGGGAAATCAGAAGTATGAATTCCTAAACACGGCCATTACTACACTCCAGGCACTGTGCTGAACACTCCCTAGAGATTTTATCATTAAACCTTCACATCCACTCTACTGCGTCCGTACTAGGAGCTGGTATTGAACTGCCAGTTATGAACACAGCATCTGGAGGTCTGCAACACATTGTCTGTGTGGCTTTGGGCTAGTTACTTTACCTCTCTGAGCCTCCGCTTCCTCATCAGTAAAATGGAAATAATAATCCTACCAGCATAATAGAGCTGTTGTGAAAGATTAAATAAGCTTTATGCAAAAGCACTCAGCGGATAGTAACCATCTGTTTACTCTGGCTTCCTCACTATTCCACATCTGGCCAAGCAAGCCATTGTGTGGGAGGTCTGGGCTCACTCAACAGTCATCCCTGGCCGCCCCTGCCTTTCCTCCTGTCTTGGAGGAGGATTACAGAGCTTGCCTACCTACTGCCATCAGCCCGCAGGAAGCCGATACACTGGGTGAGCAAAGCCGGCTATAGAGGTGAAAAGCAGCAGAATCACGTGTTCACGTCTTGGTGAAAGAAACAGTGTATCTTACTTTTGGATTTTCTTGGCATTGATAAAATGGTGTCAGTGATATATAGTGACTTGGGTGTCACTGTCTGTATGCATGTTTCTTTAATCCCCAAATGAAACTTATTCATCCTAAAATAATCTACTGAATAAATGACAACTGCTTTTTATCCTAGATACTTCGCACTGAAGCTTTCATTCTTCGATTCATTTAATAAGGAATTGACCAAGACAGACAGGGACCCTGAGGTTGTGGGCCTAGATTCGAGAGGGGAAACAATGAACAAATAAATGTATAATAGACTTTGCAAGAGTGATAGTGTTTTGAAGCAAAGTAAAGCAGGGCAAAGGGTTGGAGAGGGTTGGAGGGGAGCCAGGGATGGCATCTCTGAAGCAGTCATGTTTGGGTAGAAACCTAAATGAAATGAGGAAACAAGTCACGGAAACATCTGGGGGAAAAGCATTCTGGGCAGAGGGAACAGCAGGTGCAAACGGCCAGGGTTGGGCTGTATTTTGTGAGCAATGGGAAGAACAAGATGGTGGATGTTGGCCCAGTGGAGGGAGAGGAACAGAAGGACAAAATGAGATCAGATGGAAGCAGGGGCCTGCTGATGCAAAGCAATGGCCAACGTTGCACCTGGACACCATTCTACGGGAGATGAGACGCCCTGGGAGATACCAGAAGAGGCGTGATATGACCTGACTTTGAAAAGAATTCTTCTGAGGGCTCTGTGTGGGATAGACTGGCAGCTGCAGGAACAGGATCCCAGCCTAGCAAAGCTGGTGGCATGATCTGGGTGGAGGTGGGAAGACATTAAGAAACCAGGGCCGGGCCTCCCTGGTGGCGCAGCGGTTGAGAGTCCGCCTGCCGATGCAGGGGATACAGGTTCGTGCCCCGGTCTGGGAGGATCCCATATGCCGCGGAGCGGCTGGGCCCGTGAGCCATGGCCGCTGGGCCTGCGCATCCGGAGCCTGTGCTCCGCAACGGGAGAGGCCACAACAGTGAGAGGCCCGCATACCGCAAAAAAAAAGAAAAAAAAAAAAAAAAAAAAAAAGAAACCAGGGCCTTCGGAGATGCAAACAACCTAAGTGTCCATCATCGGATGAACGGATAAAGAAGATGTGGCACATATATACAATAGAATATTACTCAGCCATAAAAAGAAACGAAATTGAGCTATTTGTAATGAGGTGGATGGACCTAGAGTCTGTCATACAGAGTGAAGTAAGTCAGAAAGAGAAAGACAAATACCGTATGCTGACACATATATATGGAATTTAAGAAAAAAAAATGTCATGACGAACATAGGGGTAAGACAGGAATAAAGACACAGACCTACTAGAGAATGGACTTGAGGATATGGGGAGGGGGAAGGGTAAGCTGTGACAAAGCGAAAGAGAGGCATGGACATATATACACTGCCAAACGTAAGGTAGATAGCTAGTGGGAAGCAGCCGCATAGCACAGGGAGATCAGCTCGGTGCTTTGTGACCGCCTGGAGGGGGGGGGATAGGGAGGGTGGGAGGGAGACGCAAAAGGGAGGGGCTATGCGAACATATGTATATGTATAACTGATTAAATTTGTTATAAAGCAGAAAAAAAATAAAATTAAACTTAACTGGTAAAAAAAAAAAAGAAAGAAAAAAAAGAAACCAGGGCCTTCATAATTAAGAATAGAGATTGGAGGGGCCAGACAGGGGTGCGTCCACAGATCTGTGCAGCCACATGCAGGGACAAACGTGGCAGGAGAGAGAGCCCGGGAACCTGTCACAGAGATGTGAGCCCAGGGACGTCTGCAGTGTCCATACACCAATCAAGTGGCCACTGCCTTGAGAAGCAGAGCATCTCGGCTTGTCTCCCCATCAGGCAGCCCAGGGCCACCACGCCTGGAGACGTCACTCACTGCAGGCTCTTGAGCTCCCCTCTAAAGGGGACGTATTGTGCCAAGTCAGTGGTTCTCAAAGTGTCAGCATCATCTGGGTATTCGCTAGAAATGCACGTCAGCGGGCCCCATACCAGACCTATCGGACGAGAAACTGGGGGAGAGGCCCAGCCTGACCTGTGGCTCATGCCTTCCGGGGACTCTGATGCCCACTGACCTACCAGAAGCACTGTGCTAAGTGTTTTGCACGTATAAACCCATCTAAGCCTCACAGTGTCCTATAAGGTAGGAACGGTGATTAGCCCCACTTTACGGAGGATAAAACTGAGGCTCAGAGAGAGGGAGAGAGAATGACTTGCTTTTGCTCACACTGTGGAGCAGTGGAGGAGCCAGGACGTGAACCAAAGTTTCCTGACCCCAAAGCCTCGTTACCACCCTGCCAGGCTGCTTCCTCCTGCCACGGGCAATGAGGAAACATAAGGAAAGGCCCTTCTTTCTTCCCTGCTCTGAGCATGTGTGTTCAGGAATAATCCAAGCAGACACATCAGTTTGAAGGAAGAGGGGTCGTTGCGATTTTGGGGACCAAGATGCTAAGTTGGAGGAAGGTAAAGCCAATACTTGGGGTAAAGTGCACTCTGCCCAGCCTGGCACACGCGACCTGTCTCTGTCTGTCCAGACCTGCTTCCCCAACGTCCCCCTCCTCCACTCTCCACACCTGAGTCTTCTCAGATGTCCCCACATGTGCTCTGCTGCCTCTGGCCTCTGTGCCTTTGCCATTTTCTTTGCCCACAATGCCCTTCTCTCTTGCCTTATCTAATTCCTCTGTAGCTTTCAAAATTCAAGCTTTACCGGCTCTGGAAGCCTCCAGTGTCCCTCTGCTGGTCTGCCATCGGCCCCTGGCCTTATGTCTATCATGGACACTTAGGATACAGCTTTGCAGTGACTGGTTTCACATAGGCCTCACCCCCCACGAGACTGTGGATTCTTTGCGGGTCTCTGTGTCTCGTTCATTCCTGCAGAGGAGAGGCTCGGTGTATATTTGTTGAATGACTAAATGATTTGGGGGGTTCTGTCCAAGAGTGTGGCTTGTTTGTGGGGGAGGTGTTTGCCATCATCACCATCAGTGAGAAGAGGTCTGTGCAGGGCAGGGATGGGAGGCGGTGAGGGAGGCCCACCTGGGGTGCAAAATTAAAGAAGGCGCTCACTCTCAGGTGTGAGGTTCCTCCGTTCATCCTAGTCTAGGTCCTGGGTCTCAGATAGATCTTGGCTCAAACCAGCAACGCCAGGCACCTGTTCTCTGAATGGTGACTGGGTCCCTTTGGGGGAAGCATGTACTGGATTTAAAGCCAGGAAACTCAGCCTCTGGCTCCTATCTGCCCCACCCTGCTACGTGGCCTTGAAGAAGTTACTTTCCCTCTCTGGGTTTTGCAGCTGCTGAAGACTATATTTCAGCCTTTCTGTATCTGACATTCCTGGGCTCCATGATCTCATGGCGAAATGATCTCCCCGTCTCATGAAGACATAGTGTCCCTCAGTGCGTGGCCCTGCCCGTGGGTAGTGCAGGTAGTACTGGCTGAGCAGATCAAGGATGAAATACCTTGAGGATTGAAAAGGGAGGGAATTCCCTGGAAGAGGCTTGGATCTTGCTGTGTGTGGAGAGATACGGAAGCACTGGGCACAGAGCTTTGGGGGACACCTTGCAGTTTTCTTTGGATTCACGTTTGGCCGCATAATTCTGGCCCCTCTCCAATCCCCCAGAGCTCGCGGCTGAGAAGATGGAAAGTCAAAGAAAAGAGCACAGGCTTTGGGGCAGCTGTTCTCGCTGCAGTGTGGAGAACGCCTAGCTATTTAAAGTCCAACTGCTCCACTTTCCCCCGCTGGCCCCCGGCATTCCATTGCAGAAGTACTTTGTGGCAAAAATGCACGCCAGATCCAAAATGGGGCGGGCGGGGCGGGGGGGGAAGCTAACACCAAGGCTATTTTTCAGAATGCTGCAGAATTCGTGCTGCTGAGGGGCTGAGGGTGTTAAGGAGATCTGCCCTGCTCTGATCCCGGACACGAAACTCAGGTGCTGCGAGGGGCCTACAAGGAGGGCTCTTGACCTGCTTTCTGAACCCTGAGTTGGCTACATTCTAGCTGGGGGACCTGGGTAAGCCACTTCGCTTCTCCGGCCCTTAGTTTCTGCTTCTATGTAAAGGATAATAAGAGGCTCTCAGGGCTCTCATGGGCTATTGCCATGATTTATTTGGGCAGTTTGGTAACGTCTGAGCACCGGCCTGGCCTCTAATAAGTGCTCCATGCATCGGGCCTTTGACATTGAACCAAAGGACACTCCCTGTGTTGATACTGTCCAGCTCCTCAGGTACGTTCCTGGGAGATGCTAGCGTCTACATCAGATTTGTCAGCCCTGGCATTACTGACATTTTGGGCTGGACCATTCTTTGTGGTGAGGCTGTCCTGTGCATGCAGGACGTTTAGCAGCATCCCTGGCCTCCACCCACTGGATGCTGGCAGCACCTCCTCTCTTTCTCCTTGTTGTGACTCATAAAATGTCAGACACTGACAATGTTCCCCGGACAGCAAAGTCACCCTTTGTAGGAAGCAACTGGTCTGGACTGAGGGGAGGATTGTGGCAGTAACAGAGCTAATCATGGCACCGGGGCCCTTGAACCTTCATTCAGATGCTGGTCACAGAAACCAAGAGGGTAATCTCTGCCGTCTAGGCGGTTTCTCTGGCCAAGGCAAAAATAGAGGAAGCCAACAGAATGATACAAATGTTACTTCCCTGCCACCAGTTAAACCTGTGCTTTGATCCTTTAATTCCCTAAAATAAGTCCTCAGTGATTTAAATTATTAACTCTTTTTTGCAGATTATGCATTTTAATTACAATTTTATGATGAAGATTTGATTTGTTATCTAATCAGGGAAAAATATATAATCCCTTAAGAGACACTTAATAACCATTTAAACTATTTAAGATTTGATTAGAAAAGACTGAAGGTGCTATGTTAGGTAAACTCATGAACAACAAATTCCACGGTCAAATAAATTTACTGTGAAAGGGGAAAGTTTCTTACTATGGGAAAGTTTTACCTTGGAGGTGATTTTTCCGAAGACCTTTCTGCGACAGCACACATTCTGTACTTATTTGAACCTTTTTCAGAAACAACTTTCAAATTTCAGTAGTGTTGTAGGAGAAATGTGATGCTGGCTTTAAGGTAGAAAAGCAGTATGCTGGCGTGGTTAGCTGAAAGGCCTGTTTTGAATATGACCTTCTTGAGGTACCTTATCTGGGAAATGGAAAAACTATGAAGAGATAGACTCATAGACCTTGCATTTCTGGTGTGAAGAAACAGATAACATAGAAGAAAGAAGGGGTAATTTAGGGGTGTGACATTTGCTACGAAGGAAACAACAGAGAGGTGAAACTTCCAGGTCAAGATAGGCCTCTTTGGGGCCTTTGAGCTGAGACCTAAGAATGAGTAGAAGAAGCCAGTCATGCAAAATGCCCAGGTCAGAGTATTGCTGGCCCTGGACCAGCAAAGGCTCTTAGTGGGGATGAAGCTTAGCTTGTGCAAGGATGGGAAGGCTGGCCAGAGTGGATGAAGCAGGGTTGCTACAGAGGCTGTTGGGGACACAGTGAGAGAGAAGGCAGGGACCCATCATAGCAGGCCCTCTAGGCCAAGGTGAAACATTTGATTTTGATTCTAGCTACAGGAGAGGCCCCCCCCCTTTTTTTTTTGCGGTATGCGGGCCTCTCACTGTTGTGGCCTCTCCCGTTGCGGAGCACAGGCTCCAGATGCGCAGGCTCAGCCGCCATGGCTCACAGGCCCAGCCGCTCCGCAGCACATGGAATCTTCCTGGACCGGGGCACGAACCCTTGTCCCCCTGCATCAGCAGGTGGACTCTCAACCACTGCGCCATCAGGGAAGCCCTGAGTATAGCTTTTATATGCAATGGAGAATGGATTCTATCTTTTTTTTTTAACCTCAATAGAATAAAGAAAACTGAACCCCCAATTCTCAGTCTCCTAAACAGAAGATTCTCTAGTCCAATGTGCCTAGGAAATCAAAGATCTTATTTCAACTGGAAGATTCTGAATAATAATAACAGCCCTCTGTCGCCATGTGATCCTCTAGGAGTTCAGTTGCAGCTAGTTCTGCTTCCCTCCCAAAGAAGAGAGCCCCAGTGCCTGGCCAGGTGGCAGTGGCCTCTAGGTCAAGTTTTCCTTCTAAGCATTAGATATATTGCTTTCCTCTCTGGGAGCTAATCGTTTATGGCTCCAGTTACATTTCCCACAAGGTCTTTGGACTGCAAAGGGAATCCTTATCCAACCCAATTAATAGAGCAATGTTGCAATTTTAAGCTGTCCCCCACCCAACCCACCCATCAACATGATTTGCACACATGAATCAAGGCATTTACAATGGGTTCACCAAGCTTTCCCTCTCGCTGGATGAAGAAATGGGACTATTTGGACTTGTGAACCATAACTCTTCCAGAGTCCCTGAAGTCCCGAGCTTGGCTCTGCTAAACGCACAGACAAGGTGAGTTATTAATTACCAATTGAGATAAATGCTGGGATAGCATCCCTGAATCATGTCAAGCCAATTTGGATGGTTATGGGATGGGGAGAGAGGGAGAGGCGACGGTCGGTGAGGAGTGGGTTTCGTCTGTTCCAAGTGCTTTTGGACAGACTCCAGTGTTATTTCTCCTCATTTAGACCTGGCTGGAGTGCCCTGAGCTCAGGCCAGCATCCACATCTCTTAACCCAAGGCAGCCTCCTTTGGAGCAAAACAAGGAACCAAGCTTCACAGATGAAGGTGGGTTGGGAAATTCCATTCTGAAGAGCAGCCTGACTAAAGTCCTTAATTTAGAGAGAGAAATGCCGATGCTGCTGGTGGATGGAACAGTCCCTACCAGGGGCTCCTGATCACACAGATCCGTGGAATCGAGGGAAACAAGGAGAAAGGTGAAGACCCTGGGCTTTAGTATTGTGACGGGCTTTCTCTCCTGTCCTGCAGCCAACACCCATGCTCCGGGACAGTCCCTTCCTACCCCGTCTGTCCTCACACACTGCACTGTAATAATAATACACCATGTTTACACATCTTGTCCTTTCAGATGGATTCAGTGAAGCTCTTTGCGGACACTCTGTGTCATGTCTGTCTTCGTATTTCCAAAGGCCTAATGTTACTGATGTCTAACATTTAGTAAACCCTCAACGAATGTCTGTTAAAACATGAATGAATGGCTGGGCTTCCCTGGTGGTGCAGTGGTTGAGAGTCCGCCTGCCGATGCAGGGGACACGGGTTCGTGCCCCGGTCTGGGAAGATCCCACATGGCGCGGAGCGGCTGGGCCCGTGAGCCATGGCCGCTGAGCCTGCGTGTCCGGAGCCTGTGCTCCGCAACCAGAGAGGCCACAACAGTGAGAGGCCCGCGTACCGCAAAAAAAAAAAACCAAAAAACAAACAAAAAAAAAACCCCAAAAAACAAACAAAAAAAAAACCATGAATGAATGGCTGATGGATGGATGGATGGATTCACACCCTAATGACAGAGAGTTAAAGGATTTTTAAATTTTGAGACAAACATTGGCCACCTCTCCAGCCAGGAATGGAGAACACTTCTAAAACGTACTAAAATTATTGACTCAGCAGCTAAACAGGAAAATGTGTTTATATTTTTCCAATTACTTCCTTCTACTTGAAGTAAAATTCCCCTTTCTTCACTTCACTCCTCTTGTGTTCTGGAAATTCTAGGGGTAGAGTTCTGGGAATAGGCACCATGACATTGGGCTGGGTCAGCCCACCCAGGGGAAACCATCACTTGAACAAGTTTTTCTCCAAATGTGGTCAGCAGACCACTTGCGTCAGAATCCTCTGGAGTGCTTGATAAAAATGCAGATTCCTAGATTCCATATCGGACTTAATGAATCAGAATCTCAAAGGCCTACAAATCTAAATTTTAAACAAGCTCTCCAGTGTGGTCACGCAACACTGAAGTCTGCTGAGCACTGGTTACAATCTCAGTGGTTCTGTCCCGTGGGAAAATTATGGGTTAGGCGCCATCTCTGTGGATTCAGCATCCATTCTAGACAATAACAACAATATTTTAAAACTAATAACATTAAAGCTAGCAACGGCCCACACAGGAGGGTAACCTATGAGTCACGCACCTTGTAACACATATCACACACATTTTCTCAGTGAAACTTCACCCCTGTTCACGGAGGTGGCATTGCCACGCCAGTTTTACAGACGACAAAACTGAGACTTTGAGGGGTAAACTGACGTGCAGAAGTGGGACACAGAGACTGAGCCCCGAGCCCAGGCTCTTAACTATATGATGCTACAGTGTCACCTATTCAGCAATCAGGGAAGTGACTGAGAAGGAGCAAAGCATCTAACTTTCAGAGCTGTGTTGAAGCAGAACAGAGGGAAACAAAGACAACTCCCTAGCGTGGCCAGGAAGGACATGGGGCATGGCAACTCGTGGGTAAGCTCAGCTTCGGAAGGGCCATCTCCCACCCCTCTACCTCTGGGCCTCTGCCCACAGACTGGAGACAGCATCTGAAAGGATTCCATGGGAGCTTCCGATGGGCTCCCAGGCTGGCTTACAATGATGGGAGCCTTGGACTTCTATAGACAGAGGGCCGGGGCTCCTGACTCCAAGTTCTGGGCGATAAAGAGGTGGAGGGAAGGAATAAGGACTGTCTTTCCAGGCCAGAGAGCCTACCAACGCCTCCCCACCTCGAGGTTTCCACTTTGAGAGAAAATCTACACCCTTTCTCCTACCCCTGGCTGTGATGAACTAAATCTCACACCTCTGTCTTGGTGGTGATAATTAAATATTATCCGCCTGTCACTTGATGTACATGTTGTGTGTGTTCTCAGACTTTAATGAGCTCGTATTTGTCCTCTGTAGCAAAAATATTTCTTTGAGTCTCTCCTTTTTCAAATTGGGGTGAGCAGTTCAGGTAAAGATCTCTCACTATTAAAAAGACAGTCTGCTCCCCGGCACGTCTGTATGAACCGTTTCTACTATTTCTCAGGGGCCATGGCAGGTGAACTTTGTCCCTTCGGAAGCAGCCAATGCTTCCTGAGTTTACGTTGGTGGTCATATGGCTGGGGATGTTGGGAGAATTTGAAAGCAATGGGAGTCAGCAGGTAGGAATCCATAAATTGTTTTGGGGGGATATTTGAAGGCAGCTTTTTTCAACAGGGTTTCTCGTCTGAGTACCAGGGAATCCAGAAAGTAGTTGAGTGAAAAATTTCCCAAGTTTTCCAAGGAAGGTGCTTAGTACCATTCTAGATGCATCGGAGAGAAGTTCATTCATTCCACATAATGGCTGGCTTAGGTCAGTGGCTCTCAAAGAGAACCTGCATCAGCATCCTCTGGAAATTTACAAGAGGTACAAATTCTTGCATCCTACCCCAGACCTACGGAATCAGAAACCCGGGTAGCGTTTAGCAATCTGTGTGTAATCAAGCCCTCCAGGTGGTTTTGCTGTAAGCTAACATTTTGGAACTACTAGCGTCTGTAGGCATTAGAGCTTCTTTCTCTCATGGAGGAACTCAGGTTGAAAAAGGCTGTTATGGGCTTCGAATATCTATATCCATATTTATATCTATATTTATATCAGTTTAAAGTATAAAAAAATACTATCACTTTAAACTTGAGATTTTTTTTAAAATGGAGAGCATTCCTAGATGGAAAAATGATTTGCCTCTTTCAGCTCACTTTGGAAGGGCGCTCTATTATTTTTCCCATTCATGAGGTTTATAACAAATGTGTTCACTGCAGCTGCTCCCCAGGCCTGGGCGTCTGCTCTTACCCACCCACTGCTACGTTCAGAGACCCACACAGCTCTTCCTGAGAACGGGCAAAGCAGGACAGAGCCTGGGGCAGAACTTCCACCTCCCATCCCCCCCAAACAAACAAAACAGTGATGTAATTAGTGTGCTACAGGATTGGATCTGCAGTTGATGAGGAATAACTTTAATATTTATCAATAAACAGGAAAGTGCTGAGCACACCTCCTAGGGGAGTAATTAACCATAAAAAAGGATACTCTGCACGGAGGAATCTCCTCCAAAAAAAGACCTCAGTTAATTGTGAATTGCTTACACCAGGTGAGACAGAATCCATGCCTACCCCTCTCACCTGACACAAGCAACTGAATTAACTGGGAGTTTCTTTTTATAAATACTGCGCAGAGCCTTTTTTTCTTGGTGGTTAATTACTTCCTTGGGAGGTTGCTTTAATAGTTCCCATAACAAGGCCATTATTGTCTTTAGCATAATCACTGCCTCATTTGCTTTTGTGCCCTGCCTTTCCGGGTGCCTCTTGCCTCTGCCTGCCAGGAGGGACCCTGAACTGTGCTCCTTGGGCCGTCCTCAGGCTGGGGACTTGCAGGGTTCCTCCTCCAGCCCCACCACTTCAGGAATTTGGTTTTCTCCTGGTGGGAGCTGGGATCAGGGTGGGGCTGGTGGAGAGGGAAGTGGGCGGCGTAGGGCACATTGCAGGAGACTGAGTCCCCCTCCCCTGGGTGCACCATTCCAGCCTGTTTGCTAAGCTTTCAGCTGCTGATACCAGCGACAGGGAAGAAAGCCAGGACAGCAGCTCCTTTCTGGAAGAGGAAGGAGTGGATCTGTAAACAACCGCTTTGCTCGGTGAAACCACCAGGGACCCGAAGCAAAAACAGTGAGCACTACCAGGAAAACTAGTGCAATTTTGACCGACTCTCTTGGGGAGAAAAATGTATATGGAGTTATGGCTCACTTTATTCAAAAAATGAATTAAAGTGGCTTCTATTTTGGCTCTGTTTCAGGGAGGTAAATGAATGAATGGGAGCTCTGTAAATTGCATCAAGTCTATAAACTTTTTTTGATTGGTGTACTCCTATCAGCGTATGCACATCTGTTTACTTACAAATTGTAGGCATGTTACAACTGCAAACATAGGTTATGGAAATTGTAAAATGTCTATCAGGAGGATGAAGAAAAATAAAAATAGTGTGTCTGATACTTTCAGCCTTAACCCAATGGATTGCACCTCACTCTGGACATCAGTGAAGCTTATGGACTCCTTGGGGCCATGAGGGCAGGGGCTGACAGTCCCAGAGCCCAGGGACTGGCACATACAAGACAATACATATTTTTGTTAAATAATCAGACTCATACCCTCTTATACCCTGAAATAGCTTCTGCCCTGAGGGAATTCTGCCCAGTTAGTCATTTTGGTAGGGGTGGATGACAAGCTTGTACTAATGTTACAGGAGCATGACTCTGTGTTCTCAGGAAATCAGGTGGTCCACATGCTACTGCACCCCCATTTAGCCCCAGAATCTTAAAACTCCATCAAGAAACAACACAGGAAAATTCAGCTAGGGGTACAGAACAGAGGTTAGCAAACTTCCTGTAAGGGGTCAGAGAGTAAAAATTTTAGGCTTTGTCTCGGCCAACTAACCAACATTGCCTTTGAGGGTGAAAGCAGGACAAAACATAAGTGAATAGTCGTGTCTGTGCTCCCACAAAACTCTACTTATGGACACTGAAATTTGAATTCCACATAGTTTTCAGGTGTTGTAAGATATTCTCCTTCTTTAGGTTTTATTCCCCCCAACCGTTAAAAATGTAAAAACCATCTTTTGCTTGCAGGCCGGTACAAAACGAGGCAGTGGGTCGGATTTGGCCCAAGGGCTGTGGTTTGCCAACCACTGGGTAGAACATGGACTTTGGAGTCAGAGCTGGGTTTGGGTCATGATTTTACTATTGGTGACTAAGTTGTTCTTAAAAAGTTACTTAATTGCTCTCTAGGCCTTGGTTTCCTCATTTGTAAAAGTAACATCTCAAAGGGCTGAAAGGATGAAGGGATGCATTCTTACCACCTCTTAGCTCAGGGTGAGCACACACTGTCATCACCAGCACAGATTTGTTTGTAACTCCCTGCCCTGGAAGGCCTGGCAGGGACGGTCACCCAAAGGCAAAGCCAGGGCCCGGCCACCTTTCTGTGGCAATGTGTACTTGAGAAACCAAAGCCAGCATCCAATCCCAGTGCCTCCAGCCCATGTCTCCAGGAGCCCCCGTTGGCCCAAGGATGCCCGTTCTCTGCTGCGCTTGCTTCAAAGGAAATGTTACAACAACATTTGACAATAGCTGAGGGGAGGTCTTTCAGGATAAAGGACGCATGATGACCATCTATAAACAATGCTCTGCTCTTGAGGGGCTGGGAGTTAGAAGACGCTTGCTCACCTCCCTCATTATCCTTGTTATCCGCACAGGAGGTTTCCATGGCAACGTTGCATCCGGGCCCTCTCCAGCCGGTCTGGCAGACACACTGCCAGCTGTTCTGACCCAGTGTGCATCTCCCGTTGCCGTTGCACAAATCGGGGCAGCCATCTGGTTGGAGAAATGGAGAGGATGAGACGGAGGAACGTGAGGCCGCGCTGGGGCAGCGGGGGAGCCATGCAAAGGGGGAACAAGGCCACAGGGCAGCCGCTGGGCCAGCCGCAGAGTGGGGCCCGGACCTGCCTCGGGAAGAGCGGGGAAGCAGGCGACTCATGCGGTTGCAAGACGTTAGCAGGGGCCCAGATGCAGAGGATCCCCAGTGACACTGACCTGTGCGTAGGGGTCTGAGGCAACCTTCCCAAAGTGGGGAACATTCCGGAAAGCTAAACTAGCCCTGAGCTTGCAACACACCTAGCTAGGCCGTTATTTCCAGCCCGTTGGCTCAGGATGGATGCTACCTCAAGAAAAATCTTTTCTTTCTTTCTGTTTTCAGAAGAGCCTTCTGCAGCAGAGAGAAAATTCCCTATCAACCCAGAATGGAGGCAGAGTGCCCTCCGTCTTTCAGAATTTTAAAGCTAAATTTACATGCGATTAGCACGAGCTTCTTATGACCACAAGCTGGATGGTTCTGCTGGGCTGTTTTCATATTTTTGTAGTATTTCGCTTTAAGGGGCACTTAAAAATGTTGGCTGCCAATCATTCAACCTATTTATGGCATGATTTTAAAATACTGCAGTATCGGAAGGCTGGGGAGAGAGTAGGTGCTGAGTGCCATGAATCGGGAAAAGATAGAGGAATGCTTATGCCCGTGGGGGAAGGCAGTGGGGTTCGAGTGATTCCCATGGGGTGTGTGTGTGTGTGAAATCAGCAGCCTACCTCATTCCCTAACTGCTCCAGCACCCAAAACAGTTGCAGCTATTACTCTCCTGACCTGAGCGTGGGCAAAGAGAGCCTGGATGACGAAAGAAGAGAAAGAGCGGGGGGCACTATAGTGAGATGGGGAGTCTCTGTGGCAGAGCCTCTGTCGCCATTTATAAGATGTAGAGAGAAGCACAGGATTGGTAGGATGTGGCCACACTCACAAAACCTACTTGCTGGCAAGAATTCCTAGATACGTTTTTATTTTTCTTTCCTTTAACGGCTTTACTGAGGTGTAATCTACATACCATAAAATTCACCTGTTTTAAGTGTAGGGTACAAGGCAATGACTTCGAGGAAATTTACGGCATTGTGCAACCTAGGTATGTTTCCCTACTACGTTTAAATACATTCCGGAAGACCATTAATTTAATTGTCCTCAAAAAATAACTCTCCTGAATCTCTCTCTCTCTCTCTCATTCTATCTTGACATCTGCTACCATCTCTCTCTCCATCTCTTTCTATATCTATTTTTAAACCACACAAAGAGCAGGGTAACTTGGGCCGTGGCGGAGGGATGGAGAACTTTGTAATGATGGAGGTAATTGATTTGAAACCTTTGTGGCCCACATCTTCTGAATCGCAAGTGTGCATCTCCCCTTACTTCTCTCTCCAGCGTTCCAGAGGCCGTCACCTGGCAGCCTTCCTCTCTTCCCTCGAGTACCCCTTCCAAGAATGCCAATAAACCTAATTTGTGCATGTGGCAGCGGTGGGAATTTAAAGGACTCCCCCTAAGAAGAAAGGGCTGGAGGGTTTGAAATTGAGTTGAAATTTACTTCTTTAAGGAGTTTCACTCCTCCGTGCTTATTCCCTCCCATCCTTTCCAGAATGTGGTATGCATGGGTTAGGACCTGGGAGAACAAGGTAAGCAACAGAGGAGACGTTCTACATGCAGAGGTCTGTAAGGAAGACGAGCTGTTGAGAGGAGGAATGAGGAGATGATTACCAGCGAATCTTTTCTTTTGTTGAAGAACCTGGCACTAAATCCAGGATGTGAGCAAATCATCAGTGTTTGCATATCTGAAAAAAGACTTACTTGTCCCCATACCTATCCTCACAAAGCAGAGTCACATTTCCATTCCTTCCTTACCAAGGAGGTGACCACAGCCCTACCTGGAATACCTGTGACTCTCCCCCTTTATACTCTGAGAGAGAGCGCTGGGAAGGGAAGCCAGCCCCAGTGGGTGTCAGAGAAATGCCACAAATATTTCTGCAGGAGCAAAATGCAACTCAGTAGGAAAAGCCCAAGGGACATTTCACAAATTCTCAAGGAAAAGAGAGTATCTTCAACCTCCAGCCACCCCCAGGCTTTACAATTTCTACCAGTAAGTTTTAGGGAATGGATCACAGAGAATACACTACATGACAGACCTACCAGCATTCACCTGGCATGGTATCTATTATATGTGCTTTGTTTTTTAGCTACTTTGAGGTCTCATGTTTGAATAATATCATGCACAAAGTCTCAACAGAAGCCTCACTGTGTAGGAAACCCACGTCCACTACATAAAAGTCAAATTTGCAAAGAACACTACTAGTATGTCAGTCAGAGATATGCACTCAAAATATGCATGCTCCTAGATTGAACGAGGCTTTTTTCCCCTTCTCTTTCTCTCTCGATTCCCTCCCCTTCTCCCCTGACCCACTGAAACGAGATAAACAGACCACAGTAGTGGGTTTTCTCCACATCGTGTGAGGAAGATGAAAACACGAACAGTGGGAAGCTCGCAAATTTCTGAGTTCTGGGGCAGCTGGGAATTAATGGACAGGACTTTGTTTTTTAGCTCGAAGAGGAAGAAAGCAGCCTTGGTGAATGCGTGGCGTTGCTAGGCAACCCCAAGCTACCCCCAGCACAAGTTCCTTCTGCTGGTGGCCTTCTGAGGAGGTGATTCCTTGCGTTTGTAAAGTGCAAAGCCAGCCTCCACTTCAGGGAAAACAAAACTGTAGGAAGTAATTAGTCTGGAGGGCAAATGGGTATCAGGTGGTGGCTATTCTCTGGCAAGGAATCTGTAACTGGAGTTGAATTGGGCTTATGGGCTCATACTTTGGGATCCATGAGGTCTCCTGCATGGAGTCTTCTGGATTTCAGGCTAGCTAGCACTGCTTCTTCCTTGAGTGCCTATCTCTGAGACCACCGATACAGGAGGCCTTCGGCACAGCTGTCTGATTCTTTGTGCAGGTGTCGAGCTGGCTGTTGGAGAATTCAGGTTCTATCGTGACCCTAGACTAGAGATTCTCAACTGAGGCAATTCTGTCCCCCCATCCCTCCCTCCAGGGGACATGTGACAATGTCTGGAGACACTTTTGATGATCACATCTAGGGGAGGATGCTACTGACACCTGGTGGGTAGAGGATGGATGTTCAGCATCTTAAAATGCCTAGGACAGGGGCTTCCCTGGTGGCGCAGTGGTTGGGAGTCTGCCTGCCGATGCGGGGGACGCGGGTTCATGCCCCAGTCCAGGAAGATCCCACATGCCGCACAGCGGCTAGGCCCGTGAGCCATGACCACTGAGCCTGTGCGTCCGGAGCCTGTGCTCCGCAACGGGAGAGGCCACAGTAGTGAGAGGCCCGCGTACCGCAAAACAACAACAACAACAACAACAAAAATGCCTAGGACATCCCCACAACAAAGAATGATACAGCCCCGAATGTCAGTAGTGCTGAGGTTGAGAAACCCTGCCCTTGATCTAAAGCTGCATAAGAGTTGAGATTTCCCTGTTTGCTGTTGCATCCCAGCACCTGCCCTAGTGTCAGGCACATAGTAGGTGCTTAAATGAATGGAAAACAATCAGGTGGTGCCAGTATCATTTCAGCCTGGCCCTCATCTATAGACTCTTCTGAGAGTTATGAGAAGCTAGTGGGACCTCTTTCTCAAAGATCTAAGTCTTCTTCCCAGGGAGAACTTTCAAGGGCAACAGTGATATCTTGGGATGGTTCTCTCACACTTCCAATACTTTTGGCAGAGTGGAAATGGAATAGTTTCCAAGACTTTTCTACACATAGAATTCCAACCACCAGGAGAAAAATATCTGTTGGCATAGTTACCAGGTAGGCAGGCTTTTTGTCTTAACAAAAATTAGAGCTGATGCAGAAATTTGGGATTAAAAACAAAACAAAAGCCAAGCACACTGATATATTCAGATGACTCCTGAATTTTCAGCTCTTCCCCTGATCTCTGGACCTGGACTCCAACTTGCATTTCAGCATCTCCATCTGTTCACTCACAAGCATCTCAAACTCAGCAGAATTCAGTCTCTTGATCTTTCTTCCCCTCCCAAACTCTGATTCCTTGATCAATGAATGGCATCTGCATGTACCCCACTGGCCAAGATTGAAACCTTGGAGTCATTGTTAATTAACCTTCCCCACCTCCTCTCTCATCTCATGTATCTGATCAAAAACCAAGTCCTGCCTAATTTTCCTCTTTACTATAAGAAGCCCTACCTGCTCTTCCTAAATATCTCTAGAATCTGCTCTCCACTCCTACCCCTACTGTTACTATGTTAACCTAAGCCATCCTCATCTCTGGTTTAGACTCTGGTCAAAGCCATCTAACTGGTCTCCCTGCCTCCGGTCTTGCACCATCATCCATTTCTCTCTGTTCTGGACACTGCTGAAAATACTTCTATAGCTTACCATTGACCCTGGGGCAAAGTCTGAAGTCCTTACCCTGGCTTCCAGATCTTACACGAACTGGTTGTCACCACATCAGCCTAACTCAATATCACTTTAGGGTTTGTTCGGACTGAAGCCATTCAGCCTTTCCTTATCTGCCTAACTTCAACCCATCCTTCACCCAAGTCATCTCCAGGGAGCCTTTCCAAAGCTCCCAAATCAAGGCTAGCTCCACCTGTCATGGTACCTTTATCCTACCGTATCCTATCCCATCCACCACACTGAATCGCAACTGTCTGGCAACTCCCTGATGCTTGCTAGCCCTTGTGGTAGCCCTTCCTTAAGACATTTTATTGTCACCTGCAGGAAAATTGTTGTAATAAAGGTGCACATCGTCATTAACTGCCATTTGAATGGGGCCCCTAGAACTGTGCAGCGTACAACTGCTCTGGGCATTTCTGTTATGACGTAAACCTGTCAGGGCAGGGACCACGTCTATCTTGTTTACTCTTAGATTGCCGGTACTCAACACAGAGTCAGGGGATGGATGAACGAATGACTTTTGAATG
This sequence comes from Mesoplodon densirostris, assembly GCF_025265405.1. Lineage (NCBI taxonomy): Eukaryota > Metazoa > Chordata > Mammalia > Artiodactyla > Ziphiidae > Mesoplodon > Mesoplodon densirostris. Next base: position 166,066,730 of record NC_082663.1, read on the forward strand.
AAATCAGCATCTCTAATGCCTTTGGCAGAGTGAAGATGGAATAGTTTCCAAGACTTTTCTACACACAAGATTCCAAAGACTGGGGAAAAAAAAAATCCATCGACACAGTTACCAGATAGGAAGGCTTTCTGCCCTAACAAAAATTAGGCATGAGCAAAATAATGTCTATAGCACAGTAAAAAGGGGAGCATAAATGTATTTGAAGAAAGCTATACTTGCCATAAAGGACTTTTCTAAAAAAGCATCAAGAACCTTCTGCCATGTGCAGCAATTGAGAGGTAGAAATAAGTGGCTAATACGGTAGAAAGGATGTGGAAAGAGAAGTAGGATTTTAGCATTCAACATCAGGCGCACCTTAGAAAAGCAGAGAGGGCAACACCCAGATGGGAATGCAAGTGAAAACACAAAACAGGCTGCATGTCAACACAGACAGATGACAAGGAAAGCCAGAGAAGGGAGACGTCCCTGCTTGGTTCAAGAGACCATTAGGAGAGCTACTGCAGCCTGGACTACACCCCTGTAGGAAGGCTTTTCTGAACCAAGGGGAAAACCTTAACCCAGTTAGGAGTCAGAGGTCCGAGATTAAAACCTAGATCTGAAAAAAAAAAAAAAAAATCCTAGATCTGCTTCTTCTTGTCTGTGTGACCTTGAGCTGGTAGCTTCGCCTTTCACCCCCATCTGTAAAACTATATATCTTGCTAATAAATGTTATTTCTTGTCCTTCCCAACAGAATTCAACCTGCACAAGGGCTAAGATTTTTGCCTCTCTTGTTCACTGAGGTATCCTCAGTGTCTAGAACAATAGTTGGCATATGACAGACACGCAATCAACGTTTGCTGAATGAATGAATGAATGAACACGGATGATGGTAATACTTACTCTATACAGATGTCAGAGGGGTAAAATGAAATGACAAAGGCAAAGATTGAGCACATTGAGCTTGAGCACATTGTAAATGCTCAATAGAGAGTAGAACTTATAGTTGTTCATGTTGATATAATTGTTGATATTACAAATATTATAATGAGCAGCAGGTTTTTTTGGGGGGGCATAGTTTGAAGTGCAGGCCACTTCTTCTTGCCTCACCTCCAGATCAGGAAAAAAAAAACCAAGAGCCTATCCTATTTCAAATTAAGAAATGGAGGCTTCTGGGGTGTCCTGAGTGTGTGATTGCATCACATCCTAGGAAATCCTCACTCCCCTTTGCCCACCACCCAAGAATCTAGTAATGTCACTAGAAGTGTTTTCAGAAAACCCACTGATGCTGAGGGTGACTCTGAAGGGCGAGAGAGCTGACGGTGAAATAAGTGATGACTTCCTCTTGGGCAGCATGGTACTTTTGCTTGTTAACTTAATGAGGGAACCCCCCTCCCCCAACGGTTTTAAACATGACTATTTTCTCAGAGCTGTGCACTGTTGGAACTGAGGAACGGACACACGCTGGAAATATGTAAGAGTCTGCCATTGCACTCCAGAACTCTTTAGACTTGCGAACAGCTGAGGTGCTGGGGACTGGGGATCACTGGGGCTTTGGTGGCCGTTTCTACTAAACAGAGGTGACAAACGCTCAGAAGATTAATATGGTGTTTCGAGACACTCCGGGGACAACTCCAACTAATTTTAGAAGACTGACTGCCAAAGAAGCCTTCTGGTCCCAGAAAACAGCAAGGCTTGTCCTCTTGCTCATCTCTGTAAGCAGGAGGGAGTGGTGAAGAGACTGTTTCCAGGCACAGACTGGCATGGACGCTCAGCCATGAACCTGAGCTTCAACAGCTGCCCCTGCTTTGTCAGAGAAGGTGTGGAAAATCCAGAGGCAGATGTTCCTCTTCGTTTCAACAGCGTGTGTGTGTCTTTAAGGGTTTGCATAGGAGTGCAGGGGGAGGAGGAGGGCTGGGAAGGACAGTGATCCTTTCCATGGTCTAACGTTCCTCTTTTGCTCATAAGGCAGAAGTCATGCCCCTCCACCCCAGCAGCAACAGAAACAGCAGAGCTTCCATGAGGTGATGTAAGTTTGGATCCAGGTGTCAAAGCTGCATGTTTCCTGGATGTACCAGGATTCTCACTGAACAGCATCATTTCTGTCAGCCTGGGAAAAGGAAGGCAGTGGGCTCAGCCTTGGGCTCAGAAAACAAAATGCAACTTATTTTGTACTGTTTTGATGCTTCGAACTCTTAACAACACAATTTTTTTTTAAGTAGAAATCATGGACTTCCCTGGTGGCGCAGTGGCTGAGAATCCGCCTGCCAATGCAGGGGACACGGGTTTGAGCCCTGGTCCGGGAAGATCCCACATGCCGTGGAGCAACTAAGCCCGTGCACCACAACTACCAAGCCTGCGCTCTAGAGCCCGCGAGCCACAACTACTGAGACTGCGTGCCACAACTACTGAAGCCTGCGCGCCTACAGTCCGTGCTCCACAACAAAGAGAAGCCACTGCAATGAGAAGCCCGCACACTGCAACGAAGAGTAGCCCCCGCTCGCCGCAGCTAGAGAAAGCCTGCGCACAACAGCAAAGACCCAACACAGCTAAAAAAAAAAAAAGTAGAAATCATGAGGGGAGGAAACAGAGTTTAGGCGGCAGTAACCGGGAATAGCTCTTCTTGGGAGGGAAATCCCATGTCAATTACTTAGTGAATTGGGACTGAGTCATTATCACCCAGTAGCACTGGGGTCCAACACAAGCCTTGCTTTCCTTGAGGGGAGCCTGCTTTCTTCCCCTGGAACAACACCTTTCTTTATCCCACTTCACCCAATCAGAGGAGGATGTCATGGGTAGTGATGGGCAAATATCAGCAGGTTGCCAAGGCCCACACCAACTGGGGCCATGCTGAAACCCACAGCCAATGTACCAGGAGTTTCTCCCATTGCTTTAGATCACAGCACTGCTTCTCCAAGTGTGGTTCTGGCACCAGAAGCAGCAGCATCGCCTGGGATCTCATTAGAAATGCACATTCTCAGGTTCCATCCCAGACCCACCATTCAGGACCTCTGGGGGGATGGGGCCAGGCAACCTGCATTTTAACAAGCCCTCCAGCAGGTTCCGATGGCTGTTGGGTGAGAACCAGTGCTTTCAGGCTTAAGTCCTAACTCCTTAAAAGGGCCTCCGAGGCCCTGCCTGATCGGAACCTGTCCATTTCTCCCCTTCTCATCTCCTGTCACTTGAGTCTCTGCTCTCTGACCTTGGCCACGCTGCCCTCCTCTGTCCTCGAACATAGTCTGGATCCTCCTCCTTTTGCACTTTTGCAGAGCCCTCTCCCTAAATTCTGCCCCCTGCGCTCACTTGGCAAAGCCATTTATCCTTGGCTGAGCCAGAGGTTGTTCAGGGAAGGCTCTCTGACTTGCAGCTCGGGGTTCCCCCTCCATCACATGACTTCACAGCACCACCTACTCCTTCTGAAGCACTCGCCATCATTCTAATTCCTCTTTTGTTTAGAGCAGTGGCTTCGCATTAGAATCGCCTGGGAGCCTTGAAAAATCCGGATGCCAGGCTGCACCCCCAATTAAATCAGAATCTCTCAGGATGAGACCCGGGCATCAGTATTTTGATTTCTTGAGCTCCCCAAGTGGTTCCTCTGTGCAGCTGAGGTTGAGAAGCCTCAATGCCCATCTTCCTGGGAGCCTCCAAGCGTCCCGAGTGCAGAAGACTCTGACTCCGTTGTACAGGCTGTTTTCCCAGCACCTGGCATTAAAGCTGTTTGTTGAATGAATGCATAAATAAACCATGTGGTGCTTCTCTGCTGCTTCACTGGGCCCTTGATTCGGCAGCCAGGCAAAGGGAAAAGATTCCTGCAGGTCACACCCCAAGCCCCTGGATGGATGACACCTCCCCAAACAAAAGAAACAGTTGGTTCCAGTACAGGGTCTAAAACTGAGCTGATGCCAGCGGCCGTGGATGAGTGCTGGAGGAGCCCGTGCCTTTCACCTTGGAATAAACTGATCCCTCCTGACTGAGAGAGACAGGATAGAGCAGCCAGCGAGGGAGGAGAGAGGCATGTTGGTAGATTAAGAGGGTAACAGGAGTTCCACAAAGGCAGGGATGACAATAATCAGAAAGCCCAATGGTTTAATTTGGTTCTTGGAGGATAATCAAGTTGCTGTAGCTCGTGTCACTTACTCCCACAGCTGTCCAGCAAATAATGAATGTGGTACCCCCCTGGTATGGAAATAGGGACAAAGGCACGGGCTTTGATCTCTTTTTTGTTATTTTTAACCATCCAATTTCTACACCCACTGAGCATCCCTATAGCCACAGGAGGGTCGTAAAAATACAAATAACACCTAAAAGGCCTGTGGGCAAGGACTTGTTACTTACTGCAGGCTGACAGCTCCCTTTTAACTGGTGTTAAGATCAGGCTGATGATAAACTGCCATGTATATTCTTTTGTTGTTGCTGTTTGCAGCCCAACTTTAGAAAATGTAAGAAAATCACGAAATGTTTCTTTCTTATAGATGTTAACAGGGCTAGACAAAGAACCTGCCCCAGAACTGTAACTCTGGATTTTAGGAAGCTTGTAATAGAATGACAACAATAGAAATTCCTCAACGAGACATTTCTGGGTGCCTGGCACTCTTTTATATGCCTCTCTTGCATTAACTTATTGTTACAACAACCCTATGGTGTAGGCCCTAGTATTATTCCCATTTTACAGGAGAGCGAATGGAGGCACAGAAAAGTTAAGTAACTTGACCAAAGTGGCAGAACTGGTTAGTGGTGGAGCCAGGATGTGATGTCAGGCGTCAGACGGGCTCCAGAGTCTCTGCTCTCAACTAGAGGGACCAACTGTCCCCGTTGGCCTGGGACTGTCTGGGTTTAGCCCTGAAAGTCCTGAGTCCCAGGAAACCCCTCAGTCACATGCCACCTGGGATAACTGTCATTATCAAGGTCAGCGAGTGAGGACTGGGCTCTTTTCACTGGTGGTCATGGAGGCGAACGCCCCCGCCGAGGGCAAGGGAGAGGGCACAGACTTTTATTCTGGGTTACTTGTTTGAGGACGTTGGCCCCTCCAGCAGTATCTGTGGCCTCCTTGGACCAAAGTACCAGGTCAGCCCAGTAACCACGTGGCAGTAGCGTGGTGAAGGCAGTGGGCTCTGAATCCAGCCCTATCCCTTGGCTGTATAATCTTAGGCAAAAATTATAAGCTCTTTATTCCTTAGTTTCTTCATCTATGAAACCAGGGCAAGAAGGGTACCTATCCTAGAGGGTTGTTGGGATTTAAAAGAGAGAATACATATCATATTTCTTATCATACTTAGCATGAGTGTTAACAGGTGTTAATGCACAAAAATACGCATGATGTGTAAACCATGTGTAAATGCACATAGTAAATGTTCCAGAACTGATAGCTATTATTATTAGTGTTGCTGTTAAAAGTAACCTTGAAGAAAACAAAAAAGAAAAAAAAGTAACCTCAAATAGTAGCAGAAGGGTCCCGTGTGGCTTGGGAGAGCCTCTGACTGGCACTTGAATTGGTGATGGCGAGGGAGTGTCCGCTACCATTTATACCAGGATCAGCGCAGTCAGTAGAGCAAAGACCCCAGGAAGGTGTCCTCCAAAGAGGAGGAAATGGACATGAGAATAGTGAGATAATTTCCTGAGAGTTACATGAGTAAGATGGGCACATAATGTGACCCGTTATGTTCAGAATCCCCCTTAAATGCAAGAGGCATGTGAGGTAAAACTGTAAAGGATCCCAGGGCTGAGAAATCTCATTCAGGCTCAAAAAAGTATGTTAACAGAGAGGGGTGGTCTGCCCGGGGCGTGCACGGGGAGCCCCGTGGAGCAGTAGAGAGTCAGGGTCAACTCAGCAGTGAGTGCGTCCTGCTTGATTGGGGGGAAAAAAGGGACACCACTTGCCACTGATGAGTACGGGTCCCGGTGCTCGGCACTTCACATCCTCATTACTTCACTGAGTCTTTACAAGGAGCATATAAAGTACAAATTATTATCATCATCTGTGGCTGAAAAATCTGAAGCTCAGAGAGGCTAATGAACTTTCCCAGGGTCATAATCAGTGAAAGTGGTAGCCTGAGGGTTTGCACCCAGGCCCGTCCAACTCTGGGCCCATGCACTTCGCTTCCCTCTAACCAGGGAGGATTCTACAGGGAGAGGGTTGGCATCGGAATAACACACCCCTTGCTTTGACTCTTTGCTTCCCGGGGGATTTTCTGATCTTAACTTCCTTTCCCATATAGATTTCTCTTGAGGGAGAGAATACACTGAGAAGGAGATGTGGGTTTTCCTCACTGTGGATTAATCAATGACCATTTTGAGTTTATAGGTGGTTTAGGGTAGTGTGAGGTGTCAGTCTGGAGCTTGACCCACTCTGTTAATAAGATGAGAAGCGGACCGGATCCTGCCGGGTGAAGCCACCCCATGATGTCCTGCCTGAGTGGCTTGGTGGTCCCCAGTTAAGAGGGTTGCCCTTTGTCTCCAGCTCTACCCCTCGCCCTTGATGGGTCTAGCGTGTGGAAATCAGGAAGTGAAAGGACTTCTAAGGGAGAAATCCCAATGCAACATCAAGCATGTACGGAGTTGTTATAATGTGTCAGCTTCCAGAATAAATTCATGAGCTTATTCTTTCATTCATTCGGTAAATATCTGCTGAGTATCTACCAAATGTCAGGTACTTTCTAGACACGGAACATATAGTGGTAAATAAAAGAGACAAAGTCTCACTCTTAAAGGTCTTACATTCTACTGGGGGAGACTCATAGTAAACAAATAAGAAATTAATATGGCATGTCAGATGGTGATAATTGCTAGGGGGGAACTGTGATGGGGGTGGTGTGTGATGAGGATTGCTGTTATGTATGGGGTGGTCCGGGAAGTCCTCACTGATGAGGTGATGTTTGAGTGAAAACCCTAAAGGAGGGGAGGGAGAGAGTCATGCCAATGTCTGGGGTGGGGGTACAGGAATCCAGGCAGAGGAAACTGTAGGTGCAAAGGCCCTGAGGCAGAGAGCGCTTGGGGTGTTGGAAGGACAGCAAGGTGGCTAGTGTGACTGGAGCAGCGTGAACAAGGGGACAATGTGGGGACAGGGTAATGGGGTGGGGACAGATATATGCAGAACCTTGCAGTTTACTCTGAGGATAGTGGCTTTATTCTGAGTCACACGAGCTCTGGGGATATTTTGAGCAGAGGAGTGGCCCAATGTGACTTGAAGTTTTAAAGGGTCCCTTTGTGCAAGGAGAACACACAGGGATGGGGCAAGGGCGGGATCTGGGAAGCTGGCCAGGAGGAGGCCATAGGGATAGTCTCGGTAACTGTCGTGGTGGCTCAGGCAGGCTACAGGGGTGCCCTGCTACCATGGCTCTGTCTGGCAAGGCTAGCTCTCTATGGGTTTAGGGTTCCCTACGCATCCCTGCAAAAGAAAAGACCTCTGAGACACAAAAGCAGAGGATAAAATACTTCGTCCATGAAAGAGCGCTCTGGTTACGCACATACATTTGAGTCCTCCGCTGAGAGTCGGTGAACAAATGGGGTTGAGGACACGGGATCCTGCCCTCCTCTCCAAGTTGCTTTTCCTTATTAAAGACAACAAGCAGAATGAAGGGAAAGGGCGGCGTGGGTGGAGGAGATCAGAGAAGCACGGGCTCTCCCAGGCTCTGTCCCTATAGTCAAGGTTGACAGTCTAACATGGAACAGCTCCAGCAAACGAACTTCCTGACTTTCTTAACAGAATGACTTCAGACCACAGGCTGCATGTATTCTGCCAGCTTTGTCTAGGTCTTCTTGGCATTAGGGCCTCCTTGGCCACCCCCAAGCATCCTCCCAGATTATTAAGCCTGGACTTTAAATCCCTGTGCATTCTGTTTATCTCTATAGGTCAGCTTGACGCATCTGAATTGTGGCACTCAAACACACTAAAGCTATCTCTATCTCTCATCTACCTACCCACCCATCACTTATCCAATATCTATTTATCTATCTATATTTATATTTATTTATTCATCTATCGAGCTTTCCCTACCAAACAATCTCTCCAAATCCTCTGAAGACGTGCTCTCAGAACACTGCCTATCAAATGACCTCATACAGTAACCATATTTTATCTTGTTTGCTTTACTTTCTGCCTGGTACAGAAACAATAAAAACACTCCAATCTCCCCTCCGCTTTTCACCTCCTTTCTCTCCTCTGGCTGGCATGGTGTCTCCCACGCCGCCCTTACTCACAAAACCAGCGCCTTCATCATTCACCAATCCCCATCCTTGTGACGCGGGGAACCCTGTCGTCCTGACCATATCCTGCGCTTTGAAACTCTACTTGCATGTAGTGTTCTAGTCCTTTTCTTAACGCATATTTTAGCTGATCAAGGACTTAGGGTGCAGGGTGCAGGTCGCTGGTCATGAGAGGGTTTTTATCTACCAATTTTGCAAGAAGTCTCCATCCATATGAGGAATGAGGAGACTTGTTTTCTGAGAGTATAGAATTCCAACAATCTGGCCCATGCTATTGTTAGGTGCTATTCTTCAGCTTTGCATAATGAGTGTGCCCTTAGGAAGGCAAGAGCTTCCTCTTGGAAATCCTCTCATTTACAGAGAAACAAAAAATCCCTCCTTTCAAATACATTTTAAACATGCAAAACAGCAGTATGTTTCTGCTGTCGCATTTTCGCTAAATGGATAATTGAATGGTGAATGGGAGCTGCTACTCAGCTGCTTAACCTGCCGAGTTTCCACCCATACACACTCCCAAATTGCAGCCGAGCAATCTCCGGGAGGCAGAAAGCATGACTGATTTTTCCAATAAAGCTACAGAAATCGATAACCCTTGTAGATGGAACGCTCACGTCTCTAACCATCTCAGAGTTTCACTTGCTCTGCTAGCCCTCCCAAACAAGCCTCTGCCTTTACCCTGGCACATGTTACCAATTCTATACCACCAGGACTTAGCCCGAGTTCTATTCCAGTTCTGCTGAATGTCTCTTTTAGAGAGGCCCTGCAATGCGTCTTGATTTAGAGATGCTTGGGTTTTATGGGGCTCTGGGAAATGCTGTTTAGCTTTTCCGGAGCTCCAATAAGTTCTTATGCATGGCTGTGTATGCCTGCATGATTAATGGCACTTGTGAAGGTCTTGGAGCTTTCAGAGGTCACCCTGTGTGTACTGAATAACACAGCGCGGGGCCAGAATTACCCTTGGATGAGAATCCTGGCTCCACACAAATGCAATGGCATCGCCTGCTTTAGTCAACATTGCCCGAGACTTGGTACCTCTCCCTGACTGTGCTTCTAAGGAAAGTTACCTCTCCAAAACATTCTAAAGATAAAATGGGAACCATTTTGGTTTCTTGGTGATTTCTCTGTGCTGTGTCTTCGGTACCAGGATAAGAAAGAAGGCTGGGAAAACCAGAAGGCTGCTATGCTAGTCTCTGACGAGATGTCCAAGGTCAGGGTAGACAGGCCACGGTGCGAAGCAAATTAAGCGTCCATGCAAAATCTGCTACAGTGTGCAATGCTGTGGTTGAGAATTTAAATGCACGAAAGTCAAGAGATTCGAAATGATGGTTCCCACAGCAACTATAACTCAGTTCTCTGGTGAATATAAAATTAACTTCATTGCACAACATGCTGTTCGATTTACACCTTAATATAGTCACGGCAGAGTTACAGTTGCTGTGAGAACGCTAACTCTGAATTGTTTTGAATAATTAGTTTAATGAAAAGTTGGTAGAAATGTGAACTCTGATAGAAAGTCAACTTAAATTTAGGGGAGTTGGTCAAGGACGCCTATGCTGAGGAGCAGTAAGTCATTTTCGAAATCTGAGATAAGTTAGGGCACTCTTTGGCCAGGGGGCGCTGGTAAAGCAGAGAACCCCAAAGCATACTAACGGAGGGGTCATTCTCCATCACCAAACAGATGCTTCTGCAGGTGGTGACCTTACCAGTAGGTGGGGGTGGCTCCCTGGTGCCCATATATACTCTGATTTCATCGCTGGCCTCCAAAGTAACCCCCTTGTTGTAATTACCTGGGGTCAAAGCAGCTGATCAAACCAGTGTGCTGGTTACACCTGGTCTCTGTCAAGTCAGCCTGGATTTAGAGCTCACCTCCCCCTGTCCCGGCCAGTTAAGACTTCCACTGATGGTTGAACCTCTCTGAGCCAGTTTTCTCACCTGTACGATGCTGAGGACAACAGTTTCCACCTCACAAAACTGAAGATTTGATGAGAGAAGGTCAAGACGTGAAGAATCTGGCACTAGGACTCGCAAGTTTTATGGTCAATACTCAATAACTATCAGCTATTATTATCCGAAAGGGGAAGTCAGTCAATCCGTACATTCAAAACATATACGACATCAATTATTTGTCCCGTCTCCTTATTTCAGCCCAAACCGATTTGGGGTAAGCCTGAGTCAGCCGGCAAGGGGTGATAAAGACAGAAATGTGAACTGGAAGAAAGCTTCCTAAGCCACAGTGTGTCTTCAGGAAAGATACTTGAGGCCACTTCTATTGAAGTGCTGAAACGAATCATTCGATCATCTCTTCCACCAGATGAATATTTCCTAACATTTTTGGTTACTGTTTCCTTCCCCATGAATCTGTTTTATTCAATAAAGAGTAAGATGTTTTCACACCCTACCAAGGAACATTTTTCACTCCCTTGGGGGTGATTCTGTGTCACTTTGAATGTATGCACTAGGTTACAGGCCAGCACATCCTTTGTTCAAGCCCTCATGTTCCCAACTCAGGAGGAACCCTGCATTTACTCAGTTTTGGTTATTGCCTTTGCTATTCCTTCTTCCAATCCAGCTCTTGACTTTGTAACAAATGGGCTGTTTTGGCAGCTAAGAAACCCAGTATTTTTTTTTAACATTATAACATTTTTTTAAACATCTTTATTGGAGTATACTTGCTTTACATTGTTGTGTTAGTTGCTGCTGAATAACAAAGAAAAAATGCAGTATTTTTGAAGCCAACTCACAGTGGCTCTTCACTCTTTTCCTCTCCAACTTGTCTCCTCAGATCTGATGTGCTTTCTCTTTTTCTCTCTCTGAAATGGCTGAGAGGGTCACACCCAGGGAATCTCAAGCCAGCTAGCACTTCCAGAGCACCTTCTGTCCTCCTGCTCAGGGCAGGGGATCATTCAGGCTCTTTCTGGGTAGTACTTGTGGTACTTTCTGGGTAGTACTTTCTGGTAGTACTGGCACGTGGTACACACGTGCCACCCAGTACAATCCTGCTGGGTGGCAGGACTGGCCAAACCAAAGGAACTGGTCCTGCCAGAGATCATCTTTCTTGGGAGCAACTGTCAGGGTTTTAATAGAAAGGGGTGAAACCCCAGCCTGGGAAGAAAAACAAATGAAAAGCAAAACCCCCAGCAATGTGCACTTCTAGCTTCTGAAGCCATTCCCAGCTGGCTTTAACTCCTGTCTTCCTGTGTCAGCCTCATGCTGTTTTCAGGGGCTCTGCCTCTTTCCCCTCAATCTCGGCCTGTGGCTTTTTACCTCTCTGAGATCAGTATCAGTAACATTTTCATGGCTGCTAAAAGGCGGGATTTTATAACACTGCAAACGTTTGCTTTTACTGCTCAGAAAATAGTTTAAGGTTGCATTGCTTAGTGTAACCCAATCTCACTGGTGATGGATGCGGAAGTTTACATGTCAAGGTAAAGGCATCCCAGGAAGCTGAGGTCAGTTAGATGCATTGAAACCGACCTGTGGTCCTGCCAGGTATTTAACTCAACCTGGAATTTCACTTCAGTTTCTTCCGAAACCTGAGTGGGGCTGCCGAGCTGAAACTGCAGTGGCCGAACTCCCTGCTGATCAGCGCATCTGGCCTCTTGCGCTTCCCTTGAATGTCACTGTCTGCCTTCAGGAGTAGATTTAACCCGAAGGCCAGTTCAGCCAGGTGGGCTTGAATTTGCCGGCAGATCTACGGTGAGCGTCACCTGCGCTGGCATTTTACACACTGTACCATGGGCACTTTGGGCTTTACCAGATTTGGCAGCATTGAGGATGCCAGTGGCTACCTTGGCTTTTTTGACTTTCTAGAATGCCACCCTGAGGCCATGATGACAGAGGAGTCCCCAACATGGTGCCCCTTGAACTCCCCCAAAATGTATCTTGGCTTATCTGTTCTAAAAATACAAATGATGATTTGTTTGTATGATATTGAATATTTTGAGAAGCGTAATGTACGGAGACAAAGAGCAGCCTCGTCTGACCTTGGAAAGCTTCCATTCTGAACAGCCACATGGAAAGCACAAGTCGATTTCTCCCAAGGCAGCAAAAAAGCCATTTCTTTATATACTCAGCTATACTCCTATATATGAAGAAATCATTCTTTTAATCTACGTACTTTAAACATATTCAATATTGATTTTGATCTACTGGACGAGCTAAAACATTATGGTTGATTCAGGAGGCTCAATCAATTGTGGCTCAGACTAGATTGAGGAAGGATTTCCATGGCTTTTCTGCAAGATCTTTAAAGTTTGCATCCCTGGTAAAGGCCGTTTCCTTTGACTCTAATGAAGAGTGTCCTGATTCGCAGGATCAGATGGCAAGCGGGGTGGGTATGACAGCCTTTGTAGTTCCAATGTCAATAAGTTTACTTTTCTCCCCAACACATGCATTTGAAAATGGCCAGGTGTTTCTCTCATTTTGCATCTTCCTCTGAAGGATGTTTACGGCATGCTCGCATGCAGAGAATGTGAATGACTGTAGTAGAATATCATGCTGGGAACCGTTCCCAGGAATCAGCAGCCTGATCTGAGACAACTTGGAGGGAATCTAGAAAATGCAGGATACTTGTGCTCTGCTGTCCTGGCGTAAAGATCAACAGGTACAGCTGTACTGCAGTCTTCCTTCTGGGTCATGCCTGCAAAGCCCATGGAATTCCCCTGAGTAGAGCAAGACAGACAGCACATATGCCCAAGAAGCCGAGGGGAAGGGGCTGGGCAGGGGGACTGTGTACGAAAGCCCTTGAACCCAGTCATGGAGGGGAAGTGATGGCAGTGACAGAGCTCCAATCACTGATGGTCAGTGTTACTTTCTTGGCTGTTCTCCCCAAGGCAACTCAGGGAAGATCCTTGTTCCTGGCCCTTTATTGCACTGCTCTAGCCCTTGCGCCTGTTTCACACGGCCATTCCCACTAATCCACTGTGGCCAAAAAAAGACACACGTGCCAGCTCTGTAAGGGAAAGACTTCTCCTCTACCATTGTAACTCTATCAGACTGAGGAAGAGAAAGGAACATAGGGACCTCAAGCAGCATGAATTATTCAGGCACGGTTAGTAAAATACAGGTATCCAGATTCCTGAAGATACCTATTTGGAGTTTCTAGGTCTTGAGCACTTGCAAAGGTAGCATTTCAGAGCGTGGCATTAGACCAATGACCAATGCAGAGACCTATTGTAATGGGTGCGGATGTACCATGCTGGGCCTGCTGAGAAGTCAGATGGGTGCACACACAGGCATGCACACACAGACGTGTACACACTCACACGCACGGCAGGAATACGTTACTGGCTCAGTTGGCCTACACTGCTGAGATCTGGGGCTGAGCTGTCAACTGGAGCAGTTGCAAGGAATGGAAGCCAAAAAGGGCAGCAGAGGAGGCAGTAATGGAAACCCTGCCCATGCTTCTTGAATGCTGTATTTGCCAACTGTGTAGACCGTGGATTGAAACCAATGAGTTGACCTAGCTGCCTCGTGTCAAATCCTGTCTGATGCTGCTCACTGTGCACTGGGGGGCAAGAGCCTCCTGCTGGCCTCACAGGCTTGTTGTGAGGTTGACTGAGGCAACACAAAGTCTTTGAGCTCCTTGGAGAAAAATTCACCATGTAAGTGCAAAGTATCACCGTTCTATCAGGATAATGAGACTCCCTCCAGCTTAAACCAGTCACCAGGAGAGGTGGGGTATCAAAGAAAAGTAGCCAAAGCTATGCAAGTCTCAATCCAGGCAAATGATGTTTCCTCATTCAGCACTCATCTTTCACTGGAGGTGTCAGTGGCCACAGATGGGTGTCTTGTTTGGCCCCCAGTCTTGTTTGAATGGCTTGTACAGCATTTTCATAAATTTTGAGTTGCTTGCCAACATTTAAACGTTGGGACGGTATGCGTACCAATCTGGATCTCTGGCTTCTACTGAAGAAGTGGAAAATTTGGCAAAACTAGGCATGCATTTCTACATGGCAACATTCAGCCAGTGGTGGGTTGTGTCTGCCCTCCACAGATAGGGCCTTTAGTTTCCAGATTATTCCCGATCCTTACCATCTTACACCCTATTTAATGCACTTACTTATACTGGGCTTGCCTCACCCACATAGGGGTGTTTGAGTTTCTACCTTCTTCTATAGATTTTGCCCTCCCTCCCCTTCCCACAGTCAACAAAGATACTGAATACATGGTGCCCTCATTATCCAAATCTAGGTTAAGCCCCCCAGCAAAGGAGAGGCCTGTCTGCCAGCTCCTGCCAGGGGAGAACTTGGTTTCTCCCACACCCTCCTCTAGCCAGTAATTCCACCTGAAAACCCCACAGTTTTCTTACTTAAAGATGTCCAAGCAGTAATCCAACTAAATTAGATTATAAGCATCTAAAGGTTTTCCTAATAAATAAAAATATAGATACAGCTAGGAGAAGATGAGATTTAATTAATGAGTGCTGTTTAACTGAACAAGCTGCGCCATATATGGAGGATTAAAAGATAAAAAAGGAGAGGAGGGAAAATCAAATTTTAATGAGTTGCCATCTTCATTTGATTTAACTAACTGTCTTCCGTTGTTGGAAATATTAACACTTATGAGGGAGTCATTTGTGTGTATCCACACAGTTTGATACCTGACTGCTTCCTTTTATGTAATTACACTGGGTTACAAATGAATTTAAACTACCATTTGAAGTACAGGGCTTCTATTCTTACATTGATCTCCTTGGGAAGCTATGAGCAAGGCATGATGTAGACAAATAAGCCAAAAATATAGGTAGAAACACCAGGAGGGTGGCCCAAGTTAGAAAACGGCAAAGTCACATGCAGTCAAAAAGGCAGTAGAGGTCTCGAGTTCCTCAGACTGTCAACCACCCCTCTGCAAATCACGTCTCATTCCTGCTGCCCCAGGGGCTCCCACGGAAGAGGGGAGGGGGCGTGTGCTACAGCCAGCCCACAGGAGGCACGTCATACATGTTTCGTGATGCATGAATGAATGTAGTTGCCATTGCCCAGCTAGAACCAGAGAAAGGAAGTGTGGACCCCAGACGTGGCATGCAATGAAACACGTGTGGCTCTCTTGTTTATTACACCCACGTTCCTGCAGTTGGCAGTCAGATCCACCCCGGGCCATTTCTACCGCCCTCCCTGCTTTACACTTGCTCCTTGGGTTCTCCCTTCTTAAAGGAACAGAATCCAGGTGTTCCAAAGAGCTCCTCCTGCAAGAGTGAAATCAGAGGAAGGGCCCAGACACCTGGCTTAACACATGAGGTCTAGTACCCCGGCCTCTCTTTCTGGACTTTTGGGCTCCTTCCCATGTGTTGTTGTATCCTATCCCTACTGCTTTCTTAACTGCTCACTTCATGAAGACACAGTGGGGAAACTACAGTAAAGGCAAAAAGAAGTGCTGCTCATGATTACGAAGCCAACATTTATGGAACATCAAGCACTGTGTTAAGTGCTTCGCCTATAAGTGAAGTCCTCACAACAGTAGGGCATGGGTATTATTAATTCCCAATTTACAGATGGGAAAAACCAAAGCTTACTGAAGATACAGAAATTGCCAAAGGTCACCCGACAGGCAATGGATTTGAAGCCAGGCCTGTTTCATTCACATATTTAATCTTTTTGCTACACATTTCCTTACACCAGCCCCTCCCTGCGAACGCATGATAACTACAGTAGTAACTATTGAGCACTGATAATGAGTGTTCATAGTTAGCAGAAAGGGAAGATGTTACAGTCTATAGACAGGATGTGGTAGCTATTGAGAGTCTGGAGTGGGTATTGATGTATATTATGTGTTTCAAGCTGTTTAATTCTGGGTAGACCGTTTTAGGCGCTAGGCTTTTCTATGATATGAAAACATTTCCTGTATCAGACCCCTAGAGAGCAGGTCTGTAAGTGAACAGATACAGATCTTTCTTGGCTCCATTAAATGGAGATACAACGTTAAATCAATTCATATTCAAAGTATGGTGAGAAGCTGATAGCAACTTGCTTCAGGGACCCAACTCCACTTGCTTGTGTTCCTGGATTAATAGGAAGAAGCTAGTTTCTCTCAACATCTTCAATCTCCCTCCCTATTCACGGGCAGGCGTTGCTATCACCAGCAACTTCTGGGCTTCCTGAGCTCACATACACCTAACGTAGAGAAACAATCTCACTGCCTCTTGCCAGGAAGCTCTCTTGCAGGGCCAAGCCACCACGTTTGCGTTTCGTGTCGTGAGACAGTGTGTCTCTTGGATGGAGTAGTGTGACCAGGGGGTGCCAGCTTGCTAACAAGTTGGAATCAAATCAGGTACAAATGTTTCCTCTGTGTTGTGAGGTGGCTGTTTTATAATCTTTGGGGGCCCCTACCCCGCGACATTGATTCTAGATGAGACACGGCTGCCTGGCAAGCCCTCTTGAAGTTAAAACATAATTTAAAAAATAAAGAAATGCAATTCACACTTATCAGAGCCCATCACTCTGCCTACAGCTTTAGACAGATGACGCTTCTGGGCCAGGCTCTAACCAACTTCATTGCTAATCTGACCAGGTGCTGCTGTGGCTGAACTTGGGATTTGTGGCCCAGGATCTTCAGCAATTTTCTTTTTTGCTTTTTTTTTTTTTTTTTTTTTTTTTACTGCGCTTTCTTTTTCTCTTTTTTTTTTAACATCTTTATTGCAGTATAATTGCTTTACAACGGTGTGTTAGTTTCTGCTTTCTAACAAAGTGAATCAGCTATACATATATTCCCATATCTCCTCCCTCTTGCGTCTCCCTCCCTCCCACCCTCCCTATCCCAGCCCTCTAAGTGGTCACAAAGCACCGAGCTGATCTCCCTGTGCTATGCGGCCGCTTCCCACTAGCTATCTATTTTACATTTGGTAGTGTGTATATGTCCATGCCACTCTCTCACTTCGTCCCAGCTTACCCTTCCCCCTCTCCCTATCCTCAAGTCCATTCTCTAGTAGGTCTGTGTCTTTAATTCCTCCTGGACAACAATTACCTGGGCTTTCTGTCTCTAGAATGCTGGTTAACCCTTCCTTTCTCTGGCAGGATGTGTTTTTTGTGATGTATAGTTTGGCCCGCTGGGTGATGCTGGGTGCCATACATGGTTAGAGCAAGCAGCCTCAAAGAGCTGTACCAGAAACTGCTGGAAACCTAGAGTCTAGGGCACATGGAAGCAGTTCCCTCTCCCTTCCTCCTGGGACATGACTATTAGGAAGGTGGGAGGCCACAGGGACTCTTTGATTGGCAGTTGAGCTGGCTGAAAACGGAAGCAACCTTAAGAGTCGGCTGTGTAGACGGTAGGGGCCCCAAGGCTAAGTTGGGATTCAGAGCATGGCTGAGTTTGGAGAAGTTGTGAGCATCCCTCACTGTCCCTGGGTCTATAGAAGGTGTCTGAGGATGAACACAGGTGAGGAAACAGAAAGGATCCTGTGGTCTGTTCTACAGCCCAGCCCTGGGACAAAACCTTGAAGTATGGGAGAGGGGCTATAGGCAAAAAATGAAGGGCTGTTTTCTCAAAGGAACATGTTACCAGCTGATAAATTTTCCCAGCGTGGGAGAGTGTGGCATTCTCTCCTTCTGTGTGTAAACACAGCAGGGCTTCAGTAGAGTGGGTGCTGAGGGTCCTGGCTGGCACACCCCTGGCATGGACCCGGACAGTAGGGGAAGCACCCTAGGGTTCCCCTTAACTGCATTTTGTAGGCAGCCTCGCTGAGGGGACTGAGCTAGAAGAATCTGAATGGGCTAAAGATGAACATGTGAGACACATTTGGAAACTTCTAGGAATGTCTGGGGTGAGGGTGGGGAGGAAGCTTTGCAGTTGGGATGAACCATAAAATTGAAGAAGTGATGTAAATCATTCCTTACTGGTGGGGCAGATTTGTAGAGCTTGGGGCAGTGTGGGATCTGTCAGCCTTGGAATAGAACTCATGGAGGGCTAGACTGTGACCCTGGTCTATTTCATGCATGTCTCATGTTGCCTACTGATCTCATTTTAACTATTATCCCAACTCACTTGGAAAAGTATATAAACTCTCCTGAATTAATCTCCCCACTTGACACATGTTGATTAAGACGAGTCAGCCACATCTTCAACCGTCTGGGCACAGAAAGAGGGTAACATCGCCACGGACCACAGAAAAAGGTCATTTATGGAGAATCCCATGGTGAAAGCAATGGGAAAAGACTGAATAGGCTCCTGAAGGATCTTAATCGTCAAAAAAACACTGGCTGGTAGCTTTTAATTACTTTGCAGATGTTGAATCCTATCATTGAGGACCAAGCAGGCCTCCCCCGTACTGATTACAATGAAAACATGTTTTTAAAAACAAACACTTAACTTAAAACCAGGGATACTTTTCTAATTAGAGGAAAGATTAACTAAATGCATTTTCTCTTGTAATTTAATCCGTTTTAATTATCCCGAGAATGTTTATGATGAAATACTCAACTTTCTCCTAGCTGCTACTTGGTGAGGTTTCTTTCTTTATTACTCATGAAGGGAAAGGCTGAGAGATCGTCAGTGGTATGAAGGCCTCTGTGGGTCTGGTTATAATGATACATAGAAATGCATGATGGCAAGGATGGAGGAGGAGAGCAATAATCCCTGACTTCGACTGGCGGGTTTTTTAAATGATGGTACCTGGGCTTCCCTGGTGGCGCAGTGGTTGAGAGTTCGCCTGCCGATGCAGGGGACACGGATTCGTGTCCCGGTCTGGGAAGATCCCACATGCTCTGGAGCGGCTGGGCCCGTGAGCCATGGCTGCTGAGCCTGTGCATCCGGAGCCTGTGCTCCACCACGGGAGAGGCCACAACAGTGAGAGGCCCGCGTACCGCAAAAAAATAAATAAATAAATGAATGATGGTACCCTATTTTCCAAAAGCAATAAAGGCAAGCTTTTGAAAAAGAGCTTGTGAAATAGAATGCTGTGAAAGAAGTGGGTTAGTATAAGAGTGAACGCCATGAGGCAGGCAACTTGGGAGAAAATGCAAAATCTGTTTCTTCCATGAACATCTGGGATACCCGGTATGACTCCTGATAACCCAGGAGATGAGCCAAGGAATTGCAAAGAATCCCCAGATATGACCCCTGGGTTATGCTCCAAGGAGTCAAGCAATTGCAGCCTGGGAGGGATGTGGGTAATTGTGAAGTTTATTGGGCAATCAGTGCGAGTCTTGACTCTCCAAAAAGCATGTGTGCTACTCAACTGAGTCAAAGTTGAGGCTCCTAGGTCATTCTTTTTTTTTTTTTTTTTGCGGTACACGGGCCTCTCACTGTTGTGGCCTCTCCCGTTGTGGAGCACAGGCTCCGGACGCGCAGCCTCAGTGGCCATGGCTCACGGGCCCAGCCACTCCGTGGCATGTGGGATCTTCCCAGACTGGGGCACGAACCCGTGTCCCCTGCATCGGCAGGCAGACTCTCAACCACTGCACCACCAGGGAAGCCCCCTAGGTCATTCTTTGATCCACAGAGCCAGGCAGATAGAATCTTAGAACCCAGAGTCATGAGGAATGAGAAGGAGTAAGGAAAGGCGAGACCAGGACAGGGTGTTCTAAGACACACTGAGCTGACAACCTCCTCAAATGTAAGAAATACCAGATCTCTTCTTAAAGGAGAACAGATTCCTACCAAAGGCCTCCAGAATATGTCAGTGGTCCCTACATGGAGAAACACTGGCTTAAAGAACTGAAGTTTTATTCTCTTCAAATAATAACAGAATTCCCAAGTAATATTTCAAGGGAAAAGTTGTTTTCCTTTTGAAGTATACTTATGGTAACAAGGAAACCCAGAATTAAAAATAAATTCTCAGAGAACTCTTGGCTACCCCTGGATATGTCCAAGAGGTCTAGTTTGGGGAACTTTGGTTGAAAGCAGCAAACCCCAACTTCACAACTGTATTAATATTAACCTGTATTAACCTAAGGATATTCAGATGTTTGGTTTTATGTACAACTGGGCAGGTTGGTAAAATAAGCAGGTTCAATCCCAGGAAAGAGAGGCAGTTTCTCTGTTAGAACCAGATGCCAGCAAGTTACAGAACAAACCTTTGTTTGGGAAATAGAGAGTGGGTAGGTGTTATTTTTGACATGCTGCTAACTGCTTGATGGATTGAAGGCAGATGTGTGAGAGGGAGACTGAAGGTAGCAGAAATGTCTTAAAGAGAAGTTGATTTTGATAATCCTCCCCTGTGCTCTGTCTTACGTTGGTAGTAGATAATGATGGTGATAATGGGGGATGATGATGATGTTGGCTCACATTGATTTGGCTTTTACTTTATGATGAGCACTGGGCCAACTACTTTACATATAACCCAACGAGGTAGGTCGTATTCAGTATTCTCATTTTACAGATAAACTGAGGCACACAGAGGTTAAGAAATCTGCTCGGATTTGATCTCAGGTAGATTGACACGAAAGACTGTGTCTTAATCCCTTCATTATCATGCTTGCATTGCTCAAATCCAAGTGACGTGGACATAGTTAGATGGACCTCTACTTTAACACCATCTCTTTTTTAATTAGGAAACATAAATATATCCAAAGAAGGCACACAGATCGCCAATAGGCACATGAAAAGATGCTCAACATAGCTAATTATTAGAGAAATGCAAATCAAAACTACAATGAGGTATCACCTCACACCAGTCAGAATGGCCATCATTAAAAAGTCTACAAGTCAGATACACCAGAAATACAGCTACACGTGGAACAACTCCTACAGAACACCTACTGAACGCTGGCAGAAGACCCCAGACCTCCCAAAAGGCAAGACACTCCCCACATACCTGGGTAGGGCAAAGCGGAGAGATTCCCGCACAGAGGAGCAGTGCCGAGCGGCACTCACCAGCCCGAGAGGCTTGTCTGCTCCCCCGCCGGGGCGGGCGGCGCTGGAGCTGAGGCTCGGGCTTCGGTCAGAGCGCAGCGAGAGGACTGGGGCTGGCGGCGAGAACTCAGCCTGAAGGGGGCTAATGTGCCACAGCTAGCCGGGAGGGAGTCCGGGAAAACTCTGGAGCTGCCGAAGAGGCAGGAGACTTTTTCTTCCCTCTTGGTTTCCTGGTGCGCGAGGAGAGGGGATTAAGAGCGCCGCGTAAAGGAGCTCCAGAGACGGGCACGAGTCGCGGCTGAAAGCGCGGAGCCCAGAGACGGGCGTGGGACGCTGGGGCTGCTGCTGCCGCCGCCAAGAAGCCTGTGTGCGAGCGCAGGTCACTGTCCACACCGCCCTTCCGGGAGCCTGTGCAGCCCGCCACTGCTGGGGTCCC
Organism: Mesoplodon densirostris; assembly: GCF_025265405.1. Taxonomy (NCBI): domain Eukaryota; kingdom Metazoa; phylum Chordata; class Mammalia; order Artiodactyla; family Ziphiidae; genus Mesoplodon; species Mesoplodon densirostris. The sequence continues at coordinate 166,088,131 of NC_082663.1, forward strand.
GGGATCCAGGGAAGGCTTCCCTGGGAGAACGCACGGCGCGCCTCGGGCTGGTGCAACGTCACGCCGACCTCTGCCGCTGCAGGCTCGCCCCGCACTCCGTGCCCCTCCCTCCCGCCGGGCCTGAGTGAGCCAGAGTCCCCGAAGAGGCTGCTCCTTTAACCCTGTCCTGTCTGAGCGAAGAACAGACGCCCTCTGGCGACCTACACGCAGAGGCGGGGCCAAATCCAAAGCTGAGACCCAGGAGCTGTGAGAACAAAGAAGAGAAAGGGAAACCTCTCCCAGCAGCCTCAGAAGCAGCGGATTAAAGCTCCACAATCAACTTGATGTACCCTGCATCTGTGGAATACATGAATAGACAACAAATCATCCCAAATTGAGGAGCCAGGAGTCAGTGCTGTGCCTCTGAGGTGGGAGAGCCAACTTCAGGACACTGGTCCACAAGAGACCTCCCAGCTCCACATAATATCAAACGGCGAAAATCTTCCAGAGATCTCCATCTCAACACCAGCACCCAGCTTCACTCAACGACCAGCAAGCTACAGTGCTGGACACCCTATGCCAAACAACTAGCAAGACAGGAACACAACGCCACGCATTAGCAGAGAGGTGGCCTAAAATCATAAAAAGTCCGCAGACACCCCAAAACACACCACCAGACGTGGACCTGCCCACCAGAAAGACAAGATCCAGCCTCATCCACCAGAACACAGGCAGTAGTCCCCTCCACCAAGAAGCCTACACAACCCACTAAACCAACCTTAGCCACTGGGGACAGACACCAAAAACAACGGGAACTACGAACCTGCAGCCTGCAAAAAGGAGACCCCAAACACAGTAACATAAGCAAAATGAGAAGACAGAAAAACACACAGCAGGAGAAGGAGCAAGATAAAAACCCACCAGACCTAACAAATGAAGAGGTAATAGGCAGTCTACCTGAAAAAGAATTCAGAATAATGATGGTAAAGATGATCCAAAATCTTAGAAATAGAATAGACAAAATGCTAGAAACATTTAACAAGGACCTAGAAGAACTAAAGATGAATCAAGCAACGATTAAAAACACAATAAATGAAATAAAAAATACTCTAGATGGGATCAATAGCAGAATAACTGAGGCAGAAGAATGGATAAGTGAGGTGGAAGATAAAATAGTGGAAATAACTGCTGCAGAGCAAAATAAAGAAAAAAGAATGAAAAGAACAGAGGACAGTCTCAGAGACCTCTGGGACAACATTAAACGCACCAACATTCGAATTATAGGGGTTCCAGAAGAAGAAGAGAAAAAGAAAGGGACTGAGAAAATATTTGAAGAGATTATAGTTGAAAACTTCCCTAATATGGGAAAGGAAATAGTTAATCAAGTCCAGGAGGCACAGAGAGTCCCATACAGAATAAATCCAAGGAGAAATACACCAAGACACATATTAATCAAACTGTCAAAAATTAAACACAAAGAAATCATATTAAAAGCAGCAAGGCAAAAACAACAAATAACACACAAGGGAATCCCCATCAGGATAACAGCTGATCTCTCAGCAGAAACTCTACAAGCCAGAAGGGAGTGGCAGGACATAATTAAAGTGATGAAGGAGAAAAACCTGCAACCAAGATTACTCTACCCAGCAAGGATCTCATTCAGATTTGATGGAGAAATTAAAACGTTTACAGACAAGCAAAAGCTGAGAGAATTCAGCACCACCAAACCAGCTTTACAACAAATGCTAAAGGAACTTCTCTAGGCAAGAAACACAACAGAAGGAAAAGAACTACAATAACGAGCCCAAAACAATTAAGAAAATGGGAATAGGAACATACATATCAATAATTACCTTAAATGTAAATGGACTAAATGCTCCCACCAAAAGACACAGACTGGCTGAATGGATACAAAAACAAGACCCATATATATGCTGTCTACAAGAGACCCACTTCAGACCTAGAGACACATACAGACTGAAAGTAAGGGGATGGAAAAAGATGTTCCATGCAAATGGAAACCAAAAGAAAGCTGGAGTAGCAATTCTCATATCAGACAAAATAGACTTTAAAATAAAGACTACTAGAAGAGACAAAGAAGGACACTACATAATGATCAAGGGATCGATCCAAGAAGAAGATATAACAATTGTAAATATTTATGCACCAAACATAGGAGCACCCCAATACATAAGGGAAATATTAACAGCCATAAAAGGAGAAATCGACAGTAACACAATCATAGTAGGGGACTTTAACACCCCACTTTCACCAATGGACAGGTCATCCAAAATGAAAATAAATAAGGAAACACAAGCTTTAAATGATACATTAAACAAGATGGACTTAATTGATATTTATAGGACATTCCATCCAAAAACAACAGAATACACATTTTTCTCAAGTGCTCATGGAACATTCTCCAGGATAGATCATATCTTGGGTCACAAATCAAGCCTTGGTAAATTTAAGAAAATTGAAATTGTATCAAGTATCTTTTCCGACCACAATGCTATGAGACTAGATATCAATTACAGGAAAAGAGCTGTAAAACATACAAACACATGGAGGCTAAACAATACACTACTTAATAATGAAGTGATCACTGAAGAAATCAAAGCGGAAATTAAAAAATACCTAGAAACAAATGACAATGGAGACACGACGACACAAAACCTATGGGATGCAGCAAAAGCAGTTCTAAGAGGGAAGTTTATGGCAATACAATCCCACCTTAAGAAACAGGAAACATCTCGAATAAACAACCTAACCTTGCACCTAAAGCAATTAGAGAAAGAAGAACAAAAACATCCCAAAGTTAGCAGAAGGAAAGAAATCATAAAAATCAGATCAGAAATAAATGAAAAAGAAATGAAGGAAACGATAGCAAAGATCAATAAAACTAAAAGCTGCTTCTTTGAGAAGATAAACAAAATTGATAAACCATTAGCCAGACTCATCAAGAAAAAAAGGGAGAAGACTCAAATCAATAGAATTAGAAATGAAAAAGGAGAAGTAACAACTGACACTGCAGAAATACAAAAGATCATGAGAGATTACTATAAGCAACTCTATGCCAATAAAATGGACAACCTGGAAGAAATGGACAAATTCTTAGAAATGCACAACCTGCCAAGACTGAATCAGGAAGAAATAGAAAATATGAACAGACCAATCACAAGCACTGAAATTGAAACTGTGATAAAAAATCTTCCAACAAACAAAAGCCCAGGACCAGATGGCTTCACAGGGGAATTCTATCAAGCATTTAGAGAAGAGCTAACACCTATCCTTCTGAAACTCTTCCAAAATATAGCAGAGGGAGGAACACTCCCAAACTCATTCTACGAGGCCACCATCACCTTGATACCAAAACCAGACAAGGATGTCACAAAGAAAGAAAACTACAGGCCAATATCACTGATGAACATAGATGCAAAAATCCTCAACAAAATACTAGCAAACAGAATCCAACAGCACATTAAAAGGATCATACACCATGATCAAGTGGGGTTTATTCCAGGAATGCAAGGATTCTTCAATATACGCAAATCAATCAACGTGATACACCATATTAACAAACTGAAGGAGAAAAACCATATGATCATCTCAATAGATGCAGAGAAAGCTTTTGACAAAATTCAACACCCATTTATGATAAAAACCCTGCAGAAAGTAGGCATAGAGGGAACTTTCCTCAACATAATAAAGGCCATATATGACAAACCCACAGCCAGCATCGTCCTCAATGGTGAAAAACTGAAACCATTTCCACTAAGATCAGGAACAAGACAAGGTTGCCCACTCTCACCACTCTTATTCAACATAGTTTTGGAAGTTTTAGCCACAGCAATCAGAGAAGAAAAGGAAATAAAAGGAATCCAAATGGGAAAAGAAGTAAAGCTGTCACTGTTTGCAGATGACATGATACTATACATAGAGAATCCTAAAGATGCTACCAGAAAACTACTAGAGCTAATCAATGAATTTGGTAAAGTTGCAGGATACAAAATTAATGCACAGAAATCTCTGGCATTCCTATATACTAATGATGAAAAATCTGAAAGTGAAATCAAGGAAACACTCCCATTTACCATTGCAACAAAAAGAATAAAATATCTAGGAATAAACCTACCTAAGGAGACAAAAGACCTGTATGCAGAAAATTATAAGACACTGATGAAAGAAATTAAAGATGGTACAAATAGATGGAGAGATGTACCATGTTCTTGGATTGGAAGAATCAACATTGTGAAAATGACTCTACTACCCAAAGCAATCTACAGATTCAATGCAATCCCTATCAAACTACCAATGGCATTTTTCACAGAACTAGAACAAAAAATTTCACAATTTGTATGGAAACACAAAAGACCCCGAATAGCCAAAGCAATCTTGAGAACGAAAAACGGAGCTGGAGGAATCAGGCTCCCTGACTTCAGACTATACTACAAAGCTACAGTAATCAAGACAGTATGGTACTGGCACAAAAAAAGAAATATAGATCAATGGAACAGGATAGAAAGCCCAGAGATAAACCCACGGACATATGGTCACCTTATCTTTGATAAAGGAGGCAGGAATGTACAGTGGAGAAAGGACAGTCTCTTCAATAAGTGGTGCTGGGAAAACTGGACAGGGACATGTAAAAGTATGAGATTAGATCACTCCCTAACACCATACACAAAAATTAGCTCAAAATGGATTAAAGACCTAAATGTAAGGCCAGACACTATCAAACTCCTAGAGGAAAACATAGGCAGAACACTCTATGACATAAATCACAGCAAGATCTTTTTTGACCCACCTCCTAGAGAAATGGAAATAAAGACAAAAATAAACACATGGGACCTAATGAAACTTCAAAGCTTTTGCACAGCAAAGGAAACCATAAACAAGACCAAAAGACAACCCTCAGAATGGGAGAAAATATTTGCAAATGAAGCAACTGACAAAGGATTAATCTCCAAAATTTATAAGCAGCTCATGCAGCTCAATAGCAAAAAAACAAACAACCCAATCCAAAAATGGGCAGAAGACCTAAATAGACATTTCTCCACAGAAGATATACAGACTGCCAACAAACACATGAAAGGATGCTCAACATCTTTACTCATTAGAGAAATGCAAATCAAAACTACAATGAGATATCATGTCACACCAGTCAGAATGGCCATCATCAAAAAATCTAGAAACAATAAATGCTGGAGAGGGTGTGGAAAAAAGGGAACACTCTTGCACTGCTGGTGGGAATGTGAATTGGTACAGCCACTATGGAGAACGGTATGGAGGTTCCTTAAAAAACTACAAATAGAACTACCATATGACCCAGCAATCCCACTACTGGGCATATACCCTGAGAAAACCATAATTCAAAAAGAGACATGTACCAAAATGTTCATAGCAGCCCTATTTACAATAGCCCGGAGATGGAAACAACCTAAGTGTCCATCATCGGATGAATGGATAAAGAAGATGTGGCACATATATACAATGGAATATTACTCAGCCATAAAAAGAAATGAAATTGAGCTATTTGTAATGAGGTGGATGGACCTAGAGTCTGTCATACAGAGTGAAGTAAGTCAGAAAGAGAAAGACAAATACTGTATGCTGACACATATATATGGAATTTAAGAAAAAAAAATGTCATGAAGAACATAGGGGTAAGACAGGAATAAAGACACAGACCTACTAGAGCATGGACTTGAGGATATGGGGAGGGGGAAGGGTAAGCTGTGACAAAGTGAAAGAGCGGCATGGACATATATACACTACCAAACGTAAGGTAGATAGCCAGTGGGAAGCAGCTGCATAGCACAGGGAGATCAGCTCGGTTCTTTGTGACCGCCTGGAGGGGTGGGATAGGGAGGGTGGGAGGGAGACGCAAAAGGGAGGGGATATGGGAACATATGTATATGTATAAGTGATTAAATTTGTAAAATAAAAAAAAAAAGTCTACAAGTCAGAAATGCTGGAGAGGGTGTGGAGAAAAGGGAACCCTCCTACACTGTTGGTGGGAATGTAAATTGGTGCAGCTGCTATGGAAAAGAGCATGGAGGTTCCTCAAAAAACTAAAAATAGAGTTGCCATATGAGCTAGCAATCCCACTCCTGGGCATATATCCGGACAAAGCTATAATTCGAAAAGATGCATGCACCTCTATGTTCATAGCACACTATTTACAATAGCCAAGATATGGAAACAACCTAAATGTCCATCGACAGATGAATGGATAAAGAAGATGTGGTGTGTACACACACACACACACACACACACACACACACACACACACAATGGAATATGACTCAGCCATAAAAAAGAATGAAATAATGCCATTTGCAGCAACATGGCTGGACCTAGAGATTATCATACTAAGCGAAGTAAGTCAGAAAGAGAAAGACAGATACCATATGATATCACTTATATTGTGGAATCTAAAATATGACACAAATGAACCTATCTATGAAACAAATAGAATCACGGACATAGAGAACAGACTTGTGGTTGCCAAGGGGGAGGGGGTTGGGGAAGGGATGGAGTGGGAGGTTGAGGTTAGCAGACTTCAGCTAATTTATACAGGATGGATAAACAACAAGGTCCTACTGCACAGCACAGAGAACTATATTCAATATCCTATGATAAACCATAATGGAAAAGAATATTTTAAAAAGGAATGTATATATATGTACAACTGAATCACTTTTGTTGTACAGCAGAAATTAACACAACATTCTAAATCAACTATACTTCAATAAAAATTTTTTAAAAAGAAACACAGGGCTTCCCTGGTGGCGCAGTGGTTGAGAGTCCGCCTGCCGATGCAGGGGACATGGGTTCGTGCCCCGGTCCAGGAAGATCCCACATGCCGCGGAGCGGCTGGGCCCATGAGCCATGGCCGCGGAGCCTGTGCATCCGGAGCCTGTGCTCCGCAACGGGAGAGGCCACAACAGTGAGAGGCCCGCGTACAGCAAAAAAAAAAAAAAAAAAAAAAAAGAAACACAAATATAAACCACTGAAGGAAGTTTTTCAATGCACAGAAGCATTCTCTAGGTAAATCAGATATAAACTGGAGCTGAGATGAGCAGATAATCAGACTAACTAACAAAATTCACAACGTATCATCGGCAAAACCAACACTCTGCTGTATCCATCGCTTTGATGTAAAGTGTATCAGTATGTTATGGGAATCTACCTGGAGACCCTCCCTGACCTTATAGAAGAGAGAAAGATTTGATTGTCTGGGAGTGGACCATTCCATTTGATGCATATAAATTTGCATCAAAAATAATAAATTTCTGGAGATGGACAGGTCCTTCGAGATCATCTCATCCAAGTGTGTTCTAAATCTAGTCAATCACATATTGCATTCGTGACATTTGCAATATCTGCACTGTTATTTACTTAATATTTTTCTTCAAATTTACTTAGGCCTAATATCACTACCTGCTTTTGCCACATCCCTACGCATTAATGCCCATATAATCATGAGTTTAACGAGCTAGTTATGGTTTTTCCTAACACTTCTTTTTAAAAGCCCCATATAACCAGTCAATAAAATACATGTGCACACCAACAAAAACATCTCATGTTTGTGGACCACACTCTAGAAAGCAGTGATGTGGTTCACCCCCCTCATTGGCCTTGGGAAGAAACTAAGGTCAGAAAGGTTGGGTGACTTCTCAAGGGCACCCAGAATGTTCATGGCACAGTCAAGCCTAGAACACAGAGCTCCTGTCCTCTGTCAATTTATTCTTCATGACACCACAATGAATCAGATAGCAAGCGATGAGAAAATGCCCATCACGAACATCTTATGGAGTTCATTGCTCCGGGGCCTTCTTTGCATTCCCTTTTTCTTTAATATAAAGTCTTGAGTGCATATTGTGGAATCCAAGACTCATAGTCTTGGAAGAAATGTTGATTCTTTGTAAAAGCTCAAGTGACCAAGTACTCACTACATACACTCAGGGAGTGCAGCCCATTTTCCAACAGCTCTTATTCTTTGATGTTTTCCTTTCTTTTGAGTCTGGAATCTTCCTCATGCTAACTCTCACCCATGGGTTTCTGTTCTAAGAGTTCCATACTGTTTTTAGTTCTTTGCTCTTGTGAAGGCAGTGATACCTCGTATCAAGCTATCTACTTGTTGGATCTGGCCTTGTCCCTGCGGGCCACATGCTAGTACATCAAGGGGACCCTCTGAAACATGAAGGTGATGGTACAAGGAATGCTCCAACTCACTGTCTCCCCACAGAACTATAACTGCAAGACTTCTTCCCCTCTTTTCTTTTTTGATGAGACCTCCTTTTCTGCTGGGGCATATGTTACTAAATCACATAGAAAGTCATACCAAAAAAATGTTTCCCTTTAAACTAGAGGATGGTTGAGCCATAAAGCCAGGGGGAGCTTTGTGTCTATCTAGTCTACCTTCCCCTGAAAGGCCCTCTTCAACATCTAGGCTAAGAAAGTAAACACTTTCAGCTACGAGAGTCTCACTACTTGTGAGGCAGTTTTTTCCCCTTTCATTATATTCTACTTTTTGCATTGAGTTGAAAATGGGTTCCTATAACTTCTACCTCCAGGGCCTTGTTCTGAGTTTGGGTAGGAAACCTGGGCAGACTGCCTGACCCAGACGTGAAGAGAACTTCTGGGCATGTGGTGATTCCTGATCTTCAATGAAAAGGCTCACATTTTGGCCACCGTGTAGGGGAAGAAAAAAGCAGCAGTGGAACATATTCTGCTCTCTGCTGTCCATAATCTTAAAGAGTGAAGAACTATCACTTTAGGCTTTCACTTCAAAAAATATGGAGATCCTAGGATGGGTTCCAATAAGAGCTCCCGGAGGAATATGTTAATGAACCAATCAGAGAATTAGCTGCTTCCAAAGACCCAGTGGGAAGGATGGCTCCATAGTGGCTAATTTTATCTCAACTTGATATCTCATGGTAGTCATGAAAGCTCAAATGTTGAAGGATAATAGCTACAAGAAAAAAAATAAGTTTCCATAACTTAAATGAAGCTGGAATGAGATGCAGAAGCAGCTGTACTCAGTTTGAAGTTGGTTCTTTTTTTTTTTTTTTCTTTTTTTTTTTTTTGCGGTACATGGGCCTCTCACTGCTGTGGCCTCTCCCATTGCGGAGCACAGGCTCCGGACGTGCAGGCTCAGCGGCCATGGCTCATGGCCCTAGCCGCTCCGCAGCATGTGGGATCTTCCCGGACCGGGGCACGAACCCGTGTCCCCTGCATCGGCAGGCGGACTCTCAACCACTGCGCCACCAGGGAAGCCCTGAAGTTGGTTCATTTTGACAGTCGTTTTCTTCCTGACCTGTTCCCTGTAGCTCCGAAGCTCTCTCCCTCTTGGACTGTGATCCTGTCTACTCCTGATGACAATCACTTAATCAGCACATCAGATTGTCACACGGCTGGTTTTACCTTGGGTAAAGATTCATTTTCCTTATTAACATCACAAGAACCTAGTTCTTTCCCCAACCAATTAAAGAGAAAAAATAGAAGGGTCCCAGTGCGATAGAGGGAAAAGAAAACTGTTCTGACTTGTGGTACAGGGGCAGGTTACTCAGTCCCACACGATCCTGGGAATCCAGGCCTCATGATTCTGAAATGCAGCTGGAGGTCAGGACCACACAGAAAAAGTAAACAGGCTGGAATAACCATTATAGACATTGCTCACTACCCAGATATCAAAGAGTTCACCTAGGGTCGGAGCCTAGCTTTGGTGGATTTACTCTGTGTGTGTGTTAGCTTGTATTATTTAGAGTGGATATCTGGACAGCTGACGACAATAGCAACAATCCCCAATGAGCATTTTGCTTTCCTCCTTGTAATCTCCAGCAATAAGAACTTTGGTCTCTCCCTGTATTTTGCCCGACTATTCTGCTTGCAGAACATGTTAACATTTACTCTGTTTCTTTATAAGAGATGTTTATCTGAATTTACTCTAGTTCATAGAGATTTCTGAGTTATTCTATGGTTCCTTTTTGCCCTGGTGTTATAGACTTTGAATAGACTGCTGAGGTTGAATCCACAGTATTAATAAGGGGTGGTGGGAGGGATGGCAGGTGATAGGACCAACAACCCATTTTAGGATTATGTTTAAAGAATGAAACTAGTCTAACCACACAATGTGCCTTCTGATTTATTCATATGAGTAAACTGCAGCCTATTCAAATAATGCTAATATATTCCAAAGAGATACACGAATTGTGGTTGATTTGGATTCAATGTCTATTTCTCCTCTCTGCAATTCTGGAGATTTTTGCCATACTCTGTATTTAACTTGTTAGAAAGAGGTAATAAAAGATCATTGCTTGGTAGAATCCAACCTGTTGGCAAGTTAGCTCTACCAGTTAACATTGAAATGTTATACCTTATATTTAAATCTCTAGCAATATGTATTAAATATCCAAATATAAAAGAATAATTTGGTTGAAAATTTCCAGAAACGCATTTAACCAGGCATGGATAGATCCTGGTGATTCTACTTGATTGAGTTTTGGAAGGCTGTGCTTTTATCCTCATCCCTTTCCCCCATGCATCTGTCTTCTTGCTTCCTTGGGTAAAATGAACGTGATACACAAGGACTGATGTGAAATGCTTAGCTGACTATTTGCAATGACCCTAAGAAAACTGTCGCACCATGACCTTTCGAAAATAAACCACAGACAACCGAAGCACCCACTGCTTTGCCTTACCCCGAACCTCCCAACGCATTTTTTTTTTTTTTTTTTTGCAGACTAGGTGCCATTTCATTCTTATTTATTTTCTATTTTCAAAATATAGCATTTGAGGCTCTGCTTGAAAGGGACCAAAGAGCCTCTCTTTCTTTTCTGACTGTCAGTATCCCTGAGGAGGAGGACTGATTCTGGGCTTGTAAATTGCGGCATTCACTTCGAGTGAATCGACAGGAGAGTCTGCTCAAAATAAAAGATTAAAACTCCATGAAACAACTCTGGGGGCAGAGGTTGAAAACCAAAAGGAGCAATTACATTACAGGTACGAACACCTCTAGATTTTGAATAGCAAATCTCACCAACCAAGGAATGCTTGGGTTTTTTTGAACAAAGCCCAATGAATGTAAATCTGTGCGGGGATGGCACTGATACTACTAATAAAACCACAGAGCCCTAATTTCTCACAAGGACAGACTTTGGTGATAAAGATCTTTATGACATACGTAGTGCGAGCTCATGAAGTCGTGAGAGATCATAATTCTGAAGGAGAGGCTTTTCTGGGACGTCACTAGCTTCATTTGGGGGAGCTTTACTTGGCACATAAATCTGCACCTTTTCTGTTTCTCAAGAGCTCACGGAGCTGTGAAACTTGGACTAGACACTTCAAGCAGCAAAAACACCTTTCTCTAATTCATCTCACCCAAAGGGCTGGCTAGAAAGAATCATCTCCTGTGTTCTCCTGCTGGCCACATCCTCACCATCTTCTATGAGACTCAAGTTACCATCTTCCCATTTCATCTGCAAAGGCCCCAGAGACATTTCCACGCAACAGTTGATCTCTCTCCACTCGCTCTCTGTGACATTTGGACCCTTCCCTTTCTCTTGGCCCCTCATGGCCTTCAAGTCACAGTTGGTATCCTTTCTCTAAAGTGAATGTTGACCCTCTTCTCTTTTCTCCTCCCTCTCTTGCCCACACTTGCGCAACTCTCCAATTCAGAGGTTGGCCAGTTTTTTTCCTGTATTTTTTGCACCAGACAACAAATAGCTTTGTGGACCACGTTGCAATTACTTAAGGCCAAGTGCAGTGCAGAAGCTGATGATACATCCACACATGGGTGTGGTTGTCCTCTACTACCACTTGGTTTAAGGGACACTGAAATTGGAATTTCATATGATGGTCATGTGTCAGGAAATATTTTGCTTTCAACCCTTAAAAAAAGGTAACTATTCTTAGCTCGTAAGCCACAGAGCAACAGGCAGCAGGCTAGATTTGGTCCGCACCCCCACCTACAGTTCTCCAACCTCTGCTCTAATCCATCAGGGCTGCCCTCCTGTGAGCTCTTCCCAGAGTAGAGATGAGTCGTAGGTGGGAGAGAGTCAGCAGGAATCCCTGTGGGATGCTAAACCCTCGGCAGATGCGGGAAGGGGACAGCAAAGGGGAGGCTGAGGCTGGGTTGTGTGAACTGAGAGAAAGGGGGATGTTCTACCTAAAGGTTTCTGGTTGGCAAGAGCTCTTTTGGGGAGGGAGACTGGGGGCAATGGAGGTAGGAGGGTGGGGAGAGTCTGTATTTAGATCACACCGAGCATGCAAAAGTATATCAAGAGGAGCACCCCTGAAGAGTGGGAGCTATTAATAAGGATTTTAAACTGTCTCAGTATTGGGCTGTGCACTTCCTTCCCTTCAAAGCCTTCTGAATTATCCCCCAGACTCTGCAGGGAACTGAAGATGAAAGCGGCTGCAGGGGGAGTGGGATCTGGAGCATCATTGAACGATTGCAAAAACAATTCACTGCCAACAGACTGTCCCGGCAGGGTCCCAGTGCTATAGGTCGTGGCCTGGATAGGCACGCTGCCCCTCGGATGCCCAATTAGATAGAATTGGGGGAAACCTAATGCAGAGAGCACTTTATCTCTGCTTGACCACCCAAATGAACAGCATGGGAAACTGAGTCTGAGCTCATGAGTCAGCCCTGGAGAAGCTTCTAACCCTGCCTCTCACTCCAGGTGCCTGGGGTCTTGGGGCTAGGACAGAGGGGAGGGCCCCCAACTCAATGGCTAGAATCAAAGGTAAGTTCAAGGGGCCATGTTAGTAGTTTGGATAGAGACTTCTCTGAGAGTTTCCATGCAAGCACGTGGCCTCAGCCAGCTTGGCATGAAACCAACCCCAAACCGTGACAAAACCAAAACCAAAACCGAAGAAACTTGAGAAGTATTGCTTCTTAAAAAAAAATGACCTTTTAAGAAATATTCTCAGTCATCAGGCTTTACATATACAGAGAGGTGACTGAGTGAGGATGAAATGGGGCCAGAGGAGGAGACATTTATCGAAGGTGGTGGTGAGGGGGAGGGTCAGGAGCCCAAGGACAAAGCCTTGACCTGGGACAACAAGGGGAGGCTCAAACCTATTAGAGGGGTACCTGGTTACCCAGGGAACCTGGGAGTCCCGCCCTGCATCCAACCTGGTCTAAAAGAAGTGAGTTCAACTGTTGCCAGCAAGCAGGGATCCGGCTGGGAGGGTATTCAAAAAGGGGGGAGACTTGAAGACCACAGTCATTTGGGGTGCTTGAAACCTCCAGGCCCTGACAATTTCCCATGCGTGTGCATTTCCCTTCTCCACGATGAGTAATTTGGATGGATTTTCTTATCTGATCTGCTCCCTTTCCTCCCAATCTGGAACTCTGGAAAGAAGGGAAAGCCTTTTCCCGTCAGGACCTTGCCTCTCCCTTCCCTATGCCCTGGGAGATTTGGAGGGGCAGCAGGGAATGCCGGAGAGCACGCGCGTCCCTGAAGGAACAGCCAGTTGCAACGCACGACCATCACTATAGATCTACAATTTATGAAAATAAAGCAATATGTGCCTGTTTCGGTGCCTGCCGTTTGCCTACCAATGGTGCAGTGTTCACCATTCCAGCCCTCTCGGCATTCACATTTGCCATCTTTACAGGTCCCGTGCTCAACGCAGCGGGGGTGGCACACGCGCTGGTCACAAGCGGCGCCTGTCCAGCCCTCTTCACAGCGGCAGGCTCCCCCGATGCAGACGCCGTGAGTGCCACAGTCTACTGAGCACACTTCTGGAAGAAAAACAATGATTACAGCTCAACACCACAGCCGGTGAAACCCTCCACTGGAGGCCAGACCACACACGTGGCCCGGGTCCCTGGAGCTGGCCCAAGGCCCAGAGGTATGTCATCTTGGGCGGCCTGTCTCTCCACTGGCTGGGTACTCATCCACTGTGAGGTAGTTTCTAGAGCAGCGTTCTCACAGTGGGGTCCCTGGACTGGCTGCATCGCCATCACTGGGGAACTATGTGGAAATGCAAATTCTTATGCCCTGGTTGGTCCTCTTGACTTAGAAACGCGGGGAGTGGGACTTAGATATCTGTTTTATCAAGTCCGCCAAGTGTTTCTGAGGTACACTGAAGTGTAAGAACCACTGTTCTAGGGCTTGAGACCATCCCAGGAAGAGGTCAGACATTGTTGCTCAACCAGTCTGGCAAAGCTACCCGGGAGGTGCCCACCTGAAAAGATACCTGTGGAGCCTGACTCCCCAGCCAGCTGGGATTCTTTTCCCTGTTGAGAGCCTGAACTGACCAGAGGCCAGTTAGAGACCCAGCGGCTCCAACCTCACGATGACCGCAGGCCCAGCTGTCACCCAGATCGGCACCTTGGTGGCAATCATGACCGCTCTAATTGTGCTGCATTTACACAGCCTCTTTCTCAAAGGAGCTCAAAGTCTTTTGTGGTTGGGGAGGAGACATACAGACAGATATGCACTCTCTGGCATTCCAGACCTCTCACTCGAGGACAAGCACATGCCAGACATTCATCCTTATGACAGACTACTGAGGGAGGCATGGCTCATCATGCCAGGGGAGGGGAAACCAGACCAGGAGGGTTAGTGACTCACTCCAAGTCACACAGCATGTGGGCAGCACTGCTGGGTGTTGGATCTAGGGCGCCCCCTCCCCCCATCCTCCACAGAGCTTGGCCTGGACCACCAACATCAGAGTTGAAGGCAGAGGCGAGTGGGCTGAGAAGATACCCAAAATAGCCCATTTTAACTGACTCTTCCTTTTTTTTTTTCCTTCTGGAATGAAATATTCATTTCTTTCCCATTGTAGCAAAGCTTCGCATAGATTCCCTTCCTGATTGCCATGGTAATCTGACAGAAGGGGGCGGAAGGATGATGGCTTGCTTGGATAGGCACTTGACAGTGTGAACGGAACCATTCTAGGCAAGGTGGAGCCTGGCTTGAACTGTTGAACCATTCCATTTTAAGGTCACTAGGGAGGTAAGACACGTACTCTTAATTTTAGGAAAATAAAGGGTACAGTGCAACTTCATTATTTTCCTGTCACTGGAGTATTGCAGAGCTTTATAACATGTTCACCTGGCACCCCGAGGGAACGTCCTTTCTCTTTTATAGGACATTCCATTCAGTTTGTCTGGGACTGAATTGTTCTGTTTTGTTTTCTGGTACCTTTAGGGAGTGTACATAAGAAAGCTATAATGCAAATGGAAGCATCCCTCCTGGGCCCCTCATCCATTTGCAGTGATGAAACCAAGGAGGCACAAGAACCAAGTGGTGTTTGTTTGTTTGTTCTTTTCTCAAGGATCAAAGACTTCATGACTGAGGATAGAGTTAGAGAGGTACTATGCAACTGACCAAAGTCCCTCCATCCTGAATGGAAAGAGCAGATTCCCATCTGTTTGGGCTTTTGGAAGGAACACAGGGCATGAGTGTGGGGGAAAGTGAGGAGAAAACCTCTTGGCTTACCGACGGAGCAGTCGGGACCCATCCAGTTGGGATCACAGCTGCAGAGGCCCGTATCAGGGAGGTAAGTGCCATGTCCACTGCACTGGTCTGGGCACTGGACCCTCGCCAGCTCACAGTTGAGGCCACCCCAGCCAGGGCTGCAAAGGCATTCTCCATTTACACAGACCCCATGGCTGGAGCACGTAGGATCCAAGCAATCAACTGAAAAAAAAACAAAGAGGAAAAGTATTGATCATTCATGGGGGGTGGGCCATGAAACACCAGTTTACAGCTGAACGGACCAGTGGTTCACCAATTCCTACCTGCCTGCAAGCAAACAGAGCAGCCCAGGTAGTACATGACCCCTTGAAGAATACCCATAAAGAATTAAAGACTTTTTATTTTTTAAAATATCAAATCTCAAACTTGAAGAGAATGTAAAGGAAAAAGGGGGATTTCTCAAGCAGAATTAGGAGGAACCAAATATAGAGATGTATCATCCAACCTTGAGAACCTTGTACTTAGAAGCATTAGTATCTTACTAAACCACATCAGGGCTTCTGAGACTGGACCATGAATGCTGGTGATGTCTCTACATGTAATACCAAACCTGAGCATCCCTCACTTTTGGAGAGAAAAGTAGAGAGGCTCAGTCTAACTTCACTAATACTTGACTTCAGAAGGTACCAAAAGATGAAAAAGAAAACCAGTGACACTCATGCATGAGTCACTTTCCTAATTAAGTTTCACTTAGGCTAAGTCTAAAATTAGTTTTCATTCTCTGAGCACACATCTACTGGAAGAAGTTAGTAAATGTGCAGGGTAGAAGAGGTGAAGTTCGGTGTGGAAGTGATCCCAAAGGGGTAACCTTCCTACACATAATCTCAGTAAAATGGATGGGTGAGTCTCTGGCTGTGGCACTGACCTCCCCCCAGACCATTAATCAGGCGAATTAACGGTCAGATTCCAGTCACTGTTGTTCTTGCCAGTTTCATGGTCTGATTGCTTGGCCATCTTAGTAATCAGAGTGGCTATACATCCAGTAGTGACTTGAAGTTTATTACTCTGGAATCCACTCAAAGTGAGGAGAGCAGTGAGCTGCAAAGGCCAGTTCTCAGGACAGGACTCTTTGTATGAGAATGTGACCCCAAACTCTGGACATCCATCCAGCCTAAGGATGGACAAAGAGGGCTTTTTAGAGGAAGACCAGCTTCCTTAGGCATTCCTAGAAAATGATGCAGTGGCATTTGAACAGAGGGCACTGCACACCGTGGGGTTTGAGTGGTGAACAGTGGTCTTACATGAGGCTCAGATGGTGCCTTATGGATCAGAGCAATGGCGGGGGGGTCTTGTCATCTTATTTGACTAAGACATAAACTTCGCTCATTTTAACAGCTTGGAAATCAGGTCTGTTGGCCTAGATTAAAGCCTTTGCTTCTGCCATCATCTGGGGGCACAGCTTGAGGCAGAAATAAGAATTTTCAGCGTTAAGAGATGTTTGTTCAGGATCCCATTTGGACCTTCTCAGGAAGATGTTATTTATGGAAATCAGTTCAAAACTATTTGAGCCATGGGGAAGCAAAAGCTGCCATTGTTTTTTGAAATTTTAATCAGGAATACTCTCAGAGAGGTACATTTCAGTGACTTATTATTAGTTGGAGACATTTATGATGATGCCATTTTCTCTGGTTACAATCACTTTAATGTTGAACTCATTGTCTTGGGGACTATTACTCCTGATGACACGAACCCTTTCTGATATTTTCAAATTTGCTCCATTCAGGAGGGTGGAGCACATCTGGATGTAAATGAACTGAAAGATTCAAACACATGGAAGACATTCACAAAGAGGCTGTGCAATGCCTTTAACATCTCATGCCTCTCACAGTCAAGGGAATACAGTAGGTGCTCAATACATAATTGCTGTGAGGATAAACGGCAGACTTTGCCATAAGCATTTGTTGTTAATGAGACAAATTTCCAGTGTGAAGGACTGACAAGAAAGAGAAAAGGGTGCTAATAACATCTTGCTTTTGGGAAGAATGCTGTGCAATTTGGAATCTGCAAAACATGAACTCATTCATTCAGAATCAATCTTGTCCATATTCTTCTCATAAAAGAAAATCCCAAAGTTCTAGTTTTTTACTCTGTCCCCATTTCAAACATAGCAAACTCAAAATCTACACAAAAATACCTCATGTGCTATGTGTCTCAAAAATCACTCTCCATCTATAATTAGCCACTTAAAATGTTTGGTGAGGTGCCAATAGCTAGGAGTTCTCAAAAAACTGAAAAAAACTATCATATGATCTTTTTCTAAAAGGATGAAATAAAAAGTAATATACCAAAAAAAAAAAAAAAAAAGGAAGAAAATGACACTTTTCTTCCAGATAAATTAGCTTTCGCTTCTCTATCCTGAATTACAGTATGAAGGAAGGAGGAAAATCCACTGAGATTTATTAGCCCTGGAGTGGAATGTCATTAAAAGAACCATTTGTTGTATCTAGAAATATGAGATAACCCTTTCTCAGGTCAGTGAAACCAGTAAATATGCCCTTTGTGCTATATAATTATAGCAGCTGATGGAATAACTAAATTCAGACATTAAGGGGGGTAGTTTCACTCTGAATTTTAAATTTGGTTCCAGTTTCATACGATGGTCTCGTGGCCACCTCCTCAGAGTATTTGGCAGGCAGGAGGGAGGATGGCATTGTACAAAGCTTTATAAATAGAAACAGTGTTATACTTAAAAGGGGGACAGTGGTCTTTACCAACTAAGTACCATGTGCCTTACACCACAGCCCTCTGGCAGCTGAAATCATTAGAACTCATTTAGTCTTGGGCCCTCTGTAGGTTTGACAAAAAAGGGTTGTGAATGCAATTTTTGTCCCTAAGGATAAAAAAGGAGGTCAAGGAGTTTTACAAACAATATGTACTATAAACCCCTGAAGAACCATGAATTACATTTATGAAGTTAAATGTCATTGAAAAATGACTCAACCATGAAACTGACATGAAAACATGGCTGACTTAAACTAATATGTCAATTCTTCTCTCGTCTCACCTTCCCACTCCCTCAGACATCATCGAGTGAAACCTCACGAATCTGTCCTTTCATTTTCTTGTGCAAATTTGCTAATAGTACAACAATGTTTATGCAGCAAAAATGGAGGATGACAACTATTGATTTCGTTGCCATGGCCATTTCAGGTAAACTGTTTGAACGTTATGACTAAGATGAATATCAGAAAGAAAAAAGGTAAATGGAAGAAAAAGGGCTGATCCAGGCTTTCTAATTCCATTTCCTATTTTGAAAACAGCATATGCATCATCTCGGCTCATTCTTTTGGGGAAGCAGAAATCAATAGAGGCGACTTCATCCTTTCATAATGATCCACGTGGCTTCCTTGTTTTGTTGGATGCTTAATTCATTCTGAACATTTAAATGAGACCAGGTGGGAGAGTGAGAAAGTTGAGAGAGTACTTGAAATCCCACTCATACAGATATGCACAATCTTGACTGGACTGAAAAAATTCTAAGATGGGCAACACCATTGCTCTATCACTATCCTCTTGCCAAATGAGGTATATGCAAAAGGTCGTGTTAACCTTGCTTGTCATATTGTTGGCCTCTCCCCTGTCTTCAGCCAATGCAGCTTTGCCTCCTGCAGTCCATTTATCTTTAAGAGCTTTAACCTTTCAAACAGGGTTATTAAATCAGCACTTCCTCCATCCAAGCTCCCAATTTGGTTTTATGATGCAGATGGAGGGAGGGAGGCTACCTTTTATTATAGAGGAAAACTAGAGAGAGAGTTGAGCAAGTGAGGATCTGGGGGTGGGGTCACACTTCTGGGCCCCATTAAGGGCACTAGCAGTGATGTATTGGAAAATCTTAGAAGAATAATGTCACAGAAGCTGAGTCTTTGTGGAACTAGTTCTAAAAACTATGAAATGGGAGAAGTCACAAGGGGAGCTTCTGTGTGGGTATCTAAGGGAAAGCCACTGTCATTACTTTGTGGTGAGGGCTGTAATGACTGAGCCAATTCAAAGGGAGGGGAGCAGGCGAGAGAGATGGAGAGAACCTAGGTTTTCACCTTCCTACTAACTGTGGATGATTCTTTGTAAGGGGAAAAGCAATAGATGGGCAACTAAAATCATACTCTGGAAGGGCAAATACAGAGGGGGAAGGCTGACAGGCAGCTTGGCTGAGCTCCAGTGCCTTACAGGTCCCAACACCTTGCTACCAAATGACTTCCTGAAGCACTAACCAGAGCAACTAGGACTAGTTAGAGTTGGCTTCCGAACACCTCCGGAGAGGTGCTCTTTCCCTGTATTCCTATACTTCCTCCCCCAAACCACCCCCCCGCCCCCAGCTTCTGATCAGGCTTGGTTTGCCCACGTGTGCTAGCGACCAATTCAAAGCACGTTAGAGTGAGCTCTTCAGGACTCATCAAATCCCAGCCCTCTCACTGCACGCCCACTCTCCTCTAAGTCTCTGTGATTGTAGGTAACCAGGATCATTTGCCCTACATGGTGTCTCTAAATGACACAGGTACCTATAGTCTTTCAAGCCTGACTGCCTTCTATTGATATTAATTTTTGAAGAAATATTTACACAGACATATACGGGTCTGAGATGACCAGGAACAGCTTTAAGAAAAAACAACAAAAAGAAAAGAAAACAGCCTTGGGGAAGGGAGGAGGATTAAGGATTCTTGTTTCTTTTTTTCTGGATACCATAATTCCCAAGTCAGAGGACTTTAAATAAAGCAGAAAAAAGAGGAAGATGGGGAAGCGGAAGGAAGAAAAAGGAAAAGAAAGAGCAGGAGGGGGAGGAGAAGCAGAGGGAGACAGAAGACAGAAAAACACAGGAGAAAAGGAAAAGGAACTAATTAACATAAAGAAGGGGAAAACAAAACATGTCTTCCAGAGTCAGCCTGCAAGCCTCCTCTCTTGAGTTCTAAAGCTTAAGAAGTCCATCAAAGCCGAGGGGTTTGAAGTGCAAAATGTTGAAACTTCCTTTGCAAAACACGGAGCCAGGACTGGGCTCACTAGCAAAGGTCCAGGCCTGCAAACGCCTCCCACCCCCATGGCTGCCCAGCCCACCCCTTGGCACTTACCTTCCTCGCAGTGCTTGCCTTTGAAGCCGGCAGAGCAGACACAGTTGCCATCGATGCAGGAGCCATGGCCCCCGCAGGAAGGATCGATGCACTGATTCAAGGGCACATCGCACTCCGCGCCTTTCCAGCCGCTGTAGCACTGGCATGTCCCTTTAGAGTACTGTCCATTCCCGCTGCACAGGACGGGGCAGGCGGCTGCAAAGAGCAAAGACAGAGCACCAGGTCACAGAGGATGGGGCTGGGGACAGCGCCTGAAGGGCTGTGTCCGTCTAAGGAGGCTGAGCCTGCCGGGCATCTCGGCTTTGCTTGCAGGGCTCTTGGCTGGGGACTTGGGCCACGGAGGTGCAGAGCCATCTTCAGATAAACAATAACCACCACAACAGAAATGCTACTAAGAACAACTAATGAGAACCTACTGAATAGCACAGGGAACTCTCCTCAATACTCTGTAATGACCTGTACGGGAAAAGAATCTAAAAAAGAGTGGATATAGCCATATGTATAACTGATTCACTTTGCTGCACAGCAGAAGCTAACACAACGTTGGAAATCAACTATACACCAATAAAAATTAATTTAAAAAATGCTACTAATAACAGCAGTTACCACCAACTGAATGCTTATTATATGCTGGGCACGGCATAGGATCCTTCACATGCAATTTATTGCTGAATCGTCATGATCACCCAACGAAGTGGGAGGCTAGGATCACGCTCCCATTTTATAGCTGAGGCTCAGATTGGTGAAATTACTTTGCTGGAAATCATAAAGGTCACGAGTAGGGGGGCCCCACTGGAAACCAGGTTGCCTTGACTCTAAGCTGTGCCTTTAACGAAGCTGCATGGACATGTGTGTTGCTGCTGTCGGTAATGGGGATCAGAACCCATTTTGCTGAATATTCTACCCTCAGATTAGTCAACTCCTACTCCTGATAAGTTTATGTTCATTAAAAAGGAAGGGGAGGGTTTCCCTGGTGGTGCAGTGGTTGAGAGTCCGCCTGCCGATGCAGGGGACACGGGTTCGTGCCCCGGTCCGGGAAGATCCCACATGCTGCGGAGCGGCTGGGCCCGTGAGCCATGGCTGCTGAGCCTGTGCGTCCGGAGCCTGTGCTCCGCAACGGGAGAGGCCACAACAGTGAGAGGCCCGCGTACAGCGGAAAAAAAAAAAAAAAGAAGGAAGGGGATGGGCCACTGTTGAGGCACCATCTCTCTATGCTTCACTTTCCTTATCTAGACCACAGAGAAATAATTGTGCCTACCCCAAAGCATAACATGTGTGATAAAGTATAAAGAGGAAATACGCCTGGCCTTAAAAAAAAAAAAAAAAAGGAGGGGGAGGGCAGGTTGAAGACATGAAATCTCTAGCAGTTCATGTCAGCAGGGACCCTCTTGCCTCTGTTGATAGGAAGAAGGCTGACAATCTGGGGATGGTCTGGTATGAATTACCAACAGTTCTTACCAGTTTGGCCTCAACTGTGCCAATACTGCCCATTTGGAGGTCATCAAGAGTGAGATTTTAGTGGTCACCTTCAGACTTTGGACTCTTCACTTCAGGATTAGTTTGTAAAGAACCTGAATTTCCAACCTGGCTTCCACCATGAGCCTAAAATGAGGGCATGGCTCCAGGCTATGGAACTGGCATTCAGGGACCTTCAGAAATGACCGACAGGGGTGTTTTAACAATTCCTGGTTTACCTGTGATTTTGAATGCACAGGCTCCAAGAATTCTCCAGGTACACGTGTGCCTGCAACTGGAATGGTCTCCCCATCCCCTGACGCGATTTCATACCTAATTAGATCGCTCCTTAGTAAAGGCCCCATCCACCTTACCGTGCCCCTTTTGTTGTCATGTTCTATTTAGTTTTTATAGTAATTAATTCTCCTTCTGTGTCTCATTTCCCAAAGATACAGTAAGCTACTCAAGGACAAGACTATGTTTATCACTGTTGATTTCCTTCCAGTGTTGCATTCATCAGTGTTGGCTTGATTGAGTAAATATGTCTGTTATGTTCCTGACATTCAGAGACTCCCAAGTGGTGGGCGTGCGGGCAAAGCAGAAAATGGCCATTTATGAAAGGTGTGGAAAGAACAGTTTCTAGAGCAGACCTCATGTTGTACATACAATGCCTTTTTCTCGTGAAGTGTGTGTTGGTTGTAATTGACCCTAATTGTAAACTGACATGAAACAAAAACATCTCAACAGCTGACCTACGATCCAAGGGGCTTTCCCCACCCCCATATTCTATTTTAGAATAGTTGTACAAACAACCATTTCCAGGAGAATTCTTATGCTTATGAATCCACCAGAGAAGAAGAATGAGATCAAAAGAGAGAACATCAAAGCTACATGTTAAATTTAGATAAACTCTTTCTAAATGTAGGGAGCATGCCTTCTATTTCCAAGAGACTTGAGCAGAGAGATCTGTAGAGTTGCGACCCATGCTGATTGTCTGAGAGAGGGTACTGTTCTAAACCAGGGTGCCCAAGATTCAGATTAGAGACTGTGCAAATACGAACAAGTATGAGAAATGATGGGCTTTCTCAAAGTATTGAGAGGGCTTCCAGGGCAAAGTAAATTGGTTCCATGTCAGTGTCCCATACATAAGACTCATGCTAAGCTTTAGGTCAGGGAGGGGAAATGAGGGCCCATGAGCTACTCGTCTCCCTCCTGCACCTCTGCAGGGGCAGATCATGGCATCTTGTCCTCCGGAGCCTAGGAAGAGCCTAAAAACCTTCAATGTAGCGCCCTGGCTGGGACTTGGGAGCAGGTGGAGGTGGCAAGAGAAAACTCACTTGCCATTTCTGACCTAGGTAACACTTTTGGGATATCTCCTGGTGGGAAGACTAGAATCAGCATCATTTCTTACCACACTTCTTCCCTTGCACACTCAAACAGGACAACAGGAAGAAGCGTGGCTACCCATGCCTAGTGATAAGAGCTTCCAAGGGCTGTTTCTGACATGAGGGCTCTCTATTGAACTTGCCCCGGATGGCAGAGAAAGTTCCATCCAATCACCACCAATGGGCTCCCACTGCACTTTCCTTCCACCCAAAAGGTGGAAGAGGGTAGAACGTAAGGAGGAAACAATTATTGTCTTTATTAATTGATAAAATACAGTTAGGATTATTTTCTTTAATCGTATTGTGACTGTTTTTCTTCTGCATAAACTCCAAGTGGTGAAAAAAAATTGGATTGTCTAGAAGGTAAGAATGGATTTTATTTAAAACCAGGTGCCTGGGAAGTCAAATTTAAAATATGACCTACTTAAATTACTCAGGGGGAAAAAAGTAGAGAATAGTCAGGTCAGGGAGTTCTCCACATTCTAAATGCAGCCTTCTTTCAATATGTTGGCTGTATGCTCACCAGGAGGGTGGTAGAAAATGAAAAACACTGTGATGTTCTCCAGAAAGCAGGGCACTTGACAGGTTCCGCTGATGTCACATAAAAAAAGCAGAAGGCAGGTTAAAGAAGAATGACGCTCTCTAGTAACCCATTTACCGTGGGACAGAGGGCAAGTGTCAGATGAGCGTCTTCCAGTGGTCACTGGGCTGACCTGCATGGAGAACTCCTTCCCTCAGGGTGACTGACTCATCCTCAGACACAACTCAACCCAGAGCATCACAGTATGTAAGGCTCAGCCTGGTCCTCATCTGAGAGGCTGCGTGTGAGGTGGGGACCTCCTGCATTAATAACTTTTCTTATAGTTTTACTATCACTAAATCTACAAGATTTTTTTTTTATGACAGGTTATAGGACAGACAATTCTGACTGCACCTGCCTGGAAGTGATATGGAACAGAGGTGGAAAGAATAAGGGTTTTGATGCCAGAAAGACCTGGGTTCAAATCCTGACCCATCACTTACCAGCCTTGGGATTTTGACAAGATCACTGTACTTCTCTGAGACCCACTTTCCCCATCAAAAAATTCTCTCTCAGAGTTGATGGGAACATTAAGTGTGCTAAAATGCCTGAGGACTCCAAACAGTAGCTGACACCTGGTTTGTAATTAACGCATGTTCCCTTATGAAATTCCAAACTGAATCTCCAGACTGACTTCAAGGGTTAATAAAATTAAAAATGCAGTAGGTCTCAAAGGCACACACACCACCACCACCACCACCAGAAAAGCATCAAATAATACTAATAGAAAGACATCATCTTTTTCTTCCCCTAGTCTTCTCTGGTTGTGGGCGGGAGATGGTTCTGGAATCACGTGTGGAAAGTTTTACATCCCTGTCTCTCTCCCCTGTTCCTAAGGCTTTCCAGGAGCACAGCATTGTACATTCAACTTTCTATTTAAAATTAATTAAAATGTTTGCACAAAGTGACTATTCCTGTTTTACTAAATCTAGTAAATGGAAGCTCTAAGACTTGCGCAGAAGAAAAATATACCACTGCCACTAAGGCCTGACAAGTTAACAGGCTGATGACAAAAAGAAATGACACAATTTAGATTCACCTAAATGGTGTAAAGCTCATTTTAATGATCAAGCTGGAGCTTTTTTTTTTTCTCCCCCCAGAGTTCTCTGTAAGGGATGAAATGAATTATCAGTGTTATTTACTAAGTGGGAAGTAACAGGACAAGCCACCCGTGTCTGCTGCTTTACGTTAAACGGGTCCCACCTACTTGGAGCTTATAGTACAGAGACTACCTGGAGAGAAGGTAAAGGGGGTTGAGGAGCTCCAACCAGCCAGCCAGACAGCCAGACAGCCAGCCAGACAGACAGAGGGGAAAATGCCTGCAACTTGACAAGTCATTTGTGGGCTGGGCTAGATATGCAGAGGGACTTACGAACAATGTGTCTTTTTAAAAATAGGGTTGCCATATGATTCTGCAATGCCACTTCTGGGCATATATCCTGACACAACTATAATTCGAAAATATACACGCACCCCAATGTTCATAGCAGCACTATTTACAATAGCCAAGACATGGAAACCACCTAAATGTCCATCGACTGATGAATGGATGAAGAAGATGTGGTACATATACACAATGGAGTACTACTCAGCTATAGAAAGAACGAAATAACGCCATTTGCAGCAACATGGATGGACCTAGAGATTATCATACTAAGCGAAGTCAGACAGAGAAAGACAAATACCATATGATATCACTTATGTGTGGAATATAAAACATAACACAAATGAACTTATTCACAAATCAGAAACAGACTCACAGACACAGAGAACAGACTTCTGGTTGCCAAGGGGGAGGGGAATGGAGGAGGGATGAACTGGGAGTTTGGGATTAGCAGATGCAAACTATTATATACAGGATGGATAAACAACAAGGTCCTACTGTATAGCACAGGGAACTATATTCAATATCCTGTGATAAACCATAATGAAAAGAATATGAAAAAGAATATATACATGTATAACTGAATCACTTTGCTGTACAGCAGAAATTAACACAACATTGTAACTCAACTATACTTCAATAAAATTAAAAAACAAAAACCAAATAATGTGTCTTTTAAAAATGAGTTGAAATCTGATTGAAAACCCTTCTGGAAAAGAGACTTGAGAATACTTGAACCTCGTACTCTGGGTAAAGTGTTAAAATCGTACTAACAATTGGTTGCCTCACATCCCAGTTAGTCAGTGAACACTTATGAAGAAGCTAATATGTGCTAGTAGCTGGGTTAGGTGGTGGGGAAAAGGGACAGAGAAACAAAGATGCCTTGAGTCTCCTGAAGCAGTTGAGGATATAATATTTGGATCATGGAGGTGAGGCAAACAAAGTTCAGTGTCCTCGAAACCAAAACTGGTGTCCCGTTGTCTTTCGAGACTGTGGACGTAGCTTGGTGCTGAGCCGAAGTCAGGAAAGGCAAGTTTTGCTTCTTGCTCAATCCTTGCAATTGACAATCTATGGGGTTGGCCTGAAAGTTCGTTCGGGTTTTTCCATAACATCTTACAGTGCGGTGTTAGATACCGCATTTGGCAGACAATAATGTTTGACCTCTACTGCGCACTATACTCAGAAATAGATCTGATACAGATTAAAGATCCAAAAAGAAAAATAAACTACAACAGTATTAGAAAAAATATTGAAGAATAATTTTATTTTCTTGAGAGTGGGATATATAAAAAAGACATAAATTCCAGAAACCAAGAAGATCAGATTTGATCACTTAAAATTTAAATCTTCTACATGATAAAGAACACCCTAAACAAAACTGAGGGATGAGCAACACTGGGAAAAAATATTTTCTAACATATTTCACAGAATCAAGTTTGATATATGAAATACACAAAGAGCTCTTACAAATCAACAAAAACAAACGAAATGAAAACCTGGGCAAAGGACATATAAATATAATTATACACTGCCAATAAAAGTATGCAAAGATTCTCAGCTTCATTAGCAATAAGTATAGATAAAAAATGAGAGATAATCCTTGACTTAGATTTTAAAAGATCTATAAGCTTTTATATATAGAATGGATAAACAAGGTCCTACTGTATATAGCACAGAGAACTATACTCAATATCCTATGATAAACCATAATGGAAAAGAATATAAATAAAGAATGTATATATATGTACAACTGAATCACTTTGCTGTACAACGGAAATTAACACAACACTGTAAATCAACTGTACTTCAATTAAAAAATTAAACAAAAAACCAACAAAACAAATCTAAAAGACTGATAACCCCCAACACTGCCATGGCTGAGGGGAAATGGGCTCTGTCACAGTGGGTAGGGGTTAGAAATCCAAACTAGTTTCTAGGGGGATCACTTGTCCCTATCTGAATAGCTGTCTGGCCTCCCATGCCCAACGGTGAAGCCTGTCGACGCTGGTGCCTAAGTTTTCCCTCCCTATTCAATGGTCAGGACAAGAAAGGACTGTTTTTAGTAGGAAGAGTGAGGAGGTTGGAAAGCAGAACTAAGGAGCAATGACGAAAGTATAAATGCAAAGATCACCAGGCATTCTGTTCACGATGGTCACCTCTGACCAGAACAGCCCCCCACCACCTTCCTGCCTGGACCACTCAGACACTCTAGCTGGTCTCGGGGGAGGGGGGCAAGATCCAGCAGGCCCCCCATGAAGAGAGGAAAGCGAAAGATGCTTCTGACAGACGGGGGCAGAGTCTCCGGCTCAGAGGGCCACAGTTCAGGTGCACCCACTTCCTCATTCCCATTCTGTCAGATGGCATATTAATAAGCCAGGAAGTGATTCAGGGAAGAATTTCCACAAGGACGAAAAACTCATCAGGTGCGTCAGATCTCTGACATTCAGGAGCCATGTGGGGAAAGAAGCACGGGCTGACTTAAGCACGAAAGTATGGATGCTTTAATTAATCCGGGGTGAATTTAATTGCTTTAGTTAAGTGGAAATCGGGTTAAAAATGATGCAGAGCATGCTGGGGTGTGTTAAAAACATGACATATGAGTTGGATGAATCGATAAATTAAAAGTGCACAGATGTTTTAATTAAACCCAGGGAAGTTAACGAAGATCACAAGAGACTTTTAAGCCTATGATTAATTCAACTCATTTAAAATACCTGTAGAGATATGGGGATGCCTCCATTTTGAGAGTTATAAAAGTTCTCAATCGATAAGTGCTTAAGCTGTTCTTAAAAAAGTTTAAGTTTGTGTGTGTGTGTGTGTGTGTGTGTGTGTGTGTGTGTGTGTGTGTGTGACTGAACAGCATTAACTATATAATGAATATTTAAAATTTTCAGAGTACACAGTAAGCTTTCTGCAGCTCAAGTCCAGATTGAAGTAGCTTTTCATTCTTATGCTTTAAGCATTGAGACCAGCTTGCAAATTATTGGTGTCTCGTTATCCACAAGCGTGGGAGCTTCCCCAAGACATGAAGGTCTGTTTATTCACTGCCGTCTCCCCAGCAGGTAGAACAATACCAGGCAGTGTAGGCTTATGAGTTAGCCCGGATTTCCCTTTGTTTTTACCAGCTGTGTAACTATGGACACTATTTTTCACCTCAATTTCCTTATCTTTAAAATGGGACAAAAATTCTGGATGAAAAACCCATGGTGTTTTTAAGAGGATGAAATGAAATAATGCCTGTGAAGTGCCATGTACAATGCCTGGCACATAGTAAGAAATCTATAGATTTGATTTTATTATCATTATTTTTATTAGGAGAAAATTGTTCCAAATCATCACATCATAAAGAGACAAGAGGGGGGAAACACTCTCTTTCCCAGCACCCACCCCAGCTGACCTCTCTAAAGACTTTTTTTTCCCAATACGGAAGTTTTTTCTAAAACCAGAGTACTTCCCCACCTCTGTACGCATTACACCTACAGCAAGTTTCTCCGGGGTTAGGCACTCTGC
Organism: Mesoplodon densirostris; assembly: GCF_025265405.1. NCBI lineage: Eukaryota > Metazoa > Chordata > Mammalia > Artiodactyla > Ziphiidae > Mesoplodon > Mesoplodon densirostris. The sequence continues at coordinate 166,116,987 of NC_082663.1, forward strand.
TTTGTAAGACGGTTCTGCAACTTATCTAGTAGTTTAAAAAGGAAACAAAAAGTTTTTAGTCTCAGAAGCGATTTGACTTGGGGGAGGGCTGACTGAGGTAGGTCCTGCCAAGTGATTTATGTTTGGTGATGCAACAAGCATGGGAAACAGCGGGAGTGGCCACGTTCTAGAGTCATGGACTCACATGAGGGCACCAAATAAAGGGCACTGCAGCTTCCAAACTGGGGAGGCAAGCATCCTCCACACCTGCTTGGCAAGCTGGGAGAAGTAAGATAAAAATGGTAGTGCTGCTCCTGTTCAGTTCTCTCTGGGCCATACGAGCAGAGTCCAAGGGCAACGTCATCTAGACTCAGACTTGGATGTGCACATAAGTCATTTGGGGATGCTGGGAGAGTGAGATTCTGATTCAGAGGGTCTGGCATGGGGCCTGAGGGTTTGGATATCTAACAAGCTCTCCAGGCTGATGCTAGCACTCCAGACCTACTCAATCAGAAACTTTGGGGGACGGGTGGGGAGAAGCCAGCAAGCTGTGAGTTAACAGGTGATTCTGATACATAGGGTTCTAAAGCCATAACTGCGCTAGTACCTTAACTTCTCTGAGCCTCAGTTTCCTTAGCTGTGAAATGGGGATGATAATGATGCATGACGTGAGGATGACATAAGATCACTCTGGTTAAACCTTTTGCACAGTGCCTGGCACGCACTTCGTGCTGAATATACGCAGAGGTTCTTCGACTGTTTTATCAAAGGTGCCTTTACCAAGTGTGGAGACACTTTCTGCAAAGCACGAACCAAGGGCCCGGCTTCAAACCCCACCTCCTGGGTTCTTGCTGCCAAGGAATCCCTGCACATTTTCTCAGGTCCAGGGTGGGACGAAGGAGAGGTGGGATTCAGCCTCGAACTGCAATGGGTGGTGGAATGGCTCCTGTGGGCAGCAGCCATGGCCCCTGGCCTGTCTGCATTACAGGAGATTGCGGGGAGCAGCTGGGGTGGCAGAGGAAGACAGGTGTGAAAGATGGAGGGTCTGAAGGAACATTCTAGGTGGTTCCAGGAAGGACAGGTGGGATCTGATCATCTTTCACTGAGAGAGGTGAGGCCAGCTGTGAAAGGGGAAAGTGGCTTCTTTGCAAAGGATGCTCTGAGGAAAGCATTTCTGGGGTGGTGGGGAGGACCCCTACACCTTTGGTGGGGATGAAGGGGCTTGTCATCTCTCTCCTGAGCGCAGACGTCCACTAGGGGAGGAACTGTTGGGGAGACGGAAAAGCGGTGGGCGGGGGTGGGCAGTGAAGCCAGCCAGGAGAGTCAGGCGGCTGCGCTGTCTGTGAGGGCTTTGAGAGTGAGTGGTCACTGCCCCCCTTTTAGGGGATCTTCCTGCCAAGTTAGGAAAACCAAGTAAGGGCCATAAGCCTCAAAGTCAGCCAGACATGGCCTCAAAATCTAGCCTGCAGTGTGACCTTCGGCAAGTAGCTTATTTTCTCTAAGTCTCTGTTTCTCCTGTAAAATAGGGATAATAACAATGATTTCAAAGGCTTGTGAAGATTAATGCTGGCTAATATTTATGGAACATTGAATACATGCCGAGCATGGTTCTACATGCTTTACACGCATTTACTTTTTAGTCCTCACAGCAATCCATCAGGTGGTATTGCTACTGCCCCCACTTTATGGATGAGACAATAAAGGCCCAGAGAGGTTAAGTAATTTTCTAAAATGGGAACAGTTAACTAGAGGAGCATGGATTCAAACCTAGCCAATTCAAACTCTGCAGCTTCCATTCTTTTTTTTTTTTTTTTTTTTTTTTGCGGTATGCGGGCCTCTCACTGTTGTGGCCTCTCCCGTTGCGGAGCTCAGGCTCCGGACACGCAGGCTCAGCGGCTATGGCTCACGGGCCCAGCTGCTCTGCGGCATGTGGGATCCTCCCGGACCGGGGCACAAACCCACGTCCCCTGCATCGGCAGGCGGACTCCCAACCACTGCGCCACCAGGGAAGCCCGCAGCTTCCATTCTTAATAGCTTTGTCCTTCTGAGATGATGCAGGTAAACTGCAGAACAAATGGTACTTCTTTTCTGTAAACTCTTGTTGGTTCCTCCTTTTCTTCATTCCTCCATTTTCCCTCCCTCACTTGCTCTCTCCCCTCCTTCACTGAAATTTGTGTCTCGATGTTGGCTGATGTATCCCTGTGTGATGAATCCAACAAATTTGAATCTTGTTTTCTAGCACTCACTTTGTCTTGTACATTTTCCAGCAATGTTTTCATCTGTATGATCCTTGACCCTTAAATTCAAGCCCCTAGACATTTAGAGAGCACTTACTATCTCCTGGGTGCCAAACTAGGTGCAGGGAGATACAAAGAAAATGGCTGGAAGCTTGTGATCCAGTGGGAGAAACTGATGGAACCCCCCAGCTAGAACATGGCACAGGATGAAGGGCCACTGCCAAGGTGTCGCCAAGTCCTGTGTGACTGCAGGGTTCTCTCTGTGGGTGCATCAGGGAGGTGGTGACCTGGGAGCTTGGTCCTCAAGCATCAGGAGCTGTTTGATAGGAAAGTTTGGGAAGGATGAGAACATTCCAGCCAAGAAAATGGCATGAGTAGAGAGAAAGAAGCAGGGCCGTGGTGTCTAGGAGGGACAAGTAGCTGGACTCTATGGTGTATGGGACTTAGTGGGAGATGGTGCCAAAGGAGCGCAGATCATGCAAGACCCTGAAGCTCATTCTAAGAAATATGTTTATTTATTCTCAGCCTACGGCCCCTGACCACCAGCATCAGGGCCCTCCTGGAGGATAATTAAAAATGTGCACGTGCCTGAGCTACACACCAGTCCTACTGCTTCAGAACCGGCTGGCATGGGGGAAGAGCCTGGGAATACGCATTTATAACAATCTCCCCAGGTAAATGTCTTTAAACCAAAGATTGACAACCATTGTGGGAGGCAATGGGGAGCCACTGAAGGCGTTTGGGGAGAGAGTATCATGCTCCTAAGAGCTCTGGGAGAACGCCGCAGGTGGTGAGCAGGAGGAATGCCATCAGGGAGAGCTGGTGGCCAAGTGAACAGGGCAGTGGCTGTGAGGATAGGAGAACAATGGGTTGAAGGTCGATGAAATAGGAGTTGGCAAATGATAAGAGAAGGGAGGTGACAGAAAGTCCCAGCTTGGGGCTGGGAGGACAGTGGCTCAGAGCAACAGGCTCCGATGTCAGACAGACTTGGTTTCAAATGCCTGCTTTGCCACTCTCTACCTAGTAAACCCTGGTTTCCTCTCCTTAAGGTTTCTGGGGTTCCAACCCAAATCCTAGTGTGCAACGGCCACACAAACTTGCAAAGCACGTCTTCCTTACACCTCACATCTTCTTCATTCCTCCATTTTCCCTCCCTCACTTGCTCTCTCCCTCCCTTCATTGAAAGTTGTGTCTCGATGTTGGCTGATGTATCCCTGTGTGATGAATCCAACAAATCTGAATCTTGTTTTCTAGCATTCACTTTGTCTTGTACATTTTCCAGCAATGTTTTCATCTGTATGATCCTTGACCCCTAAATTCAAGCCCCTAGACATTCAAGCCCTTCTCCCCTCATGGCTGGTCTAGCGTTAAGAGGGCAGGCCAGATTGCTTGGTTTGAATCCTAGTAATACCGCTTATGAGCTGAGTGATCTTGAGCGTGTTACTTAACCTCTCTGTGTTTCATTTTCCTCCTCTGTAAAAGGGGATAATAGGCATCTATAAAATAGGACAATTAATGATTCAGTGAGATAATTATGCAGTTGCTTAGTGCAGTGGTTGGCTCATAGTAAAAACTCAATAAATGTCAGCAATGATGACAATGATGATGATGATTTGACTTTGTGCTAGCACTTGGCCGAGAAGGACTGAGTAGTGGGTACGTTTGCCAGATAATGGGAGAAAAATGGCAAGATCCCCATTCTGTTTTTTCAAGGCTCCACAGAAACTGGGTAGGAGCGGAGACCAACCCCAGAAAGAAGACTTCATGTTCCCGTGGTTGTGGCATTTCTGGGCCTCCCCTGACAGCTGATCAGCAGTGGGTGTTGTCATTTCTAAATCGCTATTAAACACACATTACCGAACAAGGAAGGCTCTGGTGTGTTAAGTTTCTACTGCAGGTTGGGGCCTTAAGCTCAGCACCAAATATGCCATCGGAGAAGCCAGTGTCACAACAAGGTCATCAGAAGCCTTGGATGTCTTCTGAAAGGCAAAACTGCTTTAAACGCGACCCAAGGAAGCATCTTAAGTCATTAAGAGACGTTTCAATAAAAGTCAATGAAAGAAAAAGGAATCAGAGTTAAAAAGCATCTAGCCCACAACAAATAGCATAGAAGTATAGTAATGAGAAAGTCATGCAAGGGGATTAGTAATAACAGAAAAAACCATAAACTAAACAATAACTGAATTATAAGCACAGTTCTAGCTGGACAAGAGAGGCACCTGATGGAAAATGGTACAAGTTATTGGGAAAGAAACGCCATTTTTCCTCAAGCTCTGAATCTGAACAGATTGTTTATTGCATTAAACAATTAATTAAATTCTATGCTAGAAGACACTATTCAGTGTAGCTCCTTTACTAGACTCTCCCTCCATGGAATTTTCTTCACATTCCCCGATACTAATTGACTATTTTCATAGATCCACACTTCGTTGCTTCATGAACTTCCTCATCTTCTCCTTAATAACATCTATAGCATTCAGAGCCCACAACCCAGCATTTTGGACTTATACGCTTACATTTCCCACTCACTTATCACGTGCATCCATCAGACCGGAAGCTCTCAGAAGGCAGGCCCTGGCGTTCTTGCCCATCATTGTATTTCTGGTGCTTAGTGCAGGCATATGATAAGCGTTTGCTGGATGCATGAATAAGTTTGGTCCCCTTGACTGATTTGGAACAAGGTGTTAGAACCCTCATACATTCTTCTGGGGTGAGGGTCAGTTCCACTTTGACATCTGAGCCCCTCGGAGCCCCCAGTTTGGTGGGGGCTGAGGAATGAACGCCCTGCAAATTCATGCTGACTGCTTCCTCCATTCACTGCGAGGATATCTTCAGATGCCTGATGCAGACTGGCAGGTTTATCAGGAGACAAGGAGCTGTCGTCTGCACCGCACATCTGAGGGCACGGGAGGTGCAGCATGAGGTCAGGAGAGTAAATCCGCATTTCTGTCACTTGGACATACACCCGGCCGCTCGGATGTGATGGGAATCTCGCTTGCTAATGTGGCGAATTCTCCCTCTGGCAGGAGGGCCTGAATCTGCCGGCTGCCTGCAGTAGCAGAAACTGGCAGACCCAAGGCATCCTGGGCACAGCTGGCAGTGCAGGAACAAAGGGGAAGGCGAGTTTGTGATGCGGGTGGACCTGGGCTTGGGCCCTCCTAAGGGCTTTTATCAAGAAAGAAGGGACATGATTGTGGGCCATGGCCGGGAGACGGCATGCACTGTTCAGGGTAGCAGGGGCCTCGGGACCAGCTGTCTCTCCTCTCTGCACTTGCTAGCTCGATTACCTCACCCTGGCTGCTCCAGGTCACTCCCCGCTAACACCTACGAGCTTCCTGGGCTCAAAAGTTGTTTGTGAGTAGCAATGAGTCATAGTCACTGACAGACTGTGCTGGACGAACGGGATACGGCCACCCAAGCATCTCTGCCTTATGCGTGAGGGTTGAGGAGAAGGTACACACATGCTCACACCCGAAACCACACATACCCTCACACACACAACCACATCTGAATCTTTTTCTTGTTAAAGATCAGAAATGCGTCTTTGATAGGATTCACTGAGGAGGGCACAGCATCTTGTGAAAAATGCAGAACCTCCATCTAATCACGAGTAAACATGAGACAAACCCACATCCAGGGCCAAGCTAAAAAATACCTGACCAGTGCTCTTCAAGACGGTCAAGGTCATGAAAGACAAGAAAAGAGTGAGGAGCCCTCGCAGATTGGAGGGGACTAAGGAGACATGACAACTAAACACAAGGTGGGATCTCGACCAGAAAAAAAAAAGGGCAAAATTAGAAACAAGTCTGTGAATTAGTCAATAGCATCGATCAATGTTAATTTCCTGGTTTCACTAACTGAACTTTGATAATTTAAAATGTTGACATTAGGGGAAGCTGAGTGAACTCTGGGAACTCTATGTGCTCTTTTTTGCAACTTGACTGCAAGACAAAAATGCTTTTAATATAAAAAGCTTAGGGCTTCCCTGGTGGTGCAGTGGTTGAGAGTCCGCCTGCCGATGCAGGGGACACGGGTTCGTGCGCCCCATCTGGGAAGATCCCACATGCCGCTGAGCGGCTAGACCCGTGAGCCATGGCCACTGAGCCTGCGCGTCGGGGGCCTGTGCTCCGCAACGGGAGAGGCCACAACAGTGAGAGGCCCGCGTACCGCAAAAAAAAAAAAAAAAAAAGCTTAAAATATTGGGGTGTGGTTAAAATAGGATTTATCTCACATTGTTGATATGAGAACAGATAAGATAGTATGTGTTATGTACTTACACAATGCCTGGTACATCTTTAATACGTAATAACTATTAGTTGTTATTAAAACTATCCGAAATGGAGGCTTAATCGACCACAAGTAAACCAGGAGCTAATCATTAGGTTTACCCACTTGAAGCTGGTAGAGTTAAATCTGTGTGCCTATTTTTACTGGGTGCTCACTATATCGCAAAGGTGTAGGTAGTGAATTTTGTTATTTTCAGTAGCCCATGCTTAGGAGATGAGATGCTCAAGGCTTGAATTTATCTAGGAGCCAGGCTGCTTCACATGTGCTATATATACAGTAGGACCCAATTTGGGGATTCTTGATGTGAAATGAATATGTGAGAAGCTGACTGGGATTGATTGCTCAGGGCAGTGCAAAGATTCCTTTCTCGAATGCAAATCAAAACTCCAATGAGGTATCACCTCACACCAGTCAGAACAGCCATCATTAAAAAGTCTACAAATAACAAATGCTGGAGAGGGTGTGGAGAAAAGGGAATGCTCCTACACTGTTGGTGAGAATGTAAATGGTGCAGCCACTATGGAGAACAGTATGGAGGTTACTCAAAAAACTAAAAATAGAGTTGTCATATGAGCTAGCAATCCCTCTCCTGGGCATATATCTGGACAAAACTGTAATTCAAAAAGATACATGCACTCTATGTTCATAGCACACTATTTACAATAGCCAAGACATGGAAAAAATCTAAATGTCCATCAACAGATGAATGGATAAAGATGTGGTATATATATATATATATATATATATATATACACAATGGAATATGACTCAGCCATAAAAAAGAATGAAATAATACGATTTGCAGCAATATGGATGGACCTAGAGATTATCATACTAAGCCAATAAGTCAGAAAGAGAAAGACAAATACCATATGATATCACTTACATGAACCTAAAATATGACACAAATGGACATATCTACAAAACAGAAGCAGACTCACAGACATAGAGATCAGACTTGTGGTTGCCAAGGCAGAGGGGGAGGTGGGGAAGGGATGGATTGGGAGTTTGGGATGAGCAGATGCAAACTACTATATATAGGATGGATAAACAACAAGGTCCTATAGGACGGATAAACAACAAGGTCCTACTGTATAGCACAGGGAACTATATTCAATATCCTCTGATAAACCATAATGGAAAAGAATATGAAAAATATATATATAAAACTGAATCACTTTGCTGTACACCAGAAACCAACACAACATTGTAAATCAATTATACTTCAATAAAATTTTTTAAAAAGGGAAATATTCCTTTCTCAGTAGATTTAAAGGCGGCACTAACATTTCCTATTTATTGCAATGGATTCCAATTTTCTCTTTTTTAACTTTTCATTTTGACCTGAGTCCTTTTAAAATAAGTTCATCTGTGTAAACCTAATGGGTAGACTCAAAGAAATATGTGAAGGAAATAAAGATTCTGATGGCCCACGAATTTGGCAACAAACATAAAGGTGGTACATGAAAGAGCAAAGTGTGGGAAACAAGGGTTTAGAGCATTTCCAAACACCATCATTGTTAATGAAGTAGCTTAAATTTCAAAAATACTAAGGAAGCAACATCTTTAGGGCAAAGCGGTAGAAGCTTACTCCTGACATTCTTAAGCCAACTTTGCCAAGAATAAATGGGGAAACAAGGAGAAAGCAATTTTAATCTCTAAACGCTTCCATTTTGTCCACTGTAGGCATCAACAGCTGAATTAAAATACAGTTCAGAGGCCGATTTCAGGAACAGCTTCTGAGGATGCAGGAGGAACTACTCTTAACAGCCACTAGATATTTGTTTCGTGAGGATCAATTATATACCGTGGCTAATGCATGCTCGGAGCGCGCGCCTGGCCACAGTACAGGTGGTGAATGCAAAACGCACACCGAGAGGCCTTTTAAGCAGCTAAATGCACACCCCATTACAGATCCATAATGCAGAATGGACGCTCATCTGCAAATGGATCGAGAGTGAAGAGTTCTTAAATGGCCGGGGTACTTAGGGCTGAAAGGCTGATCCCTGGATGTGCAGTCAGAGCACACACAGTTTGGGGGATTAATAATACATTGATGTGTGTCAGTGTTAATATACATTTACAGCTCACAGGCCCTGCAGCTGAGGGTTCAGCCCATTTACAGCCACAGAAAAAAGGACTATTCTGTCCTTCCTCTCATTAAGGCCTTCACTCCTAGGAAATTAGATTACGCAAGGAAAGCCGTTCGAATGCTACTGAGGTTTTCCCTCCTTTAAAGCCTTCGCTCTGAAAAGTACATGGCACTGTGCGGCAGGGTGTCATCTACTTGCCTCATCAGGGCCCTTCAGAACCGGAGCAAAGGGCTGGCTGCGAGGAACACCAGGCTCCAGTGTCTGCTTGGGCACGTGTCCACGTGCCCCCGGGCAGAGCGTGCCAAGGTGAAAAGCAGCCAAGAGAACGGTCTGGTGGCTTCATACTCTCTTCTCCTTTTGTATCTGACAGGTTTACCAAGCCTTTATGAATGTATCCATAGGTGGTGTCATCTAAGAATGAGTCTCACACACGTGCAACCAAATCCAGAACTTCAGGCACTTAAAAGAGTCCTATTCACTGATCAGTCAGCATTCAGAAGGTTGGGGATTGCAAATCTTTGAAATACTGTGAATATCTGAAATACGATTTTCCCAAGCCATTGTGATTTAGCTTTTCCAGAGCAGCTTGATTAATGACTGCCTCTCTCTCAGAACGTCAAGGTAGGATGGTCTTTTAATGAAGAGCACATAAAAGGATGAAAATATTATATGAATGTATAAGTAAATATACTATGACATATGTAAATAAAAGATGGTAAAACTAAACCCTCCGAGAGCTCACAATGTGTTCTGCTAAGAGCTTGGGGTGTGTTCTTGCATTCCATCCTCACAATGAATTTAGGAAGGAATTCCTCACTTTCCCAGAGGAGGAAACGGAGATTCAGAAATGTTAGATCACTTGCTCAAGATCACAGAGAACCTGAATGGCTGAGCTCGGGATTGGAACCCAGGAATGCCTGACTTCTGAGCAAGGGCCTGGAACCTCTCCATCACTGTTTTTCAGACGCACTGGTGGGTGGGGAATCAGTGTAGTCAGTGTATTTCATTTTTAAAAGTGAAACAGTACAGAATAGAAAAGAAACATGAAGTGTTGTTTGTGAAAGTCTCATTTTAATTTTATGGTTGTATTTATCTAGAATGTATACTTGTGTGTTTGTGTGCACATACCATGTCTAAAAAGTGTGAGAAACTCTGCTCTCCACTGTCCTCGCCTGTGATCGCACTGCTTGAAGGTCAAGCTCAAGGTCTCTTGCTAGCTAGGTATGCAGCCCTAAGTCCTCTGTTCTTGTGAGAGTCATTTTCTTTCTTATAATACTTTCCCCCCAAGAATCCCAGGGCCCCCATCATTCTGTGCAAAGCAGTGTAGATAAATTAATAATACAATTTAAAACCAATTCCACCAAGATAAATAGCACTTCCTAGATTAAGAGCATAGCTGGCCAGAATGAATGAAATTTACTAACCCTGAGATGCTTAATCTTCCATTACATGGACGTTAATGATTATAAGAGAGGAGTGATGGTAATTCACTTCTGCTTTTACAGGAAATCTAACCGTCTCATTTTTAGCAAATCTCTCTTCTCAGCACACCTCAATGGCAAGGATACTTGCCCTGCTCTTATAGGTATATTGGCCAGTTGTCATACATCGAAGTCTACTCTTTGCCCAAGCATTAGGACGTGTAGCATGCACGGGTTTACAAGATATCCCAGTGGAATTTGCTGGGGAGGCTACTTTGGTGCCCTTTCTCCCACCCCTTTTGAGAAGCCTATTTTCTATTTTCCAGGCATAGCAGGGAAGTGGTGGTAAATACCTTTAGCACAGTCTACTCCTAGAAATCCTGGAAAGCAGTGACACAGCCCGGACACACATTCGCCATTCCCATGGCAGTTACGTGGACAGTCCTGCACTGAATCTGAAAAAGAGAGAAATTGAACAATTACTTTTTTCTCTGCCTGCTGGTGAAACAATTTAATAGTCAGCCATCCACTGTTTTTCAGGAGCAGTGGTAGTAACCTCAGATGCCTACAGAGGACCGGTAGGGAGAAGTGAGTGAAGGAGGAGAAGAGGGATGGGTGGGGACTAGGGCAACTTGAACAATGCATGGATGTAACCACTGCTCTCCATGTGATTAGCCCAGGCAGGAATATGGGGCTAATACTGCTGCAATTTTTGCTTTTTCAAAAGAAACTGCTTATCTGGATTTAAAAACTACAATTTTCCAAGATTGAACGCTGGCAAGTTTTTAAACACTGCAAGCCCCACCCTGCCCCAATGTCATCCTGTCAATCTGAGATTTGGTCTGAGATGTGGGATATCAGCTTTTAGCCTTAGGGATAGAGAGTGATTCTCCAAATGACAGTGGTGGCTCCTGATCTCAGATTTACAGAGTAAAAAAATCCCCTGCGTTAAAGAAAGAGAAGTCTAAATACGTAAGGGTGATCAATTTTGGCATGATTTGGGGATTCATTAAGTAGTAGGTTTGGGGTGGTACAAAAGGCCTTTTATGCCTAGCTTTTTGCATATCTTATTTTTCATGAAATTCAATTAGCTCACCCTTGTTCTAACCTGTAGAGCCATCTTATTTCGTGATTTACCTTGCTATGTGTACTCTCAAGTAATGCCTTCAAAGGGATCATTTTGGAACTTTTTCATGTTGATTTGGGTCTGCACAGAAGTAGTCATACTCTTTTAAAATTATGATTATTATTAACCTAATTTTGCCTTACATTCAAATAAACACATTTAGACTTTCAGGTTCTAAATTACTAAGATGATCAAAAGCCACTATGCCCCAAAGATGACATGACACAGTCCTTAGGGAATTGGGGACATTGGCTTGGTGATATGCATGAAAGACTAGGAAGTCTAATTGCCCCTAATGGAGTCACCTGTGAATGGTAAGGGAGGTTTTCCTTTAAACCGAATTTCCCACTTATTCCCACTCTGGACTGAAAAACCAAACCACGCTGTAGTGCTTTCTTTCTATAGTGCTTCACTTCTCAGCTCTCTTCTTCCAGAATCCGGGTGTGGTTGGTTTCTGGCACTAGGCGAACTCAATCAGTGTATCTGCTTTTCCAAAATCAGTATCAAGCCAATTTATTTTCTTCTTCTCCTTTTTTTTTTGGCTGCATTGCGTGGCTTGAGGATCTTAGTTCCCTGACCAGAGATTGAACCCGAGCCCTCAGCAGTGAAAGCGCAGAGTCCTAACCACTGGACTGCCAGGGAATTTCCAAGCCAATGTCTTTAGGGTCTAACAATTATCACTGCAGGCTCAACTCCCTGAGGTTGGCAGAATAAAGGTGGGCTGAGAAGCATCCAAGTGGCTGTCGATTTGTTTCATCTATTCATCCTCCCTTCCTTCTTTCATTCAAAAAGCATTAGGTTGAATCATACGAAGTAGCTGCTTTTGCAGGTCAAAAAGCAATTTCACATGATGTTAGGAGACAATTTGCCATGGGTGTCTTGTGTTCCTGAACGTGTTATGAGCAGAGGCACTGACTCCTTAGCTCTGGACTATCTTTTTTGAAAGGCTGTCTGTATAGTGAACAGCCTTGGGAGATAGAGACAGTGTCTGCCTCCAGAGCAAAGGGCAAGTTTAGTTACTGTCCAGTATAAATAAAGATAATGTCTCCCTCTGGAGAAAAGAATGAGCAGGCTCACCGCCCATTTGGAGACTCAAGGATAGTAAATTCAGAGTTTCTCTCCTGTCATGTAACCCACTGCCTGTGTAGGTAACACCTGGCTCTGTTTGTGTTGCCCTGTGGGAACTGGGGCTTGGAACTGGCACATATGTTGATACTGTGGATATTACATTGCTCTGAGGAATAAAGTCTTTTGTCTCTGACCCAGAAGCACCTCCTCTTCTGATAAGATCTATGAGACTGTGGCCGGCTACTGTGTTAGCTGACAATTATGGTGAGATCTCAGACATGTCACAGTCCTTGACATAGGGTTTCCTTTTTTTTTTTTTTTTTTTTTTGCGGTATGTGGGCCTCTCATTGTTGTGGCCTCTCCCGATGCGGAGCACAGGCTCCAGACACGCAGGCTCAGCGGCCATGGCTCACGGGCCCAGCTGCTCCGCGGCATGTGGGATCTTCCTGGACCGGGGCATGAACCCGTGTCCCCTGCATCGGCAGGCAGACTCTCAACCACTGAGCCACCAGGGAAGCCCGGGTTTACTTTATTAACTGAGCAACTGTTATATGCAAGGCACCCTACAAGACATTGGTGAATACAATGGTGACTAAGACAGACACAGTCCCTGCCCTCACAGAACTTCCACTGTCATAGAGAATACAGGCCAAAAAAATTATCAAATCAAATAAAAATTGTGATATGTGCTTTGAAGAGAATAGGATACTGTGACGGGGAGTAAGAGGTGGAAGCTACTGAGAAAGGACAGTCAGGGAGGGCGTCTCTATTCTATGCAGGTGACATATAAGGGTGAGCTGGAACAGCCAAGTGAAGAGCAATGTGAAGAGTATTCCAGGCAGGGGAATGCCCTGGCGGTCCAGTGCTTAGGATTCTGTGCTTCCACTGCAGTGGGCCAAGGTTTGATCCCTGGTCGGGGAACTAAGATCCTGCAAGCCTCGCAGCATGGCCAAAAACAAAAGCAAGCAAGAAAGAGTATCCCAGGAGTACCCCAGGCAGAAGGAACAGCTGATGCAAAGGCCCTGAGGTGGAAAACAGCAGAACTGAATCCCACGTGGCTGGAGGGTAGCTAAAAAGGAAGAGAGTGACCTAAGATGAGTCTGGAGAAACCCAGATCATTTAGGGCCCTGGAGACCATGTGGATGAATTAAATTTTATTCTGGGACCAATGGGAGCAAGTGAAAACTTTTAAACAGAAACATGGTATTATCCAACTTGCATGTTCAGAAGTCACTTGGACAGCAAAGTAGAGCTAGATTCTCACTGAGCATCTGGGTCTGGGGATGGTTTGGTGGAAATTGACATGGCCGAGGTCAAAGCTCCCTGTTCTCCAACCTAACATCCTCAGAGATACAGCAGCGAAGAGAGGAAGCTCTTTGCTACCACAGACCCAGGGAAAAGGACTAAGGTCTTTGCGTAGGTTCTGTGCTGGGCTGGAAGGCCTCCTTGCCCTTTAGCTGAGGTATTTATCCTTAAGTCTCAGTTTAGAAAACATTTAGCTTCTAGGCATCTTCCTTCCCTACTGCCCTCAACCTGGGTTTTGTACCCTTTCCTCTATCTTCCCCTAATTCTTATAATTGTCTTTTTACCTATCTGTCTTCTCTCATCAAGCTCCATGAGGAAGAGACCAGATCTGAACTGATCACCTAGGTATTCTCAATGCTCGGCACACAGTAGGTCCTTGGTAAGTAATCGTTGAAGTGTATGTACACACACGCATCTCAGAGGGTGGGAGAATCCAAAATAAGCAGAAACTGCAGTGAAGAGTATTTTTCATTCAATTTCCCCAGGTCTTTTTTAAAAATTAATTTGTATTGGAGTATAGTTGCTTTACAATGTTGTGTTAGTTTCTGCTGTACAGCAAAGTGAATCAGCTATACATATACATATACATATATCCCCTCTTTTTTGGATTTCTTTCCCATTTAGGTCACCACAGAGCACTGAGTAGAGTTCCCTGTGCTATACAGTAGGTTCTCATTAGTTATCTATCTTATGTATAGTAGTGTATATATGTCAATCCCAATCTCCCAATTCATCCCACCTCCCCACCACCTTGGTATCCATACGTTTGTTCTCTACGTCTTTGTCTCTATTTCTGCTTTGCAAATAAGCTCAACTGCATCATTTTTCTAGATTTCAAATATAAGTGATATTATACGATGTTTGTTTTTCTCTTTCTGACTCTCTTCACTCTGTATGACAGTCTCTAGGTCTATCCACGTCACTGCAAATGGCACAATTTTGTTCCTTTTTATGGCTGAGTAACATTCCATTGTATATATGTACCACGTCTTTATCCATTCATCTGTCGATGGACACTTAGGTTGCTTCCGTGTCCTGGCTACTGTAAATAGTGCTGCAATGAACATTGGGGTGCATGTGTCTCTTTGAATTATGGTTTTCTCAGGGTATATGCCCAGTAGTGGGATTGCTGGGTCATATGGTAATTCTATTTTTAGTTTTTTAAGGAACCTTCATACTGTTCTCCATAGTGGCTGTATCAATCTACATTCCCACCATGCCATCCCCCCCACCAGGTCTTGTCTTTGAAGCATTTCTACAGTTTTTGAGGAAAGAAACAATTATGTAGTACTGCTGAAATACAGAAGGAGCTCACCTCTCTCAGTCCCCTTTTTCCAACACCCAATTAAATATTACTCTTGGGGCCTCCCTGGTGGCGCAGTGGTTAAGAGTCCGCCTGCGATGCAGGGGATACGGGTTCGTGCCCCGGTCTGGGAGGATCCCATATGCCGCGGAGCGGCTGGGCCCGTGAGCCATGGCCGCTGGGCCTGCGCATCCGGAGCCTGTGCTCCGCAACGGGAGAGGCCACAACAGTGAGAGGCCCACATACCGCAAAAAGAAAAAAAAAAAAAAAAAATATTACTCTTGAAATCTTATCAGCTTTCCTTTTTGTCAACCTGGTTGGACTTTTGTTGAGGAAACAAGGCAGGTGATGAGAGTTAGCCCAGGAAATGGGATTTTTATACAAGTGGAGGCTAGCCTCCCCGAAATCTGCACCGTGCTTCAAGAATGCCACTCTGTTGTACCCTGAGATGAAACTCATTTCTGAAAGCAGGCTGCTTCTCTCCAAAACACAAAAGACATCACTGAGTCAAAGGTATATTTAGTGTGATGGCTGGTCAACACCCATCTAACATCCTTCCTTCTGTTTCATATCACAGGGGCTTTCGGCGCTCCTGGCTGCTCTTGATGGAGTGTGTTCCGATAATAGATATGTGTGGGAGAAGCTCTGAACCAAATAAAACACTGCACTTTTCCCTACATTTCAGGCCAATTACTATCATTGCTCTATCAAGATGTCTGCCCAACTATTAGGCCGATTACCTTTGACTTTCTCTTTGAGCTACACTCCAGACAAGAGAAATTCTCTGGGGAGAACTGCTATTCCCAGCTCCGACAGGCGAATGGGGGTAATGGCCTGGGGGAAGGGCATCTCACTCCCACTGTCTGTGTCCATGTGGATAAAGGCAATGGAAGGCAGAAGCCATTATTAGATAATATGGCCCCCAGACAACCTGCTGTGTGGAAGGGGAAAGGGATTTATCTGGCTAGAATCCAAAGCAATCCACTGGTTAAGAGCACAGTCTCTGGGAGAGTTTGAATCCCGACTCCACCTCTTACGAGCTGTGTGTGACCTTGGGTAACTTGTTTAACTTCTCTGAGTCTGGGCTTCCTCAATTGGAAAACAGAATATTGGTAGTAATGACCTCATATAACTACTCTATGGGTTAACTGATCTAGACCCCAGAAGGGCCAAGTCCAGGAGCTAGTACATGGTCAACTCTCTATAGATGTGCCGTTGTTACTGTTTTTGTTATTAACCATTCCACTGAGTCTTTATAGACTCCAGCTAAGCCAGCTGCTGTGTGTGGGGTTTGCTGTCATGTGTATCAAGCGTTTGCATTTAAACACAAGGCCAATGCATGAACCTGGAGATTGTCATACTGAGTGAGGTCACTCAGACAGAGAAAGACAAATATCACCTGCTATCACTTATATGTGGAATCTCAAAAAATGGTGCAAATAAACTTATTTACAAAACAGAAATGGAGTCACAGATGTAGAAAACAAGCTTATGGTTACCAAGGGGGAAAGGGGAGGGGATAAATTGGAAGATTGGGATTGACATGTACACACTACTACATATAAAATAGACAACTAATAAGGACCAACTGTATAGCACCAAGGAACTCTACTTTGCTCTGTAATGACCTATATGGGAAAGAAACTAAAAAAGAGTAGATATATGTTTATGTATAACCGACGCACTTTACTGCGTACCTGAAACTAACACAACATTGTAAATCTACTATACTCCAATAAAAATTAGAAAAAAAAAGATTTACAAAAAAATTTAAAAGAACACACACACAAGGTGACCAAAAGGATATCATTTCCCATCATGTTCTTAAGCAAAAGATTGTTCTTTATCTTACCGTCTCAAACTAGTTCTAAATGTGTTGCCAGTTTCTTTCTTTTGTGATCTGGTTTTTATCCTTTTACTTTTTTTTTTTTCCCTCATTGGTACACAACATGCTCCTGGGAACTTTCCCTAACGGTGGAAGACTTCTCCAGCGACTTTCCTGATACAAAGTTTATGCCATTAGTGTAGAGCAGGGCTTGGCAAACTTTTTCTGTCAAGTGACAGAGAGTAAATATTTAGGATTTTATGGGCCAAACTGTCTCCACTGCAACCACTCAACTCTGTTGTTATAGCTGCCACAGACAATTTGTCAACAGATGAATGTGGCTGTGGTCCAATAAAACTTTATTTATAAAAATAGGCAGTGGGCCAGACTTGGCCCATGGGCTCTGGCATGCCAAGCATTGTTTTAAAAGGAGCATTTGGCTAACCCTGTTAGGGCCAATCTTTCCTTAACAGAGGGACTAAGCATTAACTTCAATGCTATGGTAAATACCAAATCCTACCTGATTTTGTACCATTCTGAAGTTGTGGCTGCCACCTGAATTTCAGGTTCTCTTTCAAGAATCAGGGAATCCTTCAGAGCAATCCATGAAACTAACAGAGAAGTTCTTAACATGCAGTCAATAGATAAACAGCTGTACAAGATGTGCTCTTAAAAAATCATCAGCTTGGGACTTCCCTGGTGGTCCAGTGGCTAAGGCTCCATGCTCCCAATGCAGGGGGCCTGGGTTTGATCCCTGGTCAGGGAACTAGATCCCACATGCCACAACTAAAAGATCCTGCATGCAGCAACTAAAAGATTCCGCATGCCACAACTAAAGATCCTGCGTGCTGCAACGAAGATCCTGAAACTAAGACCCAGTGCAGCCAAATAAATAAATAAATATTTTCAAAAAATCATCAGCTTTCACGAGTGACTACCAGCTCCTTTCCAGACAGGTTCAGTATGTGAAGTCACATCATCCCTCCCTTCGGAGATATGGTCATTACCTTCCCACAAACGATGAATCTGAGGCTCAGGGAGTTTAGTGATTCTCCCAGGTAGGATGTGGGAAAGAAAATGTAGGATTTAATCCTGGATCAACCATCTTATTTAGGTTTCTCCAGTGAAACTCGAGGTCCACAACTAAACGCTGCTGGGACAACATGGCATTGCAGAAAGGCAATGAATGAGGCCCAGAAGTCCATGCCATTTCCACCATTTCCATATCCTGGGACCTTGAGGGACTCAGTTTCCTGAACCTCAGTTTATTCCTCTGTGAAATGGGTCTAACAATCTGCCCTGATTCAGAGAGGATCAGTTATTATCATTAGTAAGAAGATTAAAACCTAATGACAAAATAAATGTTATGAAAATTATTTATAGGTGATATGATTGTTAAAATTCTTAGGGCTTGCTTTAGAAAACCTCATGAAATATTCTCAGAATAATGGCCCTCTTACAGGTTTGTATGCACATATAAGGGGAAATTTTGGATAAAATCTTAGCTTTTCCCCAACGGCTACTAAAAAGGACTGCTATAAAACATGCCCTAAATGACAAGTGCTTAATTAAAGCTTTTTGAGATTTACTAATTTGGGAACAAAGATATGATTTCTTTCTTATGGTTACATCCTTTTCCTGATTTACTTTTCAGGTTTTTAAAAAAAAATTTAGTTTGAGCTTTCCTTGATTTTTGAGAAAAATTGTGACCTGACGCAAATGGTCAGTATTTACTGGCTGTTTAGGGATTTATACCTGTAACTTATTTCATTTACTCCTTACAGTAGCCTTATAAGGAGGGACTAGTTAGTTCTATTTTACCATGAGGAACTGAGGCTGACGAAAGTCCAATGATCTGCCTAGGCTGTGTGGCCAGGGCTTGAGCCAGGTGGTTGGACCCAAGCTCTCCACTGCAACTCAATCCCTGGTACTCACAGTGGCTTTTTCATGATTTAAGTAGCATTCATATTTTAATCAGGGCTAGTTTTAGGTGGATGATACTATGAACCCTAAATTAAGGATGCTGGTTTGGTCCCCTACATAGTAGGCCCACCTTGGAAGATGTGCCTTCAACAGAGAAGCCAGACACTTCCATCCTTTCGTTCATGAACATACCACCTCAGAGATCCCGTACCTACCTAAGACTACAGTGTTGAAGGAAACCATCTCTTTGTCTTTGCCATCATTGTAGAAGGCCAGGTGCCACAGGCCCACATCCAGGTACTGGACAAACACTGCTTCATTTTGAACCAGGGTCTGTATGCTCCGGCGTTCCCTGGGTGACTCAACCACGCTCCATTTCTCCTTCCCGTCCAGACGCTCCATGAAGTCATACTGGGAAAAGAAGAGAGCATGTGATACAGGGTGCAGACCTGGTCCCATAACAAGCACCTTCCCCTCCAGCCCCACTAGTTAACTGAGAGATACTCCTGAGTACATTTTACTATCAGCTCATTTGATTATAAGTAAAACAAGAGTCATGAAAGTTGTCAGAAAACAGTCACCATTTATTATAATTATGGCTAATAGTTTTATGACTATAAGGTCATAATCTCTTTTCAGCTTTTATGTTTTTTTCCCTCTGTGTGTGTGTGTGTGTGTGTGTGAGAGAGAGAGAGAGAGAGAGAGAGAGAGAGAGAGAGAGAGAGAGAGAGAGATGGGGTTTTGCTCCAGTCCCTACTGGGGTGATATAGAATACATAGCATATGCCAAGTATAACTTTTTTTTTTTTTTTTTTTGCGGTATGTGGGCCTCTCACTGTTGTGGCCTGTCCCGTTGCGGAGCACAGGCTCCGGATGCGCAGGCTCAGCGGCCATGGCTCACGGGCTCAGCCGCTCCGTGGCATGTGGGATCCTCCCGGACCGGGGCACGAACCCGTGTCCCCTGCATCGGCAGGCGGACTCTCAACCACTGCGCCACCAGGAAAGCCCAAGTATAACTTTTTAATAATTCCTCCAATTCTGAATTCCAATTGCATCTGGCACTCAAGAGTTTCAGGTAAAGAATTATGAACCTATGTTACCAAATACCATTGACTGATCATTCACTAAAGGAAGGTGGTATATCAGAGTAGTTAAGAAAGAGGGCTGAGGGCCTCCCTGGTGGCGCAAGTGGTTGAGAGTCCGCCTGCCGATGCAGGGGATACGGGTTCGTGCCCCGGTCTGGGAGGATCCCATGTGCCGCGGAGCGGCTGGGCCCGTGAGCCATGGCCACTGAGCCTGCGTGTCCGGAGCCTGTGCTCCGCAACGGGGGAGGCCACAACAGTGAGAGGCCCGCGTACCGCAAAAAAAAAAAAAAAAAAAGAAAAAAAAAAAGAAAGAGGGCTGAGGAGCCAGACTACCTGGGAGAGAATCTGGAACTTATTAGCTTCACCTGTCCCTCCCTCAATTTTCCCATCTGCAAAACTGAAAATAACAGTACCTATGTTATAGCTTGTTGTGAGAAATAAGATCATACTGATAACAGTGCCTGGCACAAAGCAAACACAAAATACACATGAGCTGTCATCACCAGCATCATCGTCATCATCATTTCATTCAACTCTTGCAAAACCCCTGTAAGATCGGCACTATTTGTATCTTATTTTACAGATAAGAAAACTGAGGCTCAGAGAAGTCCAGCAACATAGCAAAAGTCACCCAGTGACCGAGTGAGCAAGCGAAAATTTTGACCTAGATCTGTTTAGGTGCAGTGCCTGGCCTCCCATCGACCAGCAATTAACTATGAAACTCTGTTTCAATGGAAACCAGGCTCAGAACTGGAAGCAATCAGTGGGAGACAGAGTGGTGGGTGAAGGCAACCAGGAATGGAGTGAGGGGAATGGGAGAGCAAGTGTGATCCGTGGGGGCCTGTCCTAGGGAATGGTGAAATCCTGCGTCAGGCAAGTGGGAGCCACAGAAGATCCTTGAGCTGTGACTGACGACGTGATGGGAGGAATATTCTGAGGAATTCATTTGCAGGCAGCCTATGAGATGTTCTAGAAGAGGGAATGAAAAGCAGCAGAAAGACCAGTTAGCAAGCAATTGCAGAAACCCAAGTGTGAGGTGACAGGCGTCTTGATTAGGACAGTGAATGAGCAAAGGGGACAACTTTGCAGGAACATTTCTAGGGAAGAGAGGACAGGGCTTGACTATGGACTGGACAGAGAGGATGAAGGAAAAGGCAAAGAGGGCACCCACGTTTCTTACTTGTTGATGAGAAAATCAATAAAACCCCAGTAGAAATGCAATCATCTTGCGAACTCTTGCAAAATCATTCCACCGGAAAGTCATTTGCACCGTGACTTCCAGGGAACATTCAAAGTGTAGGTCTTTAGCAGATAAAAACCACCACTGTGGGATTAAGCTCTCTCTCACCACTTTCCCTGCCATAAAAAGGGTTATATGGGTTACTGACGTCCACTGTAACCCCTTTCACGAACTTCAAAGAATGAAACTCCAGGAAATCTACTAATGTGACTCCCTCATCAGCAGAATTGCCAGTTTTTCCCATCTGAAATGTGATAATTGAAACGAAAAGAGTCTATAAGCTTAGGTACAAAGGTTTTGCTGTCAGACAGACCTGGGTTTGAATTCTGACTGCCATTTGCTACTGTTTGAAGTTAGGCGAATCTTTTACCCTCTTCCTGGTTTGCATACTAGGGGATAATAACACCCACCTTTTGGGGATGTTATAAGGATGACATGAGATAATGCTTAGGGAAGTGCCTGGAAGATAATAACCATTTTATTAAGTACCTTGTGACTCTGAGTCACTTATTTGCAAATCACAAGGATGACAGAAGAGAAGCACATGGTTCTAGTTTTTGTATCTGGGGGCCTGGCAAGGGACGTTGCGTAGGAAGTGGAAATTTCCTCCATCTCTCAGGAAACGAATGTTTGTATTTAGCTTCCCTCTACCCCAGAGCCCGTTGGTTGCAGCTGTCTTTATGGGATAAAATAAATGATTAGAAGTGATATGACAAACTGATGCTCCTTTCGGAGCCCTTTGTAACCAGAGCATTTGTTCCTTAGCAACCTCGCAAATGTCCGACTACCTAGAACCATGTCTACAAACTGCTGTCAGCCAGAGGAATGAGTGTAACTTCCTTGGTGCCGAGGTGAGAAGGATATAGTTCATTTGGGGTCCAGGTTATCACTCCCACGAGGAAAAGTTGGGGGAAGGTGATTACTTGCATGGGGCCATTGCTCATTATTAATCTGGGCATCAGTCATCTCTTGCTGAACTGGCTGCCCAGCCCAGGGGCACAGAAATGGCTTAGGACCAGCAGCAGTGCTCGCTGTCCAACCAATCAAATGACTCTGGGAAAAGGTATTTGTCAGAGGAGAGAGCGGACATCTATTTTGGCCGGCTCCTCGAGCCCCTCCACAGAAGTACGGAGAGCAGTTTTCATTTAAGGAAGAATCTGTGAGCCAGGGGCACTGGGACATGTTGGTCTGAGGTGTCCCAATCCTGTATCTCTTTGTTGTGCTTTATTTTCTTCAAAGCACTTATCACCCTCTAAAATGATATAATTTTTTTAAAATAAATTTATTTATTTATTTTTGGCTGCGTTGGGTCTTCGTTGCTGTGCGCGGGCTTTCTCCAGTTGTGGCGAGCGGGGGCTACTCTTCGTTGCGGTGCGTGCATTTCTCATTGCGGTGGCTTCTCTTGTTGTGGAGCACAGGCTCTAGTGGCACAGGCTTCAGTAGTTGTGGCACGTGGGCTCAGTAGTTGTGACCCGCAGGCTCTAGAGCACAGGCTCAGTAGTTGTGGCACACAGGCTTAGTTGCTCCGGCGGCATCTGGGATCTTCCCAGACCAGGGATTGAACCTGTGTCCCC
Organism: Mesoplodon densirostris; assembly: GCF_025265405.1. Taxonomy (NCBI): domain Eukaryota; kingdom Metazoa; phylum Chordata; class Mammalia; order Artiodactyla; family Ziphiidae; genus Mesoplodon; species Mesoplodon densirostris. The sequence goes on from NC_082663.1 coordinate 166,139,452, forward strand.
TGCATTGGCAGGCGGATTCTTAACCACTGCGTGACCAGGGAAGCCCTGATATAATGTTTTTATGTTTATTGTCTGTCTACTCAGAAGAACATAAACTCCAGGAGGGCAGGGATTTCTTCTGCATGGTAGAGTGGTTAAGACTGAGAACTTTGGAGCTAGACTGCCTGATTAGAACCCATGCTCTGCTGGTTACTTGCTGTGACACTTGCACAAGCTATTTCAATTCTCTGTGCCTCGGTCTCCTTATCTTTAAAATGGGTATAATTTCAAAACATAATAATAATACAGCAAAACACTGTTGTAAAGATTAAATGAGTCAAACCATGTAAAGTGCTTAGAATAGTCAGTACTCAGTATATGGTAAACACACCTTGAAAGTTTCTGCTGTCGTGATGATAATTCATTACTGTGTCTAATTCATCTTGAGCAGAGTTTGATCAATAAATATTTGTAAAATATCAAGTGCATTAAATACTGAATCTGTAAATGAAATCCATTGAAAGGAAACTAAGTTGCCATGTACTGAAGGTTTTGTCTCCAGTAATAATCACCTGCCCTCCCTTGTCTTCTAATGTGCTTTCCTGAATAGGAGAGAAAGAGGCAGAGTCACAGGCAGCAAGCCTCAGTCACGCACCACCAGACATGCACATGATGCACACTGTGACCCAAGGAATCTGTGCATGCCTACAGATCATCAAGATTTGAGAGGTGACTTTAGACGGCCATTATAACTTCACCTTTTCCATTCTCAGTGGAGGGACTTCCCTGGTGGCGCAGTGGTTGAGAGTCCGCCTGCCAATGCAGGGGACACGGGTTCGATCCCTGGTCCGGGAAGATACCACATGCCGCCGGAGCAACTAAGCCTGTGTGCCACAACTACTGAGCCTGCGTGCCTAGCGCCCGTGCTCCGCAACCAGAGAAGCCAGCGCAATGAGAAGCCCACGCACTGCAATGAAGAGTAGCCCCCGCTCGCTGCGACTAGAGAAAGCCAGCACGCAGCAACGAAGACCCAACACAGCCATAAATAAATAAATAAATAAATAAATTTAAAAAATTCTCAGCGGGATGATGTCCAATGTACACCTTCTTTCTTTGGACTTTCTTTGCTCCATCACTTGTCTTCCTTCTTTTCCTCCTTTGACACTGTTCCTTAGTGACCACTGTGGTGGAGATTGATGGTCACTGTCTGTATCAGTGTCTTGCGCCTTTCCAGCTTCCTTGCTTTTCTGTGGGAGCATGTGACAGCGTTCCTGTCAATGGAACATATGCTGTGGGATGAACTCCACTTGCAGACCCTGCCATAAAACGTTCTGTGCCACCCCCTACATGCTCGCTCTTCCTGCCTACCTGCCTCTAGAGAGAACCAGAGTTCTCTTAAAGCCCAAGACGATGGAGTCACAAGATAGGAGTGTCCTGGATCCTAGATGAGCACTTGGAGGGAAGCCGGAAATACTGACCCAAGCAAGTGATAAACACTTACTAAATGAGGCCACTGACACAGAGAAGAGGGGGAGTGGCTACCAGAGGGGAAGGGGGGTGGGGGAGGGCAAAATGGGTGAAGGGGGTCAACTGTATGGTGATGGATGGAAACAAAATGTTGGCGGTGAGCGCACGGCAGTGCATACAGACGCTGAAATACTGGGATGGCCCCAAAGTTCATTCGGTGAATGAATCCATTTTTCAGTAAAGGTCTTGGTGAAAATGAAAAATGTGTCTTTTATTTTTACTTAAAACTGAACGAACTTTTTGGCCAACCCACTGTAATGTTGTCCACATGAAAAAAAATCGAGCTACTGAAATGTTGAGGCTGATGTGTTCTTTCAGCACAGCCTTCAAGATTTCTCGACCTCATGCTTCTCTTCCTTCCTGGTTCACCTCCTAAGATTATAGTAAAGTGCCAGCAAATGTTTCCATTTCTTAGGGGCGGTGGGAGAGAATCACCCAGGATGGCAGCATCTTTTGTGGGTCAAGTTCCAACCTATTATGTGTAGGGTGTCTGTCTATCCCGGTTTGCCCAGGGATGTGCCAGTTTCCATCTCCTCTGTTCCTCCTTTCACTCTTGAGAGCACTCTCGTTTGGAATATGGAGCTACCCTCCTCATAGGTTAACATATACCAAGCAGCGTCACATAGCATCATTCACGGCTGCTATAACCTGGGGAGGGTTGGAGGCTAGAAATACAAGGTGGATCAAGCCAGCCAAATGCAGAGACTGCTTTCCAGGGCAGGGAGAGCAGGAGCACAGTAAGAAGCTGGTTTGTATGGAGGCCATCTGGTTCTGGAGAGCGTCTGTTCTCTAGGAATCCTAGACGGCAGCCTGGCTGACACTAGGAAGAGTCCATCTTCCAAGAACTCAGACCCTGGCCAGAGTTGCTTTCTCATGCCCCAGCACTGGGGATTGATAGCTCAGGCTTAGCACCAGGGACATCTGTTTCCTCCGTTCCAGGATCCCATCATGATCAATTCCAGGCTGCTTGGAGGACCGTGCTGTGCCTGAAGGACTAAGAAGGTTGCTTCCGAGCACGTTCTGTCTAATAGATCTGCAGAAAGCCTTGGAAGAGGATTAGAAGGCACGTGACCCAACCCCGATGGGGCATGTGTGTGCACAGGCTGCCTGCAGGGCCAAGTCTGTCTCTCAAGGCAGCTGGCCTCTCTTGACCAGGCAGTAAGGTCACCCAGAGGGTGACAGCGCCATAACCCCCGATAAACTCCCCCTCTCTCACCAAAGTTCTCTTCTTTCCCTTGGCCTCTGCAAAACAAGCCATGTTGGCATGCAGTGTGAGGGCTGTGCCTTTGAGTCATCAGTCATACCCCAAAGTGGCATGAAAACACAACTTTTACGAGCGCTTGAGGGACAAAGAAAGAAACCACAGCAAATATTTGATCCAATTTTCAATCTGCCCCCTTCTTGGCAGACACCAAGGAGGAATGGTAATTAAGAGAACTTAGTGGGTTTCCAGAGGAGCTGGAGGAGAGAGCAGAGGGGGCTGCACCGTTGAGCAGGGCCTGTCACTTTCCCAGGAGGGAAAGCGTCCACAGGCAGGGAGCACGCAGCTGAGAGATGCTTCTGGAAGCCACGCCAATACACACCTGCCACAGAGGGCAAGGTTAAAGACAGATTCATCGCCCTTCAGGAAGATGTTATAACTGGGTCCAGGACCCTGGGAAAGCGGGGCGGGGGGCGGGTAAGTAAGTTTATTGCTATTTGGACCACCTGCTCGCCGAGGGCCCACGTGGACAGGAGCAGTAGCGAACGCCGACATTTCCCACGGAGAGCCTGCCGTGCCTGGCCCCACGCTGGCTGCATCCCCAGCCTCCTGATGTCTGATGTTGATTCTGCCTCAGGTGCAGGGCACACGCAGCAGTCGGTTGGATGGCAGGGAAGCAGCATGTATGAGTGAGGGCTGCTCAAAGCCACATGACCACAGAGTCTCTGGTGGCATCTGGTGACAAGTGGCAGTGGCGGGTCGCTGCTGGGGGCCTGTGCATCTCTTTCCGCCTCCAGCTAGGCCCGTGGCAAAGTGGGTCTGGCTGATTCCTCATTTAAAGCTCTGCACCACCTCTTTTCTCTCCTTCAAAGGGCTGAGTGCTCCAGGAAGCGTGGAAGGATGAGAGCGGTGGGCCGTGCTCCGGTGGGGGTGGGAGGCTCCCTTCCTTCCACGTGGCCTCGCTTGTCATTTTCAGTTCCTACTTACAGTGTCCAAGTCACTTCATTAGATGCTGACTGGCCCCGTGTGGGCACTGCTGGGCTGTCTGTCCACCAGCTATGTGAACGAGCCCCTAAGCTTCTGGGAAGGAAACAGCACCTATATTTGCAGACTGTAACAATCCTCATGCTGGGCTCCATCGTGAGGATCAAGCAGCCCGAAATTCCTTACAATAAGGAGAAGGGGAGACTACATCTACATAGGTGCAATTCTTGATTCTTTCACCACACGTCCTCTTGCAGTGGCGGAAAACGTAATCATCAAAAATAAGAAGCACCTATTTTTTTTTCTAGGCACTTGCTATGTGCCAGGCATAATGGCAAAAGCTGATATATGGTATCTCATTTCATCTTCCCAGAAATCTTATTCTCCTCCCCATTTCTCAGGAGAGAACAAAGGCTGCTAGAGAAGTTAAGTAACATAGCCAGGGCCACTGACTGTGGTTGGTGGCCAAGTGAGGACTTGAACTTGGATTTGCATGAGTCTTAACGGTGGGAGGTCGCCTTAAGTTTTCCAAGAACCTGGCTGTAGCTTCCAGCATAGCTGGTGGCTGGCCTGGTTTGTAAATTTCCTAAAGATGCCAGTGAGCAGAGAAGGGGGAGGAAGGCAGAGCCCAGGAGTGTTAGCGTCAGACTTGAGCAGAGTGGGTTGGGCACCTGAGGACAGAAAGATGGACCACTGGAGAAGATGCAAAAAGAGGTCAAGAAAGTTCTGGATGGTTTTGCTGGGTGCTGACCATACCTGGTCCATAATTTCCTCTTGCCCACCTCCAAACTTCTCTCTCCTTGTGTTCCAGCCACACTGCTCTCCTCTCTGTTTCTGGAATATGCCAAGCTCATCCCAGCCTCAGGGCCTTTGCACAAGCTCTTCCTCCTGATCTTACAGCTGCCTGCTATTTTTCTTTCTTTTTTTTTTTTTTTTAACAATTTATTTATTTTAGTTTTGGCCGCATTGAGTCTTAGTTGTGGCACATGGGATCTTCGCTGAGGCATGCGGGATCATTCATTTCAGAGCGGGCTCTTTGTTGTGGCGTGCAGCCTTCTCTCTAGTTGTGGCTTGCGGGTTTTCTCTCTCTAGTTGTGGCACGCGGACTCCAGGGCGCATGGGCTCTGTAGTTTGCAGCACATGGGCTCTCTCGTTGAGGTGCGTGAGCTCAGTAGTTGTGGCGTGCAGGCTTAGTTGCCCCGTGGCATGTGGGAACTTAGTTTCCAGATCAGGGATCAAACCCGCGTCCCCTGCATTGGAAGGCGAATTCTTTACCACTGGACCACCAGGGAAGTCCCTCGCTGCCTGCTTCTTGTCAATCATGCCTGCCTTAACACCACAACCTTAGAAAAGGCGTCCCTAACCACCCATTCTAAAACGCTTCTATCACTTCTCCTTTTCTGTCCTCAGCAAAAACTCATCAAAAACTCTGAAAAAAACCTTGTCACTTATCTGCTAATTTATAGTCCATCTCACTACTCTTGAACACAAAGTTCTTAAGACTGGGAGACTTCAGAATAACTATAAATGGAATGTAATCTTTAAAAATTGTGAATCACTATGTTGTACACCTGAAACTTATATAATATTGTACATAAACTATACCTCAATAAAAAAAACCAAACAAACAAATAAATAAATGTTAACCAGCTTTGAATCCAGAAAAATAAATAAATAAATAAGTAGGAGACTTGTCTGTTTTATTCCATATGGTATCCCCTGGGGCCTAGAGCAGTGCCTGGCACGTAGTGGGCACTCAGCAAAGATCTTGACTGACTGAATGAAAACCTTTAGGCCCAAAGGAAATCGTACCCAGAGTGAAGTGTACACCAACACAGTGGAATTTGGTGATACAACTACTGAAAGGACATAACCTCTTTAGGAAAAGTTCTCAGGAATTTTTAGTAAACTCTATACAGTTTTCGTGATTTTTGTTTGCTAACTGCTTGGATGATACTACGAGGTAACGTTTAATGAGGCCAGGCAGTGTTCTAAGTGATTTGCATGTACAATCTTATTTAATGCTTATAATAGCCCCATTGAATACAAATCACTATCCCCACTTTGCATATGAGGAAACTGAGGCACAGAGAGGTTACATCACTTGCTCAAGAGTTGGTAAGTGGCAGAACTGTGCTTCACACCCAAGCAGTCAGCTTAGGAGAGCATGTCCTGAATCCGCTGCATTCCAGGCCAGTACACTGAATAAACAGGCAGCCAGAACGCGGTGCTGGTCAGCCTTGCTCATATGGGGAGATCAAAGTTTACCTTCCTGTCTTTGGGAAAGAGAATCTATGCTATGTGTCAGGGTGGGAGGGCCTCTGATGACAGAAAGGGGCTCCTAAAGTAGCCTGCAGGACTGTCAACAGAATCATACTCAGGACACAAGTTGCTTTGTGTTTTGGATTCCATTTCCCTGACCTGGAGTATCTCTTCCCTCTTGGGAGGCTGTGCTGGTAAGACAAAGACAGGGGTGCCTGTGATTCAGGGGGTACCCCGCCCATCTATGATGAGATGGAGCCATTTTACTAATCTTATTGGGGGAAAAACTGTTCTTCAACACACTGCTTAAGCAGAAAGCAAGAAACCAAGGAACGTGAGGGCAGACGGGACTTTGCTGGGAGAGACAAAGGAAGACGTTTTTGGTTACTGGAAATAGAGAGGGAGCTAGAGAGAGGTAAAGGGAGGGGAGGAGAGAGCAGCAAGATGTTGGGGACCACCCAGGCCACAATGTGGCCTCTTCCTGTGACCCCTCCCCACACTCCCAAATCCAAGAAATAAAAAAAGAGAAAAAAGCTAAGGGAAATTGTTAAGAGCCTTGATGTGATGAAATTTCTTATGGAAACCAGCAAAGAGAGTGAGCACCATTCCTGGATATCACAGGGCAAGAAAGCAGAGATCAAAAGATACAAGAGGAGGGCTTCCCTGGTGGCGCAGTGGTTGAGAGTCCGCCTGCCGATGCAGTGGACACGGGTTCGTGCCCCGGTCGGGAAGATCCCACATGCCACGGAGCGGCTATGGCCGTGAGCCATGGCCGCTGAGCCTGTGCGTCCGGAGCCTGTGCTCCGCAACGGGAGAGGCCACGACTGAGAGGCCCGTGTACCGCAAAAAAAAAAAAAAAAAGATACAAGAGGAAGAAGCCACAGGAACTCAGAAATCATGGGCAGGACGACAGGGCACAGACACACTGTGCACTGAGCAGGGAGACCCAGCTAACGTTTGGTTTCCCTTGGAAGGCTTGAAGGTCTCTAGATTGGGTTCACAGGAAAGAAAGATCTGAAGCCCAGCTTGCAAGCCTGTGTCTTGCCCAGGCCTCATGCTACACGGGAAAATGAATGTAAAACTATTGGTTCCCTCAACAAACACTGAGCACCTACTATGTGCCTGGCCCTGCTCTGGGCCCTGGGGATCCAGCAGTGAATCCTACGGCCAAGGTTCCTGCCCTCCGGGGGACTGACATTGCCTTAGGGGAACAGAATGCCAGGAAGTGATGAGGGCTATGAATAAAACAGAGCAAACCAAAGACAACCCAAATGCCCATCAGCAAGTGAGCGGACAAGCCGATTATAGTGTAGCCATACAACCGGACGTCCACTCAGTAATAAAAGCCATGGATACACACAACATGGGTGAATCTCATTGGTATTATGCTGAGTGAAAGACGCCAGACACAAAAGAGCACAGGCTACCCTGTTCATAAAACTCCAGGGAAGACAAATCTAACCTCTAGTGGCAGAAAGCAGATCAGCGGGGGGCTGGTATGAGGTTGCCATGGGGCCCAGGGGAGCTTCTGAGGGGTGACAACGCTTTATATCGTGATTGTGATGGTGCTTACTCAGATAGACACAGTTTTCACATTTTAGGAATCAAACTGTACACGTAAAATGTGCGCATTGGGTGGCTAGTCACTTATAGCTAAATTAAGTTGACTGAAGCCAAATAAAACAGAGTATGGGGATAAAGTATAAGGGGATAAAGTATAAAGGAGTATCCAGTTTTAGAGTCCCTTGTCGGGAAAGGGCTCACGGAGGGCATGGTGTTTGGGTAGAGGCCTGACAAAAGGAAGGAAGGAGCCACCTGAATATCAGGGAGGAACATTCCAGAAAGAGGGAACAGCCAGTGCAGAAGCTACGAGACAGAATGAGCTTGGCATGACTAGGGGAGAGCGAGTGGGCCAGCACCGTGGAGTGGAGGGAGTACGGACAAGACCATGGGTCTGCAGGCTGCAGAGGGAACCAGCAGGCCACGGGGATGGATGCGCCCACTACAGACCACACTGCTGTCAGCCCTGGAGTTGAGGCAGGGAACCCGACAGTCTTTGCCCTCAGGGAGCTGGCATTCTAGAATTTCAGAGTTTCCTTTCAGTGTGATGGTAGCCCGATGGAAGGTCTGCAGAGATGGATGCTCTGACAAATGGTTATAAAAGATGAGACCAGACCCTTTTTTTGTAATAAAAAGAAAGCTTCTCACCTGGAGTGTTCACTGTGTCTGGTTCCCCTGAGGGCCCTCTGGGCTTGGCAGGGGCTTTGGCGGTTTGCTGGGTGAAGATAAGCAGCCGATGGGTCCTGCCAAGCCCCACCCCCTGCCCACCAACTCCGTTATCAAGCCTAAAAGTGTGGTTTTCGAAGGAGTATGTTTTGAATGTCTGGGATGGGATGGGGGGAATGTAGGGGGAATGAAAAATGAATAGAAAGGATCGACTGTTACTGCTAAAGAATGTTAGCACCAAACTCTACTACTGTGGTGAGATCCCAGCGCCCCTCCTTCTCAGAGGTGTTTTGTTTGCTTGTTTGTTTGTTTGTTTGTTTGCAGTACGCGGGCCTCTCAATGTTGTGGCCTCTCCCGTTACGGAGCACAGGCTCCGGACGCACAGGCTCAGTGGCCATGGCTCACGGGCCCAGCCGCTCCGCGGCATGCGGGATCCTCCCGGACCGGGACACGAACCCGCATCCCCTGCACTGGCAGGCGGTCTCTCAACCACTGTGCCACCAGGGAAGCCCTCAGAGGTGTTTCAGAGAGGGATTTCCACGAGAAAGACAGATAAACTTTATCATTTTTTTTTGGCCACACCATGTGGCATGCTAGGATCCGACCAGGGATCGAACCCGTGCCCCCTGCAGTGGAAGCACGGAGTCCTAACCACTGGACCACCAGGGAAGTCCCAACACAGATAAACTTTTAGTAATAAGGCCAGGCCAGGGCAAGGCAGGGACAGTGCATGCCCTGGTAGGTGGCCCTTCCTTCTTGGGAATTCTTAGAGGGGCCTAATGCCAGTGCCCGGCAGCCACACAAGGGCCAGCTCTGCCTTGTCCACTGCTGCAGCCCCTTGACACACGGCACATAGTAGGTGCTGAATAAACGTTGGTGGAGTCCAAGGTTATGGCCTGCCTCTGATAGAATGATGTATCTATCTGAAGACAGGGTCCTCTTGGGAGATTGTTAACCCTCTCCCATGAAATTTTCGAGGTCAGGGAGAAACAGTTGAAAACCCTAAGTCTTGATCTCCTATTTTCAAGACTTCCCCTCAGTACATAAAAAGTGTGTGCTCCCAGTTTCAAGGGTAATTCATAGCTTTGTGGTGTTTGACCACTTTTTCCCTTTTATTTAACGTGGATTCCTAGCAGGGGCTGTGTACACACTGTAAATCTGCAACAACTCAATCCAGGGTCACAGCTACTAAACCTCCAGAGGGGCTGCCCTCCTTGGTCCCTCCTGGCCTTGTAAGAGCCAGTTCTGAAAGGAAAAGCTATGTACTCGTTGGTAAGTGACGGCTAAAGAAAAGCACCATTTTTAAAAAAGGACAATCGTTATGTGAAGCTTCAACACAGCCCATACAAAAGGGGGATCTTCACTGCCCTCGGCTTGGAATGATCTTTCCTTGTCTTCCCTTTCTCTTTATCTGCTTAACTCACCTTCTAAGAGTCAGCTCGGGTAGCATCTCTTTCAGGAAGCTGCCCTAAAATCCTGCACAGGTTAGAACTGGTGGCCTATTTTCATGGTCTTAAACTACCTGTACCCAACTCTTTAGCTAACATTTGATGAGTTTATCATACAAGGGACAGGAACAAACTTCGTAAGTGATACATGGCATTGACTTTGAGAAATGTACAACAGAATAGCGCTAGCAGGATGCACGCTGTCCACCCCTCTCCCAGCCCACGAAGAGCTGGGCTTGGGCTGGACATGACTGGATGTGCTGTGCAATGTGCCCCAGGAGAGGCACCCTGATCCCCTGCCACCTCACATATTTATAAAAGGATTGAGAGGAGACAGGAATCCTGAGTTGTTTCCAATCCTTCCAATCCTGACCGAGTTGGAAGACTCTGATCTTTGCAATCTGGATTAGAGTCTTGAGGAGGACCAATGAAAACTCAGTTTGCAAACCAGCGCTGGTTTCTGCCAGGGACCTTGCCATTTTCTCCCTGTAGAGACCTCTGGTTGCTAGTTTACCTGCGAGTGAGCGGTAAGGGTTATAACCAGTCAGACTAATCGACTGATCTCCATGGGGTGCTTACTATTTCCTAGGCATTATCTCATTTATTCTCACAACAACCTGATGAGGTACAGCCCTCATGTTACGGATGGCAAAGCTGAATCTAGAGAGCCTCATCCACAAACCTCCAGCTACTATGGAGCAGAGATAAGATTCAAACCCAGACCAAGCTGATTCTGGAACGTCAGTTCTAATCTTCCACCCGGTACCGCATCTCACAGCTCTCCCTACATGACGCTGCCATTGTTGCTTAGCATGTCAGGTCCCCATCTTTTTAAATGCCTTTCATCTCTGCATCCCCAGTACTGACATTCAGTGAATATTTGTTGAGCACGTGAATGGATTGATTTCACATTTCGTCTTCCCACAAGGCTGTGCCCTCGTCATGCTGCCTTTTGATCCAACCCAGGAGAAGTGTGGAAGGTACTGCTCTGAAGACCTAGTCAGCCACAGTGTATGGGTCAAGTTCAGCAAAAGTGATGAACATTTCAAGGCTATTCCAAGAGGTGCCAAAGCTCTACCACGAGGTCAGAAGAATGGAGGTTTTTACCTCTCAGTGCCTTGCTGACGTGATTTCTTATTTACTGCACATTCCCATTTGATTGTCTTTAGACAGTGGTTTATCAACAATGTCACACTTGGCTCCGTGCCCTCCTAAGATCAGTAGGAGGGTCTTATGTGGGCTGCTTGTGAAAATAAATCAAATATATCACTGAGGAGACGGAGTAAACTGGGAACATGTCTAGTCACAAAATGCCTTCCCAAGAACAAAAGCGGAACAGAATCATGGGCACTGGTGGCTTCTCTCAAAGCTGGGCCTAAACCTTTCACCAGGCTGCATTGTGACCTTGGGCAAGTTACTTCAACTCTCTGAGTCTCTGCTCTCTAATCCCTAAGATGCGGATAGTAAAATTTCCTACCTCTGAGGGTCATTGTGAGTCCAGCCCAGCTCACGGTAAGCACCAGATCAATATCAGCTATTCTTATGGCTGTTGTTATCATTACATAAGTTTGACATATTGTAACTCCTTTATGCTAGCAATTCTACTCTTAAGAATTCATCATAAGGAAATTATTAAAAACTAAATAAATACTGAGCTGCATGAGGTGCTTGTATATTTTGGAGATTAATCCTTTGTCAATAGCTTTGTAGTATAGTCTGAAGTCAGGGAGCCTGATTCCTCCAGCTCCGTTTTTCTTTCTCAAGATTGCTTTGGCTATTTGGGGTCTTTTGGGTTTCCATACAAAAACAAACAACCCAATCCAAAAATGGGCAGAAGATCTAAATAGACATTTCTTCAAAGAAGATATACAGGCTGCTAACAAACACATGAAAGGATGCTCAACATCACTAATCATTAGAGAAATGCAAATCAAAACTACAACGAGGTATCACCTCACACCGGTCAGAATGGCCATCATCAAAAAATCTACAAACAATAAATGCTGGAGAGGGTGTGGAGAAAAGGGAATCCTCTTGCACTGTTGGTGGTAATGTGAATTGATACAGCCACTATGGAGAACAGTATGGAGGTTCCTTAAAAAACTAAAAATAGAACTCCCATATGACCCAGCAATCCCACTACTGGGCATACACCCTGAGAAAACCATAATTCACAAAGAGGCATGTACCACAATGTTCACTGCAGCTCTATTTACAATAGCCAGGACATGGAAGCAACCTAAGTGTCCATTGACAGATGAATGGATAAAGAATATGTGGCACATATATACATATACAATGGAATATTACTCAGCCATAAAAAGAAACAAAATTTATTTGTAGTGAGGTGGATGGACCTAGAGTCTGTCAGACAGAGTGAAGTAAGTCAGAAAGAGAAAAACAGATACTGTATGCTAACACATATATATGGAATCTAAAAAAAAAAAAAAAAAGAAAAAATGGTTCTGCTGAACCTAGGGGCAGGACAGGAATAAAGACGCAGACACAGAGAATGGACTTGAGGACACAGGGAGGGGGAAGGGTAGGCTGGGACGAAGTGAGAGAGTGGCATGGACATATATACACTACCAAATATAAAACAGATAGCTAGTGGGAAGCAGCTGCGTCTCACAGGGAGATCAACTCAGTGCTTTGTGACCACCTAGAGGGGTGGGATAGGGAGGGTGGGAGGGAGATGCAACAGGGAGGGGATATGGGGATATATGTATATGTATAGCTGATTCACATTGCTATACAGCAGAAACTAACACAACATTGTAAAACAATTATACTCCAATAAAGATGTTAAAAAAAATTTTAATCGATAGAATGAGTTATTTTTGAGGCATTTAAAATGAGATTATGGAAGAATATTCAAATTTAGAAAGTTGTTCCCTACTTATCATTATGCAAAGAATCAGAGTAAAAAGGGTATGATGGTATGATCCTATATTTGTAAAAATGATTACTGTATGTGAACAGAAGATATACTAAAAATGTTAATGTTTTCTATTTTTCCTATCACTGGCATAAATTCTTCTTATAATGAGAAAACCACAAATAAAAGTTATCTTTTAATAAAACAGTTGGAATTTGTTTTGTTTTGTTTGTTTGGAGGCTTGTGGGGTTTGCATTACGGATGCTTTGAAAAACATGATGAGAGCTTATACCATTTCTTTGTGCCAGCCCAGTTGAAAGTGCTTTATAAAGATTACCTCATTTACATCTTACAACAATGCTATGGATGTATAATATTATCTCCATCTTATAGATGAAGTAATCAGGGCACAGAGAGGCTGAGGGACTTGCCCAAGGTCACACAGCTTGGAAATACTGGAGGTTAAAATTCAAGATCAGGCAGTCTGGACTGGTCCACACCCTTACGCCCATGCTTGTCTGTGTCTGGAACAGCTGCATAGGCATTCCACAGAATGTTTATTTAAACCTTATTTTTGTGTATTTATATATTTAAAAAATTATATTTAAATACCCTCCCTGACTTGACACATACAGTAGGATCTAGTTATCTGAGGATATTTGGAATTAATAAAAGGCCACTTAAAATGGATGCTCTTAACATTGATTGATTGGGAATTTACCTTGAAAAGTAAAACTGTAATTATGAAAGTATTTTTTATCTGCTATCTAGGAATATTCAGGTTAGACTTGCAACTACGCTCTAATTTTTAGAATGAACACTGAGCGTTCCTACGTACACAAACACGCGACACCCAACATCTCATTGTCCCTCCACTTCACTGATTGCAAAATGCATCCTGTTTTCAGAGATGTCAAAAGATGAGCATTGTGTGTATCTCAGAGTTGATGAAATACTCGAGAACAATGCAGCATCCCTGTAGCTTGCCTGGTGCAACACAATCAAATGTAAACATACTGGATGTCTTCATCAAATTTTCCAGGACCTCTCTTTACGATATTATAACTGCCCTCTTGGAAGTGCTGATCTTGTCACCTTCCTTGTCACTTCTCTCTGCCACAGTATTTAACTGTGCCACCTCAGCCAGATCTGCATTTACCAAGGCTTCCCCGGGCACTTAGAGGCAGATCTCCAGCATCACTTTCGTTGATTTCATGAAATTCTCGTCTTGGGCTTGAGTTGTAATTTTACTCTGTCAGCATTCATGTTGACATTGTACTGCAGGATGTTCCTGGAAATGACTGCCGGCAGAGAGGAGAAAAAGGAGGTGCCGGTCTGCTGTGTTCAGTGCATACCAGCTTTGTGACCCTAAACGCTGCCTCAGTTCTTTCGTCTGTAAAATGGGGCTGCTCCTAATGGGGCCTACCTCACAGGGTTGTTGTGAAGATAAAATAATTCATGTGAAACAGTCCTTGGCACATTGGAGCCCTCAAATAATGCTGACTATTATTATTATTATAACTAGTGTTAAATGGGGAGGGATCTCTGAGTGGAGAACATTTTTATAAGAGATCAGATGATTGATTTGATCAGTAATTTTTGTCTTCTAACATCTTCGGCTTCCCTACAAACATCTGTACTGAGGGGGGCTTCAATGAACATTTTAAAAGCTGTTAATTTTTGTGAAGATCTTGGAATAAAGCTTTTCTAAATATCTCTGAACACAGATCTGAACTTCTGTTACTCTGCTGTTTATTAGAAAACTTCAAGATCTGCACTGGGCTTTCTTTGAATCCACCTGATGTGTGTCTGCTCAGATAAGGTTGTATAAGCAACTGCACTGGTGGATCCTGCAAGCAAATGCCAGGCAGAGCAGAGGTTCAAGTTCATGTCAGGATGTTAAACCAGGAATGCAGTTTCAAATGAACATGCAACTGCACCCCAATGTTCACAGTAGCACTATTTACAATAGCCAAGATATAGAAGCAACCTAAGTGTGCATCAACAGATGAATGGATAAAGAAGATGTGGTGTATATATACAATGGAATACTACTCAGCCATATAAAAGAATGAAATTTTGACATTTGCAGCTACATGGATGGACTTGGAGGGCATTATGCTAAATGAAGTAAGTCAGACAGAGAAAGCCAAATAATGTATGATAGCATTTATATGTGGAGCCTAAAAAATATAACAAACTAGTGACTATAACAAAAAATAAGCAGACTCACAGATATAGAGAACAAACTGGGAGTCACCAGTGGGGAAAGGGAAGAGGGGAGGGGAAATATACGGGTAGAGGAGTAAGAGGTACAAAGTATTAGGTATAAAATAAGCTACAAGGATATATTGTACAACGTGGGGAATATAGCCAATATTTTCTAATAACTATAAATAGAGTCCAATCTTTAAAAATTGTGAATCACTATGTTGTAACCTGTAACTTATATAATATTGTACACGACTATACTTCAATTAAAAAAAAAAGAACATGTAGCATGTTCCAGTATGGTGTTTTTTTTTTTTTTTTAAATAAAGAGTTTCACAGCTTATTTTAAGTTTGGGGTGCAACCTCTCTACTTCTGTATCTAAGGCAAGGGATGTGAGTAGATATTTTAAGTGATTTAACCTTGAAACGATTATTTTCTATCTCTCCTCCTTCAAGCTTGTGGATCAATTTAATTGAAGACTAGCCAGAGCCTGTAAGGGAAATGATGAAAGAAAATACAGTTGCTCTTTGCAACTGCTTGTATATATTCACTGTGATTTTTCTCAAAGCTGTGCAGACAAAACAAAGTACATAAATAAATTGAATCCTGAGCATGGTATAAGATTAGAGTCATCATCTATAACCTCTTAATGCTTGTTTTACTCAAAATAGACTCAAGCTTGTCACAGACCTACTTTTCTTAAAGACAGAGAGATTACTAAAATTAAGAAAAGTATAAAGAATATGGTGACAAATTACCCATATTTCAACCACTCAAATGAATAAATGTTAGCATTGTGTCATATTTATTTTCAGTCTTTGTACGTGGGTGAGCATGCGTGTGTCTTAGAGATGGGGAAGGGCTTGCCTTACCTTTAATGTTTTATTATGGATAAAAACAAGTACTTGTTTTTCTTTTGACAGGAGGCAATACACAGAATTTACTTTTCATTCTAGGGTGTGGCAGGCAGATGATGTTTCAGGAAATTTTATTTTATTTTGTTTTTTATATAGTAGGTTCTTACTAGTTATCTATTTTATACATATTAGTGTATGTATGTCAATCCCAATCTCCCCGTTCATCCTACCTTCACCACACATTCCACCGCCCTGCTGAACAAGTACCTTTTAAACCTAATTCTCAGTCCTGTTCTCCTCACCTATTCCTATGGGTGACCAACCTCACGAGTTTAGTTTCTCTCTCTGTGTCTCTGTCTCCATCTGTATACATAGTTACATACACACGTATAAACACATATATATACACACATACAATAAACATATGTATACAGAGATCAAAACATTATAATAATAAATATGGATTTGAATTATAAACCATGCTTATACTAATAAAACTGTCACATTGATTTGTTTTATATATGGGGTTCTACAGAAGATTTCACTTGAAGATTAAGGTCTTTGTCTAGAAAATTTGAAACTCTTGACTTACGGCACCTCTGAGACTCTGCTCAGTCAAAATATGTGGTTTGGTGCTGCCCGCTTTTACTCATCCCTGCTTTCTCTGTTTCTGTCTTTCTCCCCGAGTTCCATGTTCTCAATAATTGACTTTTTTGAAAAACATTCAACGTGCCCTCCCCGTGCATCCCCCTCAATACCAGGTCCCTTGTAAAACTCAGGCATCTTCTGAGATTTTTCCTGCTTGGTGACTGCCCAGGAGGGTACCCACTGATTTAATTGGCAGTTTCCATTCCTGTCAGGAGGCCACCAGATAATCACAAGGGGTGTGCTGAGAAAGACCTTTCCAAAAGCACTTTTAGTCCAATACAGAAGAAACCAAGGTTCTCTTGGTTTCACAAACTCTTTCTCCATACCTCAAGCTCTTTTGGAAAGGAAGGGTCTGAAAAACATGCCTGTAAAAATATGCCTCCCTCCAAAATGAAATTAAAATGCTATGTGGTGGGCTATGCAAGCTGACAGCCAAACCCTGGTATTCTCTCCCCACTGAGACCCCAGAACACAGCTCTGCAGGAAGAGTGAAGCCCAAGGAGAGCCTGTGTGCCTGGATCATGGGCACTGGACAGGGGCACGGTGACAGAATCAGGCTGCTCAGAACACATGGGCATCCCAGTGACCCAGGGATCCAGTTACTTCCACCTCTAATGGAAACTGTGTGCAGTTGACTTGCTTGGGCAAGAGAGAAGGGGACAAGGAAAGAGGGAATTCATTTTCAAACAAGGCTCTGAATTGGAAAGGGATAAACCGAGCTGGCGAACAGCTAACCCCACTCATTGCTATTTATAAATTTGCTTTGAAAAAATGTCATTTAGGGGAATTCTGCTGAAGAGGACAATAGGAATGTTTGCTCAGCTCATTTGATCTTGGTCTGCACATGCTCGATCTGCCATATTTGCATTTATTTGGGGCAATTTGTGGTCTCTTAAATCGTTCCCTTCTATTGTTCAGTGACTGTGTGGATAGTTTTGCTTCCCATCCCACAGACACACCTCAGGGTACAGCACTGGGGTTGACAGTGTCTGCTTCTATCTTAGCGTCATTGAATCCCTACTACCCCCCTCTAATCAACCCGTACAGCTGGAGCTGTGAGCCCGCCCCACATGTTCAAGTTGCCTCTGGAAGTGACTGGGCTCATGGCTCCATCAGGCTGAGTGATGAAATAGGCGTTTTTAATACTTGCTAAACAGGACTGGGGAGAAGGTGAAGTCCCGGCAGACCTCCCCAGCGTTAACTGCATCTTGTTGGCTCGGTTAATCATGTACCTAATTTGCCGATTATTGACTTGTTCTCACGCAGGATTTTACTTGGCTTGACATGTCAGTAGCAATCAGTGATGAACTGTCAAGTAAACCTGCTCCCTGCCTTAACCACCAAGATGCTCACTGGCATCAACATCTTCTGAGATTTCCTTTGATCCCTAGCACCGTGGCCAGGTAAGATGATGATGATGATGATGATCTTTAAGTCTCACCTGTTTCCCTTCTAGAACTGGGCTCAAGCAAACCTGACACAGTTTGTAGGATTTCAAATACTCGGCAAGATGGACTAGGCTACCTTGCATACACCAGCCCCATAAGAATTTGAGTTGGTAGGTTGACAATGGCTTAGATCAACTTTTTTTTTCTTTTTTGTCTAGATCTTAAAAAAATGGAATGCAGGGTACCAAAATGCTACATTTAAAAGACAATGGGATAGCTACCTTTCTAACAGACAAGGATTAAACAATGATATCCAGTTTATGCAAGAGTTCAAGTAAATAATATGGGCACTTACTGCCGCTGGTGGGCAGGAGAGTAGGGAGGGTAATTGGTATAAACTTTCAGAAGGAAAATCTGGCAATTAGTATAAAATCCTTAAGGGTTACTTTCAGGAAAAGAACTAAGGGTGTACACAAAGACTAGCCATGAGGACAGGTCTCCCAACATTTTATCGTAAGTCATAAGGGCCTTTCATTGGGATATCTGGTGCCCCTCCACCCAGGAACCTCAGAGGACTGTAATTCCAGCTCCATGGAAGTTAGGATCTGACTCGCTTTGGCCCATATGAGAAGGGCTTAAATGATATGTGACATTTCCAAGCAGAAGTCTTTAGGGATTGGTACATAACTCACCATCTTCTCCTTCCTTTGAGATGGGGTACTAGTTATGTTCCTGACAGTGAAAATTCCACAGGTCCGTGCCCTTGAAGGAGACTGACATTGAGCAAAGCCCAATATCACCCAAAGTGAACACGTGAAGTAGGATGTTCCCAACCTCAACATGTTTGCCATTTTGGGTTGGATAACTCCTTGCTGTGGAGAGTTCTCCTGTGCGTGTTTAGCAGCATCCCACCTGCCACTGCCTGCCAGGGGCAACCTCTCCCCAGGGTGACAACCAAAAATATTTCCAGACACTGCAGAATGCCTCTGGGGTGGGGGAAGAATTGCCCTGTGTTGAGAACCACTGATATAAACAAGAAATAGCCTCTGTTGCTTTAAGCCACTTAGATGCTGAGGTTTTTGGTTTTTTTAAACTGCCACTGATATTTTTTTGTGTGTGTGTGTGGTACACGGGCCTCTCACTGTTGTGGCCTCTCCCGTTGCGGCCTCTCCCGTTGCGGAGCACAGGTTCCGGACGCGTAGGCTCAGTGGCCATGGCTCACGGGCCCAGCCGCTCTGCGGCATGTGGGATCCTCCCGAACCGTGGCACGAACCCGTGTCCCCTGCATCGGCAGGCGGACTCTCAACCACTGTGCCACCAGGGAAGCCCGTGCCACTGATATCTTTTACTATAGCAAAAACACTATATAAATATTCAGCAAAAGGGGACTGCTTCCAATTACGGGTGTTTTTACTTCCTTTTGTTTTTCTGTGCTTTGAAAATTTTTCTGTAATGAAAACAATTTGTCCTTTGATAAGAAGAAAAATATGAGAAAATTAATTTTATTTTAAAAACCTATATTTACATAATTGCTTATCGATAGACAGTATTGCCTAGGGCCACGCAGGATTTCTAAGTACAATAAAACACTAGTGTACCATATCTTTATACTGTGCTTCCGTTTGCAGAGTGTTTTCCCATCCTCCCTTTGCTGTGGTAGGGGTAGTGTAATTATAGCAACAGTGTGAGGCAGGGAACACAGGTAGACAAGGAAACTGAGGCTAAGAGAGGTTAAGGCACATGTCCGAGGGCACCCAGTTAGCACGCAGCAGGGATTCCATCCTCAGTTTTCTAATTCCAGGACTTTCTCCCCTATGCCATGCTGCCTCTGTACTGTATCGCTGTAGAAAGCCACGTTCAAAAAGTCAACTGGGACAGACTCTGATTCTTTGGGAAATTTAAACAGGTAAGAAAGGATTCTCCCCTGTATTTAATATCCTTGGACAAGGATACTAAATCTTGTAGGCGCTTGGTCAGAGCATGATACTCAATAAAATTTAAGCATAGCCATTCATGCAATGCAGCCAAGAGAATTTCATATTCCTCCCCCTCCCCACTTCTTCCTCTTTCTCTCTTTTCAGCTCAAATGAGTCACCTTGGCTAGCCTGCCAATCCCCATAGAACTTATGTTCCTTGATAGGATATGCCAATAGAAATGAAAAATTCTATAATGGTTTGAGACGTGAGTTAGTCACCTAGCACCGCGAGGGGCTAAGCTCCATCTCCTCCAGGAAATGCAGCTCATCAAATGGACATGAATGCACGTTATGATAGCGAATGATCGTGAGAATGCGTGGGGAGTCGTTTTCTCCTCTCTTTCTTTTTTGAAGAAGCGCCCCTGTATTGTACCTGTCTTGTGCATTCTAAGCACCTGCACCTTGTCTTGCCTACCTGACCCTCCGACGCATGCTAAACTCCCAAATTGGGTGCTGGATGGCAACCCTCCGTGCACACCTATTCATTTCCCTTCCCATGAAATGGGAAGGGGCTGTCCCTGGAGTGGAGCTATTTTAAGAGGACAATCACTAAAACAATCACCGGCTTAGCAGGAGATGGACAGTGTGGTGTAGCCACAAAAGAAGGAGAGACACTGTCATTGAGGGTTTGAGTCCTGAATGTCAGAACAGCGGGGAACCTGGGTAGAGTACGTGTCTGCCTGCTGTCCACTATCACTCCGTTTCAGAGAGTTACCTACTTGACTTGCCATGATCGCTGGCCCTTCCATGATTCTGGCTGCTCAGAGCATTCGAGCAAAGGGGGAGAGCAGTGCTTCAGAACAATGTCAAAAGGGAGTGTTTTTTTCCCCAGCAAAGCTCCCGGCATCCAAGGGGCTGATAGGGAAGTTATGCTCAGCTGTGCCCAGAGGCATGTTCCTACGTACTCAAATAATGCCAACAAGCAGATTTCACTGCTGTCAATCTTTCATTATGCTACAGTAGAAACAGTGGAGTCTGAAGGTCAGGGAGACCCCCTAACAATGTGCATAACTTCCCAGACCAGCACCCTGCACCTGGCCAGAAGTTACAGAAATGCCTCAGGGACTCCTCTGAGCTGAATCCTTCTCTTTCTCTTGATGAGAATCTCTTTAAAGAACAGATGTGATTTTTGTAACAGGAGTCCTGCTGGGTCATGGGCTATGTTAACTCATCTCTAGATAATCAGTGCTTAGACCAATAAATATTTTTCTGGATGGATGGATGGAGGACTTATTGATTACCACTGTACACATTGATCCCTGTAGCATGGGCTGTGTATGTTAATATAAACCTACACAGCTCTCCCTGCTCAAAACAGAACTAGTCCTTTTAGTCCCTTAGATCGATCGTTTCAGGCTGTAGAGATGGGACTGCAAATAAATTTCGTCTTGAGAGCCAACACCAGTCAGTTGGTGGTGGCTGCCTTTAGGGTTCTCTTGGAGGTCTCTGTGCACCGGGTTTAGTGAGGAAAAAGTACAGTCATCGATTAGCAATGTCTGCTGTGAGCTAAAGACAAAGAAATGGTGGCCTGACTGCTTTGCATTTGTCAGTGGGTTTAAAGTTTTAAATTCTTCCAGTTGAATTTTCTGGATGAATACCTTTCCACCACATGTTTAAAAAGGTCAGCTTTGACTGGATATAATGGGTGGTTAAGGGTGTTTTTCCCTCCACTGGTGTATTTTCCTAATGTACTTCTTTATATACTTGCTGGATTTGAAAGCAAATGAGGCGGGAAAACACTACTTGGTTTTCCTTAGGATATATAATTCTTATTAGAAAAGAAAACTAAACTAGATGAGGGTTAATTTATCCCAAGTGGGATGTATAAGAAAATCTCTACCAGGAAAAATTAAAGGAGGGATGAGAAGAAAAACGATGAAATCCATAATATAATGTAATCTTTTCATTTCCAACGCTGGGAATAATCTCACTTTTGCAGTGTCAAGCACTTCCCAAGACACTTAGTAAAGGGAAGAACAGGGAAGCCACAGAGAAATGGTTGCTGAATTTTGGTAAATGTCACATCACTCTTTTCAAACACAGTGGGATGTCTCCTAGTGATGTTTTAACAAATAACTAGACTCCTTGAACAAAAAGTACCCAAGGATTAGCAAAGGTCTGGCAAAGGTGACTTCATGAGATGGGGAGGTAACCATTTTCTTTTTCTGAGGAATAGTTCCCATAACATAAATTTCACCATTTTACAGTTTGGTAGTTTTTAGTATATTCACTATGTTGTACAACCATCACCGCTATCTAATTTCAGAGCATGTACATCACCCTGAAAAGAAACCCCAAAGGTATTAGCAGTCAGTCCCCATTCTTTCCTCCCTCTCCCCTGGCAATCACTAATCTCCTTTTTGTCTCTAAGGATTTGCCTATTCCAGACAATACAAATGGAATCATACAATATGTAGCCTATTGTATCTGGCTTCTTTCATTTAGCATAACATTTTCAAGATTCATCCATGTTGTAGCATGTAACAATATTTCATTCCCTTTCTCTAAAAAAAATATTTCATTCCCTTTTATGTTTGAAGAATATCTCATGGTAGGGATAGATCACATTTTGTTTCTCCATTCATTAGTTGATGGACATTTGGGTTGTTTCCACTTTTGGGCTATTATGAATAAACACTGCTATGAACATTTGTGCATATTTTTAAATGAGAAATAAAGTTTTCAATTCTCTGTAGGAATACACCTATTAGTGGAACTGCTGGATCATACTGTAATTCTTTGTTTAACTTTGGGAAGAACTATTGAATTCTTTTCCACAGTGGCCCTCCGTTTTACATTCCCACAAACCATACAGGAGGGTTCCAATTGTTATTGTCCATCCTTCAGTTATAACCATCCTAGTGGGTGTGAAGTGGGTTTTTTTTTTTGTTTTTTTTTAAACTCATGGCTATATCAAGCATGTTCCTACCTGGGCATGAGATGGTGGAAGTCCTCTTCTTATGTAAACCCCGAAGAGAGCGTCCTTCCCGAGGGAGATATTGAACTTTAAGAACTGGGGTTGACTGATGTGAATCTGTGATCTCCAAAACACGCCAGGTGGGACTTCTTGGGTCACCCGCCGACCAACTTCTGCTTCGCCACTGTCTATGCTGCTGTTCTTCAAGGACCAGGGCACTGGAAAATAGGAATTGACATCAAGTCCGTGACATGTGCACACATTAGTTGGCTCTACATTTCTGTTTGATTATATGCCAGTATTTTAAAAAAATATGAAGGTGAAACCCATGGCAAATTTCTCTTTAGGTCACAACTTAAAATATCTAGGTTTTTTTTTTTTTTTTTTTTGCTGTACGCGGGCCTCTCACTGCTGTGGCCTCTCCCGTTGCGGAGCACAGGCTCCGGACACACAGGCTCCGCGGCCATGGCTCGCGGGCCCAGCCGCTCCGCGGCATGTGGGATCTTCCGGGATCGGGGCACGAACCCGTGTCCCCTGCATCGGCAGGCGAACTCTCAACCACTGCGCCACCAGGGAAGCCCTAGGTTTTAAATAATAATCCTAGAAACTCATACCCCAGGGCATCTGAAATATTGGCACAGTGCTTGCTAAACTTCTGAGATTACTCTTTACTGATCAACTATCATAAGAGCTGGAGTTTGATAAGTACATGTAAGCTCCAAATGTGACTGGGATGTAAAATGATCAGGAGGGAATGGGAGAGTGATATTAATTTGGCACCAGATTTAATTCTTGCAGCTGTTAATTATTCTTTCCTGCCACAAACAAGTCCAATATACTCTGACATTCTCATAAGTTAATAAAAAAGAGCCAGCAGTGAACAAACATCAGTCCAAAATAAATAAAATAACTCAACAGAAAATGCTGACTTGCTCTAAGGCTGACCCAGCATTGGGTGTCAGTCACCCCTTCCTCGCTTAAGAGGAGGGACTTAAGAACCGTGTGGAAACCACACCCCTCTCACGGTGACAG
Organism: Mesoplodon densirostris; assembly: GCF_025265405.1. Taxonomy (NCBI): domain Eukaryota; kingdom Metazoa; phylum Chordata; class Mammalia; order Artiodactyla; family Ziphiidae; genus Mesoplodon; species Mesoplodon densirostris. Next base: position 166,162,987 of record NC_082663.1, read on the forward strand.
TGGTGCATCTCTGTTGCATTATTTGAAATCACTTATATAGAAACCACTGGTTGCCCATACTCAGCAACCTTCAGAACTTTAATAATAGGAGTTCCAGAAATTCCTATATAAAAGAGGGTTTCTTAATAACAATGAACTAGCCAGGGTCTCCTACACTTCGGAGGGTGGTTTTCTTTATGAATACAGAATTAAGAAAAAGCTGGGCGTTACTAGTAGTTGCCCAAGACAAGTTAACTGATCTCTCAGAGCCTCATTATCATCCTCTCTAAAATGGGAACAAAACCTTGATGGAAGCTAGTTTTACATAGGTCATTTGTGATTCCTTCAAATGGATTCTGAACTTGAAAGGAAACATAAAACCACAATCTCCTATCGTCTTGAGAACTTCTAAACCAGTTGAAAACAAATACAGAAAGAATTGAAGACATTTTGGGTTTGAGGGTCTTTTCACTTTTTGATTGGTCACTTTGGTGGCCTTGTGGATCTAAAACTTCTTCAGTCTCATGGGCAAAGGATGGGAAGCAAGCTCCCTCCTGCATTCTGTAATGGATGGACTCCTCTGAATAAATTCGTCTGTATTTGGCCACAATCCATTGCAAAAGGTGTGGATGGTCAAGAGAGATCGTAAGATTAAAGAAGACTGGCATGAAAGGTTAGTGAGGCATTCTGACTTAGCTGACCCGGCTCTGTTACCATCTGGCCACTGCATCAAGACAATACTCGTAAATGACCTTGCTGCCAGTTTCTCATTCTGGAAAATGGAGAGGTGACATTCTTGGACCCCTAAAGGTTTTCCATATCTAAATTATAAAAGAAAAACCACAGAGTGACTTGAGGGTGTCAAGTTATTTTTTCCCCCGTATTTAGTTCAATAGTGGATCAAATACAAAGTAAACAGGGGCTTAAAATAAAGTAGAAGACACGCTGCTTTGGACCTCAAGAAGAAATCCTTGACCTCTAGAATAGGGAACAGGCTCCTACAGGAAGTTTGGAAGCTTCCATCACAAAACATTGTTAGGAAGAAAAGAAACTAGTAATCCTTCGTGGGTCAGCTCTTTAGACAGGGACTAGATGGTTTGCTCCTCAAACATTTTTTTTTTCTTCTCTTTTTGCGGTACGCGGGCCTCTCACTGTTGTGGCCTCTCCCGTTGCGGAGCACAGGCTCCGGACGCGCAGGCTCAGCGGCCATGGCTCACAAGCCCAGCTGCTCCGCGGCATGTGGGATCTTCCCGGACCGGGGCACGAACCCGTGTCCCCGGCATCGGCAGGCGGACTCTCAACCACTGCGCCACCAGGGAAGCCCTCCTCAAACATTTTTATGTTGCCCATCAGATATGAAATACTTTCCTGTAGGGGAGGAATACTGCATAGCATGTAAGAGCAGAGACTCTGGGCTGAGACAGTCTTGGTTCAAACCCCAGCTTTGATACTTGGTAAAGTGTATCCATTCTCTGTGCCTCAGTTCCCTCCCTTGTATAATTGGGACACTATTATTATTTATTTCATAGCATTGTTAAGAGGATTTAATGAGTGAATCCATGCAAAGCTCTTCGACTAATTTTTGGCACAAAGTAAGCACTAAATAAAAATTAGCTATCATGATTAGTATTATCGGTAAAGCTCTAAGCCTCAAAAGCATACTGTTTATTTTGCTGACATAGTGACATATCCAGGGGGAACCACTTGTTATCACCAGTTGATCAGAAGCTCTGATTATTATAAATTAAAAATGAATTTGTACTTAAAAATGCTGCTTTGGACGGGCTCCTCTCCCCACCAAATTAAGGCCTTTGGAGGAAAGAATACAATAAAAAGGATGCAGTGAGGAAGAGCTGTAGGAAAAAAAAAAAACAACCCTGGGGAAGAATAGTTTAGGAGTCTCTGATAGAGAGCAAATGTAACCCCAGCAATCACGTGTAGCAACAAGTTAAAGAAATGCACTAAAAATAAAAAAGAATTCTAAAGAAATCACTCATCTTTAAACTTAATAAAGTGAGCTTTCCTTCATGTCTGTTGGGCTTTCAGGGGTTGCTGGGTTAATGACAGGCTATGAAAAAGAAGCAGGGAATCGGCACCCACGAGCCCGCTAATCTGCTGTTGAAACTTAAACGGATTTTGATAATGTCAAACCAAATGAGGACGCCAGAGGTGGCGAAGAGGCTTCCAGGGAGCGGCTGCGCTGGAGAAATTCCGACAAGGAGCCTCAGGGGTTTGGTTCTTTTTTTTTTTTTTTTTAATAAATTTATTTCTTTATTTTTAGCTGCGTTGGGTCTTTGTTGCTGCGCGTGGGCTTTCTCTAGTTGCGGCGAGCAGGGGCTACTCTTCATTGCAGTGCACAGGCTTCTTATTGCGGTGGCTTCTCTTGTTGCAGAGCACGGGCTCTAGGTGCGCGGGCTTCAGTAGTTGTGGCTCACGGACTCTAGAGCGCAGGCTCAGTAGTTGTGGCGCACGGGCTTAGTTGCTCCGCAGCATGTGGGATCCTCCCGGACCAGGGCTCGAACCCGTGTCCCCTGTATTGGCAGGCAGATTCTTAACCACTGCCACCACAAGGGAAGTCTGGGTTTGGTTCTTATAGTAGTGGGGTCCCCCTTCTTTCAGTAGACCCCAACTTCAGGACACTGACATCAGTAAATTAGCTGCTCCCACCAATGAGTACAGGCTGACTTCTCAGTACTCACACCCCCCCACCAGGGTTTCAGATGCCCCCCTCCTCATGTTCCATCCACCAAAGGAGGCAGTGCACCTGGGTGCTGAAGTATAGGTTTTGTAGCCAGACAACTGGGTTCAAATCCTGGCTCTGGTTCTTCCTTGCTGTGTGACCGCCAGCAATTTGCTTAACCTCTCTGGGTCTTCAGTCTCTTTTTGTTAAAATGGGAATAATAATAACTATCTCATAGGCTGAGAGTAACAAATGGAGATACATAAAGAAGGTCCCTAGCACATAATAATAGCAAAATAAATGTTAGTTACATTTAATTAAATAAAAGAATGAAAAACGATAAGGGAAAGTGTCTGGCTTTCTTTTTTTTTTTTTTTACCATCTTCATTGGAGTATAATTGCTTTACAATGGTGTTAGTTTCTGCTGTATAACAAAGTGAGTCAGCTATACGTATACATATATCCCCACATCCCCTCCCTCTTGCGTCTCCCTCCCACTCTCCCTATCCCCCCCCTCTAGGTGGTCACAAAGCACTGAGTTGATCTCCCTGTGAGACGCAGCTGCTTCCCACTAGCTATCTGTTTTATATTTGGTAGTATATATATGTCCATGCCACTCTCTCACTTCGTCCCAGCCTACCCTTCCCCCTCCCTGTGTCCTCAAGTCCGTTCTCTATGTCTGCGTCTTTATTCCTGTCCTGCCCCTAGGTTCTTCAGAACCATTTTTTTTCTAGATTCCATATATATGTGTTAGCATACGGTATTTGTTTTTCTCTTTCTGACTTACTTCACCCTGTATGACAGTCTGTAGGTGCATCCACCTCACTACAAATAACTCAATTTCATTTCTTTTTATGGCTGAGTAATATTCCATGGCTTTCTTTTCAGAGTAAAGGATTTTCAAAAAGACATTGTGTGTATATGTGATATGCATGTATATACTTACATATATGTATATGTGCATATATGTGTATATATGTATGTATGTATGTATCTATCAAGAGAGAGGGGAGAGTCTAACTCTTCTGGAATAGACTTAACTATGGGAACAAGCTTAAAACTGGGAGTCAGGCTCTATTTCCATTACTGATTTTTGGTGGGACTTTCTAGAAGCCAGTTTGGTTATTTTATTGATTAGCTTAGTTTATTGAAAATCCTGCTTTACTTAGTAACACTGAAATGAAGATCCAATCAGCTATACCTTCACACTGAAGCTCTTTTATCCTTTATACCCTGCCTCCTGCCAGATAAACAGGTTCTTTCTCTGCGTTTTCATAGCATTTACACTTAACTCTACTGCAGCACTGTTGTTGGGTACTATGTTGATTTTACTTGCCTTTCTAAGTGTCTCTTATTAGACACCGTGCTCCCTGAGGTCAGGCAGGGCTACAAATTCATCTCTGGGTTCTCTGTGGTTTGCACCTGGCAACCCATCTATAAATTCTTATTGAACTGAATCAAGTTTTATCTGACCATCTGATGGGGTATTTTAACAAACCCCCTGTGACTACTCGGTGAAATGAGAGCCTTAAGAAAGATTTACTTTGAAAAGTTGCATGGAAACCGGCTTTAAAAAAAAAATTAAATTCTCCTTGGAAAGCTCCATGGGGAAATTTACTACCTAAAGAAAACTTCCTTATGAATCCTTCTGAAAAATCATGAGTCAACTCTTAATTTATCTTTTGTATAAAGTCTTATAAACAAAAAAAATGAGCCAAGGCAGCTGGAGTCTAGTGTATAGGTCATTGGATTAACAACCAAAAGGTAAGGGTCCTAATCCTGATGCTTTATGATGCTGAACCATTTGTGGAAGGAACAGGGATGTAAGTGAACTATGCTGTTGAACTCCCATCCTTGTTACTAAGCAGCTGGCTAGTTTTAGGCAGTTCAGCTCTCCAGGTCTCATTGTCCTTATCTCCATAAGAGTGGTTTGGACCCAAAGATTCCTTAAGGGGCATTCCACCTTAGCCTACTGTGGTCTACAGAGCAAGCCAGGAAGGTCATCTCTGGGTTTGTGCTACAAAGACGCCTGTGTGTTGTCCGCGGTGGGGAGGGGTTATCAGAAAGTGAAGGTAACATCCCTTTTAACAAACCAGTGATTGCTTTCAAACTAAACTTTCCACATATGCAACTGAATTATTCTTTTGCAAAGAGTTTTCACTTTTTCCATATATATATATATATATACATATATATATACATCTGCATCTAAATACCTTTAATATATAAAACATTTTCATTTTTTATTTTTATTTTGTTTATTTTTATTTTTTTGTGGTACACGGGCCTCTCACTGTTGTGGCCTCTCCCGTTGTGGAGCACAGGCTCCGGACGCGCAGGCTCAGTGGCCATGGCTCACGGGCCCAGCCGCTCTGCGGCATGTGGGATCTTCCTGGACCAGGGCACGAGCCCGTGTCCCCTGCATCGGCAGGTGGACTCTCAACCACTGCGCCACCAGGGAAGCCCAACATTTTCATTTTGAAATAATTTCAGATTTATGGAAAAATTTCAAACAATGGTACAAAGATTCCTGCATATCCTTCACCCAGATTCCATAAATGTTACATAGATTTGTGTTCCCTCTCTGTACATAAATATATACTTTTCCTGAAACATTGAGTTAAGTTATAAACAGGTGGCTCCCTTACCTCTAAATATTTCCAAGTGTTTCTCCTAAAAACAAGGTCATTCTTTTTCAGAACCACAGTACAGTTATCACAAACAGAAAATTAACATTGATACAACCAAATATATCTAATTTATAGATCTTATTCAAATTTGCCAATTGTTACACTAATAGACTTTACAGCCAAAGGAAAAAAGACTTTTTCTACATACTTAAAAAAGAACCTTCAAGGACTTCCTTGGTGGCGCAGTGGTTAAGAATCTTCCTGCCAATGCAGGGGACATGGGTTCAAGCCCTGGTCCGGGAAGATCCCACATGCCACAGAGCAACTAAGCCCATGCGCCACAACTACTGAGCCTGCGCTCTAGAGCCCGCGAGCCACAACTACAAAGCCCGCGCACCTAGAGCCTGTGCTCCGCGATAAGAGAAGCCACTGCGACGAGAAGCCTGCGCACCGCACCCAAGAGTAGCTCCCGCTCGCCACAACTAGAGAAAACCTGCGCAGAGCAACAAAGACACAATGCAGCCAAAAATAAAAATAAATAAAATAAATAAATTTTTAAAAAAAAGAACCTTCAAAATGAGTGGACATAACTTCTGTAACTTTAAAAATAATAAAAGGAAGAGAAAAGTCAGGCCAATACTGCCTCCCAAGAGATTAAAAGGAAAGGTGGCTTTTGTAAATTGCTACAGCCAGCGTGGGGAACCATCTCCATGACTCTGTCCCTGGAGGTCAAATCCCTGGGTTGATGTCCAGGAGGTCTCTGCTGCCCTCCAAGGTCAAAGAGGCCAGCAGCCCGGACCAGGCTCCCAGTCCCACAAACAAGGATCAGAACCTGGGCTCCTGGAGCCATGCCAGCTCTTCTAGGACCACAAACATGGTTAACCCCTAAAAGGATGCCATTGAGAGACACTCAACAAGGAAACAAAGTAATTATGGTTTCTACCTTTACCTCCAAGATGGGTGTCCTCATATGGAGAAATTCTGAGTTCTCAGGAGGCAATGTTGCATGTGGAGCTGGTCAGCCCTGGGTTTGAATCCCAGCTCTGACAACTACTAGCCATGTGCCTTCGGGCTGATCCCTCCCCCTCTCTGAGTTTGTCTACTCCTCTGTATAATGGGGTTGCTTCTGAGAATTAACCAGGGTAACATAGGACGCGAATTTTAGGCACTTTTACATCTTTCTATCCAGTTGTTGTGCTGCCTTTAAAACACCTGTAACTATCCCAGATTTGGAGGATAAATATGTGATGATTTATTGATAGTTTATGATATCAGCTGCCTAGTGCACTATTAACTACAAGAGGGCCCAGGGCTGGAGTGGGCTGTAATGAAACAGACATCTTCCAGAGCAGCTGAAATCAATACACAATGAGTGGTCAATACATCTGCAGACCCGGGGGGGGAACCTACTGCATGAATTAAAGTGCTACGGCCAGAGAAAGCAAAGGCCAGTTTAACACCCAAACTGCAGCTGTTAATGTGGGCTCTAGCTGCTTCTCAGGCGGGCAACTGAAAAGCAGCCATGTGTTTATTTCACAATGATCCATGAACGTGCCAAGCAATGCTGGGTGGGTCATTCACTCATATTTTCATGCAACGACTATTTATCAAGCATCGACTGTAGTGCTAGGTAATCTCTGGTCAACATCAACGTTGGGGTGTCTGTCATATTCCCATTATCCATTATCTAGGCATCCTGAAGTCAGGGTCCCATGGACCCTTGGGTTTGTATTGACAGTATCAAGAACAGAGGAATTTAACACCATTCTGTAATCATTCTGTGTGAGTCCGGCCACCACCCTTGGGTTCTAGGCAATGACCAAGTGTGGTGTCCTGGCAAACAGGATGGAGTCCAGCCTCCATCTCCCAGAACCATGGCTTCCATGTCCAACTTTTCTATCTATGAGCTGCACAGGGAAAAGTGGAGATGGTGATCATTTTGCCCTAAGAAGCAGATGCTTAAGACACATTGGTTCTTGTTGATTCATCTCCAGCTTAAAGATGAGATTTCTAGGATTTTAGAGGTAACATTCTAATGATCAATTTCACAGGATAGTCCACGTCTATAACTCCACGGAAGATTGCTCATGGAAATGTGAAGCTATTGCCTATTTCAGACACATGTACCTTAAATTCCAACCAGTTAAATAAGACTGATGTGGAGCAAAACAACAGCCTTCCATAGCCACATTAGAAGCTAATCATTTCAGAAAATGTTGCCATAATTCATTTATGGAAGCAGCAAGGCTATTCCCCAAACGAGTGATAAAGGGAATGGACTCACAGTCATAGCACGGAAATGAAGCCTCATGTTAATACTTCCTAAACTTAAACTGAACTCTGGAGGCACCCTGGCATAAATCTGCCTTGCAGATTATTCTGCCTCACATATTTTTATCTATTGCAAATAAAGTTGAATTCAGAATATTGCTTCAGTCGTCACACCTCGTTTCCATTTATTTGGGGATCAGGACAACCATCTGTGAATTCTGTTTAACCAAAAGATAGGCGAAAAGATTCTCCTAAGGACATTAGATTCACTAGCTCATCTGAGTTAGCAGCAGCCCAGGAGCCTTCTTCACCCGGCTGTTGCCTGGCTATTCTTCAGGAATAGACTTCCATCCTGAGCGTCCACTGCGGCTGTTATAGTATGCACAACATCACACAGCAATAATGATTTTTATAAAATCCTTCAGCACTCAGAACTACACATGGCCTTTATTTCTTTTGAAACCTCCATTTGTCATCTTAGACAAAAATGGCCAAATCTCTGCCACTCAGGGTGTTAATAGATATTTACACATCTGACTGTTCAGGTGAACATACTTCTATATTAATAAGTAGTTCAGTTTATTAGTATTATTTATAGCAGCTAAAAAATTTATTGAGTGGTTACAACTTGCCATGTAGTCTCCTGATTCCTTTATGATTGTTTTTCCTGTTTTTCAGACAAGAGGACCACAGGAGTAAAGTGACTCGCTTCGGATCACACAGGTCTTAAGTGGCAGAGCTGGGATCAAAAGCTCTGTCCAACCGTTTCAGAAACCCACATACGTAACCACTAGGCTGACTGCCTTTCAGACCCTGGGCTAAATACGAGAGAGACAAAGAGAGGCGTATCCAAGCAGAGAGCAGACACCAAGCTCTGGGTGTGCAGGTCTCTCTGAAAGAGAAGCATGCCAATGAAAGTAAGGGCAAATGTAGCAGGAAGGGAAACTGGATCTCATGATTAATACGTATGTCAAGCCACGATGATGCCACGTACAACAGAAAGTATGCAACTGGGAACGGCTTGTGGAGGGCAATCAGAAGCTGAGATCCACCAATGTGATGCACTAAGTGGTACCCATCTGTAACAACGGTAGAATAGTAGGGCCTCCAAAATGAGGGGAGTTGTTGCATTGGTATGTAGGTTGTTGGTGTATCTGCCAGTAGATGTGCAGTATCTCAAGGGCTGGCTCAAACATAATGACCCCTTGTCCTTCTGGGAACTTCACCGACTTTGAAAAAGCCCCATGTAGGGAAGTGATCATTTTGGAACCCTGGGCTGTGTTCATTGAGAGGCTGATGAGAGCCAGAGGAAGAATTACCAACCTCCCTGCTAATCTGGCTCCTAGCACCATACATTAAGCCAACTAGTAAAAATCATTATGAAGTTTTTGCTGAAAGGGCAAGTGTAGAAAAACATGTTTCTAAACAGAATAACAGTCTTTGCCATTTTTTTCCAACTTGCATACCATCTGGAAATTCTGATTTTTTTTTCGAAGGGTAGGAAAGAAATGTGCTCCAGGCACAAATAAATGTTTACAGCTGAGTTATAAACCGAGAATGGTGGGGCTTAAAACAGACATGCTGGCAGTGATGGAACTCAAGCTGCAGTGAGACAAATAATGCTGCAAGGAGCTGGCCAGCTCATTCTTGCACATTGGCCCTTGGGAACGGGAAGTCCTGCTTCCTACTGACCTCATCAAGCACGTGGTTGAGAAGAAGTCTTCATTGGGGTTTGTCCCAATTCTTTTTTTTTTTTTTTTTTTTTTTTTTTTTTTTTTTTTTTGCGGTATGCGGGCCTCTCACTGTTGCGGCCTCTCCCGTTGCGGAGCACAGGCTCCGGATGCGCAGGCCCAGCGGCCATGGCTCACGGGCCCAGCCGCTCCGCGGCATATGGGACCCTCCCAGACCGGGGCACGAACCCGTATCCCCTGCATCGGCAGGCGGACTCTCAACCACTGCGCCACCAGGGAGGCCCTGTCCCAATTCTTAGAAGGTAAAGGAAAAAGATGAAGTGGTAGGATTGTCTACCTTCACATTCCGAAGGCAGCCTGTGCCTTTGGAAAATACAGCACCTCATAAGAAGTGGCAGCCTGTGGAGGCTTGTTAAATGGACCGACCGAGAGACGTTATGATGATGTCAGGAAAAACAACATATATTCGTGGATCTCTTATTAAGTATCTGATATCACACACCATATTCTATAAGTGACATCTCATTATGGGGGACAGCAAGCTTATGAGGGGGTACCATTTTACAGATGATGGCTCAGAGGCCGAGGGAGGGCAAATGACCTGTTTACATGCACACAGCTCCTTAGTGATGGAGCTGGTGTTTGCATCTAGTCAGACCAACCCCAGAGCCCTGTAGTATAGAGCATCTGTCAATGCGAAGTTATCCGAGAATATATTATACCCAACACTATGTCAAGAAGGAAAAACTGATATATTGGAGTTTTGTCTTTCTCCCTAGTCTCCTACAACTTGTAGTTACAGACAAGTCCGAGGAACGTAGAAATGGGTTTGTACATGATCAAGACTAGTCAGCCAACTTTTCCTGTAAAGGGCCAGAGAGTAAACATTTCAGGCTTTGGGGGCCATCTAGGCTCAGTTGCACCTACTCAACTCCATTGCCAGAGTGCAAAAGCAGCCAGGGACAATGAATGAACGTGGCTGTGTTCCAATAAATCTTTATTTGCAAAAACAGGTGGCTGGCCAGATTTGGTCCATGAGATGCAGTTTGCTGACCCCAGATATAGAGGACACCTTGAATGTAAAATGAGTGTAGGTTTTGAGAGTGACCCATGAAATTCTACTTGGGAGTTTATCCTTTCTTAAGATCAGTGCACAAATTCACTACATATGATGTGCCCTTTAAAAGTTCTTGTATATTTTGCCTCTGGACCTAGCCAATCACACTGGATTCCCTTATGCTATCTGACCAGGTCAGAACACTGTATTGAATCTTCGTTCTCAAGGCTTATCTAAACCCAGACCTATAGAAAAAGTGTTCTGTGCTCTTGTAATGAAGACGTATGAGTTCGTCCCTTTTAACATAGAAATACACTTGAGATGGTGAGTGATTCTGGCAGTCTGTGGGCTCTCCTTCCTTGATGTGAAATCCAACGACCAAATCAACCACGTTAAGTTTTAATTGAAAGAGAGAATGGAGAAAAAATAAACCGTGAACAACAACAAATGGAAAAGGGAAGACAAAGCCCAAAGAACATATATTCTCCCAACCAATTAATCAAGTGCTTTGTTTCTACTAACATATCAGAGTGTGTAGGCTGCCCTGTCTATTAGACTCCTTTCCAAATCTGAGCAGTGTAAACACTCCTAAAGACCAGGTAATGAAATCTCTATCGATGTGCCATCTTAGATGGGACTCACATGCCTGTGTTTTGCTTACATTTTAATTTGCTTCTGCTGGATACTTACCTAGTAATTGCTTAATAAGATTAACCTCCCTGGCAATGTGTGGTGTATCTTGATTAAAACATTATCGGAGTGAAGGATTATCGCACAGCACAAAAAAAATAGAGAGGGTGGTATTTAATTAATTTATTGCCAATATATCTTGATTGTCTCTTTGAAACACTGGAAAAGTAGTCGATTGGAATTGATCCAGGTTATCTAAATGTATAGATTTGGATTGTGCAGAGGAGGTAGGTCACTGGGTAAAGAAATTCAAACATAGGATCATTGCCTTTAAAAAGAGTTAGGCAGGTATAACACACCATTTGTAAAGCAATTATACTCCAATAAAGATGTTAAAAAAAAAAAAAAAGAGGTGGGTGTGTGAAAACACAAACCTTTCTAGTCTTTTTTTTTTTTTTTTCGATACGCGGGCCTCTCACTGTTGTGGCCTCTCCCGTTGCGGAGCACAGGCTCCAGACGCGCAGGCTCAGCGGCCATGGCTCACAGGCCCAGCCACTCTGCGGCATGTGGGAACCTCCCGGACCGGGGCACGAACCTGTGTCCCCTGCATCGGCAGGCGGACTCTCAACCACTGCGTCACCAGGGAAGCCCTCTAGTCATTTTTAAAACCAAACCTCACAACAACTTAAGAAGAGATCTGATCCCTTCGGTCACAGGAAGAGTACTGTTTTGGCATTCAGAAAGAAGACATTCTGAGTTTTACTTCAACTTTAAGCAATTTCAAATGCTCAGACTTTATCATAAAAGTCCTCTTGACAAAATTCACTGCACAATGACTTGGTAACCTCTTTTCTGGCTCAGAACTCATTTGGAAAATATTCTGCTGTGTGTGATGTTATACAACTCACACAGTATTTTCAAAAGCAGGTGGCCTCTGAGGGGAAAAGTTCTGGCCTTTCCAAAGACACCATGGAAAATGTTTCTTTGTTCATTTAGAGACATCATACTCTTAGTTAGGACCTGTTCTTTTCCAGGAATCTTCTGTCCTGCTGGTGTGGGAGGCTCCAGTGGGGTTGGAAATGAAGCTTAATCACAAATGGGAGGAGAGGCCGACCTTCACTTATGGAAGTTAATGCCTATCAGTGATTCCCTTCTGTGAAGAATGCTATTTAAAAAGTGTTTGTGTGAATTCCCTGGCGGTCCAGTGGTTAGGACTCTGCTCTCTCACTGTCGAGGGCCTGGGTTCAATCCCTGGTCGGGGAGCTAAGATCCCACAAGCTGCGAGGAGCGGCCAAAAAAAAAAAAAAAAAAAAATTGTTTTTTAGTTAAAAAAAAAAAGTGTTTGTATGTAATCTCAGTAGGCATATGGACATAAAATACATCCCTGTGCAAAAAAAATGCATATTCACATTTAAAATGTGTCTTCTGCACTCTTTTCAAAGGATGGAGTGCTGATTTGCAGATTAAAGGACATTTGTGGATCAAACATAACAGAGACCCCCAAAAGCAGTTTCTCAAAGAGCAGCACCACGGACGTTTTGGATGGGATACTTCCTCATCGTAGGAGGCTCTCCTGTGCATTGTAGGCTGTTTAACTGTATCTCAGCTTCTACCTACTAGATGCTGGTTGCACCTCTTCTAAATGTGACAATCAAAAGAGTCTTCAGACCTTGCCAGATGTGCCCCTAGGGGGCAAAAACACCCCAGCTGAGAACCACTGCAGTAAAGGCAACTGAAGTTACATTTACAGGTGGTGTCAAGCCCTGGAGATGAGCAGACTGCAAATCTGAGGCCAGCAAATCTGGCTCCTGGCTTTTGGGTCAGTTAAGGTAAAATATACTTTTCATTTTCAGGTCTAGTTTCAGTCACTTGATAATGGAAAGCATATAATTTCATCCTCAGATAAAACTTTTTCATGCTGACTTAAAGTTAATTTAGTGTAATGATTAGGATAGATGAGGAGAACGACTCTTAAAGCCTCGATCAAAAGACGAAAAAGTCACACTTGAAGCATTAGGACAGCTCCGGAGAGGCTAATTTAAGCAACATTAGCATCTCAGGGCTGATTAATGTACACCTCTATGGGAAGATGATTCTGGAATATCCTCTGTGGAAAACGCCTGATCTAGGAAAAACCCAACAGCTCCCTTAAAGATGCACACGGCACAGACCTGAGTTCAAATTTGTACCTGCCTACTTGTTGGATTTGGGGTAAATTTCTAAAACATCCTGGGCCCCAGTTTCTCCAAGATCATTTTTCTCCCTTTAGGGTTATGGAAGTGACACAACGTTAAATCTGGCACACAATAGGTGCACCCAATAAATGTTTCCCTTACCATTGCTGAAATATCCCTGTGGGGTATTTTAAGAAATGTCAGGTGAACTGCCTAGTGTGCTAAGAGGCAGAGTGAAAAATTCTGTGTTTGGAGAACCCTTCTGTGCAATCTCTTCTGCTTGTGATTTCCATCCTGTATCAAGCATCCTCCCTACCCTGCATGCCAGCCTGCCTAATGGTGCCATTGGCTGCCGTTGGTTGTCTCTTAATTGCCCCATGTCCCCACTTCCCCATGGTTCTGTTTTTTTCTCCTCTTTCTTAGCACCTTGTTAGCACCTAATTTTTTCTTTTTTTTCCTGCAAAAATACAGTTGCCTGATTGCTTCAGTAAACATTTCTATTGTTCCCTTCACTGTTTTGCCAAGGGAAGCTTTGTTCCCGAGTTGTCAAAACTCCTTTCTCTTCTCCCACGAAGCGGAACAGCTCCGGGTCTTTCTCTTTCATGCCTTGCCAGGTGGTGCTTCCTCCCTGGGGAAGCTGCATCTCTCCCCTGGGGAGACGGCTCTAGTCTACTGGCCCGTGCCGCCTGCTGCTCTCAGCTTTCCCCATCAGGCAGGACTTTCTCCTGCTGCTCCCGCTGCTGCTGTGGCTGCTGTTCCTGCCCAGGCCTTGAGATGCTTTCAAGTAGCTCCAGACCCTGCCGGTCGCTGCAGATAGCGTAGGGGTGCACATGGCTCTGAGCGGGCACGGCGCCAGCTCCGAGTGGCTCCAGCCAGACACAGCTCACAGACAGGAACAGCAGACAGCTTTGAACGGGGGTACCTAGAAAATGCAGGGCTTTTTTTCTCCCTTTTGCAATACCTTACAAGATTCGGATTAGAAAACCTGAACCAGGTGGCGGGAGCTCTGAATTTTCCTGTGGCCTCAAGAGGGCGAGCCGCGGCTGTAACCTCACCTTTGCCTCCAGATGGCGCTGTTGTCACATCATCGTTTCCTGGTAAGCCGGTCCTTATCCCATTGTTAAAGGTGTGTCCATCTGCCGGCTGGAGTTGCCAATTGAGTCCGAGCAGATGCATGGCTGCAGGAGAGACAAAGTAATGAAAACATGAATAGAGAATTCAGCAATGCAGATGTCAAGGGGGAGGGCCAGGTGCCTTTTCCAAATGACTGCCTTTGAAGGAAGCTGCAGTTCAACACTGGCTTGCCCCAGACCTCAGGGATTAGCTAAATACAGAAGGCAAGTAGATCTGGGTAGTTGGGTTTCCTCTCCCAGTGGAAAGGAAACAACAGCCTCAGGGGCAGAGCATCCCCAGTGGCGGGCGGAGGAGGGAGGGGAAAACAAAGCCCGGACCTTCCAAATGGTGCCACCATAAAGGGGAAAATGCCCCTCTGGAATCACTGTAAAGGGCACTCCCCATCCCTCCCGGCCTTTCCTGCACTCCGGACGGAGCTGTTTATAGACTGATGGTCCAGGGGCATTGAAAAGAATACTTTCCTCCAAACTGCTCACAATCTAAAACTGTTTCAAATCAAGCCTCCCCCAGTGGGGCCAGCCTGCTGGTCTGGTGCAGACGAGACTATACCTGCGCTGAAATACCAATGCAGCCTCCAGTATCTGCAGTAGTACTGGCCCACGGTAAAGCCCACCTCCCTGTTTCAAACTTGAAAAAGATTTTTCCGCTCCAGCCCTCTTCCTGACAAGTGAGTATCTTTTCAGCCTATGGTGGAATAAGCTTGGGGGTAGTGATGGAATGGAGTTCTTTTCTGGAAATAGTACTACGGCAATTCACTGTCTCTCTCCCTCTCACCTGCCCTACCTTTACCCTTCCCCACAGTCCAAGATGAGACACAGAGCTCTGAAGCACTGCCTCTTCTTTGCTAAGCAAACAAGCACGCCTACAAAACTCTCGTTTTATTCCCATGCAACCTCCAACCTCCAGACACCAAACTTCCTTCTGGTGGTCCTTGTCACTCTGTTGGTGCCAACTCCCCACGTCCCGGTTAGTTGAGCTAAGCCAATATCCCCCAATGTCTGATGGCTCTTGATGAGTTGTTCATACTGTGTGGAGTGAAAGGCAAGTTCCACACACCTGCATTCTTTCAAAGTCTGTATCTAAGAAATGCTTCCTTTGTGAAAAAATAAGGACTTCCTTCCCCTGCATATTTCTCAACCAGGCAATAACCACCACATGTCTGTCTGGCATTTCAACCAGACACAGGTTGATGCCTTTGCTACGTTTCCAGCACTGCAGGAGGGAAAGGGCTGTTGACAGGGAAAGGTTCCTAGTATGAGGCTGGGGATGGGAGAAACAATTAACCACAGGAAACGCAATTAACAATGCTTAGGAAATTGTTCACACAGCAATTAATTCTGCTTGCTTACCACCACCTAAAGTCAGGCTGCATTCTTTTAAGGTTAAAAACCTATCTTCAAACCTTACAGCTCAGACTGATGGCCATGGATGAAGGTGGCAAGGTGTCCCTGCGTGTACATCTGCTTTTTTCTTACACACATCCCCACCCCAGAACCAAGTTTTCTTTCTCCACATTACTCCGAAGTGCAAGGCCCACGGCTGCAACTCTTCGAGATGATACATGCTAATAAGAATAAGTGACATTTACTGCACACTTTCTGTCTGGGTAACACCTAATTTTCTCCTGCAGTTTATCTGTTCTATGTAGGTCACTTAGTTGAAGAGGCCAGATTCGATTGCCTCAAATAATGACATATTTTCACTGTACAGAGGCCAGGACATGAGAACTAATCGTGGCAGCTTCAAGATAACGATAGCTTCTGATTTGTAATTACCAGGTGAAGGGAGCCAAGGAATTAGCTACTTTTAAAAGATTTCCAAAAAAACATACTATTGGGTTATCGGAGCTTGCCTTGAGCCAGCTTGCTGATGCACTGGAGATGCGGTTCTTTCAAGGAGGGTCTCTGTGTTTTAAGAGAGACACAAATACATACTGCAGATCCAGCTGGGGCCCAGGCCTTACAAAGCTTTGATTTTTCATGTCTAGAAAAGGAAGTGATGGGTCCATCAGGCAAAGATGACAACCTCCCCAGTGCCCCATCAATATGAAAACTCTTGTCAAAATTGCTCCCCTTTCCTGGTACTCAATCTTGTCATTCCAAGGTGCAGAACATACTGCAACCATCAGCTGTGGGAGATCAGAGAGCGAGCAATACCCCAATCTTACTGGATATACCGAGGGCATCCACGAAACGGTGGTCTCCGTTTGCAAAGACACCTGCCCCCGCTTGCTTTTTATCTTGGGTTCCATAGCATCTCTTTATTTAAAAAAAAAAAAAAGTATTCTGAAAACAAGAAGACCACAGATGCGGTGAGAAGCGTTCGGGTCAGAGTACACAAGTAACTTCTCAGACGACTCCCAGAAGTGAAAGGAGAAATAAGAAAGTGAGATGAAGACGGAAAAAGGACCAAAGCCAAATCTGCGGTGCATAAACTCTGTCCTCCCAGTAGAAGCGATGCAACTCAAGTTGCAAAACGAAACTCAAGTTTGGGCATACTTTCTGTTGTTGAATTGAACATTAAGTAAATAAGTGCGAACTATATCGGGGTACAACAACCTCCTCTTGGTTTTTTATTTTATTTTTTTGTAGGCGGGGTGTTGCGGGGAGTCTGAAATAGGCTTTTGTTTGCACTTTTTATTTTTTTCTTCGTCAGCTATTCCTTCTCTCTTACTTCAGTAGGAAAATGAGAATATCTTTCTGGCCTGTGGGGATGGACTGAAGTGTCCTTAGGATAAAGACCCAAGGGAGCTGTGAAGTAAATGAGTTTCCTGACTAATGAGAATTCTGTTTCTTATTCTGCTACTGATTTGCTTGATGGCAGGGGCTGAGAAATCAGTCAGTCTCTCTCTTTACCTTTTGTAAAGGTTCCCCTTTACAGGTAGGATAATGGCTGCTTAGGGCCAGAGGAAAGTTCAGCAGCTGCCACCCCCTGAAGATTTGTTGATAGCAGAGTATCTTGAACATAGAAGGTGCCCCGTAAGTGTTCATTAGAATCAGTAATGATACATGGGGGCAGATGTGAGGGGCTGGATTGTAGGACATGATACTCTTTATAAATAAAACACACATAATACAGGGGTGTAAAGGAGGGAATGAAACAGTGCTGGCAACTATATGGAGGGGTCTGCAAAGAGAAGCTTTTTGATGATTAGAGTATTAGTACCTGCTGCCAGTCCTTGGACCCCTTCTATGGCCAGCACTGTGGCAGACATTCTACAGATATTATCTCAAGACCTGCAGCTTACATTTGAGGTGGGTGCCATCATCATGCCCATTTCACAGACGAGGAAGCTGGTGACTGTAAAGTTTGATCACAGGGGGCTTTTGGAATACGAGGAGGATGACAGTGGGAGGCAGTTGGCTGCTTCATAGTTCATAGTGATCTGGTTACAAATTCTGGTTTGCAGTGGAATCTCGGCAAACCTGGTCTCTTTCTTGCAACTCATGATAATCTCCCTGTGGTTGAGGAATCGCCAATTTTGTATAGTCAGCACCCCGTTCCTGAGGGGGGGGTTACATCATAGTTCCTCACCTTGTTCATCTCACCACACACGCTGCATACCTTCTCCTTCCGCCACATCATCAGCCTGGGTCTGGAGCGAGGACAGCACGGTCCAGAGCCATGGCTGACCGGTGATAGAATACAGAATGATTGGAGAAAGGAACTGTTACTGTTGTAAGCCATGGAGAGTTTGGGGCTCTTTGTTACAGCAGCATGCCTGAGCCGATCTTGACTGATACGTTCAAGTATACGGTAAGTGAGAAATTCCACTTTTATACACTAGGTGTCCATGCGGTCCTTAAAGTTATTCACTTACCGGGTCAGGATCCTTTCTAAAACCCAGCCAGGAAGAGTTTGCACATATTTAGGGCCACTACCTTACCTCTATGAGCAACAACAAGAACAAGTAGCTCTTTAAACATTATGTCATAATATCTCCAATTCTGATCTGCTCTCAGAATCAGACTTAGAAGCTGAGAAGCCTCAGAGTAGCCAGAGTTACTGCTCCTTCACCTCAAGATTTTGGGTGAACACTGGCCTCATCATTTTAGAAAGCTGAGAAGCCTCAGAGTAGCCAGAGTTACTGCTTCTTCACCTCAAGATTTTGGGTGAACACTGGCCTCATCAATTTCTCCCAAAAGACATCTGGATGCAGTGGGGGTGGTCCCCTCCCCCCAATCCCCACAAATGCTCCAGCAGCTCATCCCAAAAGGTCCTGTTCAGACCATCTGAGGGTCAGAAGTGAAATGAGTTTGGGAGACCCTCTCCCTAATGTTATTCACCCCCCCCCCCCACCACTGACAGCCTAAATGCACAATTTATCATGGTTTGACAGGCTCTGCTCAAGAGAGATCCTGGGATGCAACAAGGGGGCTCCATGGGTCAGCAGGGACAAAACAGGGAAAGGCTCCAAGGGGAAGTTCATGTAATCCAGGTGGCAGCTGGGAAATCAGCCACCAAAAACACCATAGGGCAGCCAAACTCTGAAAGTATCCCTCTGGCTAATTGCAGAAAACTTTTATCAAGTATTGAAAATGAACCAAGATAGGATGGACAGACCACACACAGATTCCAGATTTCAGCAGGAGTAATAAACAGACCTACCTGGAGTTATGGTGCTATTTTCTTACTGAAGTTGCCTGCGTTTATGCCAGATGGGGTCCGATAGAAATACTCAGGGGGAGCCAGAGCAAAGGGAAGAGAGAGGGGTTGGCTGCAGGTAAAAGAATTCTCCAGCAACCACAAGGAAGGAGACTGTAGGCCTTGAAAAGTGGCAGCTTGGAATGGGGGTTGTCTGAAATAGTAATTAGGGTACGTGTGGGCCCTGCTGGGTGCCACTTAGAACCTTCCCTGGCTGGCAGAGGATCAAGTTGACAAGAGGGCCAATCAATATGTCAGCAACGCTCCCCAGAGAGCTGCTCAGCCTTTGTTTGTCAAAGAGGGCAAACACGGGGGCCACGGGTGTTCTGCGTTTGCCGAGCAGGTCCCCAGGAACCGGGGGTATCTTTAAAGATCAGTCTTGTCAATACATAACTGGAGGAAGAGATTGGGCTTTCCCTTTGAAAATGGAAGCCTTCAGGCCAAGCAGAGCTTAGGGAGGGGAGGAGGGAGTCAAGCTTGCTGGGTCTTGTGGCTCAGCCTGCGATCAGATTCACAAGGGCCTTAGAGAGGACGGCAAAGCTCCTTCAGAGACCAAGGCAGGACGATGGGGAGGGTCAGGGCTGGGTCTCCCCACCCTGACATCACCTGATTTAGTCAACAACGCCAGGGCTCCCGTGGAAAATGTAGCCAATTCTGAAAGGGCCCCTGCCCAGATGACGGAAAAAACCGCAGCGGAATACTCCGAGCTCAAATGCACCAATGCTGACCTCGAACTTGCACAGGCAATCTGTAAAGGCACTTTTGCAAGTAGTAGTGAAAATTAACACATTGCAAATGAGCCTCCTTGATGATGGTGACAATGAATATTTATTTTGGCACTGTGCCAGGTATTGGGCTAATTACATTATTTGCATCATTTATTCATCATTTATCATTCAGCAGGTATTTATTGAGCCCCTACAGTGTGTTAGGTGTGTATTCCTAGGCACCAGGAATAAAGCAGTTAACAAGACAAGTTCCTCGCTCTCAGGGGAAAAGAGAAACTAAACACATAAGCGAAAAGTAGAGTATAGGGCTAGGGAATGCCAGGGCATGGCGGTTGGGAAATTGACGTTTTTTGGTTTAATTGTAGACCAATTAAAGATGATTGCCTGTGATAGGTAAATCTGAGACAAGGCTTGAAGGAAGTAAGAAAGCAATGCAATGCTGACATCAGGTTTGAGTGAAGCTAGGGGAAAAGAAGAGTGTGGGGTGCTGGGGGGGATCAGTGGTGGGGAGTGGGTGCCCTTGGAAGGGGTCTGCCTTATATTTGGGTGAGATGGGATGACCCTGGAGGATTCTAAAGAGGATGAAAGCTCACTTATTTTCATTCTCACCTTGTGAGGTGGTAATATAATCTACATTTTCTAGATGAGGAAATGGAGGCTTAGGGAGGTCAAGTGACTTGCCCAAGATCACACAGCCAGGAAGCGGGAAATCTGGGATTCAGACTGAGACACTTGTACCTGCAGAGTCAACCACCATGCTCTCCTGCCAGTGACTCACTCCCTCTGAGTCCTCACTGGAGGCCACCAGGCCCTTGGAGTTCTTTAAATGAACCACTACTTTGCCAAGGCTGAACAAGGCAGGTGGGCTACAGAACCACTTGCTAAAAACGGTCAAGGCTCAGTCGGGAACAGACACCTCCTTGTGTAAGCAGTCATTAGTCCTCTATAAATATAAAAACCAGTTTGCTATTTAACTTAAAGGAATCGCTGTTGTCAATAGAAAATAAATCTGTTGGACAACTTCAATTTACCGTCCTGCTGGCTAACAATCAATATGTTTGGTGACTTTTTCCTTGGTGAGTTTACTTATCATCCTTCAGGGATGCAGTACAGTGGGTCTTCTTTAAAGAGGTGAGGGCCCACTGCAATGTATTAACGTATTAATTATCCTTTTTAGGAAGGCTGTCAGTGCCAAAATGACCTTCTGCCTAAAAGAAGAGATGTAAACAAAACCATGAGGGATAACATTCTCAGAAATGCCCCAAGTCTTAAAGGAGTTAAAAATTTTTAAATCTTAAAGGAGTTTAAAAAATAAAAATCCCTTCCAAACCACCTTGGTGAAGTGATTTCTTTTAGTTTCGCCCCATTGTATTGCAATACATTGAATGGAATAAATTTTCAAAGCCCTGCAGGGAAGTTACGCCCACAAATCCCTTTACTAGTAATGGGATTTGTGCACCTATCTGTTAAGAATGCTCTGAAAACTGACTTGCCTGTGTCTAACTTCCAGCCTACAGCTTCCAAAATGGTTGCAAGGCTTATGGCACAGGAATTAACACAGATGAGGAAGGATGAGTTGTAGATACGGTACTAGAATCCTGGCAGGACCACGGAATATGAGAGGGGCTTGGGAGAAATGCACCTGCATTTACCCCTCTACCTGCACTCTCTCATCTTCCAGCTATGGTGCTAAAGTGGTCCTCGGCAAGCATTCTGTCTGCGCCTTTCTAATTCTAGTCCCTCACAAAAGCAGGGAGACTTTCTGGCCTGCATGTCTGCCATGAGGACAAGGTGAAAGTTGCAGGAGACAGCTCTGGGACCGGAGAGCAGTGTGTTCCCGAGACAAGAAGAATCCACATGGAGGGACCGGCACATTCATCTATTCCTGTGACAGGCTTGGGATGGTACAGTGAGTGGGAAGTGGTATGAGACTAATCAATTCCTGTGTTTGGAGGAAACAAACGGGGCTCCCTGCCGCTGTAGGGTGCATGGTGCCCCCAAGCCGGTGTCATCCCCACCCGCTTCGTCCCCTTGCACCTGCTGCACTGCAGGTGGCAGCTATTAACAGTGTGGGTGTGTGGTGTCTGGTGTGCTCAGGTGACCTCTAACAAGGCCCCCTGGCTCCCAGCATCACCGGGCAGATCGATACGTAAGACAGACCCATGAGCTGACATCCACTTTCTGTTTCTGGTGCGGGGTCCCCAGGAACGTACACTGGAGGACAGGCGATGCTGGCCAGGCACCCCATTGTCCACCGAGCCAGCTCATCCTTGGGCTGATAAATACACACCTGGAGCCATTCAATGTACAGAGCATCATTTCCCACCCCAGACTACTCTGTTCCTGCTGCTATTTTTCCCTGGAAAGAACTAAAATAAAAGCCTTTCTTTCTCCAAGAAAGGACCCATGTGATCAAAATACCTTTAGAGAATGATAACATCGGTAGGTTTTATTCTTCAAATAAATCACGGTCTCGGATTTTAAGAGCTTTTGTGATAGCAGAACACATCCCCACAATCCATACACATACACCTCAGTGCATCTTTCTTCCGCCCTACCCCGAAGCTTGTCATTTGGTGTCAACAATCCAAGCATCATTCGTCTTTCTTTAAAGAACAGCAACCAGCAGTCCTGTTCAAGAGGGGGCCGGTCCACAAGACCACCAACTACAAAAGGAAGGCGACGTGGGCTGCACGCGGCATGCGGCCACCGGAATCCTAGGAAGCAGACATCATGAATGTTTTAGAGGATGAGATGTCATATCGATCAGGAGATGTGCTGTGTGTGCTGGAACAAAGAGGGGGAACTCTCTCGTGAAAAATAGCCTTCTGCAGGAGGGAGTGGGGAGGGGGTTCTGGGAGGTGGCCGTTAGGGCGCTGGCCCTACTCTGTTCCCTCAGCTGCAGCAAATGAGGGAAAGAGAGTCTGGACTCACTTCCCTTCCTGAGTCCCGGGCAGCCCCCAGCAAACCACTCCCTGTGAGCCTTCTGACTGAACCCAGAACCCACAGCCAGGCAGCCTGAGATTGGCAGCCAAGCCAGGGGGCCTTAGGAACAGGATAAAGGAAGAGCTATCTCCCTATCTTGGGTCCCTGAGAGATTCAGTCCCATCAGGGTTCAAATCCCCACACTACTACTCATAAGCAGATGAACTTGTACCAATGAATTCACCTCTCTGAGCTTTGCTTTCCTTAGCTAGAATAAAAGCTAACATTTTTATAAAGCACTGACTCAGGGGCCAACATTCTGCTGAGCACTTGGTATACATTACTTTATTTGCCCTTTACAGTAAACCTGGAGGTGGGTACTGTTATCATTCCCATTTTGTGATGAAAAGATTGAGGCAGAAAGGTGTTGGGAACTTTGCCCACACTGATAGGGCTCACAGTTGGGGCAGCTGGTTATGGAATCAAGCACATGCTCTCAGCCCTTTATATCTCTATGGGGAGAGGGGTGATCAAACCAACCTTGTAGGGCCTTGTGATATAAAGGAGACAGGAACCTGGGAGTATCAAACACAAAGGAGGCACTCAAGAAACGTGTCTCACTTCCTGTTGGGTCTCGGATCACTCTGTCATTACAACAATGGTGATCACGGCTAACTTTTATTAAGCCCTTACTGGGTGCCAGGCACCGATTTTATGGAGTGTGTATATTATTCTCCCATCTCGTAGATGAAGACACTGAAGCTCAAGGAACTGAAGTCACATGCAGCTGGTAAGTGGTCGAGGGGTGATTTGAACCTGAGCCCCGTGACACCTACGGCCTGAGTACTGCACCACCCAACTCATAGCAGGACGACTGTCAGCTCAAGGTCCAATACCAGTGAAGATGGGGGATGTATATTCATCTAGATATTCTTCCCCCATTGGCCTGAATCCCCTATCAGAGACACCTTTGTGGCTTCCTTTTCTGCATCCCATCAGAATGGCAGAGCCACAGTCAAGAGGGGCTCCAAGGTCGTCTGGTCCACACCTTTGCTGTACAGATGGTGCCCATGACAGCCAATGACTGGCTGAGCCAGGATTTGAAATTTGGTCTCTTGATTCTTTGTCTGGTGCCCTCTCTACTGTCTCGTCCACCTCCTTAAAGACAGAGAAGCTGATGGGCAATGAAATGCCTTAAAAAACAGACCATGAGGGCACTGCAGAGAAGCCTTCTCCTCTCACCTAAGATTTTTATTACTATGATTTGCAATGCAGGGCATGAGCAAAAATAAATTAGTCAACAAAAGGGGCATTGTGGTTCTTTCTGATCCTAAATTCATTAGCTCGGGTTTCTATGGCAAATTACTTCTACCACAGAAGTTCATTCACACCTACAATCTAAAATCACCATTTTTCTATTTCTACCCGGTTCAAGGATGTCATGGTCGATATAGATGTGTTCCCTCCTGCGTGTGAACTTGGTAATTTTTCAGGAGTGAGAAATGAGTTGAAGAAATAAAGACGTTGAGCAAATCCTGTATGTAATTCTCATTTCAATTTGGTCATTTGTTCAGCAAAGCCAAATTAGGCACATGGGGAGGCTGCCAGTGTTCTTTTCAATTTTTAATTTTTGACATGGTTCGCTCAAGGATTTTTTTTTTTAACTCAGGAATAAAAAAATCTCATGTTACAGTAAATTGGGCTTGCTCTTTCTCTTAAATGGTTTTTTTTTTTTTTTTTTTTTTTTTGCGGTACGCGGGCCTCTCACTGTTGTGGCCTCTCCCGTTGCGGAGCACAGGCTCCGGACGCACAGGCTCAGTGGCCATAGCTCACGGGCCCAGCCGCTCCGCGGCATGTGGGATCCTCCCGGACCGGGGCACGAACCCGTGTCCCCTGCATCGGCAGGCGGACTCTCAACCACTGCGCCACCAGGGAAGCCCCTCTTAAATGGTTTTTAGTTAAGTGGATTTCACATGCCTAACGTAAAACATTTAAAACTTGATTCTGATGGAAAGAAACATCACGTTAAAAAAAAAATTAGTTCTCTCTCCCAGGGATTGATCATACAGTAGGAACTGAAAATCCCAGAGATATGGTAATCCTGGTTCTCTGATGTGCTTAATATCAACACAGTCAACTTTTTACCGGGAGAAAGCTAGTCTGGATAAAAAAGGATACTTTCTTTTCGGAATGCAAGCCACCTAAATCCATCAAAAAAGAACATTTTCCTCTGCAATTAGATAAATGACACAATTAGGCTTATTTGGAGTTCTTGACAATTTACTTGGCAGAGCTAATTTCAGGGGCTTTAAGTGACACTTAAGTCCCACACATTTCTTTCCTGCTGAAGGTACACATTTCTCTCAACAGGTAGCAGCACTGTAACTGCTGTGGCATTTTTGGCTTATACAAAGCATTGCAATGACAGCAGAAAGACATTCAACACGGCTCATAATTAGCCATCCTCCTCCCTTCGGCTGGTGCTCCCTCTCCACCCCCCCACCCCCAATTACTCGATGGAAGATCCCAACTCAGGTATTACCCAATTCACCTCCAGGCGGGGGTTGGTGTCTCCTCTAATACCAGCCTGGGAGAGAGATGCTCCCTGACCTACATGTTTGGAACTCAAGAAGGATGAACACGTTTGAAAAGTTCCCCCACTTGTTTGTTTTTTTTTTTTTTTGCGGCACGCAGGGCTCTCACTGCCGTGGCCTCTCCCGTTGCAGAGCACAGGCTCCGGACGCACAGGCTCAGCGGCCATGGGTCACGGGCCCAGCCGCTCCGCGGCATGTGGGATCCTCCCAGACCGGGGCACGAACCCGTGTCCCCTGCATCGGCAGGCAGACTCTCAACCACTGCGCCACCAGGGAAGCACCCCCCCCGACCCCGCCACTTGTTTTTATTACTTAGATCTTTGAGGCTGAAGTTTCTAAAATGTCCACATTCGTTTTATCTGATTTCATTTAGTCTTTAATATAAGACACTCCTGTGGTAGATATTTTATTATCCCTATTTTACAAATGAAGAGAAGGAGACACCAGTTATACAACACGCCCAAGGTCAAGGGTTACCAGATTAAAAAAAAAAAGAAAGTTAAATCTGGCAATTCTACCAAGTCCCCATAGTTAGACTAAATCTCAGCAGCCCCAGGAACAGCCCCTTGGCTGCTGCCCTCAGATCCTCTAAGCTTAGCTCCAGATCTGTCAGAAAGAACTGTCCAAGGTAACCAGAGTTGGGTCTCTCCTCTGAACTTCTAGAGTTCTCTAATCTAAATGTCATTTGCATTCTGCTTCCAGTCCAACAGAAATAAAACACGAGCCACATATGCAACTTAAAATGTTCTAGTAACCACATTAAATAGGTAAAAATAAATGTCATGCTTTCAACCTAATACATCCAAAACATTATCACTTCAATATGTAATCAATGTAAAAGTCATTTTTCCTTAAGTCTTCCAAATCTCCCTTGTAATTCTGCACTAAGAGCATATCTCAGTTGAGGTGCTAAACTTTCAGTGGTTAGAGTGAAATGTGGTCCTGTCAAAACAATAAAAGTCTGTTAAACAGAAAAATATATTCCTTCAGTTTTTAAATTTACTTACAATGAAATGAAGTGAAAAATTCAGTTCACATATGGCTATTGGACAGAGCAGTTCTAGACCACTGTGGCTAAATGCGGTTCTTCTAGGCCAGTTTCCTCCTCTCTGCCCCCAGGATATTTTGTATCCGCACCTCTCACAGCATCTATGGCTTTATGTGGTGATAACTTATTTGCTGATCACCCTACTTCCCCTCCCATCCCCCCTCAAACTTTGATTCATGAGCACCTTGAGGGGTGAGAGTGAGTCTTTATACCCCCTCTTTTCAATTTGCTGCACTAGAGCCACTATCAGGTTTAGAACACACTCGTGTCCAAAAACTATTTATTGAATGAAAGAATGGCTTAACAACTTGTGTTTAAAAAAATGCAGTTGGGCTTCCCTGGTGGCGCAGTGGTTGAGAGTCCGCCTGCCGATGTAGGGGACACGGGTTCGTGCCCCGGTCCGGGAGGATCCCACATGCCGCGGAGCGGCTGGGCCCGTGAGCTATGGCCGCTGAGCCTGCGCATCTGAAGCCTGTGTTCCGCAACGGGAGAGGCCACGGCAGTGAGAGGCCCGCGTACCACAAAAAAAAAAAAAAAAAAAAAAAAAAAAAGCAGTTAATTGAGGTCTTACAGTGTACCAGGCTAAGAATAATCATGGCAATAGTAATGAACAGTATCTATTGAATTCTGACTTTGTACCAGGCTCTCCATTACTACCAGCTTTTAAGCATTTTCTCATTTGAATACACTGCTCCCCACCCCCCCAAAATCATCTTTGAGGCAGGACCTATTATTTCCATTTTACAGATGAGAAAACTGAGGCTTAGGGAGATTAAATAATGTGCCCACTTTCACACAGCTACTAAGCGCCAGAGCCAGGAATATGCGGATGTATGTCAACCTCCCTGTTGGTGTTTCCCTAACCTCAGCCATCATGGACCACATTCCTGAGTTTTTACTAAATCTGATCTCCACTCGCGCTAGTATTTCCTCACTACCTTTTAAAATCAATACCCCCCCTTAAAACTTTAATCCACTTAGCCTCAACCCAAAATAGTATCTGTGAAATAGAATGTGTGATGTATTAGTTATAAGGCTTTGTGATACACGAAAATGGACATAGGATTATTGAAATAAAGACGTTTGCCCACACAGCACACAGTCACACTGCGCATGTGCTACTAGTGGTCTGTCTCCTGCAGTGGAGAAAACATTACCCCCTGCTGGACTGCCTCTAACTTCGAACATTTGTCTTTCTATTCCCAAGGACCCACCATTATTTCTGTGTTTTCCCTGCCTTCTACAGTGGTCTAAGAAAGCGAAAACATCAGCAGTAGAAGAATGGGCTGGAAAGAAGGCTGCCCGTGCCTGTCTCTTCTCATTATTTCCAGCTGGATAAAAGCAAAACACAAGCAAACCACAAGACCTGACCTCCCACCCACCCCCTCCACCTTGAGGCTTTTTCTTTACTTCTTCAGGGCCAGAGGACTAAGACTGCTTCAGGTAGGCTGCATCCATGGGGTCAGTCCTTCCTGCTGAGAGCCTCCCCACCTTAGGCCAGGGTGATGCCAGCAGGGTCTGGAACCTGCTAGAATCCAAGAGTCCTGCTTCTGCCCAGAAACATGTCCACAGCCCAGACCACCACAGATGTGTTCCTGGGCATCTCAGTTTCTACTTAATTCATAAATTCACCAGCCATCATTGAGCACCAACTATATCCTAGATATTGCAAACCCTCAATGCAATTTTCTGTCTTTGTTTTAAAAAAATGTTATCGAAGTAGAGTTGATTTACAATGTTGTGTTAATTTCTGCTGTCTAGCAAAGTGATTCAGTTATACACATATATATTCTTTTTCATATTCTTTTCCGTTATGGTTTATCACAGGATATTGAACATAGTTCCCTATGCTATACGGTAGGACCCGGTTGTTTATCCATCCTGTATATACTAGTTTTCAATGCAATTTTCAATAACAATAATAGTCAACATTAATATAGTGGTTACTGTGTGCTAGACACTGTTCTAAGAACGTTAAACATTTAGATATGAAATGTTTGGTAGATCAAAGATGGTAGAATATCAGTAATTTTATACGGTCCAACTTAAATATATTAATCACTTAATACAATAGCCCCAGGGACCGATACTTTTATTATACCCATTTACAGATGAAGAAACTATAGGGGAGAGAGATTAAGTAACTTGGTCATTCCACCACTAGTAATAGAGCTGGGCTGTGAACTTAGGGACTTTGGCTCAAAACACTTAACCATAATGCTTTCTGCCTCTTACAGCAAAAGTGCCAAAAAAGAATGCTGCCTTCTGCCTAAAGGCTAGACGCTATACTTCAGGTGCACTGTGGCTAAGATACACTTTTATGGGAACAATGGAACATGATGGTTAGAGTAGCTTTGCAGCCAAAAACCCTTGGCCTCAAATCCAGATCCCTTTGGACCTTAGTATCTGTGAGACTCTGGGAAAGTTTAGTTTAGTTTAGTTTTTCAACTTCTCAGACCCTCTATTTCCTCATCTGTAAACTGAGAATCTTAAAACTCCCTACCTCCCAGGGGAGATTGTCACATTAAACAAAATAAAGCATGCAAAGCACTTGGCTTGACAAAGAGTTACAGGCTCAACAAATTAGTTATTGTGTGAACTGGCCAGAAAGAACTGTCTGGAGAAAAGTATCTTTCAGATTCCAAACAGCTAGATTAGAGGCAAATAGTCATTCCTGAATTGGAGATGTCCTGCCTTCCGAATTAAAACATCAGTAAAATAACTTCACATTTTCTATCATTAATGGATGTGCAATTATAGAGGAGATTAGTGATTTAAGCCAAACATATAAACTCTCAGGGTGGAAATTTTAAGCACTGTGCCTAAAATTGGGGAGATACTTTCAGAGAGAAGATATTTTAGACAGTGGCTCTGAGATGGCATAAAGGGAGGGTTCTCTCCTCCACTCTCTGGTCAGCCCTGACCATGGATGTGCAGACCGAAGGCAGGTGGGTCTTGGGGGATCTGGGCTCTGGCAGAAGGACTGCATCCCCTTTCCCCCCATCAGGCACAGAGCTGCCCCAAACCAGACAATGCACTGGGTAGTTGTGCCGGGGGCATGTGACTGGAAATATCTGTCTGTAAGCATTCTTGGGGCAAATTCTTTTTTTCTTTAGTCTGGGAGGCTGACCCCATGAGTTTGAGCTGAACAGCTATGTATTAGCTTAGGACTGTTAGGGCTCAGCTTGACCTAGCTTCAGCAGAATAGGGCAATTTTTGGAAGGTTGTTAAAATAGCTCATGGAAGTGAGGGAAGATCTGCCTCACCAAGCCCTGTCTTTCTTCTCTGTCAGGGGGCTCTCTCCACAAAGGGTGGACCGTGGCCATAGAGAATGCCAGACTCATCGTCCCACCCTCTTGGGCCACCAGAGAAAAGAGAGCTTCATTTTTTGAGTTTCACTTTTAGACAGGCAAGCATTCTGATTGTCGCAGCTGGGGTCATGTGCCCTTCCTTGGGCCTGTCACTGTGGCCTTGAAGGTAAGATAACACTATGGCCCTGACCTGAAGACAATGCGAAGAGGGTGTTGAGTATAGACCTGGCCACCAAGTAAAGATGTCACATCTAGCAAATAAAAATATAGGATGCTAGTTAAATTTGAATTTCCCATGCAATATTCAGGACATAGTTATACTAAAAACATTATTTGTTATTTATCTGCAACTCAGATTTAACTGGGGTTCTACACTGAATCTGGTAGCCCTGTCACCAAGGGAATTGGTGTGAGCCAGTCAGGCTCCCCATTTTGTGTCTACCACAGTTTGTATAAACCCTTGAAGAGGTACAGAGTTCTTTGTGGAACAAAGCACTGTCCATGCTCAGGGGTGCCCCTGAGACCCTGCTCCATGCTGTGTTGGGATGGCTGTCTGCCCAGATGAGAATCTGTGTCAGGCATCTGCATTTTTCACCAAGTGTCAAAACTGCCTGGCTGTCTGATGTGTAAAGCATATGGACTATACTTCTTTTCTTTTTTTTTTTTGTGGTACGCGGGCCTCTCATTGTTGTGGCCTCTCCCGTTGCGGAGCACAGGCTCCGGACGCGCAGGCTCAGCGGCCATGGCTCACGGGCCCAGCCGCTCCGCGGCATGTGGGATCTTCCCGGACTGGGGCACGAACCTGTGTCCCCTGCATCGGCAGGTGGACTCTCAACCACTGTGCCACCAGGGAAACCCTGGACTATACTTTTTATCAACCATATCGGTTCCCGGGTGGGACCTGAGGAATTTATCAGAAAATTCAGCTAGAATTATTAGAGAAATGCAAATCAAAACTACAATGAGGTACTATCTCACACCGGTCAGAACGGCCATCATTAAAAAGTCTACAAATAACAAATGCTGGAGAGGGTGTGGAGAAAAGGGAGCCCTCCTACACTCTTGGTAGCAATGTAAGTTGTTGCAGCCACTACGGAGAACAGTATGGATGTTCCTCAGAAAACTAAAAACAGAATTACCATGTGATCCAGCAATCCCACTCCTGGGCATATATCCAGACAAAACTGTAATTCGAAATGATACATGGACCTCTATGTTCATAGCAGCACTATTTACAGTAGCTAAGACATGGAAACTGCCTAAATGTCCATTGACAGATGAATGGATAAAGATATGGGGTAGATGTGTGTGTGTGTAGTAAGCGAAATAAGTCAGAAAGAGAAAGACAACTATCATATGATATCACTTACATGTGGAATCTAAAATATGACACAAATGAACTTATCTATGAAACAGAAACAGACTCACAGACATAGAGATCAGACTTGTGGTTGCCAAGGGGGAGGGGGAGTGGGGGAGGGATGGATTGGGAGTTTGGGATTAGCAGATGCAAATCATTATCTATAGAATGGATAAACAACAAGGTCCTATTGTATAGCACAGAGAACTATATTCAATATCCCATAATAAACTTTAATGGAAAAGAAAAAGAAAAACAAAATTCAGCTAGCATCAAACTGTGATTCCACTCTTGCCAAAGCTCCCTAGAGATGTCTGATAGTCAGCATGAGGCTACCTAGCTGGTCCAAGCCCATCTCTTAGGCTGGGTTTTAGTGCCCTTTTTCTAGAAGGCTCCCTACAACCCGTTTATAAGGTCTCTCCCTCTCTAGTCTTGGCTGAAAATTTGGAACGTAAAGATCTCTGCAAGTTCCATTTCTGCCAACAGTGTTGATTCCTGTAAATATTTACCAAACTTGCTCTGCAGTCAAGGCACAGCCATTTTTTCTCTTCCTCTGGAAGGAAGTTTATTACACAAAGTAATAGGTGATGTCTTCTTACTGCCATATCAATCTGCTGTAGTACCCGTGAGCTGAACTTCTTCAAGAGCAAGAACAAACAGTTGTTACTGAAACCTTCCACACGGAGGAAACCAATAAAACCAGAAGCAAAAGCAAACCAACAAACCAAACTTTTATAGAGATTTATTCTCTGTTGGAATACTGAACACAAAGACAGAGCAGCCCAAAGCTGAAGTTCAATTATATTTCCTAAAGTAGGAAAACCAAACAGTTCAATTTGATTTTTCCTTCAGACAATACTTTCTTATTCTGGTGATAAGGGGTGACTTTTCAGCACCAAGTATCCCAGAAAGAACTCTGAGCGATGGGGTGAAGTACTGGGCTTGGATTTAGGATACACAAAGCCAGCCCAGGGGCAAGGTCAGTCTAGGCAAGATTTTGAGCTGAAGAACTTTTTCTGTGTGTTCTCCCATCTGTTCCCAGGAGCAAGCGATGCCTGAAAAACTCTGTGTGAATGAACTGATAGTTTTAGTGAAAGAAAAAGGTAGTCTAGGGGCCTCTGGGCATCACGTTTGGACTTAAGGGCAAGACTGTATTTCTTTTTCTGGGAAGGCCGTATGCACTTAGAACAGAATCCTTAATGAAGCACCATATGATCTCGGACTTGACCTTCAATGTTCTTTCCATGCAGCCCTGTGCTTCATACAGTGGTCAGGAGCCAGCTCTCACTGGGTGAGGGTACTTGGCTCTCCACGGTCTTTCTGAGAAATATGCTTCAGTGCACATGGGACCACTTTGTCCACAGGAGGGGTTACCATTCTGATAAGTGGCTTTAGCCAATTAGTTTATTTTTGATGAGTTTATTTTTTTTCCCATTCCATACTCCTAATTCAATATCCTTATTTCATATAGCACTTAGAAGGCTGATTGACCCTTATAAGGATGCATGCCTAGGGTATGATGGGCCCTATTATGAAAACTGAGCAGACTGCTTAGTGGTAACAAGACACACTTCTCACATAGATTCTCTTTATAGGTCGACTATCTCTCTGTGTATCTATGTATATGTATGTACACAAATGCATATAAACAAAAATGTATATATGTCTGTATATATGTGTGTGTGTACACATGTATATCTCTCCTTGCATATATGTATATGTCTAATTAGTGATTTGTCTTCACTAGTTCTATCCAGGTTTGCTGCTGTGTATTCTAGACGGGCAGTGACTAGGTACGTCTGGTTCACTATTGTACATCTGGAATCCAGCACAGTAAAAACAGTCTTTACATAGCTCCTTCCTTTGCCAAGCACTGTGCTAAGGGCTAGTCAAGAACTCTCTCATTTAATCGCTCCAAAACCCCTATAAGACAAGTACTATTATTGTGCCCATTTTACAGGGAGGAAACTGAGTCACAGGGAGGCTAAGTATCCTGGCTGTGCTCACGTCGCTCGTAAATATTAATAATAATAATGAAAAAAACCCTGGGATTTGATCCTGAGCAGTCTGGATTCTAGAGCCTGTTTTCTTGCCTTGTACTGGAAAATACCTGTTCTATAATTAATAAATAAATGGATGACTAGTAAGACTAAAGCATTCTGTGACAAAACCATGGTTTTCACCCCTAGCTGTTAGACCCAGAATTCGCATAAAATTCTCTAAAAGTACTGCCCATTCCAGCATTTCTCCCTCTGACTCACGTCTGTGGCTTTCCACACCATCTAAGGCTCATCCTAACTTCCAGAGTCTGTATTATTCTCACAATTCTATTACACGAACTCCCTGTTGTGGGATTGCTAATTGCTAATCCCCACATCAGTGGATACATGTTTAGGTGGACACTGCTGCTGCCTGCTCTTTGCATTTTAGAGTGGTCTTCAACAGCCAAGGAAACTGTGGGCCAAACCTCCTCGTGAAGGACAAGCTTCTTGTGATGAGCTACAGGAAGCTACGCCCCCTGAAC
The DNA here is from genome assembly GCF_025265405.1 of Mesoplodon densirostris. Classification (NCBI taxonomy): domain Eukaryota; kingdom Metazoa; phylum Chordata; class Mammalia; order Artiodactyla; family Ziphiidae; genus Mesoplodon; species Mesoplodon densirostris. The sequence continues at coordinate 166,196,367 of NC_082663.1, forward strand.
ACCCAGGTGAGGCCCATCTGATCTCACGCCTTGAGAAGAGCAAAGAAGTATCCAAGATCCAAACCATGTTCATCTCCAGACAACTAAACAGACCACTGGAATCAGAAGTTGTGTTTCTCTCCATTCACAATCCACTCCCCATCACAGGTGGGCCCCCATCATGGCCCTGGGAGAGGAGTATCACACTCTCTGAGCTCAGACGGGCGATCAAATCCTATCCTCAAGTCTCAGGGGCTAATTAAGCCTCTACGGCTGGTCAATGATCGTTATTGTGGCAGTGATTTTAAACAACTTCTAGGCGGTCTCTTCCTGTTCAAAAACTTCTCTCCATCTTTTCATGTATGATTGACACAAACAAATTTCGAATGGTAGAATTTCTGTCAACCCCCCAGAATGCTTCTCTAATTCCGTACCCAAAAGGCAGCACTGCCTGACCCACAAACTTGTATCTGCTCTTTGAAAATACAAAGACAACATGGACGAAAACGCTACCAGCAGTCCACTCTTCTCCCCAATCAAGCCACACAGACCCAATACTTGACGCTTCCTTTTGCCACTTGGATTCCAATTTTCAATTCCCGTTGGAGACATCTCATGTTCTCACTGTGGCATCATCTGTTAATGCCCACTGTCAATGGGGAAGAATCATTCAGCACTAAAACGCATGGAAAACAAACAAAAAAAGGATTCTACTTTCCAAGCAAGCCAGGTTCCAAGGACTGCTACTAGAGAGAAGTGTCCAACACTTTTCCACTTAAATCACTTTCAAAACTTTTAATGAATCTTCTCTTTTAAACAAATAATGCCATTAGCATGGATGCTCTGCAAATGAGATGCAGGGCCTGCATTTGTTTGGCTTCCTCGATATTGTTTCAGAAACCTGATTACATCAAATATTTTTCAGTTTATGCAAAGCAGAACTTCTCAGTACATTTTTTTTGAAGAGTATGTAGTTTTCATTTGCATGTTAGTCCCAAGTGGTAAATTTACACTCTGAATGTAGGATTAACAAATTTCCATGTCTGTACTGCATTTTGAAACTTAACCATAAAGAAGTTGCTTTCATATGCCAAGAGGCTTCAGAATCTGAAACCGAATGAACGTGGAGGCACCTGGATGCAAGAGTTTAGCACATAGACAGACAGCACCAAGGAAAGCTGTTTTCCCAGAGGAACATATTTTTGTAGTCACCTATTACATACAGTGGTTTTTCAAAAACTGATTTCAAGTCATTTTGGAGAATTCAGGGACAAGGATACACTTTGTGCGGCTAAGAAACCATTCAGATTCTGGGATCCACAGATATGCATCTAAACCCCTTTCCAACTGCTCTTTCCCAGTCTGGCGAGCAGGACTGGCAGTGCCGCTTCCTCCCTGCCAGTGAACAATGTTAGGGCTTGAGAGAGCGATGCATGATCACATTTACTGTAGCATCAACTCTTTTTTTCTTAATTGTCCTGAGAACCTAGAAAGGAAACAAGCGTCTGTGCTGACAGAGGAGCTCAGCGTGAACTCTCATTTTTCACATGGAGCTAATTAAAAACTGAAATTAGTTAAATATGGAAATGACACTTGCAAGCACTTTAGTAGAATTCTGGCAAAATCCCTCTGGTGTGCTGTGACATTACCTGCTGCTCCGAAACTCCCCAACTGAATTTCACAGTTAAAGGGCTGAGCAAAGGGAAAGTTATTATTGAGATTTCGGATTCAGAACGGGTCTGTAAAACTCCAAATTAAATTTCACGGCTGGTCCTTGAGTGGTTGGCAATATATAACGCAGGCCAATGGAGTGGGCTGCTCACAATGTCCCTGCAAGCAGCCACTGCAATTACTCCTCTTTAGGTATGGTCCTGTGGGTGGCATGGGGGGACAATCAGAAGGTTAACGGATGTATTTCTCCCGGAATCCGACTCGGGGTGCTTCACATACACGCCAGTTCCAACAAAGAGCCAGATTCATGCTTGGGGTATGATTGGCCCTATTATGAAAATTGAGGAGACTGCTCAGGGGTTACGAGACACCCTTCTCAAATGGATTCTCTTTATAGGTCGGACTGTCTGGGTATCTATGTATATGTATGTACAGAAATGCATATAAACATACATGTATATATGTGTATATTTATGTGTGTGCACACATACATATCTCTCCCTGCATATATGTATATGTCTTATAGGAATTTCTGTTTTTACTTATAATTGTGATACCCCATCATGAAGCCGGGAGATCAAGCAGCTTGAGTGTTAGAGGGAAGGGAGAATGGTCTTCTCTTAAAATCCCTGGTAGAAGAAACAGCCTTTCCAAACGGACAGTGAGGAAGCGGGATCTTCCAACATAGATGGCAACAGAACACCAGCCACGATGCCACAGTCCTCCTTCACAGGCAAAAGCAGTAGCGTTTGCTCAAGGGCAAATTATGGTGTTTGTCTACATCTGCATACAATTTAATTAAACCCGCCTACGTGTCTGACGGTTCTGGATCTGTGGCAGAGTGTTTGGGAAGTCCAGCCACTCTGCAAACAACTGGAGTGTTGGGATTTTACTGTCTTTCCGACACCCTGTCCACTTGCCCTTGAGGCATCCCCTCCTCCTGGAGCCCGGCCAAGACTGAGGCAGACACCACATCCCTGCCTGGGCAGGCCAGCGAGAGGAGCCGCCTATTGCCAGAGCCAGCCCTGCTCCGTGAGTCAGCTGGCAGGGCGCCGGCAGTGGGCTGAGTTGCCAGAGAGAGTTATCTGGCAAGCCCTGGAGCTCATCTTCCCATCACACTCGGGCTTTGCTAGTCCGAGGCCTGAAAATCATCGCGGCTTACCCAGCTGGATGGGTGGAATGCTTCAGCTGTACCATCGGGCTGGCTTATTTTTATTGAATTTTGAATATCCAATTTCAAAGCAATTCAAATGAATGTGCCCAAGGCTTCAGATCAGCGTGGCTGCCGCCACTCTGCAGTAGGGTTTGGAAATTCATATTTCTAAACAATGGCAAGATTACAGAAGCTTTCCCTGCCAGGACCAGCGCCTCTAAAGAACCCTCTGTACCAACTCCATTAGGTCACATGCTGACAGCGGCGGAAGCTGTCGTGCTAATCCAGGTCCCTCACTATTCAGGCCACGGTGGCCAAGCAAACTTCTTCCACTGATGAAAGAAAGACAGGGGAGTGGAGTGGAGAGGGGGAGGGTAATAGGATGCAAAAGGATCCAGGTCCTGGAGGTTGGCACATGGAAGGTTGCTTACAGAGGGCAGGCTGGAGAGACAAGATGCGCCAAAGTGTGGCATCAACTGGGCAGAGTGGGCGGGGGTGACTCCAAAGCCCTGACCCTAGGGGGAGAAAACAACCGTTCAGGAAGTCAGGAACAACTCTAAACTTGTTCTGTAACAATCATCCCCCTGCCCCATTAAGACTGAAAATACAAACAAAGAAACACTATACCTGCTTCTGTAAGACTGACCTGATGACCGGAATCTTCCCTCTCAGGCAGTCTTTTCACAGGCTCCAAAAGATCCGTCTTCCCTCATCTCTGTCATTTTATCCTAATCCTGCTACACCCATGCCCAGAAGGCATTTGTTTTATTTATTCTTTTTATTATTTTTTTTTAAATTTATTTTATTTTTGGCTGCGTTGGGTCTTTGTTGCTGTGCGTGGGCTTTCTCTAGTTGTGGCGAGTGGGGGCTACTTTTTGTTGTGGTGCACGGGCTTCTCATTGTGGTGGCTTCTCTTGTTGCAGAGCACGGGCTCTAGGTGCATGGGCTTCAGTAGTTGTGGCATGCTGGCTTATTTGCTCTGCGGCATGTGGGATCTTCCCAGACCAGGGCTTGAACCCGTGTCCCCTGCATTGGCAGATGGATTCTTAACCACTGTGCCACCAGGGAAGCCCAAGGCATTTGTTTTAAATGCACAAAGCAAAACTTAACCCAAGTGGTAGAAGGCTGAAGAGTTGAGAAAAATGGGCCTCCTGAGAAAAAGGCCAACACAGCAACCTAAGGCTGAGGATGGTTAGACAATCAAAATACTACCTGCTCTGATTTCTTTCAGTAGTACTTGGGAGACATCCCAAGTAGTGCCAAGTAGGGCTTGGCACTCACTGAAAATTGTTTTTAAGAAGCCTGGGGACAAAACCAGTTCAATAATTATCGATGTTCCCAATCTGTCAACTCCTCCCCACAGGGGCTAAAACATAACTTCAAAACACAGAGCAGGGCTTACTTGGTGGCACAGTGGTTAGGAATCTGCCTGCCAATGCAGGGGACACGGGTTCGAGCCCTGGTCCAGGAAGATCCCACATGCCGCAGAGCAACTAAGCCCATGCACCACAACTACTGAGCCTGCGCTCTAGAGCCCGTGAGCCACAACTACTGAGCCTGCGTGCCACAACTACTGAAGCTGGCATGCCTAGAGCCCGTGTTCCACAAGAGAAGCCACCACAATGAGAAGCCCATGCACCGCAATGAAGAGTAGCCCCCGCTCACCGCAACTAGAGAAAGCCCACATACAGCAACGAAGACCCAATGCAGTCAAAAATAAAATAAATAAATTTATTTAAAAAACCATACAAACAAAAAAACCACAGAGCAAACTAGGATGTGGTGACTCTGATTGTAACACGAGGCAGTCAGTTTCACAGGAGCAGGGCACCTGCCTGCTCTCCCTCAGCACTGCACCCCTGCCCCCAGCATAGTGCTGGGCCATTAGCAGGACTTAATGAATATTTGTGGAATGAATGAATGAACAAACGAACAAAGGTTGTCTTTGTCTTACATCACTTACAGTCAGAAAGACTCCTAATATGGCCATTTAATTGTTAGACAGCACTAGATAAAATAATCTCTAGGCCTCAGTTTTCCCATCTGTAAAATGGGTTTGATAGAAGTACCGACTGCATAAGATTGTACTGCAGATTAGATGAGAAAATGGACAGAAAGGGCCTGGCACCATTTAGAAAAGGCAGAGTTCAACTCCTTTCTCACTTATTCAACTGGATAAATCACAGCTCTTTGTACCTGATCCACTATGATCCCTTTGCATCATTCTATGGAGTCTGCCTTTAAAAAGGAAAAAAAAAATCAAATATGTAGGAGACCCTCTGTTTTTCTGAAAAATGTTTATCGTTCTTCAAAAGGGATTGTTTTGCCTGCTCAATGCAGTCAGTGTTGGGGTACCTTTTGCAAACCTTGAATGTCCCCTTAAATGAGGGAGCCATAATTTTCCTTTAAGGACAAGCTCTATTGATCCAGATACAGAGTAAAGACATAGAAACCCAAACATGAAATAAATAGCACCAGGATAAAGCGAAAACCCCAAAGACAGAAGTAAAGGAAACCCAAGAACCCAACAGCTAAAAGAAGGTGGGGGGAGCCAGGTAGATGCTTCTAGAAACCAGAGGTAAGAACAGCTACCCAGAGGTCATCCCCCTTTTGTGTGTGACCCAGTCAGTTTTAAATCATTTGCTCCTTTGAGCAAACAGTGCTGCTGGTTAGTTATCCAGTAGATGTTTTTAATTACAAGCTGAAAAAGTCATTCTGTAGCCCTGAAACCAGTGCCCTCATGCCTAAGAAGTGCTTTTTAATATTTATACATCTAAAGAGGGTTTGCCCTTGCAGACACAGAAAATCATTAGGAAGCCTTCTCAGGAGGATGTAACTTTGGTCAAGGTCATGCACAAATCTAAACTTCAAATTTCAGCCAAGGCTTACCAGTAGGTGCCACTTTCGTGCCACAAACCACTTCTAACCCTTTCTCAACTTTATTTCTAGGTTATCAATTTTTAAGTAGAGGAGAGGAACAAAAATATGCTTGTGAGACAATTCTGAGCGTATAAAAGTTGAAGAAACTTTTCTTTTTTTCCTCGTTACTTGGCACATTTATTTAATAGAGCTTTTTTTGACTTGACTTTTTTCTTCCAGCACGGCAGATGAATGGGAGAACCAAGGAGACTGCACTCAAAGAAATGTCTTCTAACGGTGCTAACTTTGGTTTGGCATGTCACCTATCTAACAATATCAGGGAGAGGAAATATTCCGTCAAAGCTGTGAGCCTGGAGGGAAACAGCCTGGATGGTGTCCAAACACACACAGTATCTTAGCAACTTTTGAAGTTCACAAAAGCCAACATTTCAGTTTGGGAAGCCGGCTGGTAGAAGTTCCATCGTACCCAACCACGAATCGCTGAAAGCCACAGCCCAAGGTAGAAGTGGCTATCGTTTTCAGGATCTGCCACCCAAGCTGCCGAAAATCAAGTGGCTGTGAGAGGGCAGGCAGCTCTCTTCCTAAGAAAACAAAATAAAATGATGACACCAAACCCCCCCCAAACACATAGAACAGTGACAACCAGGTAAGGCCAAACATATCATGACTGAAAAATGTCTTGTAGGAGCATATTCGGCAAAAAAATAAAAGCATACAATTAATCTCCATTGGAAGAAAAGGGGAACAGGAATCAGGCAACAGCTACTCCAAGACCTTCCCGTTAAGAATCTGGGTGTGCCTTTGTGCCTTTGCCCTGTAAAGAGAGGGCTTGAGAATCCTTTCTCACTCATTTCTGGAGAATGGGGAGACTCCAAACACCCATTAAAGATGTCTTGGGGATCACCTTGTAGCCCCTGGCCTGTCTTTTACAGCTAAGTGATGAGCATGTACTTGGGTGGGGCGAGGTCTAAATGAACTTGACTGATAAGCCAATCTATATCCTCACCATTATCCCCCAGATCTGATGCTGATAGTTAATCCTAACAATCTAATCCTTGAATCCTTCCTAAATCCAGCCCTGAAGCCCAAAACGGATCCTAACCCTCTGAGAACCCTATGTATAACTGTCACAGGAGTAGAAATCCATGCCCCTCTCTGAAGCTCAGCTTAGGTTATCTGTACCTCGACTGTTCCTTACTTTTAGGCAATTAAACCACCAGGCAAGTGAGACAAGTCATTTCAAGTGAAGAGAGGCAGGTGCTTTTTAAGCCTTTTGTTTTCTCTACCACCTATTGTCCTTAAAACATCATTCAGCGACAAAATCAGAAAGTTTGCTCAATCCAATTCTACAGTGTTCTAACTTGTTTATTACGTGTGTGAAAATAAGCGAGGAAGTACATTCTTTGTCCCAGAGCCCCCAGCGTCATCCAGCCCAGCTGACATGTACTGACATAACACATGGAACTGATCAGGCTTCCGTTGTGGATTACAGGAACAGGAACACTTCTCTTACCTCCCCCATTTCCAGAGGCTGACTGCTGTTTTCTCTGCCCAGGAGAGAGCAAAAGCCTGATCATTTTGATGGAGTCATACCTGGTGCCTTCCTCCTCTTCCTACCAGATTCACAATGACCAAACCTGGACATTCAACCTCTAAAATGTCTCCCAGATCTGCTCCCCTCCTGGCCTGCCCTGCTTTTGTCCTTGGTCTGTTCCCCTTCTCTGCTTTCTGGGCTTTGGAAACAGCCTCCTTAGATCTTATCGCCTCCAGTCTTGACCACTCATTTCATTCCACACGGGGCTGCCACACTGTTCCATGCCCTCCTCTACTCATGATTCTCAGCAGGGTTCGCATCACTTAAGAATCAAATCCGGAGAACTTCCCTGGTGGTGCAGTGGTTAAGAATCCACCTGCCAATGCAGGGGACACGGGTTCGAACCCTGGTCCGGGAAGATCCCACATGCCACGGGGCAACTAAGCCCGTGCGCCACAACTACTGAAGCCTGCGCTCTAGAGCCCATGTGCCACAACCACTGAGCCTGTGTGCCACAGCTACTGAAGCCCACGCGCCTAGAGCCCGTGCTCTGCAACAAGAGAAGCCACCATAATGAGAAGCCCACACACCGCAACGAAGAGTAGCCCCCACTCGCCGCAACTAGAGAAAGCCCGCGCAGCAACGAGGACCCACCGCGGCCAAAAATAAGTAAATAAAATAAATAAATTAAAGAAAAAAAAGAATCAAATCCAAATACACATTTGTATGGTGTGAAAGGCTCTTTGTCACCTGGCACTTCTCTCCAGACCCAGCTCCTTTCATACCTCAGCGCCCTGTGTACTGTTTGCTTCCATATGAACCATAAGTGGTTCCCCAGAACACCACGATTCCCCAGGCTGAATCACTCACTGCACTTGGTGTTCTTAATTCCTGAAATGTACTTCTCCCTCCTCATCTCCCACCTCATCTCCTATGCACCCTTCCAGCTAGGAGTCAAATATCACCTCCTCCCTGAAGTATTCCCTGATACCTTCAGCTAAAGTCCTCCTTTTCCTCTCCCCATTCACTTCCCATGGAGCACAGTTATGACCTCCTTAGCCTTTTGTTATAAGTGATGGTTGGCACATCTGTTTTCCTTCTGTGTGTGACAGGGATCTGCTGGGAGTGGGGGCAGGGACCTTGGATGCATTTTTGCATCACCAAGATCTCAGAACTTAGAAGACAAAATTCAGTAAATGTTTGCTGAATGAGTGGATGGATAAAGGACAAAGCTAGTCCTCAGGAGGTACCTCAGAATCGACCCAAACTTGAGAATGAGCCTTAAAATTAAAATACTTCTGTGGGGATTCTCTCACCTAAAAAGTCCTCAGCAGCCAGACTAGCTCTATTTTCTTTTTTTTGTTTGGTTTTTTTTTCGTACGTGGGCCTCTCACTGTTGTGGCCTCTCCTGTTGCAGAGCACAGGCTCCAGACGCACAGGCTCAGTGGCCATGGCTCACAGGCCCAGCCGCTCTGCGGCATGTGGGATCCTCCTGGACCGGGGCACGAACCCACGTCCCCTGCATCGGCAGGCAGACTCTCAACCACTGCGCCACCAGGGAAGCCCACTAGCTCTATTTTCTGAACTCAGTTGCTTCCTCCTTTCTCCTCCCTCTTATCCTGTGCCTTTCTGGGACTTCTAGGGCAGGGGTCTGAATTGAACTGCCTTCTTCCTCCGCCAACCCCGGGGTCAGCAAGTCCATATCTGCAGTTACTCTGGCCATCAGGGACCTGACGTTGTCATCAGTGAAAGAGAGGGCCATCCAATCCTTTTTAACTCCAGGCCCTATTTCCCTGGAAACACTTATTTCCTCATGAAAAAAAAGAAAGAGGAAAAAAGCTCACAAGACCATGTTAAAGCGAATGCTTGGAAAATATTTTTGAAACATTTGGAAGTAATTTCTATTCACAAATTGTCTCTATTCACAAAATGAAAAGGCAAATTATGTGAGCTGGATAAATTGAGAGAGAGAAGAAATCAGACATAATGCTGGGAGCAGACGAGGAATAGGGAGCAAGGAACAGAGAGAAAGACTAGCAAGTCTTGCACTTCGACAGTAAGTAGAATTTTAAAACATTAAACATGTACTACCTCCCATGAATGCTTCAACCAATTCCAAGATGCCGGTGGGCAGTTAATTTCAACATATGGCAGAAGAGAAAGTTTAAGCTCAATAAAGACAGGTCTTCCATCACCCAACAGTTGGGAGAGTTGGGGCTAGCAAGTAAGAAGTATGGAAGAGGGGCTTCTCTGGTGGCGCAGTGGTTGAGAGTCCGCCTGCCGATGCAGGGGACACGGGTCCGTGCCCCGGTCCGGGAAGATCCCACATGCCGCAGAGCGGCTGGGCCCGTGAGCCATGGCTGCTGAGCCTGCGCATCCAGAACCTGTGCTCCACAACGAGAGAGGCCACAACAGTGAGAGGCCCGCGTACAACAACAACAACAACAACAACAACAAAAAGGAAGTATGGAAGAAGAGAAAGATGAGAAAGAGCAAGATGGGGAGATGGAGGAAGAAGGCAAGAAGGCTAATATGTCAAGAAGAGATTGACAGGAGGGGCCCCGAAGATTCACCCAACATCAACAATGAATGGCAAAAATGTCATGAAGAACTTTGAAGTCATCCTGTGCTTTGAGCTCCTAACATATGAAGCCCCTTTCTCAAATAGCCACAACGGAAAAAAGAATCAGAATCATTACCAAGCCCCGAAAGCCCCTAGGTTCTTAGGAGGATGAAACCACTGATGGGGATGAATGCTTCTGAATATCCTAATGGGCATACTGCTTTGCTTGTAATACGTCTTTCTCTACTCAATAAAAATTAAATAGCTATATGTATTATCAAAAGTGATCTGCTTGTCCCACACTATTCTCTTATACTCTTTCCCACCAGCAACAGCAGGAGTGGGACAAGTTCAGAATATAAACAATGCCAAATAAAATGAGCAAAAAGCATTTGCAGAACTCAGATCACTTCTTCTCAGTGGGCCACCACAAATTGCCCAGAGTAAACATGCTGGCCAATCTAAAAATGACAATCATTTTCTTATTCCATGTCAGGGCACTCCACAACTATCTTCTTGTTTAGTTCTAATGATAATTCTGCAAAGGGGGGCACTATTACCCTCATTTTAGAGTGATAATCTGGAGCTCAGGGAGATTTAAATGATATCCAAATTTGAACCCATTTCTGAGCAGATCCAAACACACATTCTTTCCACCTCAGTCCCTATTTCTAAAATTGACCACGAATTGTCTCTACTTCCTATTCCTTTAATGAAATGATGAGAGGCCTGTCTAGCTGGGTCAGAACCAAGGGAAGAAGAAATCCCAAGGGGCAGGAGAAGAGGCTGATAAATGACCAATGCATGTAGTAAGGGGCATAAGCAGGGTGCCTGCGGGGAGAAGCCCTGTGCAAAGTTGGGTCCTGCTCTGGGCTGGCTCAGTCTGGTGACCCTGTGAGGTCCACTCCAATCCCTTCTAGCAATTATTGAGCACTTACTTTATACCAAGCACAGTGCAAAAAGCTGTGCACACAGCATCTAATTTAATCCTTGCAGCAACTCTTGCAGGTAGGTGCATCTATTATTACTGTTTCATGGATGACAAAACCATCTGAGAGGTTAAGTAACTTGGTCAAAATCATACAGCTGGTAAGTAAAACAGTGGGGATTCCAGCCCTGTTCTGATTCTAGAGAGTCTGCCGTTAGCCACCAAGCAAACTGCCTTCTTCAACTCCCACTGAGAGGATGATCAGGGATCGTGATGTCATTGCCCATATGAGGTCAAGGTTGAGGGGCAGTAAGCATAGTTTCTGAGTTTCAGCTCCCCAGAACCTACATTAACGAGGGGACTGGAATTCAGCAGGCCTGACTTTGAAGACACTCTCTACCTTTCTAATTGTATTACTTTAAACAAGTTATTTAATTTGCACCTCAGTTTCTGCATCTGTCAAGTGGGAATAAAATGTAGACAATGCACGCTCTTTGAAATGTTGCAGCACTCACTATAGAGCTGCAACACTTGGGAAGAAAAATTTATATTAAGTTTAAAAAGTTAGATGAAATAATGCACTGACAGAAATTTAGAGCTGAAGGACCTTGGGGATGACCCATGGCCACAGAGCATTATGGTTAAGTGCCCAGATGCTTTATTAGGCAGCTCCTGGCTGTGTGACCCTGGACAGGTTACTTAACATCTCTTAGCCTCAGTTTCCTCATCTATGAAATGGAAGTAAAAATAGCAAAACCCGATAGGCCTGTTACAAGGATGAAATGAGAGCATGTAGGCAAAGCCCAGTGACCTGCACAGAGTAAGTGCTGCATAAATGCTGGGATTGTTATGATAGGGAAACGGAGGCCCTCGGAGGGTAAACACTTGTCCATGGCTGCACTGAGAATTAATAACACAGAAAGTAATGAAATACAGGCCTCTTGATTCATTCATGCCACTTCTCAGCTGTGCAAACCTGAACAAGTTACTTAAACTTTCTATGACTCAGTCTCCCCATCTGTTGAATGGGGACAATTCTTCTTACCACTACTAATAAGGATGTGGAGGGGAAGTAAATGAGTGATTCCAACAAAGCCTTCAACTTGAAGCATCTCGAGGGCTCATTGAATGTTAGCTGCTATAATTATTCCTACCCTTCTGATCTGGAAGAGCATAGCTTTTATCCTCAGGAATAAGGATGATAGAAGTGGGAGGAAACTGTTCCTCACGGTTGTTTGCTGACTCAAAGAACGAGTGACGTGGACAAATCCCAAACTGAGGAAAGCCAGCCAAGAGATGTCCCTTCAAGTCCTTTTATCTCCCCAACTAAACAGACTTCTCCTTGAGGCATGGCGCCTGGAATCAGCACCTTAGTCCTCTAGGTGGAAGTCTTGCCCTTTCTGATTCTAGAAGCTTCTGTCAGCCCAAATCAGAAGCCCTTCATTACAGTTCTCTGCAGAAGTGCTGAATCTTCTTGTGGAAGGAGCACAGTATTTGGAGTCCAACGACCTGGGTACTAGCCCCTGACCTGCTATGGACAAGCTGTGTGCCTTGGACAAGTTCCTTCTCTACATGAGCCCGTGTCTGCAGCTGTAAAATGAGGATCATAATGAATGCTGTCGACCACACAGAATCATGAGGCACCACACAGACATAAAGTATTACTTGCTTTTTTGCTCTCATGTCCTTCCCCATCTGGCCCCAGCCAGGAAGAAATGAGCAACCTATGTGATTGCCTTTAAAAAGCCACATTTCCCTCTCAGTCTTCAGTCCTTTATTTAAGGGAGGGCAGCCTTCTTTTCCATTCATGGTCCTGTTGCAGAAGAAGGATGATAGCAAAGCACTGGATGATGGTAAGTGGCTACTAAGGCAGTTTTATGGCAAGAGGGATCAATTACAGGGCTGTGTAACCAAAGCAATGCCGGTAAAGTCCTTTCCCTGTACCGGTCCACACAGATCGATGCCAGGCTTCTGATGACTGAGAAGAGCCAGAAGACCCGCATGGATGCAGCACGTCTGCCTTGTGGACTGCTTGGCCACCGCAGCACAATTTCATCCAGCTTCCCAGAGCCCCTCTTCTTCCCTGGGGTTGTTGGAGCAGACCACAGTCCCCCCAAGACTGGGCAGGAGTGGCGGACAGGACCAACGCACCCATCGCCTTGGCTTTTGCCTCAAAGGTGGCACGTTTGGGTTTCTACACAAATCATTTGCCTTCAGTTTAGGAATCCTTCCATTTCATTGCTCCATTAAGGGTGATTTCATCTTTTAAGTGGACTTCAACAAATGATGAAATAAAATACTTTGTAGATGGCGCTGCATTTGAATAAGAGGAAACTGTTACACCCAGTACAGAGTGAAGTGTTTTATTTGTGTTTCAAAGGCAGCAAAGAAAGCTTTGAGAAGAAAAAAAATTTTTAAGGAAACCAACTTGTCTACCCTTATTTGGCATTTATGAACAGGAAACTTGCAAGCCAGAGGTGAAGATGGCTGTGGTGAAGACAGTCTAGGTGATAGTTAAGTAGAAGGACTCAGAGGTCACACTGCATGGGGTTGAGACCTGGCCCTATTATGTACTAATTATGTGATTTGGGGGAGAGTTATCCAATTTTTTTTTTTTTTTTTTTTTTTTTTTTTTTTTTTTTTTGTGGTACGCGGGCCCCTCAGTGTTGTGGCCTCTCCCATTGTGGAGCACAGGCTCCGGACGCGCAGGCCCAGCGGCCATGGCTCACGGGCCCAGCGGCTCTGCGGCATGTGGGATCTTCCCGGACCGGGGCACGAACCTGTGTCCCCTGCATCGGCAGGCGGACCCTCAACCACTGCGCCACCAGGGAAGCCCCAATATTTTTTTGCCTCAGCTTTCTCTCCTGTAAGATAGAAATGATGATAGTACCAAACTTTTAATGTGGTGGTAATACACATTAAATGAGAAAATTCATATGAGCTCTTTGGCATATGTTAGTATTTTTGAGTAAATGCTCAAAAATACTAACAGTCATCATTACTGTTAAGATACTACAAACGATTCAGAAAAATCCCATGTCGCAGGTTGAGTTGTATTCCACCGCCCCCTGCCCCCCGGTCAAAAGATGTTGCAGTCCTAACCTCCAGCGTCTGTGAATGTGATCTTATTTACAAGTAAGTTTCTTTGTAGATAATTAAGTTAAGATGAGCTCATTAGGGTGGGCCCTAATCCAATATGACTGGCGGCTTTAAGAAAAGGGAAAATTTGGCCACATAGACAGATATGCACATAAGAGAGAATGCCATGTGAAGATAGGAGTTTTGTTGCCACAAGCCAAGAAACCACCAGAAGCTACGAGAAAGGCCCATAACAGATCCTTTCCTAGTGCCTTCAGAGGGAGCAGGAATCAGCTGACACTTTAACCTTTGACTTCTAGCCTCTAGAACTGTGAGACAATAGACTTTTGTGGTAAGCCATCCATTTCATGGTACTTCTGTAGGGCAGCCCTAGCAAACTAACACACGCTCTTTCAAAGTGCCACCCTGGATACGTATGTAAAAGAGATTTCTTAGAAGTACAGGTTGCATCTATTTCCAGAAAAGCAGAAACTTTTTTTTTTTTTTTTTTTTTTTTTTGCAGTACGCGGGCCTCTCACTGCTGTGGCCTCTCCCGTTGTGGAGCACAGGCTCTGGACGCGCAGGCTCAGAGGCCATGGCTCACGGGCCCAGCTGCTCCGCGGCATGTGGGATCTTCCCGGACCGGGGCACGAACCCGTGTCCCCTGCATCGGCAGGCGGACTCTCAACCACTGCGCCACCAGGGAAGCCCAAGCAGAAACTTTTGAGTGTAAAAGCTTTTGAGTGTAAAAATCACTGTTATAAGACACTGCTCTTTTCAGATTTATCAGACACTTCTAACCTTCTTTTCCCTGTTGCCTCTAAGCAAAGAGTCTAGAAAAGCTTTCCCAGCCTCCCTTGAAGCAAGGGACAGCCATGTGACACAATTCTGACTAGCAAGATATAAGTAAAATTCTGCTGGGAAGTGTATGTGTGTGTGTGTGTGTGTGTGTGTTTTGGGGGAGTGGGTTTAGGCTTTTCCTGATAGATGACTCAGAGACTTGAACTTTTTCTTTCTCTTTGTTCCCCCCTTGAAACTGGATATGATATCTGGAGCTACATCAGCTATCTTGTGACAATGAGGCAGCAAAACCAAGGGAAAAACACTAAAGTTCTGGGAATGGCGAAGTGGAGAGATAGGAAGGGCTCATGTCTTAGATGGTATCACTGAGCAGCATAAACAATGCCAGTTCCTGCCAACCTTGGCTATCTAGCTGGCTCTGTGAGAAACATAGAGCCTTCATTTTTTTAAGCCACTATGAGGGGTTTTATGGTTGTTGTTTTTGATAACTGGCAGCTGAATGCCTCCCTAACTCAAACGCTGCCTTGTCTGACCGTCCTGACCAGGACTTTAAGGTCTCCTCCTCACTTTCAGTTTTGAAGCATATTTCATTTTATCTCCCAATTCCTTCTGCCTGTCTCCAGGCTTCCTACCTGCTCTGCTGTGGAGAACTGGCTAGGGAATGTGTCAACCTTCAGTTCTCAGGACAAGGCTAAGGTGCAGCTAACCTGTCTGTGCGTGATCAGAGGGACCCTGTTTTCTCCTTTCTTGGAAGCGTTATGGTTAAGGGTGGTTTTGCGAGAACTTCTTGGGGGATGGAGACACATAATGTCAAAGTCACCAAGTTCACATATTGATAAGATCATGGACTTGGAGTCAAGTAGACCTTTGTTTTAATTCCAGATCCCAACCACTGACTAGTGAGTTACTGTGGGCAAGTGACTTAAGGGCTCTAAATCTCGTTCCTTAGTTAGAAACAGGAAAATCAAGTCATTCGGAAGATTAGATAAGATATTGCATGTGAAGTTCCTGCACATAGTAGATCTTTAATAAATGACTGACTTCATTGTCCTTTTTATAGAGAAAAAAAATCAGTGGTGATACTTTGGGAAAGATGTACATTCAAGGGTACTTGTCATTACACCTCTGCAGTTGAACCCTCTTTTCACAGCACAAAGTTGACCAGTTTAGTCAAATAACTTCTCAGAACTTAGCACCATAGCTTGCTCTCATGAAGGGGATTGAGGACTTTGAGTGTGAAAAATAGCATCGAGAGGAATAGCAATACAGAGCTAAAGATGACCCACACAAGGGCAATACTGGGTCTGAGGTCTTATTTTGGTTCTGATGGTAAAGGAGAAAAAAAAATACACCTAAAAACATGATTACAAGTCAGTGAGAACAGAATTTCTTGATCTTGGCACTATCGACATTTTGGGTTAGACGATTCTTCCTATGCATTGCAGGACATTTAGCAACATCGCTGGCCTCTACCCACTAGATGCCAGTAGCATCCCCCAGTTGTGACAACCAAAGGAGTCTGCAGACATTGCTAAATGTTTCCAGAGGTGGGATGGGCTGTGCTGAGTTAGAGCGGAGAGCAATGGAGTCCCGATGTACAAAATAGTCTCGCTGGGTGAATCTTACCGGGATGGATCCACAAGTGGGCCTCAACGCATTACAATCCTGCATCACGTACAAAATAGCAAGAGAGGAAAGGAAATAATTCTGCACATCTTTGGGCCCTGACCACCTTCTTAATAAGCAAAGGTTGAGGTGACTGGTTATTACTCCACCCAGACTGCAGAACAGGGAGTGGTCATATGTAGATTATTTCATCAATCTGTATAAGGACCTCTTCAAGTCAAGTCAGCTTAATGGGTAAAATATTTGATATTCTATAAAAAGACCTACCGGGTTTCAATCCATCCTTTTCACCTAGGACCACAGGAAGAGCAGTTACAGAAAGGAAGTGGAGCCGGGAAGGAGCCTCAGCGCCATTCTCTAGTTACACCCCCAACTTGAAGATGGAGGGGTACCGTTAGCCAAGCCCTCGGCTCACCTCACACGTGGAAACTATCATAGATCTGCTAATCAGTATAGCTGCGGAATAGGAGTGTTTGCATTTTGCTTTCATTCCCTGCTGATCCTGACAATTTTAAGGGGTTCTTCCCCACGAAGGTCCCCCCTCATCATTCATCATCATTTACTTACAAAAATGCAGTCTTAGAGTTACTACTCTTTTACACTTCTCTCGGGATCTTTTTAGGAGCCCTTGGTCTTGAGATTATAAAACGCTGTTCTAAAAGGCTCTGTTGTATATACCACAGAGCTCTGAAGAGGGTAAAACTAGAGGAAAAGGCTGTTCTGCATGAAAATATCCATACACATTATTTCATTATACACTCGAGAAATGACAAGTTGGTTTGCAAGAATAGTGTAAGATGTTCTCTCACAATTTCACCCACGGTTAAGAGCCTGTTCATTCTCTTCCAAACTCCACTTTAAAACTTCCTCCAATCTTGGAGTTCCCAGAGCGGGTTCCTTTTATTTTAAAGAGGATTTCAGAGTGTCAGTCAGCTACAGTAACACTACTCAGACAATAATGCTGTATTGTCCTGTGATTATTCTAACCTGGCTGAGAAGTTGACTAAATTTAAGTGCCACTTATAATAACTCTCCACATTTATGACGGAGCCATGGGCTTGTTGAGAATGCACACAATTAATTAACCCACAAGACATGACATCCAATCCCAGGAACTTCTCTCATGGAGGCTTGGGGAGGCTGCAGGGAGACTGCACAGACTTTACGGGTGGGATTGTCATGATGTTAGGGTATTGCCTCTCTCATGGGATGCAGTGGAGACGGCTAGGGTCTGATGTCCATCTTTACCTAACTGAGCTTGGAAATGGTTACTGATTTAGGTCTCTCTGAAAACCAGCACCATGATCCAGGGTCAAAAGCTGGACAGAAATGCGATGTCTGGCTTCATAGCCAAGCTTTATCTCCTGTTCCCTTCTGGCAGAAAAGAGACTAGAAGAAGGGAGAAGAAGGAGAAAAAGAAAGCAGAGACATAATTATCAACGAAATTTAGGATCATCCACACACTCAATCCAGATAACAGAAACTAAACTGCCTTTGGGGCCTCAATTATCTTGGTGGTTAGTTTGGAAGCTAATTCTAAAATTCCCCAGGTGATCATGCAGTTTTATGCTTTACTTTGGGCCCCTAGCATCTGACAGGGTATTTCATGCACTTCAGTCAAATGTTAAAGCATAGAAAATAAATGGAGACTTGAGCGTGGTGCAGAGAGAGGGCTGGTGGGAGGAGAGCACAGGCTCATTCCCTGACGTCTGGCCGTCTCTGCCCGGATCCGTAAACCCATAACCTACCTACTTCATCCATCTCACCCTTCAGCCTGAGTACAGTGAGTCAGCCTCATTTGCAGAAACACATTAGAATTTAAACCTGCTCATACAGTGAATATGTAGCAGATTTATCATAATTTCAGACCTGCCTCTAACCAGCTGATCAAAAGGCAAGTTTCTTCTTTGAAGATTTTCATTTGTAAGCTTCGCTGCCCCAGATCAAAAAGGGCAATGGTACAGACTCCCAGGACCACAGTCTGCGTTTCTAAGGCAAGTGCCTTCAAGTCCTGGAGCACGTTTTTCTATTTATAAATGGGTGTGCTGTGTGTCAATGTATACCCTGATGCCTCTTTTTGGTTCACAAGATTTGCACCACATATGAGGACTATGTTTTGGAGGAATTTTGTTAGCCTTTCAGAGTTTAGTTTTAACCTGAATCTGCTCTTCTTTTCCCCCCCCCCAGACTTCCATACAAAATCCAAAGTGAATGCCTCTGAAGGGGTCTGGATGGGTTTTACTGGATCAAATGGTCCTCTCACAATAAAGAGAACAGCACAGAGATTTACTGAGTGCATTAAAAAAGAATGGCTTCGCGGCAGCCCTGGTAGAATTACACACTCATAAAAAAGAAAAACAAAAAACAAAAAAAAAAACGTGTTGGCCAGCCATGCTTTTAGAAGAGTGAGTGGTGATTTCAAAAATGGTAGGTTACTTTTTAATTTGTCAGCTCCCCCATTCTTGACAGCATCCCTCCAGGGATCCAGGTTGGAAACCAGATGGGCATACTAGATATTTCTGTCTTCACCTCCATAGTCAACACACGACAGATACTATCACAAATCTGTTTTTTCTTCTCTGGAAGACGTCTCTCACAGATTCCCTCTGTTTCTCTGTTTCCACGGCTCCCCATCTAATCTGGGCCTTCACCGACTCACACACTCACTTGTGATTGCCAGAGTCTCTGGATCAGTCTCCCTTGTCTCCTGTCTTATTTCCCAATCTATCTTCATCTTTAATCAATTAGCGAATAAATATTTATGGAGCATCTTACTAGGTAACTGACACGATATCATGTCATAATTTTATCGTATTATACTCCCGCTTATGAACTTAAAGCACCTCCCTGATGCCAAATTAATCACATTAAACCTCCTGCCAGATTTCTAGGCCATCCATCACCTGGGTCCGCTGTGCCTCACCTACTATTTTCCATGGCTCTTCCGCCGGCATCCTTCCCCTCACCAGCTGAGCTGCTCATTGCCCTTCATCTACCCTATTAATTCTTACCCCTCACCTTCCCTGCTGTCAGTTTCTCTGCCTGGAACACTCCTCAGCCCACTCCTAGTTCATTTCCTCTCCATCCTCCCAGGACTGGGTCAGCCTCGCACTTTCTCCACTCAGTCATCCTCAATTTCTCCAGCCCTTGGGGGTTTCCTCCTTCTCTAAACTTTTGATAGCCCAATCCCTAAATTGCAATTCAGCATCTCTGTGTGTTTTCTCTTGAAAGAGCAAAGAGCAATAATAATAAAACACATGAATATCTACTTTAAATTTCCCATAGACTATGAAAAAAGGTACCATCATCATTATAACCATTATCAAACGTTCCTGATAGTTGAAAGAAGGGAGGCTCAGGGCATTGAATCTACTTTCCCCAAAGCACCCAGTTAGCAAGGGTTCAGACTGGAACCCAACTTCCTAAACCAAATTCAGGGCTTTCTTCACTGGATTGCTCCAATGCCAGCGGGCCCTTCAAACGAGGAGCTCTTACAACTACCAGTCAGGTTTCCTGATCCAGGCGAACAATGATCCTGGATGTATAAAGTTTCAATGAGTCATTATTTGGGTCACGAGGAACAGAGGCAGGGAATTGTGTTGATAACGCATGAAAAAGAAAACCTATCCCAAACTGATAACCCCTCTCCTCATCACCGCTGCTCTTCTACAACAGAGTCCTCAAACCTTTTTCAAACCCCCACTGAAACTCATCCTTGAAGACCACCCCTCCCAATCCCCCGCCATGGTCCCCTTGGCTGCCAAGACGCAGGACGTGCTCAGATCAGTTTCTTGATCACACATCTAAGTGCTGAGAAGAAGAGAGGCCTGGGGTGGGCCTGCTGAATTTTGAGTTCCTGTATCAGGAAAGACTCAAACGGATAGCCAAGTTTGCCTGAAACAATAAAACTTCGTACTACCTTCAAAAGAAATACACCTGTGTGTGCTGGTGAGCCTGATGTGGATAAAAATAAAACAGCAGCAACTACTACCCCAAACCTTGCCAATGTCTCCATCACTGGCTTCCTTGCAGATTTCAGCAGCACCCAGGTGGGACCTGACTCAAACCGTAGCTCATTAGCACCGAGGGAGAGAAGTTTAAGGGAAAGTGTGTCATAAACAATGGTAATCCAGGCTTAAGCGGGAGAAAGTGACCTTTCTCCCTTCCCTAAAACAAATCGCTGTTTCGGGCCACGCTTGCCTGTTTTACTATTACTGGTTAATATGACCGGAGGCCGAAGATGCAGCTGTGACCCTGGGAACAGGCTCCAGAGTCAGGATGAACCTAATCCCTCATGTAATGAAAAACCTATTTCTATTTCTGAGGCCTCACTACTCTTCATACTGAAGAGCCTTGTGCCTGTCACCCATTTATTGAAGCTTATTACTCATCGCGACAGCGGGGCCCAGTTAGTATTTGGAATTATATTTCAAATCACAGTTTTTCTCTTATTTAGTTTAGGATTCCAAGGCCATGGTGAAAGCATGTTGGTGCTACTCTTGATGCGCTTTCAAACGCATTAAAGCCCCTAGTCGAAATTCTTTTCTACACAGAGAACCTTTACGCATATGTGGAAAATCTTCAGTCAAGACACTGGGGTCACCCCTGTGCGTGAGAACCTCAGGACCCCACGCGATCACAGGGCTCTGGGGAGAGATTTTCAGTCTCCCCACTCAGCATCAGACTAATCTTCCCTGGGCCACCGGCTTTACTTCCCCCTTTCACATCATGCTCTTTTCTTTGGCTTTCGAAGATAAGTGGATGCAGTCCCTGAGAATGCCGGGGATGGGGCTGGGAACAGATGGGCTAAAATTGCAGCCTCATCATCCAGTGGAAAAATAAGACCCGGCTTAATCTAAGGCGGAGGATTTTCTGAACTGACCATGAGGCTTGAGCTTCCGTTTATTCACTAGCCCAGTAGTGAACATGTGGTTGTTTCTTGTTCTACAGAAGCCAGTGAAAACGATAATTCTCTCTAGCTATTCATTTGGCCTCCTGCACCTTTTATCTTCCCAGGAAAAAATTTATATGCCATATATACTACAGTTACGCAAAGGGATGCCTCCCCATATTTTTTCTCTCTTGTGCATGCTTGCTTTTTCTTGTGGCGCTTACATTTTTCTCCCTCTGTCATGTTTTTCACATGCTTTGCCATTAGGATCTGCCCCCCAGTTTTTCATGTGAAAGAAAATCAGCCACAGTTGGATCGCGTTTGCACAATATAAAGAATCCTTTCCATTTCTCTGCAATTCACACCTAGTTCCTTTTTATGTCTGGACTCTTTCTTTACATTTCCACCAAGAGAGATTCTAGATCAGCCAGGCCCTGGAAGAAAACCCCTGTGGTATATCCGACCCGGTAAATGAGTTTTGAAGGATATGACAACAAGCCAAGAGCCCATTCAGTCTACTCTGGGTATCTTCTCAATTAGCCAGGTTTTAGTTTGTTTGTTTTGTGATGTGGCAGGAAACACAGGCACAGCAAAGCTTTTAGTTAGGGATAAGGCAGCAGTAGTGTGTGGTGAAGAAAGAATCACAAAGGGCGTGAGCAAAATTAGCCAGGGTGCTCAGACATGCAATTATGAGAAGAGTTCAGGCGTGGCTTTCTTGTGATCTCTGTTTTCTCTTTTTTCTTCTTCTTCGCGTTTTAACAGCATTCTCCCTGGGTGGGGTACCTAGCTTGTTTAATAAATCCCTTAGTCATACATACATGACAGACGATTCTTTTTCTTCCTTTGAGATAAATTTAGTCGCAGATATTTCGGGTCTGCTCTCCAATTTTCCCCTGACATTAAAATAAGCCATCAGTATTTTCCTATGATAAGGATAGGATAGCACTGCTGGGTCAACTGACCTTTCGAAAAGGCTTTAGTCCTGTCAGTTTTGATGAGAAGAATAAAATACCATGCAATTAGCATCTATATCCCTACAAAAGAAACAGAGATATGTTCTCCCAGAAGAGGCCCCAGCCTAGGCAGCACTTTCACCCCAATGACCTCCACCTAAAGAACCAAGGCGGTGGTGCACAAGAGTTGGGAAAAAGCCACAGATGGGCAGACTAGTACATTTTTTAAAAGACTAAAATTAAATTAACTGTAATGTATGTATATTCCTTTAAAAAAATTAAACTTGACAGAGCAAGCTAAATCTGGACTTGTCCCAAGGATACTTAAAGGTGGAATATGTATAGAGAGGAGAGGAGAGGAGAGGAGAGAAACAGAGACATTCGTATCCGAGCAGATAAAAGCAAACATTGTGAAAAAGCAAAACTTTAGAAGCAGGATTGGAAGTTGGTTTCCTTAAAGTCAGACCAAATTTACATGTCAAAACAGTTCATTAAAATGTGCACATAATAGAAAGTGTTTCTGACCAGACTATTCAGGACAGTGTCTGGGGGAGTAGTGGTGTGTGGGAATCATTTACACACATGCCAAGTAGAAGAGGTGACCTCCGGTCCCTTCTCTTTCACTGCTCCACTCTCTGTCCCCATACCACCAGCCAGGACTTGGGTAAATAGTGAGTGGCTATCAGCCTGGGCATATCCATGTCCTGTCTTAGACCAAGACCTGCCCAATGAGGAATTAGGAAACTTTCCTAAATGTTGGAAGTTCATAAATCCATTGAATTGGACTGGGAGCTAAAATCGAAGGGTAACCTCAAATAGTCTCTATTGGACCTTTTTTTTTTTTTTTTTTTTTTTTACACCATGAAGATTACAAAATAAGGCAAAGAAAAGATCTGATAAAAAACAGTTCTCGGGCCTCCCTGGTGGCGCAAGTGGTTGAGAGTCCGCCTGCCGATGCAGGGGATACGGGTTCGTGCCCCGGTCTGGGAGGATCCCATATGCCGCGGAGCGGCTGGGCCCGTGAGCCATGGCCGCTGAGCCTGCGCGTCCGGAGCCTGTGCTCCGCAACGGGGGAGGCCACAACAGTGAGAGGCCCGCATACCGCAAAAAAAAAAAAAAAAAAAAAAAAAAAACAGTTCTCCTTCCTCATGTTGATTTTTGATCAAGATCGAAAAGAAGACTTTGGAGAATGCCCTCACTTGATGAAAAACAAATATCCTTGACCTCTGGCTTCAAGGGTTATTCCAAAGACAACACTCTAAAGACAAAAGTGATTCCTAACCCCCAACTTTCAATGCTGTCCTGGGAACCAACACCCACATTCATTCTTTCTATCCCTTACATCACTTGCAGTAGCAGAGATGGTAGCAGAATTACATGGATATCAATCAGACACAAGGGAAGATAAACCAACCTTAGTGAGAAATGACTGTGTAGGAGGGAGGTGTTTTGAGAGGCCCCCCTTCATACACTGTATTTGAAATATAGATTGATGTTCATCATTGAACACATTACACTTGTCTATTAGGCAAGAGCCTACCATGTCTATAAATTCAATTTCCTTTACCATGGTAGCTTTCTGGTTTATTTGGATAAATGTCGAACTGTCTACTGTTATTTATCTAAGTAGCTCATGAGGGAACCAAAAGTCTAATGATGTAAGATGAGGTGGTGAAACAGCACCTCCAAGCAATTCTCAAGGATAGCTCTTCATCTCATTACCTTGCCTGGATGTACTGGTTGGAGAAATTGTGCAGAAGATTATGTGTAATTTGGTATTCTGGGTGTCATTTTTTCACCATACTTGTGTCTTCTGATTGTGCCATGTTTTATCCTGCTTGATACATGGCACTTCACAGTTTGCATTGCTAGGTAACATTTCTAATTACTCTAGTCACAGCTTCTTCTGCCTTGTTCTTACTTCTCGCCTTAATTTCATCCCACTCGTTTTAGTATTTATTCTTCTTTCTTTGGCTCTTCAAAGAAAGAGTGGTCCCACAAAGTGTAAGCTTTTTTATTTGGGAGCTTTAGGGTTGTTAAAGTAACTTCAGGAGGAGATTATGCCTTCACTGGACAAAACCAGACTGCATAAAAATTGACACAAATCTCCTCAGTTTCTTATTGTAGAATGGTTAGACCACTCCACATTTCTAAGGGAAGAAAAGGATAGTTGAGCATTGATTCATGCCGACAAGTTGATACAAAGCTTTTTAGTATAAAAGCTTCTGTTCCCTGTTGGATCTGGGAAAAACTGAAACTCAGATGCCTCTATCACTGTTTTATGTATCTGATTAACATCACGGCACGCGTTGTGCAAAACATAACTTACCCAGGCTCTAAGCTTTCCTACTAACTGTACTATTTTATGGGGTTACTTATGAGACTCTAGGTCTAGGAAAAAATTTCAAGTAAAAATGTCCTAGAATCCGAGGCTCATCAGCAGATTCCAACATACAATGTGACCAGACGGTAACTCACCTAAATAACATTTCTTGCCCAATGGAAAAACATAAAATTAATGTAATAAATTTAATAAATTTTAAATTAATATAAAATTAATAATACATAAAATTAATATACAAAGTTATAAGAATTTTTTTCATGGCAAAAAAAAAGTCTTTACCCCACAATTCTCTTGAGATTCAGAAAGTCTACAAATCAACTTATGAAACACATGTACTCTAATTTAGCTAATACCCCAGAAGTCAATGTTTGTAAAATTGGGGGCATAAGGGAGCCTTAAAGCCCATTTCTAAAATGCATCTAACTCAAGGGCACACTGAACTTCCTTGAAAGATGTCCTCTTGTTTATTCATGGTCTGAAGAACAGAAAGCATTTGACACACTGCCTTTCCCTGTGGAATATGACCAAGCCTCATCTAAACTTCATTAACGTGCCTCTAAAACGTTCATGGTGTAACGTAAGTAAGCAAACTGATAGAATTGCATCATGACTGCAAAGGCCAAAGCAAGGCAATATACCTTTCTTTTACAAAGATCAGAGTCCCTAAGGGCAGTGCCGTATATGTTTGCACAAATCTTCCCGTAAATGACCTAACTCCAGTGAAAACCCATCCCAAGGGAAGGACCTTCCCTAACCGCTGTGCAGACAGTCATGATGAAAGAAATGTAAAGACTGGAGGCAAAGCTCCTCCCTTCTCATCCATAGCTCTGATTTTTAGGAAAAAAAAAAGAAAAGAAAAGAAAAGAAAACGCCTTTGAAAGATGTTACATATTATATATCTTATACCTTCCTTTCTCTCTCCAAGAAGGGAGGATATTATTTTCTTCTGCAAAGCTCTTTTCTTATCAACATGTAGCTTAGGACTATTTTCTGAAACGTTCTGATATTTACGTATTTATTTAAGGCTAGACGTCATTAAGATAAAAAATGAAATTAGTGGAACGTGCAATGCATTATCCTCTTTTTTATGGTAATATTAAATATGTTAATATAGTTGATGGACCATTTGCTCTCCTAATGCAGGGTATCTTATTATGAGACATCAATTTCATAAAAGATTTATTTCATGACAGAAGGGCTCAGGCAAAAATTCTGAGTGTCTATTCTTTACAACCAAGATATGAATTTTCTCTACAGGCATTTTCCATGAAGGACATAAGAAGTCTGGCTTAAGGTGACCTCAAGGGAAATATGAATGTTTTAAAAGTTTGCTTTGGGGTCAAGTTTCTGAGCTATACTGCTAAACAGGGCATTGCAGAGCACAAAAGATTCTGTATGGCTTGTGTACACAGACCTAATTCACCATATAATAGTTCCTTTCTCTACTTGCTGCCTTGTAGCAATTGCTTTCATTTCTTAGCACATCCTCATTTACGGAGAAGCAGCCAGCAGACTTTCAGATTTATGCCATTATTTGCTTCTTCACCTTGAACTCCAACTGAATCCTGCTACACTTTTGTAACATGAGTGCCAAATGGTGGTCGTGTGCCAGACACACACGCTTCCCAGTTGCACTCAGCTAGCTCTCTTGATTTCAGGGAATCACAGGTTCCTGCTAGAGGGTTTCAATGTGGTACTTGCACAGACCACCTAACTTAACTGTTCCTTTGCCTAAACACTTCCTAACTTGGAGATGCAATTTGGGAACAGAGGCAATTACAACATCAGGGAACCAGCCACTTCCCCTGACATGGGGAACGAGTAAAACTAGAAATCAGGGATTCTGGGTACTTGACAAGTGCCCTCCACTAATGGTTCAACTCAGCCCTAACCCTAACGAGCATTCACTCACTCAACAAATATTTATTGATTGCTTACAAGGTGCTAGGCACTGTTTTGAGGATACAGTGACCCAAGGACCTGTTCTAGGCTTCTCACTGGACCTGCCCTAGGAGTATGGTAACCAATACAATAATCACAATAACTCCTTCTAGTTGAGCTTTTACTGTATGCCAGGTACCACCATATTTCGCCAGTTCTAAGATTCAAATTTTGTTCACATTTTCACATCTCTGGAATCAGAATGCTCCTTCAAAATTAGTGTTTTCTTACAACTGAGGCTGGCCAGGCAGCACACTGGTCTGCTGGTGTGACTGTGGACCTATCTATACACAGGGTTGTATATCAGTTCAGGTGGTCTGTGTCTACCTTCTAAAGATACATAGTATAAATGCTAAGGAATCATGCCATATTTAACGGATAACCTTTTCTCTCCTTGGGGATACGAACAATGATGACACTTCTCATACACGATGACATATTGGATTTGAAGAAAATTGTATGCATGTATCATTTCAGGGAATACTTGATGCATCTTTATAAGGTAGGAGTTATCCCTGCTTTCTTGTATGGGAAACTCAGGTGCAGGGAGATTAAACAGCAAGCCCATAGTCCTATGGCTTTTAAGTATATACATCAGAATTAGAACCCAGGTCTCTCTGACACCAAAGCCCAAGTATGTGCTTTCCATTACAACAAGCTGTTTCTTTTGTAATTACCAAGGCAAGGCGAGAACCTCTGCAACTGTGTTATAGGTAAAATGTAGAATGAAATAATACCTATTTATAGTACATTCAAAGCTGCACCCAGAATCTTAAATCATGAAACAAGTAAAAATAAATGAACACATGAAAGACTTAGGAAATGGGGATCTGTGTGCTTGGTGACCACTCTAAGTGATCCAGACAAATAAACAGAGTGTGTGGAGACAGAGACAACAGGGTCTCATTACTGCTTCAGGACCAATGACTACTAGAGAGAGAACTGCTACAGAGGAAGTCCAGGACAGAACTGAATGGTGACTCCAGGGACAGATAGGTGGTGGACACTCCATCCTCATCCACCCGACACGTACTTCGTGGAGGCACAAAGTCCTGGACTGGCAGATGATAACAGTATCCCATTTCCTTACTGTGGTCCTTGGGAACCTGGGGTATAGCACTTACTCCCTCCTTCCTGGTTTTGCATTAAGACACTCTATTAAGTTGGAACCAAAAATTGTGTCCTTGTTCTCACCAATCAAGTCCACCCATGAGGGTGGAAAGCCCTGTACTGGCCGACTAGCTTGATTTCTTATTTCTTACTATTTTTTTATGGAAGTGTAGTTGATTTACAATGTTGTGTTACTTTCAGGTGCAAAGTGATTCAATTATATATACATATATATATTTATATGTACATATCTATTCTTTTTCACATTCTTTTCCATTATAGGTTATTACAAGATATTGAATATAGTTCCCCGTGCTATTCAGTAGGTCTTTGTTGTTTGCCTATTTTGTATGTAGTAGTGTGTATTGTTAATCTCAGAGTCCTAACGTATCCCTCCATCTGACCCCTGACTACTTTGATTTCTGACAGGCACCTTGGGGAGGGAAACAAAACCACTTCCGTCCCCTCAGCAGAGGAACTCATCTTTTCTGAATGTCAAATGTGAGATACAAATGTTGCCACGTGGTGGCTAGGTGATGAAGACCTACCTAATGACTTAATTGACTTTCTGTAAGTCAACAGACCCTCTGAAATCAGGTATACATTAGGAAATGGCAGTCCCACTGCCAGAGACGCACCAGTGTGGAGACACTGACAGGATTTTATTATCTGGTTAAGAGCACATTAGCATATCTATTAGATAAAAAGTCTGCTACTAACATGGAATGGGTAACATAACTGGGTCCCCTGACTTACTTGTGGGCAGTTCTCTTTTTCTCTGTGTGGTTGACTGTGAGGTTGGACCATCTGGGGCCGGGGAATTGGGTGGAAATGTTATTTGCCGGATTGTTCAGACATCATCATTAGCATTTTGCCCTTTAGATAATGGGAGATAAATATATAATCTGGAATTCATACAGGAGGGGAAGGTTTAGTGTTTCTCTGGATAGTCAAAGAGCAGTGAGTTTGAAAGAGAGAGCTGACATTTTTCCTAGGCTCTGTCCTCATGAAGGATGCCAGGTTAAACTGACTGTTCTCATCAGTTTCTGTCATTTTCTTTATGTTTCCCCCCCAAACCTGCTCTATTCAGCAAGATGGGAATACACAAAATAGCAGCTGAGAACGCAGAATTCATCAGCGTGAGTCTCAACACATCAATTTCCAAGTGTAGCAACTTTAAACACATTGTCGGCTTTTAGTTTCCATAGAAAATAATCTCTCATTGTTTTCAAAAGAAACTGAAAGCACCCCAAATTACCACACTTTTAACATCCTGACATGTTGATGGCCCGCGTTCTTCCCAGATCAAAGTGAGAGTGGCAGAAGACAGAGCAGGGAACGGCTTACTTAAAACACAGTATTTCATATTTGGCAGGAATTACTGTAGTGAAAAGAGACAAGGTGACTTTCTAACACACACACACATATATATATATTAGTTTGGCAGGGATCTGAAGAGCTAAAAACTAATTTAGGATGACATAAATGCTCTTCTCTTTCTCTCTGCCACCCTTCCTTTCCCAGCCACGTGAAGAGTTTTTGACAGAAGACTTGTTTTTAACTCAGGGGTGACGGTCTGAATCCTGTGTCACGCTGAACTGTTCTGTTGATGCTCATCTTAGAATTTTGAGGATTATCTGGATTTAAACAGCAAAGTCATACACTGCAAGCCTCTTTCTTCCTTGATGGGGGGTAGCCCTGCAAGAACGTTGGTGCCTTTTAAGGAAATGAGATCAAGCCAATGTTAACCTGGGACAAGAAAGCAATGATGTCATTCAGGGACCCAGCATTGTTACGACCCGTTAGAAAACCTCAACAAACTAGGCATCAGGCACTGAGTCATCTTTACAAACAGGCAATTGTTTTGCAGAGACACCTATGGTAACTGAAGATTGAGGACAAGTGAGTAAGTGGCAAAATTCCTAGGCGATTCTACTCCATCCGTGAGTTGGGGCAGCGTTTCAAGCAGTCTGTTGGGATGGAAATTTTTACCTTATAGAAAGTTTTTTTTTTTTTTTTGCTGTACGCGGGCCTCTCACTGCTGTGGCCTCTCCCGTTGCGGAGCACAGGCTCCGGACACACAGGCCCCGCGGCCATGGCTCGCGGGCCCAGCCGCTCCGCGGCATGTGGGATCCTCCGGGATCGGGGCACGAACCCGTGTCCCCTGCATCGGCAGGCGGACTCTCAACCACTGCGCCACCAGGGAGGCCCTAGAAAGTTTTTTTAAAGAGAAAAGGGACTTGCTTTTTCTACTTTTGGTTTGGGTCAAAAATCAGATGTAATTATTCATTATGTAATGGGATTGCAGGCAATCACCTGCTCCATTTACAGTGGACATATGTGTGGACTCTTGGCCAATTTGATAGCATTATGTTTTTGTTTGTTTGTTTGTTTTCTTTTGATAAAGGTGGAAACACTCTGAAAAGGTACTCTTAGGAAAAGAACAGTAATACAATCAGACGGGGGTTGGCAAACTCTGGCAACGGCACATGGAGCTAGGGGAGAGTTTTGCATTTTAAACAGTTGAAAAAAATCAAAAGAATAACATTTCATGACACAGGAAAAGTACATAAAATTCAAATTTCTGTGTCCATAATTAAAGACGCCTGGAACGAAGTCATGCCCGTTTGTTCACACACTGTCTGTGGCTGCTTTTGAATTATAAGGGCAAAGTTGAGAAGCTGTAACAGACTGTATGACCCACAAAATCAAAAATATTTACTCTCTGGTTCTTGACAGAAAAAGTTTTCTGGTCTCTGTAATAGAAGATATTTGGGAAAGCAGAAATATGAGGACAGGTTAGGAGACCAAGGAGATGTGGCTTTCGTACACTTTGTTAGAAGACGATTCAGGAAGGAGGGGAACCAACTACGCTCCCTTGCTAATAAGGACAGAATTAGGTAAGGTGAATTGATGCTACAAAAAGGATGACTGAGGTTTTATGCAGTATTTGGGAAACATGGCTAACTGTGATGTTCAGTAAGAGCAGTCAAGGGAAAGATGCTAGACTAGGCATCAGGAGACCAAGCGCCTAGTCCTGGCCCTGCAACTAACTAGCCATGTGACTTGATACCCTGGGCCTCAGCATCCGTTCTTGTCAAATGATTATAATACGCCAATTTCATTTTCTGCTAGAGTGTACGTTGGGGGCTGGGGGTGTGGTTCAAATTTAATAGTAACATAAAAGTGCTTTAAATGGAAAAGCTTACAGTTCTAAACAAATAGAAGGCTCTAACCAGTTACTGTATATACCCTATAAGGATAAAAACATGGTAGAGTTGGCATAAAACAGGTGAGAAACACTACACTGGTTACATGATTTAGAAACTTAGGCATCCAGAGGGATTTTTGGTGTTGCAGGCAATGAAAGTACTTGTTCTGCCCAAGGATAACAGACAACTTCCTGAGCACGAAGCTCCCTTGCGTTTCACAGCCAAATTCTTCTAAACCCGTCTTCCCTAGGAACCATTTGGGCCAGGGGCTGAGTAACGCACAAAACAGTCCCCTAGTGGTTTGTGCAGCTTTTCAGAGGAATTCATTTGAGGATGTTTTGTACACTGGGAGAATTTGGCATCGGGAGAATCTGCTGGAAGAGAGTATCATAAAAGATCTCTGACCTCAGCTGTGTGAACAGGAACTGGGGGACCTTTCCCGAGCTGGTAAAGGCTCACGTCCTCCATTTTGCCAGAGGGCTGGCGTTATGCTGATTTACACCCACCCACAGGCTGGGTCTATGGAAGAATTTGTCATGGGGCTGAACGTTTCCAAATTGCTCATTTCTGGAAAGACTTTGCAGGTTTCAACATGCAAGGAGGATAATGTGGCCTATCTGTCACAGTTCCTGGCAGGCCTGAACCCAGTGCCTGTCCATAAATGTCCTGCAGTAGACGCTTCAATTTCAGGACCTGTCATGTTCTAGTGGAACACAGGGTCATGTACGAGCTAGTGTGGGCTCAGGCCTTAAAAACTTCGGCCTCCTTAACAGGAAGGCTTTGATTTTATTTATTTATTTATTTATCTTTTTGCGGTACACGGGCCTCTCACTGTTGTGGCCTCTCCCGTTGTGGAGCACAAGCTCTGGACGTGCAGGCTCAGCGGCCATGGCTCACGGGCCCAGCTGCTCCGCGGCATGTGGGATCTTCCCGGACCTGGGCACGAACCCGTGTCCCGTACCTCGGCAGGCGGACTCTCAACCACTGCACCACCAGGGAAGCCCAAGGCTTTGATTTTTATGTTGTCCTTCTGTTCTCCCTGATGGCTTGTCTTCTAGGTAGGCACAATCACGTGTGGCTCCTGACGGCACTTTTCCCTGTGTTTTCAATGCACTGTTTGTGTCCCTGCAGCTCCGTAATAAATACTATACTGCCTTTCATCTTTAAAGTGATTTATACACATTAATTAATCCTCACCATACTTTGGAGTTTCTGAACGTTAATAACCATCATACTCCCAGGTTTTACTTAGGAAACAAAGACCCAGAAAGAAAACAACTTTGTTAAAGCTAAGGAGAAAGGGATCACTGGGGTCAAGATCAGCCCTCCAGATCGTGACCCCACACCATGCTTGCAGACCCACCATCACAGAGAAGCCCTGTAGCCCTACGTGCACCGCCACTACTGCTGGGTGAAGCGGCCCATTCCACCACTCATTTTGAGACATAAACAATTCTTCCTTACTCCAGGGTCAAAGCATAATCTTACCTAAAGCATACATAATAGGAAATGATGGATTATAAACGAATAAGCCGTCCTAAGATGCTCGGGTCCAGCTTCCAGCAGCCTCCAGACTGAGGATAAATATGTTTCCTAATCCATTGTTTACAAGTTACACACCCAGTTAAAACATTAAACTCTCACTACAGGGTTCTCCATGATCACCTGACAGAAAGCTATTATATTTTAACTATCAAGCTCGATAACTCAGGCACTAGCCATCTCTCTCTCTCCTGTGAGTGGAGAAGGAGGTACACAAGGGACAGTATTGACAGAGGCAGGCAGTGCCTCAGTTTCTATATTTGGGCCTCCCCCTGGTGCCCACCGGCCCAGTAGAACATTAAGCCTGAGAGGTGAGCTCATGGACCCTTTTGGAAGTTTCTGACACACAGCTGAATCATGCAAGGAACCCAAAGGCATGTTCAATTTGCTTCCACCAACCCCTCCCCTTCTCCTCCCCAAAAGCTACCTGGGGAAGCACACAAAACTACCTTTAATGATACAAAAGATTCCACTCAAGTGATTGAGGGTGCAACAGATGCCCTCCCCCCTCCTCGAGTCAATCCATGACTCCATCCTTCATCAAGAGGTAAGTGAGAAGCAGACATGACCTTCAACTAGGGGTGTGTGGGTATCTGACCTCAGCCCACATGCAGAGCTGGGGTTTAGAGCACAAGGGTGTTTGCAAAGCCCCAGGTAAACATGGTGCCTTTCCCTAGAGTGTCAATTTTCTTACTTCTGGAGGCCATTCCTGAGAGATGTAACTGACGAGGACTGTAAAAACATCTTTTTCTATATTAAGATGAGCATAGCAACATGACAGGAGAGAGTGAAACCTCGTATCAGTTTCCGGTCTGTCATGGTTTGCCTTGGGCAGGATCTCTGGGGGAGCACCGTCACCCTCCTCTGCCATCAGGCAAGCTTGGGCACAATGGTCTGGGAAGTTCTGGACCAGCTTATTCTCTTGCTGGCTGCCTGAGGATGAAAGAAGTGTGAGAGAGAAGGGAGGGCTTACACTGGGAGAAAGGGCAAAACCAGAATATGGTTAGGGTTGGTTTTTATTTTCCCTCTTGTAAATGGGAAGGGTTTCAGCATAAGTGTTATGAGCTGATTTAGAGCCGGTCTCTTTTTGCTGCTGTTTTATAGGTTTGCTTTGCGACGTGGCACAGCCAAACTAGGGAGGCCTGATGGAGCGGTCCTGAGACCAAGCCAGAACCATCAAGTGTTTCAAATAAACGTTAACAGATGTCACCGTGGCCTGGGCCTGGGCCAGGAGATCTGCCACTAGCAAGTTCAGGTGACAAAGTAGCAGTGCTGAGGGCACTTCGTTGTGGCCAGGAGCTGCGAGCAGGCTTTGTGTCTAGCCCAGGATGCTCAAATGCATGGGGCACCCTGTCCCTGAACTGTTGGCATCTGCTGCTTCCCATAGTTACAAGGCCACATCCCACGGATGCAAGTCAACATCCCTGGCATTCAGAGAAAGACACCCCAGCAACTTCACCAATCTGCTATCCTAAGTCATACCCTGAGCTTCCACCCAGAATCACAGCTGGCGTGGGAGGTTGAACCTGACTCAGATTCAGCAGCATGTGAGATGAGAGTTGAGGCTAAAGAGACAGAGGCAAAGGAGGGGACTTGGGCAAGATCCACTGGGTCTGGGTGACCTGATTCCCTGCGAAGACCTGGTTGGGTCCTCTAGCCTCTCTATCCTGTTTCTGTTCTCCAGCTCTAAAAATCATCTAGCTACTTTGGCTTTCCATCCAGTCATGATGTTCTAGGCATGCTGATTGCTTTTCTTCTTCTATTTGGTTTTTGTCTGAAGTTAACCAATGCTGCGTGAATTTCAGAGCACAGACCTGGGTTAAAACCCAAGGAGTGAGGGATGGGTTGGCAGGAATGACAATTTTCAACTTATCTCCAAGAGAGAATACAGTAAGGATGCTTAATTTCACTTCTGATAAATGTCATTTAGAATCATGAAGGAGAAACTCATCAGATTGAAATGGATTTCGGAAGGAAAAAAGCGCTCCCATCCATCACTCATGTTTACATCTTTCAGGAGCCAACAAGCCAGCAGTACAGACAACAGAGGCCCTCTACATTCACAAGTTGGTGACATCGCCCCCACCCGCTCACAGCTGCCCTGACTTACCTATGAAATACGCCAGCAGGATGGCCAAGAGGAGGGCCGCAGCGATGGCCGACAGGGCGGCGCATTTCCAGCTGCAGTATTTGGAGGGTTTCTTCAGCTTGAAGGCCTTCCTGGAGAAGGTATTCCGGGGCAGCAGGCGGGGTGGTGGTGTGTAAACGGTTCCTGAGGTCAAAGGGTATCCCGGAGAGGAGCTGCTAAACAGGGGTGTGCTTCCCGAGGATGTCTTAAAGAGGAAGTGCCTGCCAGGGAAAGGGAAAGGGTCAGGATCCGCATCGTGGCTATCGAGGACCATCCAGCTGCTTTTTTCCCCCCCAACTCTGCTTTCTTATAGCACTAATGTAGTCCTCATTATCTACCCAACCCTGTCACGGGCAAAGGGGCAAATGTTACATTTGATGGTGACATAAACTAATTCCATAAACTCACATCATTTCATGTTTTCACATATATAAACTAATTCCATAAACTCGCATCATTTCATGTTTTCACATATACCTCTGGATTTCATCTTCCACAATAATCCTGTAACATATGCAGGGCAAATATGGAAACTGAGTTACTGTTGCTCACTCAGAGATGCTGGCCATGATGATGGTGAAGATGATGCTGAGCTCTATCAGCTATTAGGACCTATTATTTAAAGGTACTTGAAGAACAGACTTGCGGTTGCCAAGGGTGGGGAAGGAGTAGGGGAGGGATAGGGGAGGGATGGAGTGGGAGTTTGGGATTAGCAGATGTGAACTATTATATGTAGGATGGATAAACAACAAGGTCCTACTGTATAGCACGGGGAACTATATGCAATATCCTGGGATAAACCATAATGGAAAAGAGTATGAAAAAGAATATATGTATGTATAACTGAATCGCTTTGCTGTACAGCAGAAATTAACACTGTAAATCAACTATACGTCAATCAGAGAAAAAGAAAGAAAAAGGCACTTGAAATATATTGTCACAACTATTTACAAACTAAATATTATAATATCCCCATTTAAGATATGAGAAATCAGGCTTGGCAAAGTCAAGCAACCGTTCAAGGATTTAAACCCCGAGCTCTCTCTGTCTTATACTGAAGTCTGCACTCTTAAGCGTCATCCTAAACTGTCTATCTTGAGCCTTCTTTCTGGGCTGTTTTCCCCTTTCACTTGCCTCCTGTTCTGAGACCACCCCTCTAGGTCATTTTTTATTTGCCGCATCCTTTTTTTCTTTAAATTGAAGTATAGTTGATTTACAATGTTGTGTTACTTTCAGGTGTACAGCACAGTGATTATATATACATACATATCTATATGTATGTATATGTGTATATATTCTTTTTCAGATTATTTTCCATTATAGGTTATTACAAGACATTGAACATAGTTCCCTGTGCTATACAGTAAATCCTTGTTGTTCATCTATTTTATATATAGTAGTGTATATCTGTTAATCCCAAACTTCTAATTTATCTCTCCCGCCCCCCCCCCCAACCCTTTCCCCTTTGGTAACCACAAGTTTGCTTTCAAGATCACAGTTCTTTCTTTGGAAATATCTTTGTCTGCCAATTGAACAAGGTGCCCCTTGTCTAGAACTATGGTATGTCAACAGGATAATGCACTGTACTGTTAACCCTTAATAGAACCCTTCCTCAGGGGTCAGGAGCCTGTCACTCTAAGGACACATCAAAGACTATCAATTCTCCCACAACACATTTTCTCCCTCTTATGTGTGCCATTTACGAAACTTCAAAGGTGCCGTGCCACACCTTGTTTAAAATGATGACTCGTCTTCTGGAAAATCTAGCGGATTTCAAAGCACGGGTTCAGTAGAGTCTAGAGTCTGAGCAGGTGGAGGCTGGGGGCTGTGTCTTATTTTGTACCTTGTTCATCTTTATGGTCCCAGGACCCAACGCCAGTTCAGCATGTAGGGGCGACTTGAATGAATAAATGAAGCTCCCTCATTGTTTTATGCATTTATTCAGTTTCAATTCTAAGATTTTAAAATGTTGTACAGGTATTTCCTTTCCCTTCAAGTTTTCTTTAGGTGCAATTATATTTATGGACCACACACACACTATGTGTCATAATGCTATATATTTTACTTGAAACTAAATCTCATGTTGACCCTATAAAGTGAATACTATTTTTACCTTAGTTTCACCAACAAGAAAACTGAAGCCCAGAGTTAGCATGCGGTGTCACTGGGCCTTAAACTCCGGTCTGCCTGACGCTAAAAGCTCTAACGGGACTTATTACACCACATTCTCCTTGCATATGGTGGTTAGCAGGCTTTCCCAGTGGGATTCTGAGGCAAGATC
Source organism: Mesoplodon densirostris (assembly GCF_025265405.1). Lineage (NCBI taxonomy): Eukaryota > Metazoa > Chordata > Mammalia > Artiodactyla > Ziphiidae > Mesoplodon > Mesoplodon densirostris. Next base: position 166,232,982 of record NC_082663.1, read on the forward strand.
ATTGTCCTTACAAATATTTGTATCTTGGCTGCTTCCAGATAAAACTTTGAAAGTATTTTAATTCTTGACAAAGATCAAAGGAACCTGAGATCACTGACAACCATGTCAGAAAATGAGTATCTGATTAGTGAATTATTTAGCATGGCTAACATCAAAATAAACAACCAGTACTTAAAACTTTATTTGTGCTATAAGAATGTTCAATGATCTGAACACAGCCAAGAGGTTTGATTCTATAAATAAGGTTTGTACTCCTTGTCCAATAGATGTCTTTGAATGCTCCTGATAAAAAGAGCCTTTGGAAGAGGAGGCAGTCTAAAGGAGGCACTTTGGAGCAAGATTCATCTGGATCGGAGTCCTGGCAGTGCCATTCCTGGACAAGGAAGTTCATGTAAGTTACCTGACACTGCTCTTGACAGCCTCCATCTCCTCATCAGTAAAATAGAGTAAAGTGGGAGTAATAGTAGCACAGGTTGTTGTGGGGATTACACCCCATCATGTAGGACGAGCACATAACCAAGGGTGTGTTTCATCCTAAGTGCTCAATGCCCTACAAATAGCATTGATTCTTAATTCTTCAGAGACTATAAGGAGCGTGAAACATGAGTTTTACATTTAAAGCTTGACAAACGTTGAGCAAACACCTGAAGAGTTCTCCAACTCACTAAATAATAGTCCACTGCCTTATAATTAAGCTAAAACATATACCCACCAGAAAGCCAGGGTGGTGGAAGAACTCTGGGATTTGACTTAGAACTACTTCAAGTTTACTTCTTGGACAATTCTCCAAAAGTGGGTAGTAAAAACAGGGAATCAAACTTAAAGGAATATACAGACATTGTAAGCCATCATTAATGAGTGTTTACAAATACACAAACACCAGTTTTCACTCCAACAGAGATCTCACCTATTGCCCTGGCTTCAGCCATCATGGATGGGGCTGGAGTCCCCAGATCTCCACTTCTAGCTCAAGTTCTTTCCTGAGACCCACATTCCAATTGTGTATTGGGCATCGCTTCCTCTACATTCCTTAACTCTCTTGAGCAAGTTACAACCAAACACGGACTCTCTTCCTTCCCCTCCCCAGTCACACTCCCCCTGACTCCTGTTATTCCCAGTCGTCTAGGACACAATCATCATCTTCACCTCCTCCTTTCCCTCATCTTCTCCTACACAATGGGTTAAAGATCCCTTTCATTTTATTTCTGAAAACTTCTCCCACCAACCCTCTCCTTCATCCTTCTGCTACTTCTCTTCCCAAACCACGAACTCCATCATGCCCTCACTTATAAATCCCTAGGGATTTTCCAGTACTTAGAAGAGGAAACCCAAATCTCAATACGGGACCACACTCTTACAACCACTACTCACCCTCTTCAGCCTCATCTCCAACCTTATGCTTCCAGCTCCCATGAACTCCATACTTCAGCCACACCAAACAGACACAGTGCTCCTTAACTAGTCTGTTCATGCCACTGTGCCTTTGTGGATGATGTGTAATGCTTTCTGGAATGGCTTTTCTTGTTCTTTCCCACCCATCCCACCCCATCCAATGCCTACTCACCTGCCAACAACCCACCTTGGAAACCTATTACAACATTCCCCCCAACCCCAAGCACCCCATCACTTTGTGCACTCAAGAAGCTAGTTATATACTTGTTTATATATATATATATATATGTGTGTGTATATATATGTGTGTGTATGTGTGCATATATATATATAAATGTATATATGTATATACAAACAATACTTATATAAATAATATATAACATATTACATACTATGTTGTTATGTAAATATGTTTAATGTGTCTGTCCCAAACCAAACTTACACTTGACAGTGGTATTACTATCTTGGTACTTCCAGAATCTAAACATCAGGGCCTCAACATCAGTCATATTTGTGGACAGAATCAATAAAGTGAAAACAGGAATGTTTTAGCAACATGAGAGAAATCACAAGATGAAGACTAAGAAGTTTAAATTGACTTTAGTTATTTTTTAATGCACTCATTTATAAGAAATAATAGAAGAATATGATTATTATTTCTTATACAGTAAGTTTCCTACATACGAGCCTTCAAGTTGTGAACTTTCAAAGGTGCGAACACGTGTTTGCCTGTCCACTCACGTAAGTTAGTTCACGTGCCTCACGTACTTTGTCACACATGTGCATCCTCCACAAGTGGTTGTGCTTTTGTGTGCTTTATTGTACAATACTGTACAGAGTACAGTAGTACAGTACCTTTATTTCAAGCCCAGAACCTGTGCCATCAACGTCAGGCATGCGTGAAACTGCAGCTTGCCCTCCGTCTCCTGTTGCTGACGATCCTTCAGCTCTACCATCTCCCACCTCCTCTCCCTCCTCCAGTCAGTAGCTCTTCTTGCCTGTTCACTTGATGCCAGCCCCTGTATGCCAGCTGTTGTACTGTACTACTGTACTTTTCAAGGTACTGTAAGAATAAAAATGTTTTATTTTTTGTGTTTGTTTTTTTTCATGTATGATTTGTGTGAAAAGTATTATAAACCTATTACAGTACAGTACTATATAGCCGATTGTGTTAGTTGGGTACCCAGGCTAACTTTGCTGGACTTACGAACAAATTGGACTTATGAAAGAGCTCTCAGAACAGAACTCGTTTGTATGTAGGGACTTAACTGTATATGGGATTGCTTCATGAGATCCTAACACTGTCCCCTTGACAATCCAATCTATTTTTCATACTTCCTTCTAAAAAGAAAGTCAGATTATGTCACATGTCATCACCATCCCTTTCTCCAAGAAAGAAAGAAAGAAAGAAAGGAAGGAAGGAAGGAAGAAAGGAGGGAGGGAGGGAGGGAGGGGAAGGGAAGAAAAGAAGGAAGGAAAGTAAAAGAAAAGGCTTCCACTAATACTTAGAATAAAATCAGAAATCCTTCCCATGGCCTACAGTTCCCTGCATGATCTGCCCTCTGGCCACCTCTCCAACTGTATCTTCCTCCACTTTATCCTCCTCCCCTCCATGAGTTACACTGTCCTTTTGCTAGTCCTCGTCATATCACATCCAACATATTCCTGCCTCAGGGCCTTTGCACTTGCTGTTCCCTTTGCCTGGAAATATCTGCACAATTCGTTTCTTCATATCAGTCAACATTCTGTTCCAGAGTCACTTTCCCAGAGAGATCTTTCCTGCCTCCCTTACTCTTTTCTCTGTCCTTCTCTATCCTGTTATAACTGCTTTATTCTTCTTCAGGGAATATGCATTTGTGCTATTTACTGTCTGCCTCCATCATTAGAACTGAATTTCTATGAAGTCCAAAATAATCAGGTTTGCCTGATGTGTTCATCACTGTATCCTAACATCTAGAATAGAGCCTGGCATAAAGAGGGAAGTCAACAAATCTTTGTTGAGTGAAAGACCTGCAACGTTCACAAGGCCAAAATCATGAATGCTAAAAGGACAATACTGTGAACATTTTGAATTTTGAAATTAGGATTCCTTCTGCCATGTTGATTCTTATTTTCCAAGCAGATTTATAAGTCTGCATAGTTCATACACGCAAGTGTCTATATTTCTACATACAAGGCCAGATCCTGCCACAGACCAAAAACAACCTGTGTACTTTGTGGCACTGTCTTATCTTTTCAGGATACATCTCTCAGGCCGCTCATAGGTACTGTGGTGTCTCTAATGATCATTGTTAAATGAAACTCATTTAGTTATCACATCCCTTGTTTCTAGCTTCTGGTCCTTAGAATTATTAAACCAGAGTACCAAAGATATGTAGTCTCCTCACACAATACAGTTACACCCTGGTGTTATGAATCTCTAGAAAATTACATTCAGCAAATAAAAAAAGAAAGATTCTAAAGAAGCGATCTTTAGATTACGTCCCATAAATACCTGCTTTAGGATCACTTGAAGCCTCTGCTAGAAAAGTACAAATTCCTGGGCTGCATCCAGACCTAGGCCTGGGGTCTGGGAGTGTATTGGTAAAGAAGCTTCCTAAGTGATTCTAATGTAGGATAAAGTTTAAGAAACTCTACCCTAACCATTTTTGCAACTTTCAAATACGTCTGACTTATCCAGAACACACTAGATGGTTACTAGATATATTTTTTTAAATGCAAGGTTTTTTTTTTTTTTTTTTTTTTTTTTGCGGTATGCGGGCCTCTCACTGCCGCGGCCTCCCCCGCTGCGGAGCACAGGCTCCGGACGCGCAGGCTCAGCGGCCATGGCTCACGGGCCCAGCCGCTCCGCGGCATATGGGATCCTCCCAGACCGGGGCACGAACCCGTATCCCCTGCATCGGCAGGCGGACTCCCAACCACTTGCGCCACCAGGGAGGCCCTAAATGCAAGTTTTGAATGCTGATGTCTTTAGGAGTGAAATGTCATGTCAAAACTTATTTTCAGATGACTCAGCCAAAAGATCTCTCTATATATAGATACATAAGGCACATGTGGCAAAATGATAGCAATTGTTGAAACTAGGTGGTTTTTCTTATGTAGTACTATTCTTCCAACTTTTCTGAATGTTTGAAAATTTTCATAGTAACAAGTTGAAAAAATGCAAGCTCTGGGGCTTCCCTGGTGGCGCAGTGGTTGAGAGTCCGCCTGCCGATGCAGGGGACACGGGTTCGTGCCCCGGTCCGGGAAGATCCCACATGCCGTGGAGTGACTGGGCCCGTGAGCCATGGCCGCTGAGCCTGCGCGTCCGGAGCCTGTGCTCCGCAACGGGAGAGGCCACAGCAGTGAGAGGCCCGCGTACCGCAAAAAAAAAAAAAAAAAAAAAAAAAAAAAAGCAAGCTCTGATTCACCCAAAGGTCGCAGTCACATGAAGCAGGAATAAAGATAAATAAAATGAAGCAAGACCCACAAGGTGATGGTCTGGCCAGATGGTCAATGGGAGGACCTGGAAGGCTTAGGGAACTTCTCCGGATTTTTCCTGAACTGGCTATTAAGACAGCTTTTCCCCCTCAGGGGCAGGCTGAGGGTGCTCCAAGGGATTATTTGTGATGCCCCAACCAACCGTCTTCCCAGCAGTCGGCCATGGAAGTAGCTCAGCTCAGGACTCCAGGCATCAGCAGAAATGTGTAGTTTCCAAATGCACTTGACATTTTTCAAGCACAACTCAATTGCTCTCAGAATCGGCCACTTGTGCCTCGGAAAGGAAAGGCAAATGAGGGGCCCCTAAAGTGCTGTCCTTGGAGTTTGCTAACACTTGAGGGGAGAGAGAAAATCAGCCCTTGATGTTGCACAAAAAATAATACTTCTTTTTTTGTGTGCATACGTCTTTCCTTCGTAGCCACGTGGGTTATCAAAGCTTCAGTCCCAGGAGCCAGCATCCTGCTCGGCACAGGTTAGGGGCTCAGAGGCTGGCTGTCAAACTGAGTAGTGAAACTAAGGAAGGATGGTCCCTGTCTGTCCTCTGTTCTGTACCCTCGGTCCCAGTGAGTTCTTAGAATAAACTGATCATCACTTCACCCTAAACTATCAATCTTTTTAGTACATGTCACCACTTCTCCTCTTGTGAAGACAGAACTATTTAGTAAAAACTATGAGAGGGCACGCAAACCTAACAGCCATTCCCCCATGCGCTTTACATGACAGCAAAGGCATGCAGTTTTGAGGCAGAATCTTGGCAAACCAGGCTTTTGCTTCAGGTTGGCTTAGAAAATTAAGGGCATACATTTTTCTCTGATGAAACAACCATGGAAGATTTTAAAAAGAAGTCTAACAAACAAGAAACTCATGCCTCACATCCATGTAAGAAGGACCCCATCAATTAAAAACACTGTGTATTTTTTTAAAAACATCATTATTGGAGTATAATTGCTTTACAATGGTGTGTTAGTTTCTGCTGTATAACAAAGTGAGTCAGCTATACATATACATATATCCCCATATCTCCTCCCTCTTGCGTCTCCCTCCCACCCTCCCTATCCCACCCCTCTAGGTGGTCACAAAGCACCAAGCTGATCTCCCTGTGCTATGCGGCTGCTTCCCACTAGCTTTCTATTTTACGTTTGGTGGTGTATATATGCCCGTGCCACTCTCTCACTTCATCCCAGCTTACCCTTCCCCCTCCCCCTGTCCTCAAGTCCATTCTCTACGTCTGTGTCTTTATTCCTGTCCTGCCCCTAGGTTTATCAGAACCGTTTTTTTGATTCCATATATATGTGTTAGCATATGGTATTTGTTTTTCTCTTTCTGACTGACTTCACTCTGTATGACAGACTCTAGGTCCATCCACCTCACTACAAATAACTCAATTTTGTTACTTTTTATGGCTGAGTAATATTCCATTGTATACATGTTCCACATATTCTTTATCCATTCATCTGTCGATGGACACTTAGGTTGCTTCCGTGTCCTGGCTATGGTAAATAGAGCTGCAATGAACAGTGTGGTACATGACACTTTTTGAATTATGGTTTTCTCAGGGTATATGCCCAGTAGTGGGATTGCTGGGTCGTATGGTAGCTCTAGTTTTAGTTTTTTAAGGAACCTCCATACTGTTCTCCATAGTGGCTGTATCAATTCACATTCCCACCAACAGTGCAAGGGGGTTCCCTTTTCTCCACACCCTCTCCAGCATTTATTGTTTGTAGATTTTTTGATGATGTCCATTCTGACCGGTGTGAGGTGATACCTCATTGTAGTTTTGATTTGCATTTCTCTAAGGATTAGTGATGTTGAGCATCCTTTCATGTGTCTGTTGGCAATCTGTATACTTTCTTTGGAGAAATGTCTATTTAGGTCTTCTGCCCATTTTTGGATTGGGTTGTTTGTTTTTTGATATTGAGCTGCATGAGCTGCTTGTATATTTCACTGTGCATTTTTATTTTATTCTTGCGATAGAGATGGAGTTTGACGGATCTAGAGCAGAAGCTTTGAGAAGCAGTGGCTGGCTAAATTACTTGAGGCCCCAACAAAAGATTTCTCTTCCTTCTCTCCTGAGTCAATTGTGAATAAACTCATTCATTAACCTGAAAACCTACCAAAGAAACAAAGAAACAAATATGGAAAATCCCTTAACACCAAGTACCATTTTGTTTTTCAGTTTGCAACCAGTGGGATCCTAGGAGGCAGTCTCCCTCTTTTTTCTTGGTTTAGCTGTATTCCCAGGGTGAAATCCCAGCAGGGCTTCGAAAAAGAAATGTACTAGAGAAACAACTGTACAGAGGTCAAGTTTTTGTTTCCTTCCTCTCGCTCTCTCTCAATCTGGATCCTGCTCTCTCATCACAGAGCACCATGCAACTAACCAGGACGACTAATGACAACAGTGCAGCCACTGTCTTTGCTCATGAAGTCAGCTGCAGCCAACGTTCTCCTTGAAACCGAGTGAACGTCTTGAATGGTCTCCAGGTAGCACCGTGTGCAAAAAAGCAGCTCTGGTTATCAGGGAAACCAGGTATTGATTGTTGCTCTACTGAGAAAACTGACTTCTCCAGAAAATAAACTCGGACGTATTCAGAGTAGTGGATGAAAGTATGGATACGCCGTCCATTAATCCCTGAAAGATTCTGAATATCATACAGGCTGTTGCTGAAATATGATAAAAAGCCAGAGAAAGGAGAGAGGCAGAAGTGCACCAGGAGTGGGGGCGTGGTGATCAGTACAGGAGATCCCATCCCATCTCACTGGCACTGGCCATGCCCTTTGAAGCACCAGGTTTATTGTGTCTGAAGGAGTTAGTTTAATAAAGAGGCAGCCCATATATATGTGTTAGCATATGGTATTTGTTTTTCTCTTTCTGACTTAGGGGGAAGGGTAAGCTGGGATGAAGTGAGAGAGTGGCAAGGACATATGTACACTACCAAACGTAAAATAGATAGCTAGTGGGAAGCAGCCGCATAGCACAGGGAGATCAGCTCAGTGCTTTGTGACCACCTAGAGGGGTGGGATAGGGAGGGTGGGAGGAAAACGCCAGAGGGAGGGGATTTGAGGATATATGTATGCATATAGCTGATTCACTTTGTTATACAGCAGAAACTAACACTCCATTGTACATCAATTATACTCCAATAAAGATGGTAAAGGAAAAAATTAAAAATTAAAAAAGAAATTAAAAAAAAAGAGGCAGCCCATAAAGGGTACTGTAGCATGTAACGTTGCTATAATTAGATTTTCAGGAGATATGATAAAAGGTTTAGCTGGAGAGAGGTTAAATAACCACCACACTTTCTGGCATCGCTATTATGCTCTCCAATCTGAGAAGGAATGGTGGTGGTAGAGGGGAAACTCGAATGGTGGGTGAGATGGAGGGGGGAGAGAGAGAAGGGAGAGAGAGACACACATAGGGCATGCAGAGAAAGAGAAAATAGAAAAAGAGAGAAGCTTCCAGGATGAGATGGAAAAACCATGAGATAATGAGAAAGATGATGTTGGATACCATACTGTTCAGCCACTATTTATTTATTTATTTATTACCCGTGCCGCGCAGCATGTGGGATCTTAGTTCCCCAATTAGGGATCGAACCCACACCCCGGCATTAGAAGCACGGAGTCTTAACCACTGGACCCCCAGGGAAGCCCCCCAGCCACTTTTTGAATAGCAAAACTAAGCAATCTTTTAAGTGTCCTGCCTTTATTTTCCTATTTGCAAATGTAAGAGGTACACATTATAAAAAGAAAAAACAAGTATATAAGTCAAAAAAAAAATTAAAAAAAACAGAAAGCAGAGGTCTCCCATACTCTGAGAGAGAGACTGGTAAACATTTGATGTTTAGAGTCAGACTTTTTCCCTACATATAAACATTCTCTTATTATTATTATTAATTTAATTCTTTTTGAAACCAGTAAGATATTGAGTGTACAGATTCTGAACTTGGACAACCAGGGTTTGGATCCTGGCATTGGGCAAGTTACTTACCCCTCTAAGTCCCTGTGGTCTCACCTTTAAAGTGAAAGATGGCTAGTACCTACTTTATAGGCTTGTTAGAGGGATTGGATGAATTTATTTACGTGAAAGCCTTAACACTGAGCTTGACGTCCAGTGAGTGATCAATAAATGTAGCTATTAATCGCTTGAAGGCAGGAATCATGTATATCTTGCTCTTTACTAGATCTCCTTGACCTACGCAGTGCCCAGCTCATTTAAAATATATGTAAAATGAATGCGTTGTCCTAATTAGCACAGTGACTAGAGCATTGCTGGCAGCTCCACCCCTCAAACATAATTTTATTAGGAAGGGAAGGAATGGAGGACATCACTAATATGTTTCTTCTCCTCTTCCGGTTGGGAAATTATGCTTGGGTTGAGAAGTGAACTGTTGCTTTAAAAACAAAACTTTAAAAATGTTTAAAAAAACTGCTACTTCCCAAGTTTGAAGAAGCAGCCAATAACCCAATTAGTATAATGAAAAGCCCATTTCATATCGTGAGTCCCTAAGCTTAGACTCAAACCAATTTTGATGCAATGAGAAATAGGCTTTCAAGGTTTCTGATCCCTGAACCTTTTAGATCAGAGGGGACCGTCATTACATTTGCATATGCCATGAACAACAGGAAGATCCTCTATTTTGCCCTCTTCAAAATGTGCAGTCATACCAAAAATACTCACAGCTGGAATAATTAGCAACTCAATTTATTGCCTTCCATTTTCTAAATAGAAGCTTGATATTTAAATAGCGTCACACTGTGATATAACATAGCCTTTCTCATGGCGACACTTTGTTTTTCTTTTCCCCCTATGAAATGATATGCTGTTCAGCGTGACAGGCAAGATCTCAGGAGGTCACTAAAGAAACCTGGTGTTTTGTGAGCAAATCCATTTCAGAGTCTTTGGGATGAGATGAGGAGTCGTCCCCCTCCCTCAAACCGCCCCCCACCCCCGCCAGTTGTTCACTCCTTGACTTTTTTCAAGTTAATTGGTAAGAGTCTTAACATAGTCGAGCAGAAAAAAACAAAGACTTCTGACTTTGACTTCAGACTTGACCTTGAATCCACCATACACTATAATATGGGAGTGTAGAGACAGCCATTTGAAATAGACTTGCATTTGTGCTCAGTGGCAGCCAGAGGTGGATGAAGAGAGAAGGCATGCCATCAGATACAATCAAGGAGCAGAATGACTTCTCCCACTGCGTTTGCTGCCTGTACCATTCAGAGAATCAAAGAATTTTCGAGCTGGAAGGAACCTTAAGAGTATGTCCCTTTATCATATTCTGCTTCACGCTATTACATCTGTCCTGTGTGTTTGCCTTGTCTCTCCAGTCAAATTACAAGCTTCTCTAGGGCAGGTCCTAGATCTTTTGCTTCCTAGTATTCTTCTCTGTTCATAGTATGTGTTCACAAATGTCTGCTGAAGGAACACACAAATTACGGTTTAATGGAAAATATACAGGCTTTGGAGTGAGGAACATCTGGATTGAAATCTCAACTCCATGAGGAGCTGCATGATGTTGGGAATGCCAAATAATCTCTCTGAGCCTCAGATGCCTCCTCTCAAGGATGGGTAAATAATAATATGTACATTACAGAACTGTTGGAAGGGCTGAAAGAGGTAATATAATTTGTGAGCACAGAAGCTGGCCTATAGGAGGTGTTTAATACATGTATGTATTGTATTTTTTCCTCATCCCTGGAAAGAATATCTAAAATATGAAGTTATGAGTCAACCGATATTTATTGGGCACATGGATACAATGGTGAATTAAGTCCTTACCCTCATGGGGAATTTCTAATTAGAGAGACAGACCAAATAAAACTCAAGTCTGAGTAAACCAATAAATACATGAAATAATTACAAAGTGTGAGAAGTACTATGAAGGAAACAAAGAACGAAGAGAAAATGTGGGACGCCATTAGTGTGGTTACTCCTCTCTGAGGAGATGACCAAAAAGAGGAGGTCTGAGGATAAGAAACGGGTAATCAAACGGTAAAAAGAGCATCCCAGGCAAAGGAAATGTATGTGCAAAGGTCCTGAGGTGGGAAAGATTGAATTTTTGAGGATGTGAATGAAGAACAGTATGGACCACTGTGTCATGATCCAGGGGCTAAGTGGTAGGAAGAAGAAGCTGGCCCAATGGAAGACTATATTATGCATGGTTTTGAGAGCAAGGAATTTGGATTTTAGTCCAAATACAGAGGGTTTTAAACTTTATCTTCTCTGTGAACAAAGGAAGCAGATTTAGGAACATTCAAACTTGAAAATAACTATGGTAGAAGAGACTCATGGGAATTCAGTCTAGTCCTCTATGATGAAAAGGCCTGGCTGTCTTCTTTGCCATCTGCCTTGAGGGTTTGGGTTTTTCTCCAGAATATTCTAGCCACCCCTTAACATGGCACCTATTACTCTATCGGCATGTGGATATAATTAGATATCTTAAGGTGAACATGAGCAAACACAATTCCTGATTTTCACTCCAAACTATCCTTCTCTTCAGGCTTCACCCACATTGGTTAAAGAAGCCATCACCCATCAGCTGGACAGGTGCCATCCCCAGGAAGCAGACTCTAGGAAGAAACATCTGCATACAGAAACTTTATTAGCAAGTGCTCTTGGGAGTGACAGAAGCAGGCTGGGCGGAGGGAGAAACTGAACAGGGATGCTGTCGTAGAGCGCGAGCTCTGGAGCTGGGATGCCTCTGCAGAGCGGTTTCAATTTGGGCTGCAGGATTTGGGCCTTAATAACCTCACCTGGACCAGTCATTAGATGTGGGCTGTCCACAGGGATGTAACCTTGGGCGCAGGGTGTCTGTCTTTAGCTGAAGTTCAGTCTCTAGCTGAAGTTCAATCTCAGAGAGGGACTTGGCTGAGATCTGTTGGCAGGGGAGAGGCGTGTTCCAGTTTCAGAGGGTGGCATCTGGGTGAGCGCCATACCATACACGTCACTAGGCTTCACTAGGGTTCCTGTCCTTCCCTCACATCTGATCCATCGTCAGTCGATTTCCTTTCTGCCTCCAATCCATCCTCTTCTCACCACTTATACCTCTGTATCACCTCGCGCCTGACCTACAGCATCCAGCAGCCTCTAAACAGGTCTCCCTTTTTCCACTTTGGACCTTTACATCCATCCTCCACTCAGGAGCCAGTCACTGTCTGCAAGCACAAGTCAAATCGCATTACTCTTCTGCTTAAAATCTGCCACTTCCTTTATACTTAGCAGTAATCCAGCTCCTTGCCATGGCTGACGAGGAACCTTGTTATGGCCTATCTCACCTCCTCCCAGCCTCCACTGACGCTGCTCCTGAGGCTTCGCCATCCTTTTCTGCTGTCCCTCAAAGAGGCCAGGCTTCTCTCCATCTCAGGGTATTCTCATTGTGTTTCCCTTGGTCTGAAATGTTCTTAGCTGAGATATCTGCATGGCTCCTCCTTCTGAGGTCTTTCAAGTCTCCTTTCAAAGCTCACTTTCTCAGAAAGCCTTCCTTGATCAGTCCTTCCCACCCCATCATTTGATTATCCTCCCTGGCCTGAGTACCACCCCACCTCCTGGTTCAAGGCAGTGGTGTAGAGACACAGCCCTCTCATCTGCTCAGCACTAACCCCTTTGAGTAGCTATCTTGTTTGTGCCTGTCTTACTGTCTGCTTCCCCAATGGCATGTACCTTCCTTAAGGGCCCAGATGAAGTCTTCCTCACCACTGTATCCCCAGCCTCTGGAAGAGTGCCAGCAGATGTCTGGTGCTCGATCAATTTTTAGGAAACGAATAAAAACACGAGCCAATCTAGATCTTGAAAAGTTTATTTTCTGCTGACTGTAGGAAGCCATGAATTTCAAAGTTTCCTGTCTGCTCCCAGATGCAACACTTCTATTTATTTATGCTGTAGCGTCTCCTTCAAGGCATGCTCTGTCATTTTGGTTTTCAACGTTTTGGTAAACAAGACCATGTTTTCATTACGTCTACACGTGGTTATTTTAGATCCTTTGAGAAACCTTCACCTTTCTATTCTGAGGAGGCTTCTAGCACGTTTTGTGAGAGCCTTCTCATTTTCTTGATCTGTCAAGCTAGAACCCTCCTCAACTTTTCTGTCATTCTTGAGGTGCATTAGCCATAATCACATCGATTATTTCCACTGAGAACACACAATGGTTTAGGAAAATAGTGGGGTAATGCATTTTTTAGGCTTATTTCTAGGACCCCACTTAGTGATTCTGTACATTTTGCAGTCCTTCATTTCTCCCTTTTCACAGTAAACCCAATGGATGTATATATTCAGGCATTAGTTTACACTAATCTCAGGGCTAGTTCCTGGTTTATAACCAGGAGCCTCAGAGATAAAATTCGTATAAGTCTGGAAGAATTTTTGGTAAATGTACTTGCTCCTTATCTGTCACTTCTCTGCCCACCGATATACCGAGCAGTTTATCTTCATAGGTTTCATATCTCTGCAAACATGGAGATTTCATTGTGTATTTTCTCTTCCAAATCACTTTTAAAAGAATATGATGAGAATGGATTTCATCTCTGAAACATCCTATGTTTACCCTCCTCCACCACCCAGAGAAGAATCCATTTATCTTTCTCTTTTTCCTCCCTACCTCTGTAACAAAGGAGTCCTGCCTGAGACACCTTTTTTATTTCCTTATCTTTGGTGCTTCAGCGATCTCGGAAAAGCCTGAAGAGTTGCATTTACCATGATGCTGCACAGGGATCATGTGGACCATCTTTCAGATGTTAACATATTACCCACATGGATCCATTTACCAGCATTAATCAAATCACACGTGCTGATATTTTCTCTCGTGCCCTCAAAGTTAGCCATTTGAGAGCATGTTTTGGAAACAGACATTTATTCCCTAGCATTCTTCTTGGAAAAGACTGGAGCAAGAATCGGGTTCTCCAGACTACTTTGTCTCTCCCATGAGTAGATCTTTTAGACGGAGGGAGACACATTGATCCTCTAGCTGTTTTCCATTAATTAATTTTTTCTTCTACTGAGGTGAAATTTACATAACATAAAATTAACCATTTTAAGGTGTACAATTCTGTGGCACTTAGTGCATTCACAATGTCGTACAACCACCTCTATTTTGTTCCAAAATTTTTCATCACCCCAAAAGAAAACCCTGTCTCCATTAAGCAGCAACTCTCATTCCCTCTTCCCCCACCCCCAGCTCCAGGTAATCACTGATCTGATTTCTATCTCTATGGATTTCCCTATTCTGGATATTTCAGTTACTACATGGAATCACACAGCACATGACCTTTTGTGCCTGGCTTCTCTCACTTAGCATAATGTTTTCAAGGTGATCTCCACTGTAGCATTTATTAGTACATCATTACTTTTTTTGTGGCTGAATACTATTCCATCATATATATCATCAACCTTCAGTATCTGCAGGGGACTGGTGCCGGGACTCCACCTGGATACCAAAATCCGTGGATACTCAAGTCCCTTATATGAAATGGCAGAGTATTTGCATATAATTACATACATCCTCCTTTGAACTATCTCTAGATTACTTATATTACCTGGTACAATGTAAGTGCTATGTAAGTAGTTGTAAATACAATATAAATGCTATGTAAATAGTTGCCAGTGCATCGCAAATTCAAGTTTTGCTTTTCGGAACTTTTGTTTTTCCAAATATTTTTGATTCACGGTTTGTTGACTCCACGGATGAAGAACTTGCGGACATGGAGGGCCGACTGTATATGTGCCACATTTTGTTTATTCATTCATCCATTGATGGATATTTGTGTTGTCTCCATCTTTGGGCCATTGGGAATAGAGTTGCTCTGGACATTTGCAAGCAAGTATTTATTTAAGTACTTGTTTCCAGTGATTTGGAAGATTGCAGTTGCTGGGTCATATGGTAACTATGTTTAACTTTTTGAGAAACCTTTGGTTGGTTTCTAAATGTAGAGAATGGTGGTCCACATTGAACTCCTCAGCAAGGTTACATTCTGGTTGGCCCTAAACACTGTGTCAGACTCCTTGCATCCAACCCATGTCCTAAGCTTATTTTTGAAAACTTGAAATAAATTACAAAAACAAGAAGCATCACCAAAGAGCCAGGTAGCAGTATTTGCAGAAAGAGTAATCATACCTTACAAAATGCTTTAACACTCCCAACTCAATGGCTCTCATTTCAGGAAAGAGGCTATATTGAGAGCCTGGTAGGGTTTATATTCTAGGAAAGCTATCTTATCCCCTACATTTTTTTAAAAAATTTATTTTATTTTATTTATTTTTATTTTTGGCTGCATTGGGTCATCATTGCTGCGCACGGGCTTTTTCTAGTTGCAGTGAGTGGGGTCTACTCTTCGTTGCAGTGCGCAGGCATTTCATTGTGGTGGCTTCTCTTGTTGTGGAGCACGGGCTCTAGGCGTGCGGGCTTCAGTAGTTGTGGCATGAGGGCTCAGTAGTTGTAGCTCATGGGCTTAGTTGCTCCGTGGCATGTGGGATCTTCCCAGACCAGGGATCGAACCTGTGTCCCCTGCACTGGGAGGCAGATTCTTAACCACTGCACCACCAGGGAAGTCCCGTATCCCTGACATTTTTATTTGAAAAGCTTTCATTGTTAGCCCATGCTCTGAGCACTGTATTATAAGCAGTGCTTACTCATCAGGCCCAACTATTGCAGAACCTGGTAAATGAGTCTGCATATGGATGAATTTCAAAAGTTTAGGTGGAGAGAGATATTATATTTTATCTTTAAAGCAAAATTACACAGTCCTTCTCTAGGAAGGGTTTGAAGAAACTCTGGGCTTCCTACTTCAGTCAGCGTCAGAGAAGGTCTGAAATGTAAGACTCAAAGTGTGTTCCTGGCTACCATCTGACCCAGCAATCCCACTACTGGGCATATACCTTAAGAAAACCATAATTCAAAAAGAGTCATGTATCACAATGTTCATTGCAGCTCTATTTACAATAGCCAGGACATGGAAGCAACCTAAGTGTCCATCAACAGATGAATGGATAAAGAAGATGTGGCACATATATACAATGGAATATTACTCAGCCACAGAAAGAAACAAAATTGAGTTATTTGTAGTGAGGTGGATGGACCTAGAGACTGTCATACAGAGTGAAGCAAGCCAGAAAGAGAAAAACAAATACCATATGCTAACACATATATATGGAATCAAAAAAAAACGGTTCTGATGAACCTAGAGGCAGAACAGGAATAAAGATGCAGACATAGAGAATGGACTTGAGGACATGGGAGGGGGAAGGGTAAGCTGGGATGAAGTGAGAGAGTGGCATGGACATATATACACTACCAAACATAAAATAGATAGCTCGTGGGAAGCAGCTGCACGGCACAGGGAGATCAGCTCGGTGCTTTGTGTCCACCTGGGTGCTTTGTAGCCCACCCTAGAGGGGTGGGCTAGGGAGGGTGGAGGGAGACGCAAGAGGGAGGAGATATGGGGATATATGTATACGTATAGCTGATTCACTTTGTTATACAGCAGAAACTAACACACCATTGTAAAGCAATTATACTCCAATAAAGATGTAAAAAATACAATACAATACAAAAAATAAAAGTGCGTTCTTGGGATCACCAAGTGTGTTTGTATATTACTAACTTCAGGTAAAGAAAGTGTTCCATGGTATTTGGGAAATACTGGAGTAAATAAAATTAAGGAGATTACTACATATTTTCACAAGCCTTTAACATCTTAAATATTCTAAGTATCCCAGTACCCTCTGCAAAATATTTATCATTCTGCTTACTGATTTGATTACAGAAATTTTAACCCACCCACCTTCCCAGTCTTCAAACTGGTGTTCCATGCGGTATACCTTTGAGAAATAAAGTTTTCATTCATTTCTATTTCTGAATGAGTACACTAAAGTACAGAAGAAACGAAAAACAAACAAACCCCAATAATGGTTATTTCCTAGATCTTTGTAGGTTCTTAAGACCTAGTCACTGGGTGGAGAGAGGGAGGGAGGGATGGTAAGAAGGAGAGAAAGAAGAGAAGAAGGCAGGCCTATCTATGGCATAAAAATTAAAAGGGACAGATTAAGTACTTTATGGGATTCCTTCAAAACCTAGAAAAGAAAACAAAATCGATTTATCTAAATTCTTGCATAGCTAGCAACAAGTCCTAATTCATCAAAGCTATCTTAGACGTAGGAACAGCCAGAGGAGAAAGAAAACTGCTACTCATTTTTGTGTGTTATGGATTTCCTTTTTCCACTGTGGTGGAGATTTCTGGCATTTAAGTTTGGGGCTCAGCTCCCTTTTTTCAACCCTCAAATAAAAGATAGTTAGTTATCTTGAAAACAATTTATTTTCCCATTTGAATTTACATCAGACCCTTTGGGGCATAAGCAAATATAAGAAGGCCTATCAGTGTATGTACCCACATTTCTTTACATGTATAATATCCATAGGTACAACATTTTCTTCTCACTTAGCACTGTATAGGAAATGCTATAGCCCTTCAGGGATATTAATTAAGCTTTGTAGCAACGCCTGTGACATGTCTGCTTGCCTACATATATCTGTTGGACACTCAGAAATTAATGCTTTGCAGAAGTGTGCCATTTAAGTGTGTTTGTAGGCCAGCCACATACCCACTGACAATGCACAGAACAGGTCCATACATTTCAGTCACACACACACACACACAAAGCCATTAAAAAAGGCAACCATCATTTAGCATCAACACGTAAATATTGCTATGGCACTTCATATCCTCTTGGGCAGATCCTGCAGTGTCCCTGTCGCAAAACATGTCCCAGGGAAGCAAGCTCTGAAAGCCTGGCTTCCTTGAAAGGCTCCTGGTTTCTCAAATGCTGGGTTTCCGAGGGCTCAAGGCAAGGCTTTTTAAAAATGCAAGTGTCAAGGAAAACTGTCATGCATGTTTGCCTTAAGTACCCAAAAAGCTTGTCACTGCCATCTTGGAAGTCTTGATGAAGATGCAGACGGACATGCTGAGGCACAGGAAATTGAAAGCTGCCTGACGCGGAGGTGGCATGTTAGACTAAAAGGCAGGGGCCTGCCATCAGGCATTTTCTTTGCAAGTGGGAGCATTAAACAAAACCTCAAGGAGAGTCTGGTGAGGGGAGGCTGCCTTGTAGACATCGCAGAGGTTTGGACTTGAACTGGGGTCCTGTCTGGCTCTTAGGTTTGGCTTGACAAGAAGTGAAGTGGTTACATGAAAAACAAAGCAGTGTCTGCCTTTCTGGGAACGGAAGAGGCGTGGCTGGGAAGGGCAGGGGCCAGGAGGGAGGAGGAAGGTCAGGCCAGGCTGGGGGGCTTGGACAGCACCCACTCATTCTTGGGGGCTGGGCAGGGCGGTGGTTAATGGGTAAACCATAGGCAGCATGCGGATTTCCGAGCCTGGCTGCCCCACCTGTAACCTGCACAGCCTGGGGCAAATGACGTGATATTGTTGAATCTGTTTCCTTGGTTGGAAAATGGTGAAAATGACTGAAAATATGTCATGGGGATATTGTGTGGATTAAACGGGGGGACTCAGCACATACCTGACAGTAAATGTTGGCTTTCACTGTTCTGGAGCTAAGGACCAATGACTCCCATAGATATAGCCTCCTGAGAGTATGTATTTCTTGCCTTTTAGTCCCTTTTCCTTTCTTCCCTATGGGATCCTTTGGTTAACTGCAGTGAACTTTAGTTCTTGTCTTTCTGGTATGTCCATCAAAGTCTCTCCTCTTCCTCACTGCAAATGTGACCATAACACACCTCTGCACAAATCTCTGCAGGCTCCGTTTCCTACACAGAATAAACCACAGGGTGCTTCACTGGGCCTGGAAGGTGTCCCTGCCACAGGCCCTGGGGCCTCTCCTATACTGAGTCTCAGCCCAGTGGATCCAGAATACTTGGGCATTCTAGCTTTTCTGGCCTTTTCTTACTCCCTTGCCTCTGCATGGAAGGCCCTTTCGCTGGGGTAACTCTCATGTTTCCATCAGAATGGGATTCACACCCCATTTCTTTTTTTTTTTTTAATCTTTATTGGAGTATAATTGCTTAACAATGGTTCACACCCCATTTCTACACAGTCCAAGCTTCCCTGACCCCCAGCATCCTATGTTCCCAGACAGTGCCCTGAGCTTAAATCCATCTTACAACTTTCCATATTCATGTAAACTACCTGCTTACCTTTCTCCTACTAGACTGTAATTCCCAGGGGACAAGGGCCACACCATCTTTCTCCTACACCCTCGGCTCCTTGCTCGATGCTCAGCCCCTAACATGACCTGCATAAATGCTGGATGAATTAAGCTGAAGTCCAATGAACAC
Organism: Mesoplodon densirostris; assembly: GCF_025265405.1. NCBI lineage: Eukaryota > Metazoa > Chordata > Mammalia > Artiodactyla > Ziphiidae > Mesoplodon > Mesoplodon densirostris. The sequence goes on from NC_082663.1 coordinate 166,252,136, forward strand.
AGCTGGTAATGGGATTACAAATGGGAGGTGGGAAATACAAAAATCCTTATTTAGCATAAAATCATAAAATCGGAGTTTCAGATAAAGAACCTAGATAAGTTTGGCTTGAGGGCCTCTTATTAACAGAGCGCTCACATACTTATTTCACAAAAGAGACTGTCCATGTGGGATTTTCAAACCCTTGATCATTGTGCTCTCCTGTAATAGTTAGAACAATAATACTGCTGTACTCAACGTTTCTCCTGGGGACTCAGAAACTTGACTAAGTCGTCTTAGACCTTCTTCTAATATCCCCGTTAGGGAGACAGAGGCAAGGTAGATGGGGAAAAGAGGCAAATTTAAGCCTTGCCAAATATTAATGAGAAAATAAAAGGCAGCAAAGGTTAGGCTTGAATCACACTGGCCACGCTGCGGCAAGTTTGGGATAAAGAGAAAGGGCCCTACGGCTAGAACCAAGGGCAGTGAGTGAATCCAATTTTCCCCACAGCGATACCTCTTTTTCATTTTACCTGGCACGTAAGAAGCAGAGTTGAGTTTCTAGGGTATTTGAGTATTAGTTAGTACATTATTCCTTGAAAAAGAAAATCCTTTCAATTCTATGCTGAAAATCCAACACCGTGAACTTCAGGGCTCTTATTTTAAACCCATAAAAGAAATGAAGACCATTAAGCAATAAAGAGAGACTGTAACATTCGAATTGAGATGGACATAATTCAGCACAATCTATCAAAACTCAAAATGCACATTATACATACCCTTTGATCTAGCAATTTCACTTCCAGGAATTTAACTTTTGAATATAATCAGGTAAGTATGCAAAGAAAGATATATACACAAGACTCTTCATTACAGTTTTGTTTGTAATAGCGAAAACCTGAAAGCAATCTAAATGTCCATCAAGAAGAGACTGGATAAATAAATTATGCCATTATGGAATACTACACAGACTTTACAAAAGAATGAGGAGGAGTCAAGATGGCGGTGTGGGAAGATGGCGGAGTTAGTGTTGTCCTCCAACTAGGGCACCTGCTGGCCTCCGGTGGGGGACTCTGACCCCAAGGAGAGGGGAGCAACCCAAAAGTGAACCAGTAGGACACAGGGGGACTGAGCGGGGAGGAGAACTGGAGGCCAGACGAGATCAGCGCCCCTGAAGCTAGGGAGATCAGGAGAGGCAGGTGGGAGGGACTCTCTGGGAAGAGAGGGAGAGGAGTGGAGGGTGACTGCCCTGCCCACTGGGGCCCGGGGAGCCTGCTGAGCTCCCAGTTCGATCCCCTGCCCTCCAAGGCCCCCTCCAGGTCACGTGGGTCCTTGGGGGCATAGGAAGGAGGCTGAGGGGAGAACGGGAGAGGCAGGCGGGAGGGGCCCTGAGGGAGGAGCAGGAGAGGAGCAGAGGGCATTTGCCCCGACCACTCGGGCCTTGCAAGCCTGCTAGGGTCCCAGGTGAGGTCCCCTGCCCTCTGAGACCAGGGTTGGGGGCAAGCCTGGGTCCCTTCGGTTCCTTGAGCCTAAGCTCCACCTCCTACAGCCCCCAGGGCCTTTTCCAGTCCTGGGGGGTCCTAAGCATTGGCCCCACCCACCACCCAAACCTTGCCCTTGCTTAGGCCCCACTCTCCACAGCCAAGGCCTTCCACCCCCCCTTTTTTTCCTTCCTTTCCCTCCTCCTCTTTTTTTACTGCTGTGGTACTGATGTACCTTCCAGTTGTTGATTCATCGATATTTTTATTTTTACATTCTTTCTACCATATCTGTTAGTTTCCTAGTCTAATTTTATTTTTCACTTTGTTGTTTTTCTCTTTTTTTTGCCACCCCACGCAGCTTGCGGGATCTTGATTAGCAAGCGCGGGGTCAGGGGGAAGCTCCTGCGGTGGGAGCTCCAAGTCCAAACATTGGACTAACAGATAACACCAGACCCCAGGGAATATTCATCAGAGTGAGGTCTCACCAAGTTCTTCATCTCAGCACCAAGACCCAGCCCTACCCAGTAGCCTACAAACTCCAGTGTTGGAAGCCTCAGGCCAAACAACCAGTAAAACAGGAACACAATCTGACTCATAAAAAATAAAAAAAAAAAAGAGACAGCGGAAACATATGTCACAGATGAAGAAGCAAAGGTAAAAACCTACAAGACCAAATAAATGAAGAAAGAGGCAGTCTACCTGAAAAAGAATCAGAGTAATGATAGTAAAGATGATCCAGAATCTTGGAAATAGAATGGAAGCATGCATTGAGATAATACAAGAAATGTTTAACAAAGATCTAGAAGAACTAAACAACAAACAGAGATGAACAACACAATAACTGAAATGAAAAACACACCAGAAGGAATCAATAACAGAATAACTGAGGTAGAAGAATGAATAAGCTGGCTGGAAGACAAAATGGTGGAAATAACTGCTGAGGAGTAGAATAAAGAAAAAAGAATGAAAAGAATTGAAGACAATTTTAGAGACCTCTGGGACAACACTAAATGCACCAACATTCAAATTATAGGCGTCCCAGAAGAAGAGAAAAAGAAAGGGTCTGAGAAAGTATTTGAAGAGATTATAGTGGAAAACTTGATTTTCCCCTAACATGGGAAAGGAAATAGTCACCCAGGTCTAAGAAGCACAAGAGTCCCATACAGGATAAACCCTAGGAAAAACACACCAGGACACATATTAATCAAAGTAACACAAATTAATTCAAAGAAAAAATATTATAAGGAGCAAGGGAAAAACAAAAAATAAACTTATGGGGATTCCTTTGTATGTTATCAGCTGATTTTTCAGCAGAAACTCTGCAGGCCAGAAGGGAGTGGCAGGATATACTTAAAATGATGAAAGAAAAAAATCTAACACCAAGATTACTCTACCCAGAAAGGATCTCATTCAGATTCGAAGGAGAAATCAAAAGTTTTTCAGACTAACAGAATTCAGCACCACCAAACCAGCTTTACAACAAATGCTGAAGAAACTTCTCTAGGCGGGAAACACAAGAGAAGAAAAACACCCATAAAAACAATTCCAGGGCTTCCCTGGTGGCGCAGTGGTTGAGAGTCTGCTTGCCAATGCAGGGGACACAGGTTCGTGCCCTGGTCCGGGAAGATCCCACATGCCGCGGAGTGGCTGGGCCCGTGAGCCATGGCCGCTGAGCCTGCACGTCCGGAGCCTGTGCTCCGCAACGGGAGAGGTCACAACAGTGAGAGGCCCACGTACCACAAAAAAAAAAAAAACCCAAAAACAATTCCAGAACAATTAAGAAAATGGTAATAGGAACATACCTATCAATAATAACCTCAGATGTAAATGGATTAAATGCCCCAACCAAAAGACACAGACTGGCTGAATGGAAACAAAAACAAGACCCATATATATGTGGCCTACAAGAGACCCACTTCAAACCTAGGGACACATACAGACTGAAAGTGAGGGGATGGAAAAAGATATTCCATGCAAAAGGAAGTCAAAAGAAAGCTGGAGTAGCAATACTCATATCAGATAAAATAGACTTTAAAATAAAGACTTTTATGAGAGATAAGGAAGGACACTACATAATGATCAAGGGATCAATCCAATTATAAATGTTCATGCACCCAACACAGGAGCACCTCAAAACATAAGGCAAATGCTAACAACCATGAAAGGGGAAATCGACAGTAACACAATAATCGTAGGGGACTTTAACACCCCACTTACACCAATGGACAGATCATCCAAACAGAAAATAAATAAGGAAACACAAGCTTTAAATGACACAATAGACCAGATAGATTTAATTGATATTTATAGAACATTCCACCCAAAAGTGGCAGAATACACTTTCTTCTCAGGTGCACATGGAATGTTCTCCAGGATAGATCACCTCTTGGGTCACAAATCAAGCCTTGGAAAATTTAAGAAAACTGAAATCATATCAAGCATCTTTTCTGACCACAACACTATGAGATTGGAAATCAATTACAGGAAGAAAACTGTAAAAAGCACAAATATATGGAGGCTAAACAGTGCTCTACTAAATAACCAGAGATCACTGAAGAAATCAAAGAAGAAATTTAAAAAATACATAGAAATAAATGACAACGTAAACTCGACGACCCAAAACCTATGGGACACAGCAAAAGCAGTTCTAAGAGGGGAGTTTATAGCAATTCAGTCTCACCTCAAGAAACAAGAAAAATGTCAAATACACAATCTAATCCTACACTTAAAACAACTAGAGAAAGAAGAACAAAGAAAACCCACAGTCAGTAGAACGAACGAAATCATAAAGATCAGAGCAGAAATAAATGAAATAGAAACGAAGAAAACAATAGCAAAGATCAATGAAACTAAAAGCTGGATCTTTGAGAAGATAAACAAAATTGATAAACCCTTAATCAGACTCATCACGAAAAAAAGGGAGAGGATGCAAATCAATAAAACTAGAAATGAAAAAGGAGAAATCACAGCTGACACTGCAGAAATACAAAGGATTATAAGAGACTACTACAAACAACTATATGCCAATAAAATGGACAACCACAAAGAAATGGACAAATTCTTGGAAAGGTATAATTTTCCAAGACTGAACCAGGAAGAGTTAGAAAATATAAACAGACCTATCACAAGCAATGAAGTTGAAACCATAATTAAAAATCCTCCAACAAACAAAAGTCCAGGACCAGATTGCTTCACATGCGAAATCTATCAAACATTTAGAGAAGAGCTTACACCGATCCTTCTCAAACTCTTCCAAAAACTTGCAGGGGGAGAAACACTCCCAAATTCATTCTATGAAGCCATCATCATCCTGATACCAAAACCAGAAAAAGATATCACAAAAAAAGAAAATTATGGACCAATATCACTGATGAACATAGATGCAAAACTCCTGAACAAAATCCTAGCAAACAGAATCCAAGAGCACATTAAAAGGATCATACACCATGATCAAGTGGGATTTATCCCAGGGATGCAAGGATTCTTCAATACATGCAAATCAATCAATGTGATGCACCACATTAACAAATTAAAGAATAAAAACCATATGATCTAACTTTTCTTTTACGGAAATGTTCTACTAAATATGATTTGGTTCATCTTGGTATAAAAAGGAAAAAGGTAAATAATTGTCCTCTGTGATCACTTCTTTCCATCACCAATCCAAAGAAAGACATTTTCATTTTCTGTTAATAAGAATAACTAAACTAAAAAAAATAAAGTAAAATAAAATAAAATAAATAAAAACCATAGGATCATCTCAATAAATGCACAAAAAGCTTTTGACAAAATTCAACACCCATTTATGATAAAAACTCTCCAGAAAATGGGCATAGAGGGAATGTACCTTAACATAATAAAGGCCATATATGACAAACCCACAGCAAACACCATACTCAATGGTGAAAAACTGAAAGCATTTCCACTAGGATCAGGAACAAGACAAGGATGTCCACTCTCGCCACTCTCATTCAACATAGTTTTGGAAGTCCTAGCCATGGTAATCAGAGAAGAAAAAGAAATAAAAGGAATACAAATCAGAAAGAAAGAAGTAAAATTGTCACTGTTTGCAGATGACATGATACTATACACAGAAAATCCCAAAGATGCCCCAGAAAACGACTAGAGCTAGTCAATGAATTTGGTAAGGTTGCAGGATACAAAAATTAATGCACAGAAATCTCTTGCATTCCTATACACTAACAACAAAAAATCAGAAAGAGAAATTAAGGAAACAGTCCCATTTACCATTGCAACAAAAAGAATAAAATAACTAGGAATAAACCTACCTAGGCAGGTGAAATACTTGTACTCAGAAGACTATAAAACACTGCTGAAAGAAACCAAAGATGACATACACAGATGGAGAAATATACCATGTTCTTGGATTGGAAGAATCAATATTGTGAGAATGACTATACTACCCAAAGCAATCTACAGATTCAATGCAATCCCTATCAAACTACCAATGGCATTCTTCACAGAAACAGAACAAAAAATCTTACAATTCGTATGGAAACACAAAGGACCCCAAATAGCCAAAGCAGTCTTGAGAAAGAAAAAAGGAGCTGGAGGAATCAGGCTACTTGACTTCAAACTATACCACTAAGCTACAGTAATCAAGACAGTATGGTACTGGCACAAAAACAGAAATAGAGATCAATGATTCAGGATAGAATGCCCAGAGATAAACCCACACACATATGGTCATCTAATTTACGACAAAGGAGGCAAGAGCATACAATGGAGAAAAGACAGCCTCTTCGGTAAGTGGTGCTGGGAAAAGTGGACAGGTGCATGTAAAAGAATGAAATTAGAACACTCCCTACTATCATACACAAAAATAAACTCCAAATGGATTAAAGACTTAAGTGTAAGACCAGACACTATAAAACATTTAGAGGAAAACATAGGAAAAACACTCTTTGACATAAACCACAGCAAGATCTTTTTTGACCCACCTCCTACAGCAACAGAAATAAAAACAAAAATAAACAAATGGGACTTAATTAAATTTAAAAGCTTTTGCACAACAAAGGAAACCATAAACAAGTCAAAAAGACAACCCTCAGAATGGGAGAAAATATTTGCAAATGAAACAACAGACAAAGGATTAATCTGCAAAATATACAAACAGCTCATGGAGCTCAGTATCAAAAAAACAAACAATCCAGTTAAAAAATGGGTGGAAGATCTAAATAGACATTTCACCAAGGAAGACATACAGATGGCCAAGAGGCACATGAAAAGCTGCTCAACATCACTATTTATTAGAGAAATGCAAATCAAAACTACAGTGAGGTATCACCTCACACCAGTTAGAATGGGCTTCATCAGAAAATCTACAAACAACAAATGCTGGAGAGGGTGTGGAGAAAAGGGAACCCTCTTGTACTGTTGGTGGGAATGTAAATTGATACAACCACTATGGAAAACAGTATGGAGGTTCCTTAAAAAACTAAAAATAGAACTACCATATGACCCAGCAATCCCACTGCTGGGTATATACCCTGAGAAAACCATCATTCAAAAAGAGACATGTACCACAATGTTCTTTGCAGCCCTATTTACAATACCCAGGACATGGAACCAACCTAGCTGTCCCTCAACAGATGAATGGTGAAGAAGATGTGGCACATAATTACAATGGAATATTACTCAGCCATAGAAAGAAACGAAATTGAGCTATTTGTAGTGAGGTGGATGGACCTAGAGTCTGTCATACAGAACGAAGTAAGTCAGAAAGAGCAAAACAAATACTGTACACTAATGCATATATGTGGAATCTAAGGAAAAAAAAATGGTACTGATGAACCTAGTTGCAGGGCAGGAATAAAGAGGTAGACGTAGAGAATGGACTTGATGACATGGGGTGGGAGGGTGAAGCTGGGGCAAAGCGAGAGTAGCATCGACATATATACACTACTGAATGTGAAACAGTTGGCTGGTGGGAAGCAGCCGCGTAGCACAGGGAGATCAGCTCGGTGCTTTGTGATGACCTAGAGGGGTGGGATAGGGAGGGTGGGAGGGAGGCTCAAGAGGGAGGGGATATGGGGAACATATGTATGCATATGGCTGATTTGCTTTGTTGTGCAACAGAAACTAACATGGTATTGTGAAGCAATTATACTCCAATAAAGATCTATTAAAAAAAAGAGGTAATTAAGGGAAAACGAGGACATTAGGCTGGGGTGTCCTTGTAAGAACAGGAGATAAGGAGAAAGACACACAGGGAAGACCACGTGAAGACACAGGGAGAAAACCGTCACCCACAAGCAAAGGGGAGAGAATCTCGGAAGAAACCTAACCTATCAACACACTGATCTCAGACTTCTAGCCTTCAGAATTGTAAGAAAATAAATTTCTGTTGTTTAAGCCAAAAAATAAAAAAAAGAATGAGGTAGGTATACATGATGTTACCTGAACTGCTTTCTACAATTTCTCATGAAGTTAAAAAAGGCCGTTGCCAAATGGTAGGTTGAACACGATCCCTTTTAGATTAAACTTAAAAAAAAATATGCTCAGATACCATAAATATTTCTGGAAGCCTAAAATAATAAACCTTCAAATGAGATGTCCTTGAAAATAGGAATGGAGGGGCAGGGAATGAATATACTTTGCACTTTTCACCTTTCTAATTGTTGAATGTTTTTACCAAGAGAATGAATACATTGTGTAATAAAACACCTGGAAATACCAAAGCTGTTGTACTATGTGCTCTAATTCTTTGTCTTAAATTCTTGACCATTCCTTTGCAGAAGGAAATGGAGATAAAGAGGCAACAAAGTCGCCTACTCATCACGCAGGGAAGAGTGAGGGGATCTGCGGGAAGGTCCAGCAGGAAGCCTGCCTGCAGTCCCACCCAGACACTCGGCGTGAGAAACCAACGAGTCATCTGGCCTCACCCTCCTCATCTGTAGAATAGACATCGGCCTGTACAAGTTATCCTAACATGGGTTCTGGTCTCAAAATTCTGCCTTGGTGCTGTCAAATGATTCCCCCTCCTCTTTAGGTTGATCAGCTCAACCTAAACCATGTTGACCTTGATTCCTTCTCTTGGTCTGCTTTCTGATGCAGTGGTCGGAATCAAGGGGCCGACTTCCCAGAAGATGGCAGGTAAATATTTATTTGTGTCATCACCAGACCCTTTCTTTCCTACGCCACCCCTCACCTCTCCCTCTTCTATCCTTGAAATAGGCCTTCAATTTTAGCCCTGCAGAAAATGCTATACTTCTCCCCCAAACTGAAGGCATTGTGAATTTGAAGATGCACGTTATAGGCAGGACGTGAGGCGGTCCCCATCCTAACACAGCTTTCATATTTCCAGACAAGGCCAAGAACTCAGATGGCGAGAACTCAGAAAACAAAGCACCCCCAGACCCAAACTGAATGTGTCCTTCCCGCCTGGTTCTCACACCCAACCCAGTGTGCCACACACCATTATACTGAAATTCTAGGTGGGGGGGTTAAATGTAAGTGTGCTACCTTTCCCCCTACTACTGAGCTTTTCTACAGCTAGTAATATCAGTTTAAATCACAAAAGTGTAAATAGCAGTGGGCATAATTATTGACATTAGGACATGTTGACTTTTAGGACAAAACTTTTTGTCTAATTAAATGTGGAACTATTCCGATAGTACCTATAATAAGGTCCATTACAGAGCAGACTGACCCCTGCAAAATGTCCTATCTAAGATGTTCACCTCAAAAAGGCATAAAATGCATTTTTATATTGCTGAGAATAGAAGCTTGGAGCATGGAGTTAAATGTTTCCCATTCACTGTCTTATGAAAAAGCAAAACCAAGGACTTCAACTTGATAAAGGTAAAACTGCTTCTCCAGCCATTTTCAGGAGATGAGAAACTCATTGAGTTGTTCTGAGTTAACTTTCTCATCATGAACCCTCGTAAAAAGCACTGTTTAGTGAGACAATAAATGAGCATGTTTTAATTAGAAAATGTGGAATCCAAGCAGTTATGCAGGAAAGAGGAGGATAGCTTAAAGGAGACATCAATAAAATAGAAGTTAAAATGCATGGGCCTCCCTGGTGGCGCAAGTGGTTGAGAGTCCGCCTGCCGATGCAGGGGATACGGGTTCGTGCCCCGGTCTGGGAGGATCCCATATGCCGCGGAGCGGCTGGGCCCGTGAGCCATGGCCGCTGAGCCTGCGCGTCCGGAGCCTGCGCGTCCGGAGCCTGTGCTCCGCAACGGGGGAGGCCACAGCAGTGAGAGGCCCGCATACCGCAAAGGAAAAGAAGGGAAAAAAAAAATGCATTAAGTGGCTACAGTGAACTCAAAGGTAAAGTCGTGGGCCGTTTGAGAAGTGAACCAGAGAGGCTGATGAATCAGAAGGGGATGTGAATTACTCAGTGGACCTTATTCTTTCTACTTCATATTGGAATCAGTTGTAAACCCCTTTCGGTGCCCAAGGCAAGTGAAGTAACCGGATGCTCTGAACCTTCCCTAATCCCACCCCTGGCCAGGACTGTGTGCTCAGAGGAGAATCACTATAATTAGCCAATAAGAAAAGGCAGCTGGGCTAGGGCAAAACGAGTTTGAACTTGGCCTGTTTTTTTTTTTTTTTTTCTTTCTTTCTTTTTTTTTTTCCTTCTAGACCTCTATCTTTTTTTTTTTTTTTTTTTTTTTTTTTGCTGTACGTGGGCCTCCCACTGCTGTGGCCTCTCCCGTTGTGGAGCACAGGCTCCGGACGCACAGGCTCAGCGGCCATGGCTCACGGGCCCAGCCACTCCGCGGCATGTGGGATCTTCCCGGACCGGGGCATGAACCTGTGTCCCCTGCATCGGCAGGCGGACTCTCAACCACTGCGCCACCAGGGAAGCCCTAGACCTCTATCTTATGGTCTCCTAACACTGTGGTGTTTGGTTATGGCCATGCCCTTCTTCCTGGTCTCCTGTTCCATGTGGGCACGTGATCCAGGCCTAGCCAGTCAACATGGCCCATGATCCAGGCCTCGGGATTGGGTTTGCTGTGGGCACGGGATTCTAGCTGGGTTCCTGAGAACCAGGAAGTTCCATTGAAATATCCAGAAGAAGAATTCCTTTTTCTATTACTTTCTGAGCTATGAGGATAGAGCCTATAATTCCCACAAAGATCTCACAAAAGGAGACCTGCTTAAGAACAATGTTGGAAAACAGAAAAACAAAACTGAGAGAGACAGAGAGAGCCTAATGCCTGAGTTTAAGTCCCTGAATCCAGTTCTGCCTGAATCTTGATTCTGTCCCAGACCCTTCATCTCCCCAGGTTTCATCCTCCTGACATGCTGAAGGGGACAACTGTATCCATCGCACAGGGCTTCAACTCGGATAACATAAAGCGCCTGATACAGTGCTTGGCACAAGGCAGGCACTGAAGAGGTGACTATGCCTAAAAACAAAGCCAAAAAGAGTGTTCGGTCCTTCACAGGAAGTGGAAAGATTTTCAATATGACCACCATCTCTCCTCACATGGATTCTGAGGTTTAGAAGCTGGAGAAGATGACCTTTGCCATCCTCTGCCTTTAGCACTCAGCTGTAGGACATGAACATACTAAGAGAGCCCTAAGCTGAATACAAGACACTCACACAGCAGGGTCCCATCCCCAGAGGGCTTTTACATTTATTCTCTCACCTTACTAAATTGGCCGGGGTGGGGTGGATTTGGGGTCCCACCAAATGCTTAAATGTACCTCATATCACCTTATGCCTTATTACCGGTTCCAAAGTGCAGTGGAGAGGATCTGGGTTGATAAGAGATTAAAAAGTCACGAAGATTAAGCTCCATTTAAAATTCTTATCTAAGCACATACCAACACAGGAACAAGACATTTCCCACCTTCTTCCTAGAACAGGATTTTTAATCCAGTCCTTCAAATAATTATAAAAAACAAAGCTTTTAATCGTCATATTGTTGGTGTGCAACAGCTTGACAGGAGGACTAATTGTTGAGCAGTTGTCTTAGGGACGCTCCAACCCAGCTGAAGCTTTAACAAACTGAAATAGAATTTCAGAACCATCTCACAAATAAAAAAGAAGTGTTACTCATTCTCTTTTTAAATATAAGGCAAGCACTCACAGCTAAAACATCAATAACAGAAATTGGAAGCACTTGCTGATTCCTCAAACAGTTATGCTGAGCAAGAAATGATTCTGTAAGGGATTTAAAAACACATGATTTTGAGGGTGATTCTCCATGGTTAACATTGCCATGGGCTTCCCTGGTGGCACAGTGGTTAAGAATCTGCCTGCCAATGCAGGGGACTAGGGTTGGAGCCCTGGTCTGGGAAGATCCCACATGCCATGAACCGATTAAGCCCGTGTGCCCTAACTACTGAGCCTGCGCCCTAGAGCCCACGAGCCACAACTACTGAAGCCCACGCCCTAGAGCCCATGCTCCGCAGCAAGAGAAGCCACAGCAATGAGAAGCCCACGCACCGCAACGAAGAGTAGCTCCCACTCGCTGCAACCAGAGAAGGCCCGCGCGCAACAACGAAGACCCAACGCAGCCAAATTAATTAATTAATTAATTAATTTAAAAAATTGTCATGACTTCTGAAAATGGATATTGGCATTCAAGACTTAGGGAACAGCCCGGAATTGTTCAGTGGGTTTTGGAGGGGAAAAAAGGTATCTGAGAAAAAGTTGCTTCAAGTTTCTTAAACTCCCCTATCATCTAAAGGATGCAGCCCTAGTTGAGCAAACTGGCTGAACGCCTGTGATAGACTGCAATTCTGGGGACATAAGATCCCCACTCACAGGGGCAGGCGAGACCAAGACTAATAAATCAAAGGAAGCTTCAGAAAAGGTGCAGAGCCTACTTCGCCTGCCTGGGAGAACCACGAACGCCTTATCTGACTTCTGTGAAAAGAAAAAATCATTGGGGAGCCAGAATTAGAAGAGCCTTGTGTTCCATCCAGTCTCTCCCGTCTAAGCCAGATAAAATATCCTCTGGGAAGGCTTCAGGAAATGCCCCAGGGGAATGACAGTTGATATTAGCTGAATGGGTGAAAGAGCACAGACAGAGATGAAAATATTTAGCTTTTTTCAACCTTGAACTTAACCCAAGAGTCCAACATTTACACATACTCAGGGCAGAGTCTTGCGCTTCCAAGCCATGACCACAAGGTGGCCTCAATCCCTAATTGGGTCCCCACGGTCCAGGCTGCAGAGGGACGGCTTTTGAAAAAAAGTTCCTTCTACCCAGAGGCTTCCCTGTAGTAACTCGCAAGTAAGAAGTTCAAGTCGCCAAAGCTTTAATAAACTTAACAGGGCTTTAAAATTTTACAGCAGGAGACAAATTTAAAAAGGACAGCCCTCCTTGTATACCTCTACCTTCAAGGATGTTTCCAAGTTTGCAAACCATGCCAAGAACAGACTGGAGTGGTCTTAAGTAAGATGCAATGCTTGTTTCTTTCTTAATGCACCTTGTAATTTGCACACGAGCCACAACACTTTATTTTCTTATTAACAGGTTTGAATATGTTTAACACTGCAAGCCCTAAATTGCAGAGCAGTGGATTAGACTAGGTTCTCTTTATTTTCCTGCCAATTGTCAGAAAGTGATTTGGGGTACGGGGTGCCCCTCCTTACTGGCTTTTTCTCTACCACTCATCCCCCCACCCCCCTGCCTCTATCCAACAACCAATCTCTTGTCTCCATCTACCGAAAAAAACAAAAAGACACAGCCTCATTTCTCATTGGAGAGCTTGCCTATCGAGCAGTTCAGTTATTGAGATTAATAAGCTGCCAGTTTCCAAGGAAGACTAAAAAAACTACAAAATTAAAGCTCACTGCAACGTGCAATGCTGCTGGTGGCCAGGCGGGATCATGGTGTCAAAAAGGCAAGGTAAAGCTATAAACTAAGGCTGAGCTGGAAACGCTAACCTCATTAATTTCCATGTTGCCTCTGATGAGAATTTAGAGGGAGCATAATGTTCTGCAATATGGAGAAATCAAGCGGCCTATCGATTTGAAAAGTGCTGGAATGCATCTGGTTCACCCGGAATGAATTCTAGTTTTAAACCTCACGCAGAAACGTTAAAAAAAAAAAAAAAAAAAAAGGAAGAAAAGCAAACAGGTTACGTTGGTTTAATATTCTCAAGATCAAACTTGTCAGTGATTCTGTCAGAAAATTAATCCTTAGGTAGAAAAATCAATCTGGAGAACAAGTGGAGAAGAGTCTTCAGGTTCAGCACGGTGAAGATGTTTCAACAGTCTTGTTGCTTCCCCATGACAACCTTATTTACTAAAGGTCTTGAGTCTTGATTCCCAAATACGCACTCCCAATAAAGCATCCATATGAGGCTAAGATTACTTGGTCTTAAAGATAAAAAGTATGTTTTCTGAAATGCTGATACCCAAATTAGATTCCTCAGGTGCCACTTACCAAGCCCAACAAGCTCCATTCTTTATCAGAGCACTTCCTGGGTGTTCATCACAACTTCCTGAGTGTCCCTACTCAAACTATGACCAAATGGCCAGCCACCATACCCGTGGCTGCATGGCTTTCTCCTACCAGTCTAGCAAAGACTGTCTGGAAGATAAACCCTATGCAAATCACAGAAGTAAAAAGGTAGCACTGCTTCTTATTTCTGCAGTGTCAATTTGCTCTAGCATTTTACGACATGCAGTGCACTAAACCTCCTCTGTAACTCAGCTCACATGGATCCCATGCTGCCACCACCATGGAGGCTCAGGACTTCAGACTGACCATCCTGGGTGGCCACCGATCCCACAGAGCTGGAGACAAGGGTCGCTTCTATCCTGCCTGGCTTATGACATTGTCAGTGACTAACTCTATGTCCAGTAACAGACTGGGATTCGTCCCTCAGATAATTTCTTGCCTTGTGTCACTTATACTGCATTAACTTCACCATTTCCATGGACTGGATACATTCTAATTGGATAATAAGCATCGTTTTGTTTTGTTCTTCTGGTCTCAAAGGCATTATCATGTGGTGGTTAAGAGCATTGCACATGGAGTCAGGTAGACCCAGGTTTCCACCCCAGTTCGGCCCCTTACTTATTTGGAGACGTGTAAGTAACTTCATCTTCCCAAGCCTCAGTTTCTGTTTATTTAAAATAGGGATAGTAACATATACTCAACAGAAGGGTTAAAGGGTTCAGTGGGATCATGCATGTAAAACTAAGCATGGAGCAAAAACTATTTGATAAAGTTGTTATTCACAGAACTATTCAATCATGTACAATAACTATTAAATTGAACAAAATTTCTGGAGAGATTTTTTTTTTAAGAGAAAAGTCCACTCCTGAGAGCTTTGATACACGAACTATGCTATCATTTGCAAATGGTTGTGCTTCTGTGTTACATCTATTATTTTAGAATCAAAATAAGTCTGGCCAATAACAGCTACTCTTAATACTCTTGTTGCCTCAGAGATTTAACAAGTGGAAAACCGAACTTGTTTCCTAAATGACATCCCTATTCACTCAGCCTCTTAGGCCAAAAAATTGGATACCGTGCTCACACCTGCCTAACCTACATCTTTTTTTTTTTTTTTTGCGGTATGCAGGCCTCTCACCATTGTGGACTCTCCCGCTGCGGAGCACAGGCTCCGGACGTGCAGGCCCAGCGGCCATGCCTCACGGGCCCAGCCGCTCCGCAGCATGTGGGATCTTCCCGGACCGGGGCACGAACCCGTGTGCCCTGCATTGGCAGGTGGACTCTCAACCACTGTGCCACCAGGGAAGCCCCTAACCTACATCTTGACATTCTATCAATCACAAATTCCTGCTGATTCTACCTTCAGTACCTACCTCACATCTTTGACCGTTCACCTTCTGGCCAGATTGGTAAGAGAAAGGCAGACAGCTCTGATACTGCAGCTATGGGCACCCTAATGGAAGCCCCACCATTTTTCATCTTAACTATGACAGTTATCTCCAGATTGGACCCTTAGTCCTGCTATAACTTGCCCTCAACCCCCCACCCCCACCTATTGACCCTATGGCAGCTACCATAGTTAAAACCAAAACGGAACCATTTATGTTATTATTTTGGCCTCCTGTTTAAAATGCTTCAATGACTTTTCACTGTTCTTGGCGCTGAGTCCAAAATCTTTAAAGCAGCCCCAAACCTTGCACTGTCCGGCTCTTGCCGGCCTGTCTAGTTTGCTTTCTCTTCCTGGCATCTTAGCGTTTCTTCCCCCAGCGGGTCGTGGTTTTCGCCACCTAGAACATTCTTTCAGTCTAATTAACACCTACTCATCCTTAGGGCTCAGACTAAATGCAAATTTCTCCTGAGTCTGGCTTCTCTATACCTCACACGGCACTTATTACACCTGTCACCGTAGGGGCATATGCCTAATCTTTTGTTCACATTCTGTCTACAGTCAGGAAACTCCAGAAGGGCAAGGACTTTGCTTTTCTTCTTCACTGCTGCATCCTCAATATGCCTGGTACCTGGTTGGGTCTCTTATTAGATGTTTCTCGAATGAGTAATGGATGACCATTTCAAAGAGCAACTTGCAAACTTGTTTGTAGCTTGAGGATCTGGATGGCTAAAATTAGGCCTTCTGGTATTTCAGGGCAAAAGCAAACTCAGAGGGAAGTTTTGTCCTGCTTAGGGATTCTCTTTAGTGACCTGCTACCGAGATAGATTCCAAGAAAGAAGCTTGCCTCAGCAAAATGCATAAAGGAAAGAAAGTTAGGTTCTGTTGCTGAGCTACTTTCTACCATCTTAGACAAAGAGATGCTGACTTCAGAAACTCCCAAAGAAGCAGCTGGCTAGGAAGATTCCTGACCTTGCTCCTCTCAGGAGAGGAAGGAGGAGATAGGTGCTATCAACCCAGAATTACACAGGGACCTTGTTCTAAGATCTTCTGCAAGTAAGCCAAGAGAAAGATGGTGGGCAGAGTGATTCTGTTACGCATACGTTAGAAAAGAGAGTCCAGGCTGTTTGCAATTAGTTCCTCTGCCCTATGTTTGGTTTTTCTTGGATTATATTATGGCTTACACATCAGTTGATTGCCTTGGGTAGTACAAATTTATATGCATTGTTATTTATATTATTAACATTGATACAGAACTCTCCTTATAAGATTTTTCATCTTGTGTTAAATTCCAGATTCATACAATCTATTTTCTGACTATGCCTCCTTAATTAGCACCTTGATTCTACTTGTCATAGAACAAAAATGGAAAACACACAGTCCAGGGCAGATCTAACATGGCTCATTAAGACTGATGAGAACATCAAAAAGCAATGCAGAGGGGCAAGGGCTTGTTCCTTACTGGTCTAAAGAAACACCTTGGATTTAGCCTGGAGTCTCGGGGGGTGGCAGAATGCTGCCCGTCATCTCCCAGAGTTAGGAGATTCTTCCATCATGCCCAGAAGTCTGTATTAATGAAAGTAGAGGTGGTGAAGCTGTTTGTAAATTTCCATTGCGTTTTCAAAATTGATGAGTACATCATGATCAGCCTCCAGAATGTCTTGCCCTGAATGTTTCTTTTTCCTGCTGTGGTTAATCAATTCTTATTGGGTATGAAAGACACGAATTGGAATCCTAGTGTGATATCATGCCCCTAACGTAAGAGCTTCCATTCCTACATTTGCTCTTGTGGGTAAGAAAATGACATCATTAAACTCACAATATTTCAGCATTTGAGTGAGTGAAATTGTTCAGTTCTACAGTTTCCAAGACTATATGGAAAACCACTGAAGAATGGGAACAAATGATGCTATAATCTTTGACTTTTTTCCATTTACCTGCTAGGTAAACTCTTTTTTTTTTTTTTTAAACATCTTTATTGGAGTATAATTGCTTTGCAATGGTGTGTTAGTTTCTGCTGTATAACAAAGTGAATCAGCTATACATATACATATGTCCCCATATCCCCTCCCTCTTGCATCTCCCTCCCTCCCACCCTCCCCATCCCACCCCTCTACCTTCTAGGTAAACTCTTGTTCATCCTTCGAAACCCAGCTCAAACAGCCCCTCAGCCGGGAAGCTTTTCCTGACCATCCTGGGAAAGTTAATAACTATTTCAACTGTACAACCACTGTAACTTACGCACTTCCATTCCTGTAAACACTGCACTATCTTTTTGTTTATGTGCCTATCTCCTTTTTTAGATTGTATGAGCTTTAAGGGCAGGATACATGTTTTAATCATAATCTCCCCAGTACCTAACATAGCGCTTAGTATTTTCGAGGGATTTGGTAAGTAAGTGCTAATAAGAGACTGTATAAATCATATTTAAAAGAGAAACACAAAGTTCAACAATTCTATTAATTATTGCTAAAGTTTTCATATATGAGACAAGCTGCACACCCAAATTATATGTATTCAGTTCCATGAATGGAGTTTCAAATATCTGTGACTGACTTTTAGTAATAGCCCCATCTCAAGGGCCTTATATTCTTGAACTCTTGGCCCTTGAATGTACTGATCAAAGAACATCCAGATATGCTCTCCCTTGTTTTTTTCCTTCTGCTAGGCTTCAAGGTTTGGGCCATCTTACTTCCCAAGCTTGCCTCCTCTAAAAGCATCACTGAGAAGCTCCAATCCTAGGAGAAATGCCATGTATCCTAACGATCTGCAGAAGGACTCTACAGGTCAGAAAGCATGTTCTGGGAGAACTTCAGGAGAACAAGAAGGGGACAGGCTTGGCTTTGCTGGTCCTCTCCTCCAGAGCCTTTCAAGGGAACACTTTATTGCCAACTGATCACATCAGAAACTGGGTGATGGGAGATACACTTATGCAGTGTATGTGTTCTCATCACCAACAGGAGACTCTTTGTGAGGAGTAGACACTCTGATGGATCTTTCCCTGAAGACGTGACAATTAAGGCAATACATGTAGGCTCGTGGCTGCTCCTGCATCAGACAATCTGACCACCTTTTTTATGTGTAGGGATCACGAGAGTTCCATCCAATGCGGCTCATAATTTACCATCTCACTGAAGCCCTAGAACGCTTGCAAGTTACTCTGTCCCCCAAGTCTAGATTCTGAGTTTTTAAAATGCTAATAACAACGATTCCTTCCTACCTCATTGGATTGCTTCCATGCTTGAATGAGGTAGTGCATTTAAACCACTAACATCGGCATGTACAAACTGCACAATAAAAACTGGTTGTTAATGGCGATGGTGGTCCTCTTCTTTCCTTTTTCTCCTTCTTTTTCCCCAATATCTACTACATTTCTCCTTCCCTTTCTCCCTCCTCTTTCTTCATCCTAACCACAGTGCATAGGCTTTATGTCTAGAAACTATTTTTCAAACAATGGTCTGTTAATGTGAAAATAGTCTGACTAGTACCCAACAAACTCTATGGCAGTTCATAGATATAAGGATGAAAAAGATAGAGTCTTATCCAGCCTTAAAGACCACTACCAACTATGAAAATATCCTCAATTAAGCCTGGTGGACCAGTCAACTTTCAGCCTGGAACCTTTCCAGCAAAGCTACTTATTAGTGGGTTATTCTATCAGTACAAATGTTTAAATCTATCTATTATGTATAATATATGCATAGAGTTCCTATTGACTTTCCCTACTGTAAGCCTTAGAGATTAAGACTGCAGGCCTGGTTACAAATCACCTACAGTTGTTAGAAAATAAAATGTATTAAAGTTTGGAGCGACTACAGTGACAGTGGTATACAACTTATTCAAGTTCAAGATCTTATTAATAAAACAAAACATATTAGAGAGAAGAAACAACATCAAATGCTATGGCTTGCACAATTATTTCCAGCTGTGTGCAGAAACTTCACGGGTCATTACCAGAAAGATGACAGATTATTTCAGTCTTTCCTTAAACCTAAGTTATTAAAGTTTAAAAACTATGTGGGAACTTTTTGAAGGTTCAGTATGAATTAGTCCTTCTCTCTTTGCTCTCCATGGTTCTTCCAGGCAAGGAAACAGTAACAATTGAAGCACACAAACATGAAAGTGTCTGGGGATGGAACGGCAAGGCCTGTTCCAGTATCTGGCTGACCCACTGTCAATTACATTGCAACTTGCTGTGCTGTGACCAATGCCCCTTCCTTCAGGTCACGAAGGCAGGTGTGATTTTGGAAGACCAGAAGCAAAGGGGAGAAAAGGACAGGAGCAAAGGCAAAACAAAACAAAGCCAGACCTGGAATCACTTTGAAACCCTTCCCTCTCAACATAAGTGCTGCCGCTTTTTTCTTGTTTGTTTTTTTACACTATTGTTTGCCCCTCAGGCATCAAGCTGTTAGTGTATACGGGAGGGATTAAAGCGAGACTGCATGTTGGATGAAGTATAAATTAAAATTATACTTCTGTCAGTCTGGAATCAGGGATTGTTTCTCAAGGTCTCCCCAAACACTTAATTTCAAATGAGTCTTCATTTATGACTTCAAGAAAGGCTAAATGTATAATTTATCAGCAGCTTTCTGTCAATATACCCTTAGAAGCATGTTCCCCATGAGTCTTTGAGTAAAAATATGTTATGCTAATTCTATTAGTTGGGTACACAGGAGCTGTGGAGGAAAGTAAACAAGCATTAAAAGGAGACACATGTGAAGAAAGAAATACCTATCAACCTACCGTCCAGGGTCAAATTACCAAGGGAACAGCACAGAGTTGGTCAACGTGTCCCATAAGGTAGGCGGGATTTTCTCCCGACTGCTCTGGGCGGATGATGCAGCAGGGAGCCAAGTGTGATCGTAATAGGGACTTACCGGGTCTCCAGGGGCACGTTGCTGTTTAGCACCCAGCTGTCCTGAAGCTGAACTGACTCGGGCGTGGTGGCCAGGTCATTGGGCGCGGGAGCTGGGGCGTGAATCTGACTCCGCCGATTGGTCAGCGAGTTCCTGTTGAGGGAATTGGCTGACGAGTGGTGATGGGACAGCGTGTGGTTGTGCGGGGGTGGCAGAGGGGGCCTCAGAGTTGACTGGCTGTGGTGGTTCGGAGGGCCTGAGAAAAGAGGAAGGAGAAACGGCCATTAGGGGCTTCAGAATGTGGCTGCGATCACTCTGCAAGCCTGCGGAGGAGAGCCTGGAACCAAAGCCTCGATATTGACCATTGCCGAATGTCAGGAACTACAGATGCAGATACGACTGTGACCAGCATCCCAATGTCAGTTACTAACAAATAGTATACTTTATCCCTTTATCCCTCGGCATCAAATTAAGAATGAGAAACTAGGTTAGCAAAACCAGGCTGGTGAGGGGTGACCAGTGGAATTATTTGAAACATATTAATTCTGCAATGAAAGTAACATGATATTCAACGAGGCTGAGCATTGTTGTAACAAGTCCCTAGCTCATTTCCTGGTAAACCAGTGCACTCCATACATTCTTTAAAAACACGGCATCTTTGTGAAGGTATAAGAAAGATGGAACACTCTAAGTCAGGGAGTAGTAAATTTAAACACCTATCAGGGGCCAGGCAGGAAAGTGAAGTGGACTGGGGTGAACTGGAGATGGCAGGGAGCAGCCCTCACTCAGATCCAGGCTCACGTGGCCATGTAGGGGTTAGAGCTCAAGGCAGATGATCTTCCAGTTTTTCTAGGAGAGCTGAAGATCTGGACTTTTTCAAAAGAGTTTTCTGATTTTTAAAAAATGCTGACAATTAAAAAATATGTGTGTGTGTGTATTTATATATATATATGTTTATATACACACACATATTCACATGTATATGTATACTTTTTAAAATAAGAATCAACAAAACACACCTGTGAGCCTGCTCAGATCAGGGGCTTCATAACATCTGTCCTCTGAGAGATGAACCCTGAGGACCCAGTCTCTGGAGAAGGTCAGGGTTAATGTTTTCAAACCACGACCCTTACTCCAAATTGCATCCTGGTTTCTAAACTTGCAATCCTCTGTCCTTGCAGGAAAAACTCACAAAGGACAACTATACCCCTGTTTTCCCCTGTAATTCTCCTGTAAATATGACCATGGATGACAATTCCACACACTGTTTTCCTAGCAACCCACTCTCCACCTACCAAGTGAAATATTTTAAGCATAATGAAAATGAAGGTCGTTCACTATGCAACGTAAGCCTATCATTTGGTTCTAATGGCTGCTGAAACATGACTTTTAATTTGTGTCCTTTGAGAAAGTTTATGTTTTGAAGCCTCCAGTCGGGGTTGGCAGCCCGCCAGGTGACTGCCGAGCCGTGTCATTTTGGCCCCTGCCAACTTTGAATATCCTCAGCCCCCGCTGTCCTGGCTTTAAGAAGTTGGCTCAAGTCATTTAAACAAGCAATTTGACACAAATTTCAACTACTTGTCTCCTTATGTGACTGGGCTACATCTCCAAAAGTTGTAATCTACATTCCGTGGCTCCTGGGAAGCTTGCAGAAACGTTCCGAAAGAAAGACAACATGTCAAGAAGATCCTAGGTTTGGAGAGCATCATGACCATCGAAAACAGGAAAGAAAAATACAGAGGAAAATGGTTCCTTGAAGTTTGCATCTCTGGGCTGAAATTACTTGGGGAGATTTTTTTTTTTTTGGTGTCCAGAAAAAGACAACTAAAACTAAAACCTAATGGGAAATGCCACTGTACAAGTTGTATAGATTTTAAATCGCGTCCTCCAAATGAACCTGTAATTCGTATTTTCCATTCTGCACCGGTGACATTTTAAATATATCTTTGAGGGAGTTCCATTGCTGTAACAGGCTACTATATTTTCTGGCATTGTTGTCTGTCTTGTAATCTATTATTATATGGTTATTTACGTTTGTCTGTCTCGTATTAGTGGAAAGAGGTGAGAAAAGGGGGTGAAATGATGTAATAACGATCCTTCAGAGATGGTATCCAAGCCCCTCACACAAGGTTAATGAATTCTCATGCCTTTCTTTCTCCCCCTCTCAACTCCCATCGAAGTGGTGTCATTATTCTCCATTAGTTAGGTAATTATGAGACTTGCCTCGGGAAGGCGAGATGAATCAGTGTTCAAGCGAGAACCCACCCTCCCCAGCCCCAAGCCCTAACCTACTATCTCCCTCAGCCCCCCGCCCCCGCCCTCCAGCCCTCCAGACCACACACTCTCCCAAAGTACAAAGAGGCTGTGTGAGGGATTTAATTAACTAAATGAGATATCGGGACCCTCCTGCTTCCTGTCTGTTCACCCTGAGATTTCTCTGTCTGCTCCAGCCTGGGTGGCCCTTCCCTGTCCATCTGTGTTCAGTGTGGGTGGAATTCCCGTGGTTGTCTTTCTGCGGACGCAGCCAGGGATGGTGCTGATGGGGGAATGGAAACGCCGACCCGGGTGTGGTGTGGTATGTTCCAAACAAAACAGAGGCTGAGTTTTCCAGTTAATTTAAAGAAACGTCAACTCTCCTCCCATTTCTCCTAAAGAGAAGGCCTGTAGTTTCATGGGGTCGGGGGGGAGATGGAGAAAGAAGTGCAGAGGAAGATGAACAAATACTTAACTCTCCACTCACCCGGGTCCTCCTATAAAGCAACAAGCTCTTTCACTGCACTTACATCAAATTACTGATAGCAATTACAACAAAAACTATCCCGCGTCCTCAATATCGAAAGATTTCCTCCTTATACTGTTGCTCATTTCCACTGTGATGTTGATCATATTTGCTCATTTACCTCTCTATCCGAAACACAAACTTTTCAACTAGGTACAGGAGCTAGAAGGAAAAGACAGTGACAGCACAGAGGGGTAAAGGCTACCACTGGGGGAGAAGCAGAGTGGTGCGGAAGCATTGAGCCAGTGGTTAGGGGATAAAATCCAAAGAACTGAGTTCAAGGATCGGGTCTGACCAATTTTGAGTTGCGTGACCCTGGGCCTGAGACTTCATTTCTTTGTCAGTGTCTTCATCTGCCAAATGATGAAAACAGCACTAACTACCCGTAAGGAAGTTTGAGGGGAAGATGAATGTAAAATGCTAAACATGCTACCCGATGGCTGGCAAGTTCCCCCAAACCATGTGCAGGGAACACTGCTTGGTTCTCCTAGGAATAAACGGATGGATAAAGACATAACTGCAGCTCTCAAGGATCCTAGATTTGAGTAGATGGAATACACCCCGACTTCAGCTCTCTAGGCCAGGAGTCACAAACCAGCAGCACCCAAGCTGAATATTACCAAAAATTCAAGGTCAAGATTGTACATCGTGTTCTGGACTTCTGACTTCTCTTGAAAACAAAAACAAATTGAAGTCTGTATTCCCTCAAGGCAACAACTGGATAGAGCTGAATGCCACTGGGTGGTTTTGTTTAGTTTGTTTTTGTCATCAGCCCGAATGATCCCTGTTATCTTCATCTGATCGGATGTATGCACTTATGTTACTGGCTGGTGGGCATTTATGTTTTTGACTGCTGGCTTGACTGGGGGTTCCTTAGCATTCTCTGTGGGTCACGTACCGCTAATATAACAACATCTCTGCTACAGCTAATGATCTCAAGCACTTTTTGTGTTTGTTTTTGTTACACTCATCCAATGCATTTGCAGATTGTGACGGTTTTCTATTTCAAAAAATGCAGACAATGGCAAGCAACATGCCTCACCGCTTTCTAAGAAGCTAAATGACATGAAAAGCCGTTCTCCAAGGCAAGTGTTGTCTTCAGTCTGTGGTGAAACAAAAATGAATACCTCAGCTTGATGAAGGAAACTTCGCATCCACTCTGAGTCCCATACTTTTATTGGGCTTAATTCATGTGCATCGAATGGCCCTTCTATTACATAAATATGAAATCACATAATAATGTAATTGAGCCACAGATAACTATGCAACATAAACACTTACATGGTATCAACCTAATAAGTAGGCTTTTAGCAGGCAAAAGGCAACGGTCATTAAAATTGCTGTGTTAACCTATTATTCTACACCTGATTTATCTCGGGTCCAGAACCTGGAATTTGTTTTTAGGTACTGTGGAGCTTTTAGTCCTAGGAAGAAGGAGCTATATATTGGTTCTTTGCTAAAAGCTAGGGTGGGACAGGTAGGACTCATATCAAAGATAAGTTAATTTGTGGAGAAGGTGCTTCCTGTAGATTTAAAAATTAAGTGCTTGAATGAATGCTTAACTTGTCCTGTTTGCTTGTTTGGACTTATTTGCTTGAATGGTCTATGCTTCTGAGCTTTTAGATTTGCTGTGGGACAGTTGCCAGCAATTTTGATCCTGACAGAGATGCCGTTCACATATGCTGTCCCTCCTAAATGCCAACTGGTTGACAGTAGAGTTTTAAAAAATAAAGCAGTGCTTCTTTATCAGTTCACAATATCAATTCCAACAAAGTTGTGTGGCCACTACAAAATCAACTCTGTTTAAAATAATTTTTAAGTATAGTTGATTTACGATTTCATGTAAGTTTTAGTGTACAGCACAGCAATTCAGTTATACATATAATATATATTCTTTTTCAGATCCTTTTCCCATATAGGTTATTATGTAATACTGAGTATAGTTTCCTGTGCTAAACAGTAGGTCCTCGTTGGTTATCTATTTTATACGTGTATATGTTAATCCCAGCCTCCTAATTTATCCCTCCCCCCATCCCCCTTTCCCCTTTGGTAACCATTAGTTTGTTTTCTGTGTCTGTGAGTCTCTTTCTGTTTTGGAAATAAGTTCATTTGTGTCTTTTTTTTTTTTTTTTTTTTTTTTTGGCTGTGTTGGGTCTTCGTTGCTGCACGGGCTTTTCTCTAATTGAGGCAAGTGGGAGCTACTCTTTTTTTTTTTTTTTTTTAAGAAACTGCTTTTTATTTATTTATTTATTTTTGGCTGTGTTGGGTCTTCGTTTCTGTGCGAGGGCTTTCTCTAGTTGTGGCAAGCAGGGGCCACTCTTCATCGCGGTGCGCGGGCCTTTCACTGTCGCATCCTCTCTTGTGGTGGGGCACGGGCTCCAGAGGCGCAGGCTCAGTAGTTGTGGCTCATGGGCCTAGTTGCTCCGCGGCATGTGGGATCTTCCCAGACCAGGGCTCAAACCCGTGTCCCCTGCATTGGCAGGCAGATCCTTAACCACTGCGCCACCAGGGAAGCCCAGTGTCTTTTTTTTTTTTTTTTGATTCCACATATAAGCTATATCATATGGTATTTGTCTTTGTCTGGCTTACTTCACTTAGTATGATAATCTCTAGGTCTATCCATGTTGCTGCAAATGGCATTATTTCATTCCTTTTTATGGCTGAGTAGTATCCCATTGTGTATATATACTGGAGTATCAACTCTTGTGTTGACTAGATGAGTGGTGCTCAAATAGTATGTGGAAACCAGCAACACCCACATTTTAAATAATGTATAAAGAAAGAAATTTCGGGCTTCCCTAGTGGCGCAGTGGTTGAGAGTCCGCCTGCCGATGTAGGGGACGCGGGTTCGTGCCCTGGTCCGGGAAGATCCCACATGCCACGGAGCAGCTGGGCCCGTGAGCCATGGCCGCTGAGCCTGCGCGTCCGGAGCCTGTGCTCCGCAACGGGAGAGGCCACAACAGTGAGAGGCCTGCGTACCGCAAAAAAAAAAAAAAAAAAAAGAAAGAAAGAAATTTCTTTGCAGCTAAGGAAGTAAATTCACAATAATTGGCTACTGTTGTTGCATTTTTCCTAAATAAACAGCTGGGGGAGACATTTAGGCTGGGTCTACCCTTGCCAAGGGGGGTGTTGATGACAGTGGGAAGGCAGGGATGAACTCAGATTGGTGGTGTCTTGCCCACACCAATTATTCCTGGCAATTAAAAATGATGATAAAATGTGTGAAAGAAAAATAAAAGTAGAGCCCTGCCTAGCTGCTAATAATTCACTCATTCTTGGAGATGGCATGCCAATTGTTGGCCTTTAAAAAAATTTCAACCCTTCAGACCCCAAGATGATGAATTAACCACAAACTGTCTGCCTTAAGAACATCATCTTTGGAGCAGGTTCCATCTTGATGGCAATCTGAAGATGCAAGAAGTGGGGATGGTGTTGACAGAGCTTCTGGAGTCTCTGGGTGATGAAAACTGGCACCAGGACATCCTGTTCAAATTTGACCTTGAATGGGAGCTAGAGGGAGTCGGAGGTGAGAATTTTCAAGAGTAACAGCCTGTGGTTAGAACTATGGAGAGTGGAGGCTATTGCAGATGGCCAGGCTGCTGGGTGGTTTTGAACCCCTGCTTGGCCACTTACTAGCTGTGTGACCACTGGAAAGTTACGTATTGTTTTATGAGTCTGTTTCTTCATCTGTAAAATGGGTATAGAGATTTTACTTCTCTCATATGGCTGTTAGGAGGATCAAATGAGAATATTTATAGGGAGCCCAGCACAATTCTTAGCATAGAGTAAGCTATCAACACATATTATTTTGTGTTATAATTAAAAATACCAGTAATAGTAATACCAGCAATAGCAACCATGGTTCTGGTGAAAGTAACGAGTACCTCCTGGGTCACTCCAGTTTTCCTAGCTCTTTGAGGTGGCAGCTTTCATGGTGAGATATCAAATCAACATATGGAGGCAAAGTCACTAACCTCAACCTCTCTACCTTCAAATTCTGTCTACAGAAGGGCATAGTGACTAAGTGACATGGCACAGGCATTAATTCAGGTGGTCTCAAGAGCATCTCTCTAAGAGCCTGCCGAAGTGGAACTTGGGATTCAGAACTGTCCCATTTCCATAAACAAATAATGACAACAAACCAATAATACTGACAATAGATGCTATGAATTAAGCTCTCCCTGTGTGTCTGATCCTGTGGTAAGTGCTGTACTTAAATTATTTCAGGGTATTCCCACTCACTCCTATGGGATAGGTTCTCTTATCATCCCCATTTACACAGATCCTGCACGTGAGGCTCAGAGAGGTTAAGTAATTCGCCAGTGGTCACACAGCTCAGTAAACGGTAGAGCTGATATTTGACCCCAGGGTCTCTTCCCCACTCTGCCCCATGCAGAGGAGCACGAGGCCCCAGAGAGCACGCACACAGGGAGGGAATGAGGACCCTACCCCAGTTTATGCACGCCCCCTCAGATACAGAGGAAAACTGGCTTGACGCATTTCTTTGCACATGTGCTTAAATTGTAGAAGCAAATCTTGTGAGAAAGTGGAGGGAATCGCCCACCTCAAAGCTCTGCCCCTCACAGTGCTGCTTGAATCAGGAGAAATAGGCCAGAACAGCTAAAGTGCAGCGCAGTCTCTTTTCTGTGCTTTCCCAAAAGGCCCTCCTCAAGCTTCCTCCTCCACGCTGCATCCCTGGCTCCCAATTAGGTCTGCTGGAGGCAGAAACGAGGGCACACTGGTCCCATCTCATCCTGCCAGCTCTGACTGGAGGCACTTTGCCAATAGCCCGGGGTTGGGGGGAGGGGGGTCCAGATCCAGCTTCCTCCTGCATTTGGAGAGAGGCTTACTTATTTGTCTCAAAGTACTGGATGCTGTGGACATTCAGCTTGCTCCCTCCTTCCCTGTCTTTAATATCTACTGAATGATTTGTTTCCTAAAGAGCGGACTCTTATTTTTTTATTATTGACCCTCCTATGGTATTGCTGGCTTTTCAGGATGGTTGACTGGTCTGCAGTATTTCTTGCATCTGGCTGCTATTGTCAGGCTGCACATTTCTCCGCATTTCAGAATAGAGGAGAAAAAAGAAAGCAGGATGAAGGAGCCAGCCAAGTTACGGCCTCTTTCTCATCTCCCACGGGGCCTCACATAGGCTCTGGCCAGTGCCTCTTGGCCTGAGTTGCACAGTCCTGGGCCAGGGGCCATCCTTCATGGAAAGACCCCAGTCAGCCTGACCAGAGCACCAGAGAAGGAAAGGATGGTACTTACTCAAAAGCAATGATTTGTAGTTCTCTTACTTACATAAAATGCGTGACCTCAGAGAAAAAATATTCCGGGTGCCTTCATAATGACACATCCCATGACAGAAGCATGGGGATTGCAGTCCTAAGGAGGAATCACTTGCAGGCTTAGAAACCAAAGTTTTGTCACCTCTACCTACATTCATAAACAACTACAGTTTAGAGGGACATATTAGCTCATCTAAGAACAATTGCTCACATTTAATAAGCCCCAGCTGTGTAATAAGCACTCTATATATTGTACCTTATTTCAAATTTATAATACTCTACTCAATATTCTGTGAAAACCTATATGAGAAAAGAATCTGAAAAAGAATGAATATATGTATATGTGTAACTGAATCACTTTGCTGTACACCTGAAACTAACACAACATTGTAAATCAACTATACTCCAATAAAATCAAAATGAAAAAAAACTTATAATAACCTTCAGAATAGATGTTGTTGTCCACTTCAAAGATGAGGAAATGGAGGGGCAAGGAGGTTAAATGATATGTTTCCCTTCATACAGTTTGTATTTAACTGTATACATTTGGGCCCCTTTCCAGTGCACACAGGGTACATCTCTTTCATCACCCTTGGCACAAGGTTTTGTATTATTTTTGGACTCTCCTGTGTTCCCCACTAGACTGTGAGCTCCTCCAATGCAAAGAGCATGTCTCTCTTATTTTTATATCCCCAGCACAAGGCAACAGTACCTGGCACAGAAGTAGCACAGAGTGAATGAACAAATGAATTGACAACTCATGTCCCTGGAGGGTGGTGAGCCTCAGCAGAGAGGGATCAGAGTAGATTTTTGCCTCTGTTCTTTGAGCATGTAGTTAATTCCCCTAATGCTTATTGCCCTCAGAGGGTCCATTAACAGGGAGAGAGCCAGACACGGGAGGAAGGTGACTTCCATCCCCTCTGTTTTGTTTGTTTTTTCCTGGCTCTGCCTGAATTCCTTTTTATTTTTATTAGTAACAATCTTACTGAGCTATAATAAAATTCAGCTTCTTGGAGTGTACATTTTAGTATTTTAAAAGTATATTTACCAAGATGTGCAAACATCACGGCTGTCTAAGTTTAGGACATTTCTGTCACCACCCCTCTCCCCCCGGCAAGGAAACCCCATACCCATCAGCAGGTGCCTTCCATTCCCTCCTGTTAATCTACTTTCTGTTCCCATGAATTTGCCTATTCTGGACATTTCATTTTAATTAATTAATTTATTATTTATTTATTTATTTTTGGCTGCGTTGGGTCTTTGTTGCTGCACGCGGGCTTTCTCTAGTTGCGGTGAGCAGGGACTACTCTTTGTTGCGGTGCGAGGGCTTCTCATGTGGTGGCTTCTCTTGTTGTGGAGCATCGGCTCCAGGCACGTGGGCTCAGTAGTTGTGGCACGTGGGCTCTAGAGCGCAGGCTCAGTAGTTGTGGCCCATGGGCTTATGTTGCTCCGTGGCATGTGGGATCTTCTGGACCAGGGCTTGAACCCGTGTCCCCTGCATTGGCAGGCAGATTCTTAACCACTGAGCCACCAGGGAAGCCCTGGACATTTCATATAAATGGGATTCCTTCTGGTTTTTTATAACCACAATGTTTGTCTGTTGCAGAGTCCTGTTGGAACCAATCAAAGTTAGATCTCAGACGGGGGCCACTTCACACCGTTAAAAAAAAATCTTTCCCAGGCAACCTGAAGCCAGTCCTTCACAGGAGCTTTTCGGCTGGGGCCCCGCTGCTGTTGATATTTTTCAGGTGGAGATTGTTAGGCGATGACCATTTGAGAGCCAACTGTACACTTGAGGGTCTGAGGGGGATCCTGAAATTTGTTCCAGTGCTTCAGGCATGGCTGTAATCACAGCAGAGAGCCATTTCTGATAAGCTAAAACCTAGCCACGCACAGGCAGGGACTCTTGAGGGGAGGAAGGAAGAGAGAGAGAAGTCTTGAATCGGGTGCCAAACCAGCAGCTACCCTTGAATTACAAGCTTAATAGTGCTTGTTGGTTTGGGACTGTACTGCCCAAATAGGGCAAGTTCTCACCTCTGATGGATCACAAAGGGATTTTAATCATAGATGCCACATCATTTTACCATAGCCCTATACTCACTCCTTGCTTTCTTAAATCATCAGAAAAGTATCACTTGAGATCAATGTCAACTCCATTAGCTACTTTCCAAGTGACAAATACAAAAAGAAAAAAAAAAAGACCACTTGAAATATTTGAGAGAAATCCTTCTAAAGAGAAGATTCTATTGCGAAGTTACATCTGAGCAGTGCCTGTCTGAGCATTTCAATAAATCTACATTACCCTAGGTATTTTGGCATCCTCTGGGAGAGGAAAGCCTATCAGTAGAAAGTAATGATTTTGGGTTTTTCAATTGCCCTAAGGATCTTGACAATGCTATTAAGACCCATGCTCTCCCCGTCGAGAAGTTTAGGAGTGAAATTATTAATACGCCCAGACGTTATGTTGATTGTTGCGCTGTAGCAGAAAATACTCTCTCTCTTATTTGAGCTGCATTATCACTTTCCCAAGCAGAGAATTGCATCAAAAATTTAAACTCCTCTCATTCCAGCTCATCGCATAGCTTTTCAAGGTCTTATTGTAAAATAGGTTGGGCATAATTTGGATATTTCTCTACCCATGAAAGATAGTATGTTTTTCAAAGGCCAGACTATTTTTTTTAAATAAAAATCACAGCGGAATTTTCTTCCATCAATATGTCATTCTTTAGCTCTTTAACTAGGTTTTCCTTGGGGTGTATTTCATTCCTTTTTTTTTTTTCTTTGAAATGGTCACAATTCTTTCCCCTGAACATAGGAAGAGGATCAAAACAAAGATAAAATATTATTTTGATTTCAGATTGAGCCTCTGAGAAACAGAATGATGGGTACAAGCTCTGATCTACACCATTCGTTAATACCAAGAATGACTGAAGCGCACTAGTTAAATGGCAAGGACAGGATAAAGGTTCCTAGAGCATTTTCACTTCAAAGCTCAGCAGAATTATTTACTATCTGGGTGACCTTTTCCCCAGATCTCTTGTGGTACACACCTTATAGGGCAAGGGAACAAAAGTTTCTCCACACTATATAAACAGAAGTCAGGGGAAAGTCAGACCTTGAACTGTATCAGGTTTCACGTCAAGTGACAGCTGATATAATGGGATATACAGGGCATATTGCTGGAGATGTTTTCAGGATACTCTGTCTGCCTTCAAAATACACACACACACACACACACACAAGCACATAATTATCCCAGAGAAACAAATATCTGAGAGCTTCCTGAAGCAGCATTCCCCTCCCAGGATTACATGGTTCATGTACTATCAGAGAGAGTGTCCTTTGGATTTTCTTTATAATTGTTTGGTGTTTTCTCTCAAAGTTGTCTTGGAACTGCTTTGCACTCTTAGTTAAAGTGGATCAGACAGTGCTCATGGTTCTTCTTATGATGTAGCATGGATGATGAGCAGGAATATCCAGTGCTGAGCAGAGTAAGATGAGAAAATCCACCCCTTGGCACTACCCAAGAGTCCCAGGATGCAAACAACTTTCAGAAAACACTGGGACCAACAGGATGCCAGTGTGCTCTGCCGATCTCAGTTTTGCGGGGGAGGAGGTGTCAATGACATTAGAATCACCATCTCCTACTGTGCCCCCGCCTTGAAAAACAGGGTTTCCTCTTAGCCATGGTTCATCATGCCATTTCCAGGGCGTTTTCACAGTCTTTTCAACATTGATTTCTCTAGTTTTGCCAGAGCAACTTCTGTCGACAACCAGAGTTATGAAGTAGGTAACCCATCTGGCCTTCTGTATCCCCATCCATAAAAGGTGGTTAATAACCATCCCTACTTGGTAAAGAGAGTTAAATGAGATAGTATGTTTAAAGCTAAAGTGCTTAGAAAATGCATTATGAATAGGAAGTACTTAGGAAACGTCAGTATTTAGTTATTTTTGCCTAACCAGCCTAATTCTTTCTAGAAATGGTGGAGAGAGGAGTGGAATAGATCCTGTGACTCCAAGATTATTTCAACGACCTGGAAAACTTCCTGCTGCCAGATATTCTTGAGGTAAATGGCACCATTAAGTATATGGGACCCTTATCTTAAAAAAAATGATACAAATGAACGTATTTACAAAACAGAAATAGATTCACAGACATAGAAATAAACTTATGGTTACCAAAGGGGAAAGAGGGGGAGGGATGAATTAGGAGTTTGGGATTAACATATACACACTACTATACATAAAATACACAAACAACAAGGACCCTTTGTATAGCATAGGGAACTATATTCAATATCTTATAATAAATTATAATGGAAAAGAATCTGAAAGGAACAGATATATGTACATATGTATATATATATCACAGATATACCTGTATCTATACCTATATCTATATATATACGTACAACTGAGTCAATTTGCTGTACACCTGAAACTAACACATAATAAATCAACTATACTTCAATTAAAAAAAAACAACAACAAAGGGTCTTTTTCCTACTCATGAGTTACAATAGCTCTAGGTCTTAAAACATATCGAAATAATCAGTGCTCTTAATTTTCACCTTTTGTAACTTAAATGCATTGAAATAGAACCACCTGATGGTGGGCAATTTGAAGGACCTTATAAGTAGCTTTTCACTTTTTATAAATTCTCTTATTCCCTATGAAAATCAGCATTAGGAAAGCTTAGCTCTTCTTGAACCTTGGTGTTCCTATTTAGTATCAGCCCTTATTTTGCATGAAAAACTTGTGGAAAATCCAGACTTTTAAGTTTCTTTTGCTGAGGTTCACCTGTGAGGCAAGTGAGTTGCTTTATTACTGCGATTCACCAGTGAACCCCCTGAGGCCCTGAGTTATTCATCACATTTAGATGGCGTAAGTCATGAATTAGCAATTTGTTTCTCAGGGCTTCTTGGGTTACTAAAACTTTCTAGTATTTATCATCTCAAATGGGATTATTCTTAATCCCATAACATAGAGAATGAGTCAGTCTCTTTCATGAAATAATCAGATTTGGTAGAGCAAATAATTTCCATTTCTAACACTGCTTATCTAACACTTTAACAGTGTGGTCTGGGAAGGCTTCTCAATAAGATGATATTTGATCAAAGACCTGAAAGAAAGAGGGAGAGAGCCATTCCAATATCTGGGGGAAGAAACATAGCAGGCAGAGAAAAAGCAAGAACACAGACATTTTAAAATCTGGGACGTGTGTAGGGATTGGCCAGATTATCAGCCTAGGTTTGTCTCTTCCATTCAGCTTCAAGCCTTGTTCTGAAAGAAAACATTGAACCCTGAGCCTGTACTCTAGAGCCCACAAACCACAACTACTGAGCCTGCATACCACAACTTTAGAAGCCCGCACGCCTAGAGCCCGTGCTCCGTAACAAGAGAAACCACCGCAATGAGAAGCCCACACACCGCAATGAAGAGTAGCCCCTGCTCGCCGCAACTAAAGAAAGCCCACGTGCAGCAACAAAGACCCAATGCAGCCAAAAATAAAATAAATAAAATAAAATAAATTAATTAAAAACAACAACAACAACATTGAAGTAGATAAGAAAGGCCCTCCTCTGGGACCGGAGGAGTGGGAGAGGAGTGGAAGATGTTTGCCCCACCCACTCGACCCCAGGAATCCTACTGAGTTTCCAGGCCAGGTCCCCCACCCTCCAAGGCACCCCCCCCACCTCCTGCTGCATAGGTCCTGGGGGTGTAGGAGGGAGGCCAGGGGAGAGCAGGAGAGGCAGGCAGGAGGGGCCCTCCAGGACCAGAGGAGCAGGAGAAGAGCAGAGGGCATTGGTCCCACCCTTTCCGGCCCAGAGAGCCTGCTGGGCTCCCAGGAAGGGTCCCCAGCCCTCTGAGACTAGAGGCAGGAGGCACGCCTGGGCCCCTTCTCTTCCACTGAGCCTAAGCCCCAAAGCTCCCAGGGCCTTTTCCAGCCCTGGGAGTCCTAAGCATAGGTCCTGCCCACCGTCCAAACCCCACCCCTGCTTAGGCCCCGCCCTCCACAGCCAAGGTCATTTCCACCTTTTTTTTTTTCTCCTCTTCTTTTTTTTTACTATTGTGGTTCTGTTCTACCTTCCGGTTGTTGTTTTATTGATATTTTTATTTTTATATTCTTTCTAACATATCTGTTAGTTTCCTAGTCTAATTTTAGTTTTTACTTTGTTATTGTTTTCCTTTTTTTGTTGTTGCTTTTTTGCCACCCCGCATGGCTTGCGGGATCTTGGTTCATGACCTGGGAGCTGGGCCAAAGCTCCTGCGGTGGGAGCTCCGAGCCCGAACCACTGGACTAACAGAGAACCTCAGACCCCAGGGAATCTTCATCAGGGTGAGGTCCCCTGGAGGTCCTCATCTTGGCACCAAGACCCAGCTCTACCCAACAGCCTACAAGCTCTAGTGTGGGAAGCCTCAGGCCGAACAACCTGTAAGACAGGAACACAATTCTACTAATCCAAAAAAAAGAAAAAAAATGAGATGGCAAAAAAATATGTCACAGATGAAGGAGCAAGGTAAAATCCTACAAGACCAAATAAATGAAGAGGAAATAGGCAACCTACCTGAAAAAGAATTCAGAGTAATGATAGTAAAGATGATCCAGAACCTCAGGAAAAGAATGAGAAAATATAAGAAATGTTTAACAAAGATCTAGAGAAGTAAAGGACAAACAAACAGAGATGAACAACACAATAACTGAAATGAAAAACACTCTAGAAGGAATCAATAATAGAATAACGGAGGCAGAAGAATGAATAAGTGAGCTGGAAGACAAAATGGTGTAAATAACACCTGAGGAGTAGAATAAACAAAAAAGAATGAAAATAATTGAAGACAATCTCAGAGACCTCTTGGACAACACTAAACGCACCAACATTCGAATTATAGGGGTCCCAGAAGAAGAAGAGAAAAAGAACGGGTCTGAGAAAATATTCAAACAGATTATAGTAGCCCATAACCCTAACATGGGAAAGGAAATAGTCACCAAAGTCCAGGAGGCACAGAGAGTCCCATACAGGATAAACCCTAGTAGAAGCACACCAAGACACATATTTTTCTTTTTTTTAGCCGTACGCGGGCCTCTCACTGTTGTGGCCTCTCCCGTTGCGGAGCACAGGCTCCGGACGTGCAGGCTCAGCAGCCATGGCTCATGGGCCCAGCCGCTCCACGGCATGTGGGATCTTCCCGGACTGGGGCACAAACCCGTATCCCCTGCATCAGCAGGCGGACTCTCAACCACTGCACCACCAGGGAAGCCCAAAACACATATTAATCAAACTAACAAAAATTAAATTCAAAGAAAAAATATTAAAAGCAGCAGGGGAAAAACAAAAAAATAACATACAAAGGAATCCCCATAAGGTTATCAGCTGATTTTTCAGCAGAAACTCTGCAGACCAGAAGGGAGTGGCAGGCTATACTTAAAGTGATGAAAGAGAAAAACCTACAACCAAGATTACTCTACCTAACAAGGATCTCATTCAGATTCGATGGAGAAATCAAAAGCTTTTCAGAAAAGCAAAAGCTAAGAGAATTCAGCACCACCAAACCAGCTTTACAGCAAATGCTAAAGAAACTTCTCTAGGCAGGAAACACAAGAGAAGAAAAAGACCCACAAAAACAATCCCACAAAATTAAGAAAATGGTAATAGGAACACACATATCGATAATAACCATGAATGTAAATGGATCAAATGCCCCAACCCAAAGACACAGACTGGCTGAATGGAAACAAAAACAAGACCCATATATATGCTGCCTACAAGAGACCCACTTCAGACCTAGGGACACATACAAATTGAAAGTAAGGGGATGGAAAAAGATATTCCATGCAAAAGGAAGTCAAAAGAAAGCTGGAGTAGCAATACTCATATCAGATAAAATAGACTTTAAAATAAAGACTTTTATGAGAGATAAGGAAGGACACTACATAATGATCAAGGGATCAATCCAAGAAGACGATATAACAATCATAAATGTTCATGTACCCAACACAGGAGCACCTCAATATATAAGGCAAATGCTAACAACCATGAAAGGGGAAATCGACAGTAACACAATAATAGTAGGAGACTTTAACACCTCACTTACACCAATGGACAGATCATCCAAACAGAAAATAAATAAGGAAACACAAGCTTTAAATGACACAATAGACCAGATAGATTTAATTGATATTTATAGAACATTCCACCCAAAAATGGCAGAATACACTTTCTTCTCAGGTGCACATGGAATGTTCTCCAGGATAGATCACCTCTTGGGTCACAAATCAAGCCTCGGAAAATTTAAGAAAACTGAAATCATATCAAGCATCTTTTCTGACCACAACACTATGAGATTGGAAATCAATTACAGGAAGAAAACTGTAAAAAGCACAAATATATGGAGGCTAAACAGTGCACTACTAAATAACTAAGAGATCACTGAAGAAATCAAAGAAGAAATAAAAAGATACATAGAAGCAAATGACAATGGAAACACGACGACCCAAAACATATGTGATGCAGCAAAAGCAGTTCTAAGAGGGAAGTTTATAGCAATACAATCCTACCTTAAGAGACAAAAAAAATCTCAAATAAATGATCTAACCCTACATTTAAAAGAGCTAGAGAAAGAAGAACAAAGAAAACCCAAAGTCAGTAGAAGGAAAGAAATCATAAAAATCAAAGCAGAAATAAATGAAATAGAAATGAAGAAAACAATAGCAAAGATCAATAAAACTAAAAGCTGGTTCTTTGAGAAGATAAACAAAATTGATAAACCCTTAGCCAGACTTATCAAGAAAAAAGGGAGAGGATGCACATCAATAAAACTAGAAATGAAAAAGGAGAAATCACAACTGACACTGCCAAAATACAAAGGATTATAAGAGACTACTACAAACAACTATATGCCAATAAAATGGACAACCACGAAGAAATCGACAAATTCTTGGAAAGGTACAATTTTCCAAGACTGAACCAGGAAGAATTAGAAAATATAAACAGACCTATCACAAGCAATGAAGTTGAAACCATAATTAAAAATCTTCCAACAAACAAAAGTCTAGGACCAGATGGCTTCACAGGTGAATTCTATCAAACATTTAGAGAAGAGCTAACATCAATCCTTCTCAAGCTCGTCCAAAAATTTGAAGAGGCAGGAACACTCCCAAATTCATTCTATGAAGCCACCATCACCCTGATACCAAAACCAGAAAAAGATATCACACAAAAAAGAAAATTATAGACCAGTATCACTGATGAACGGAGACGCAAAAATCCTGAATAAAATACTAGCAAACAGAATCCAACAACATAGTAAAAGGATCATACAGCGTGATCAAGTGGGATTTATCCCAGGGATGCAAGGATTCTTCAATACACACAAATCAATCAATGTGACACACCATATTAACAAATTAAGGAATAAAACCATAGGATCATCTCAATAGATGCAGAAAAAACTTTTGACAAAATTCAACACCTATTTATGATAAAAACTTGCCAGAAAATGGGCATAGAGGGAACCTACCTAAACATAATAAAGGCCATATATGACAAATGCACAGCAAACGTCATACTCAATGGTGAAAAACTAAAACCATTTCCACTAAGATCAGGAACAAAACAAGGATGTCCACTCGTGCCACTCTTATTCAAGATAGTTGTGGAAGTCCTAGCCATGGTAATCAGAGAAGAAAAAGAAATAAAAGGAATACAAATCAGAAAGAAAGAAGTAAAATTGTCACTGTTTGCAAATGACATGACACTATACACAGAAAATCCTAAAGATGCCCCAGAAAATGACTAGAACTAATCAATGAATTTGGTAAGGTTGCAGGATACAAAATTAATGCACAGAAATCTCTTGCATTCCTATACACTAACAACAAAAAATCAGAAAGAGAAATTAAGGAAACAATCCCATTTACCATTGCAACAAAAAGAATAAAATAACTAGGAATAAACCTACCTAGGCAGGTGAAAGACTTGTACTCAGAAGACTATAAAACACTGCTGAGGGCCTCCCTGGTGGCGCAGTGGTTAAGAGTCCGCCTGCCGATGCAGGGGATACGGGTTCGTGCCCCGGTCTGGGAGGATCCCATATGACGCGGAGCGGCTGGGCCCGTGAGCCATGGCCGCTGGGCCTGCGCATCCGGAGCCTGTGCTCCGCAACGGGAGAGGCCACAACAGTGAGAGGCCCACATACCGCAAAAAGAAAAAAGAAAAAAAAAACACTGCTGAAAGAAACCAAAGATGACATAAACAGATGGAGAAATATACCATGTTCTTGGATTGGAAGAATCAATATTGTGAGAATGACTATACTACCCAAAGCAATCTACAGATTCAATGCAATCCCTATCAAACTACCAATGGCATTCTTCACAGAAACAGAACAAAAAACTTTACAATTCGTATGGAAACACAAAAGACCCCAAATAGCCAAAGCAGTCTTGAGAAAGAAAAAAGGAGCTGGAGGAATCAGGCTCCCTGACTTCAAACTATACTACAAAGCTACAGTAATCAAGACAGTGTGGTACTGGCACAAAAACAGAAATATAGATCAATGTAACAGGATAGAAAGCCCAGAGATAGACCCACGCACATATGGTCACCTAGTTTATGAGAAAAGAGGCAAAAACATACAATGGAGAAAAGATAGCCTCTTTAATAAGTGGTGCTGGGAAAACTGGACAGGTGCATGTAAAAGAATGAAATTAGAACACTACCTAACACCATACACAAAAATAAACTCCAAATGGATAAAAGACCAAAATGTAAGGCCGGACACTATAAAACTTTTAGAGGAAAACATCGGAAAAACACTCTTTGACATAAACCACAGCAAGATCTTTTTCGACTCAGAGTAATGAGTCATGAAAATAAAAACAAAAATAAACAAATAGGACCTAATGAAACTTAAAAGCTTTTGTACAGCAAAGGAAACCATAAATAAGACAAAAAGACAACCCTCAGAATGGAAGAAAATATTTGCAAATGAAAAAACGGACAAAGGATTAATCTCCAAAATAGACAAACAGTTCATGGAGCTCAATATCAAAAAATGAACAATCCAATTTAAAAATGGGTGGAAGACCTAAATAGCCATTTCACCAAAGAAGACATACAGATGGGCAAGAGGCACATGAAAAGATGCTCAACATCACTAATTATTAGAGAAATGCAAATCACAACTACAATGAGGTATCATCTCACACTGGTCAGATTGGCCATTATCAAAAAATCTAGAAACAGTAAATGCTGGAAAGGGTGTGGTGAAAGGGAACCCTCCTACACTGTTGGTGGGAATGTAAATTGATACAACCACTATGGAGAACAGTATGGAGGTTCCTTAAAAAACTAAAAATAGAACTACCATATGACCCAGCAAATCCCACTACTAGGCATATACCCTGAGAAAACCATCATTCAAAAAGAGACAGGTACCACAATGTTCACTGTAGCACTATTTACAATAGCCAGGACATGGATACAGCCTAAGCGTCCATTGACAGATAAATGGATAAAGAAGATGTGGCACATATATACAAAGGAATATTACTCAGCCATAAAAAGAAACGAAACTGAGTTATTTGTAGTGAGGTGGATCGACCTAGAGTCTGTCATACAGAGTGAAATAAGTCAGAAAGAGAAAAACAAATACCGTATGCACACAAAAAACAAACAAACAAACAAAAACAGGTACTGATGAACCTAGTGGCAGGGCAGGAATAAAGACGTAGACATAGAGAATGGACTTCAGGACACAGTGGGGGGAAGGGGAAGCTGGGGCGAAGTGTTAGTAGCAGCGACATACATACACCACCGAATGTACAACAGTTGGCTGGCGGGAAGCAGCAGCATAGCACAGGGAGGTCAGCTCGGTGCTTTTTGATGACCTAGAGGGGTGGGATAGGGAGGGTGGGAGGGAGGCTTAAGAGGGAGGGGATATGAGGATATTTGTATGCATATGGCTGATTTACTTTGTTGTACAACAGAAACCAACACAGTATTGTGAAGCAATTATACTCCAATAAAGATCTATTAAAAACAATAAAAATAAAAAAGGCCCTGATCCTCTCTGGTCTCTGCCTGATCTGGGACTGAGGCAAGTAGTCTTAGACCTCAGGTCCCTTGCACTTGCCACACCCTTGGCCTGGGGATACAGATTGTGGAGTGGCCCACTCCTTTAGTGTGTTCAGGTCTCAACTAAGCGTCACCTTTTAGGACATGCCTTCCCAAGACAACCTCAGCACTCTTATCTTCCTTACATTGCTTTCTTTTTGCCTAAAGTACTTATCACAGTTTTAAAAATTGTCTTTTAGAAAGTAAGCTCCTTGAAGGCAAGGATGCTGTTTTATTCTCTGCTGAATTCCTGGCTCCTGGAACACTTAGTAGATACAATAAAGTGTTGCTGAAAGAATGAATGAATGAATGACACTTTGAAAAGTAAGGTCAGAACAAAGGAGTCGAAAGGGGAGTGCAAATTCTAAAGGGAAAGTCTTTCAAAGGGGCTATTGCTTGATATCATTTGAGACAAATGACAAAAGCTTGAACTTGACCGAAGTTCAGGGAAAAAATTACTGCAGGCTTCTTTACCAAAACACAAGCTCTATCTCACGCAAACTGCAGCAATTTTTTTGTCTTCTGGAGCAACCCAGACGTGACAACAAATGCCTTATAAGCAGAAATCCCCACGGAACTAATGACGGCAGAGGCCTCTGACACACCCCAAGTGGGAATAGACACACTTCACTTCCACATTCTGACTAACAGGATCTCTGGTGGTTCCCTGGACCACTGGAAAATGTTAGTTTCTCCATCATGAATCTACTGTATTAAAGAATCTCTGCTACAGGCCACTGACTCACCTGAGCAGAGTAAATCCTGATTTATCTCTGTGGCTGGTGATACAAAAAGCAAATGACTGCGGCAAAGGAAAAGGACAGTGCTGCAGAGGATTTGCAAATCAAAAGCAAGATAGATGGAATTCCTCCTCCTTCAGGAAGCCTTTTTGGATTGGATCAGATGAACTCCGACAGCTTCCTTAATATATGGTGACAAGTGTAAGATATTTTATGGTTGCTCTGTTCTACGACTACCACTGGGGCTAACACTGGCACGTTACATATTAAACCACTCCCCTTGGCCATATTTAGCCCATTAAATCTTTACAAATCTCTCTAACTTACACATGGTATATAATTGGAAAATGTTTTCATTCTATGGGATTCTTTTTGTACAGAGCCTAGCAAAGTCATATGCTAGTTGCTTCTTGATAAAGCCTTTCATATTCTCTTCCTTTTGCCTTCTCTCCAATTAAATTCCTTGCCCAAGAACAATGACCCTTGAGCTAAGCTCACTTATGACAAACCATTTTCAACCATTTGTTTGTTCGTTCCTTCACTCATGTCTTCATTTATTCACGTGCACATTCATTCAGCAATTAATTATTGAGCATCTACCCTGGGTCCCATGGATTTTTGAGGCTATAGAATCTCTGACCTCTAGGAAGGTAAAGAAAGACAGTCATAACCTATGCTCACCTTTTCACTGAGCCACAAAGATCCCGCCTTAACACTCTTTTTCCCCTTGTGGGTGTTACTATCAGAATGCTTCATTTTTCATGTACGTTTTTATTCACATTGCAGTTTATGCATAAAAATTTTCTAAGGGCCACTATGACATATTGCTCTGAAAATTTTTCATATATGCATATTATTAAGCTAAACATGAACCCCCTCTCCCCACCCTGGTCTTATCTCCAAAAGCTAACTCACTATTCTGTTGGGTCTACATACACGCATGTCTCAATATACTAGGATTTTTTTGCTAGCGTACCATTTAAAGGATGCTCTGTGACACACAGAGAAATTCAGAAGAATGTTAATTATTACCTGTGGAGAGAAACTATAACATTTTGATTCATTTGTGTTTTGAACTGAATGTGGTATTTATCAACTGTCTTTTGTGTTTAATTCTAGATAATAGAGCATGGCGAATTGGAGTTCTCAATTATGCACGTGGAATATAAGTGCTATACTGCTTTCTTAGCAAGGTTCAGACTTGGAATTCCTGCCCTGGATTCTGAATCACATCAGTAGGACACACATGGCCCTTGGGGTACTCTCTGCACACTTAAAGTGTAGTGAGGCATCTGGATTCATGAAGTGAAAATGGAAGTGGACCATATGAAGAGGTCTCACCACTCGGGTTTACTCTGATTGTCCGAGCCACATCTGTCTGCACATCTACAAGTAGCCTAAGCTTGTGGCCCTCATTCTGTGAAAAACACAAGTGACATATAATTGATATGTTTTCCTAGTTAAAGCACATGTAATCTGAACCGAAGAAGAAACCATAAATAGAAGTGAGAAAAGCAGGCAAACATCATTTATGCTTCTTTAAAAAAAAAGGTTAACTTTAACATTAAAAATACAGAAAATCTAAGGACTGTTTCATTAGAGAACTAAAAAATAAATGACCTATTCAATTAACCAGAAGAAGCTCATGGCAAAAGAGAGCATTATGCCAGGACAGACTTTTGACAGACGTGAAAGCTAATCAAAATACCATGATGGGAACACTCATACCTTTCTGGTGGGGATGCAAAATGGTACAGTCACCTGGGAAAACAGTTTCCCACGATACTACACGTACCCACACCAACTAATAATCCCAATCGTAGTATTCACCCTAGAGAAATGAAAATGTATGTTCACCCAAAACCCACACGTGAAAGTTTTATAGCAGCTCTAGTCTTAATCACCAAAAACCAGAAACAACTCAGAGGTCCCACAACGAGTGAATGGATAAACAAAGCGGGGTACAATAGAATAGAACGTAGCAGTGGAAGGAATCAACTATGGATCCAACAATCGGGATACATCTCCAAGGCACCAGGCCGAACGAAAGAAGTCAGTTTCAAAAGGTTACCTACTGTATGATGCCGTCCATAGGACATTCTCAAAAGACCAAAACTTTAGTGACTCAGAACAGATTAGTGACTGCCAGGGGTTGGGACTGGGGGAATGGTGTGACTACAAAAGGATGGCACAAGGGAGGTTTATGAGGTGATGGAGCTGTTCTGTGTCACAATAGTGACAGTGGTTACACAAATCTATTCATGTGTTACAAGTCATGGAACCCTACGCCATAAAGGTAGGTACTATATGTTAGTTTTTAAAAGTATAATAAAACAAAATTAAACACCTTGATGAATACTAAGAGCAGGACAGAGTTATTCGGTGTTGATGGGGGAAAGATTTGCATCAGGTCAGGAGCCATTTCAGGTGCAGAAGTTGAGGCTCTTCTCCAAAAAAACAAGGGAGCAAATTGACCCCCAAACTTGAACATCTGTTTTCAACATATATAAGAGCACATCCTTAAAAATAAAAAAAATAAAAAAGCACACCAGAAAAAAACCCAGATGGAATCAAGATCTGTGTAAAAGTCCTATCGGCAGGTCGCTAATCGTTTTGGTATTTGAATTCATTAGAATATTGTTTGCTGAAGCTCGTGTACCTCTCGCAAGCTGTTTAAGAAACTATGCTGTGTAAGGAGATAGGATGGTCTTGCTGTACGGCGCTGACGGCTCCTTTACCGACACTCAGCACAATCCATAACCTCGTAGCAACCTTAACAGTACTGCATTATTCATCACAGTGAGATCAGTAGTTGATGGAAGACAAATTACAGAGCTTCACAACCTGCTATACTCCCCGACTCCATACAAGGCAATTCTTCATGAATGGAGATTGCTACCCAGGAAGAGAAACTTGTGTTTGTCTTATGAAATTTCCCATAATAGAAGGGGTCGATTCTGGGAGCAGAAAAGTCCAGTATAGTAAAAGAAAAAAAAAGTTGTAAAAGTATTTAGAAAGAACCCCGAAGGCAGCTCACAGCTCAGCTACATGTCAGGGACGCAACAGAACGTAAGCTGGGAGAAACGGAGAAAATCATACCTGTCTTGTTTAAACGTGATGGCCCAGTTCTGCATGATGCCATGGATGTATTGGAAAACCATCTTCAGGAATGGAGGGGTCGCCAGCAGTGGATACAGGTCTGGCCCTTCACACGTGGCCATTTGCACTGACTTGGCTTGTGCTGGTGCCTGTGCTCACAACTGGCCAGTGCCTTCTCATCTTGTACATTTCACATCCTCCTGCAATCCCTTCCTGACCACTTTCTTCCCCTGCAGGTGGAACAGACCCTTCTCTCTTTCAGGAGCTCCAGGTACCACATACAGATGCTCCTTTCCCACGTGCCACTCCTTACTGTCCTTGTCCCCTCGCACAAGGGACCGAGCCCCAGGTCCAGGAGGGAAGAGCAATAACTTCCTGCTGGGAAATGGATGGATGAAAAGGGATATCAAGGTTGCCAATAGCAACGGCTTCACCTGGGGAAACAGGTGTGATGTAATTCGCATAGTGTCTGTGCAGCTCTAGCACCTGTGACCCACATCAGTCCTGTCCTTCAGAGACCAGGAAGTTCCTAACTGATG
Source organism: Mesoplodon densirostris (assembly GCF_025265405.1). Taxonomy (NCBI): domain Eukaryota; kingdom Metazoa; phylum Chordata; class Mammalia; order Artiodactyla; family Ziphiidae; genus Mesoplodon; species Mesoplodon densirostris. The sequence continues at coordinate 166,296,798 of NC_082663.1, forward strand.
CACTGGGATCCTGGCAGAAAGGAGACGGAAGTACAGGAACATGACCCTGCCTGCACTCAGAGCAGGGACTGGGGCTTACAAGGGCTGGTCCCAAGAAGGGGACAAGGGCCAAGTGTGAGAAGCGAGAATTCTAACCAGGGTAACACAGGCACTGACGAATAACGGGACGGGCTCAGTGCTTGTCTTTGCCCCTCTGTTTCTGGCTCAGTTGGTAGAGCAGTTCATGTCTTCTTTCCTCTTCCCTTCCTGGGCACATTTTTCCCCTGGCTCTGCTCTTGTCCCTTAGGTGTTCTGTTCTTTCCCACGCACACTTATGAGGACACAGCTAAAAGGCCATCTACTGTTCTGATATTTCCAGCCCCTGTTCTTTGCTTCCAAGCCTCAGGGCAAGTCTATAAGAAACCATCATTCTGCTTACCTGGACGATTCAAGGGCAGTGCTGCCTGCACAGCTGTCCGGCAGACCGTGTAGTCAGCTAGGGCTCCTCTAGCACAACAGCTGACTGTAGAGCTGAGGACACAAATGCCAGTCCCTGGAAAGCCGGTGCTGCATAGGCTGGACCCGAGATACCCACTCGCGAGACTGTCTGAACGAGGAGAGACTCGCAGGAGGGCAGGAAGGTGCAGCAATGTGGGCAGCCCTGAGTGAGGAAGGCGGTAGCCATCTTTGTCTTTCCTCCCAGGGATCACACTGCCAGTCTGGTTAATACCCAAAGGCTCTCGACATTTCTCATTGCTCCAGCCAAACTCCCTCGTCCCAATTTCTCCCTCTGAAGCAGCCCTTTCTCTGTGTTACATCAGTGGCGAGACTTGTCATCAGCGCTTGTTTTTCCATAAGGAAGCAGCCCTTTTCAGGTCCTTGCTTTTAAAGGTCACAACCAGCGTGGCATGTCTGCAACCCCACTGGGTTACATTTTGGGGAATACAGTGAAGTGTGGTTTGAAGCCAAAACAGTTTGAAAGAACATATCAGGGGAGAAAATGTGAATCCTGTCCCCTTCTTCTAGGAGGGGGTCTGGTGGTCTGAGTGAAGTGAAATGCTATTGTTCCACTCCACTTCCACGCTCCCATTCTGCCTTCGGTGAGGAACAAACAAATTAACATGATAGGGCACCACAAATTCAAAACATTTGGGGGTTTAGAGTAGGATCTGATGTGAAAATATGTGGGTGGATTTTACTGTTCTAGAAAACAGCCTTTCTCAGCCTAACCAAAGAAAGTATTCCAGGGGTAAATAGTGTCCTGAGGGAATTAGTCCCAGTTTAGCCTGATTTCTAGAATTTGTTTGATCATTCTAGATCAAGTAGCACTTTCCATAAGGTGCTATCTCAGTTGTTTTCACCATATTTACTCTTTTATGTAGTCTCCTTGAGTACTTTATGTCAAATTCATTTTTCACACTTAATCATAAACAATACTGATAATAATTGTAGTACTAATAGCTAACCTTTTTGAGCCCCTACTTTATGCCAGCTTCTATATCAAGAATTTTATTTACTTAACACAGAATGCTAAGTAATGATAAGATATTGACTTACTTAACACAGAATAACGAGATTATCTAAGTAAAATAATCTTACTTAGTCCTTACAGTGACCCTAGGGGAACGTGCCCATTACACAGATCAGGAGACTGAGGCTTAGAGACGTTAAGTAACTTGCTTCAGGTTGCACAGCTGGAAAGGAAGAACCATGCCAGGCCATCTGATTCTACAGCCCTTGCCCTTCATGGTAGGTGGCCCTGGGTTGCAAACGGGCCTTTCATCACACATTACTCATAAATGAGGAGGTCCAAGGAGGGAACTTTCCAGATAACCAAAACTAACTGCAAGTGCTTGGATATTTTTATTTGAACCATGTTATGTAGATATAATAATTCAAAATTGGATGCTAAATTTGGTTGCATTTTTAAAGAGAGCATAATGAGCATAATTCAACATTTAATTGATGACTGAAAACCTATGAAGAGCACACATAATTGTTCTAGGCAGACAGCTAGCTCCATATCTCCTGATTTACTCTGTCCGCTTCTTGGAGGTCAGGCTGTCCGGTGTCAATCTCGGGGTTGCCTCTGGGCCTACTGCTTTGCTCAGCAGCATCACACACATCCCTCCATTCCTGCCGTCCATCTTTTAAGTTATTTTTTTTAATTATTACAATTAAAAGAAATTACATGCTAAGGAAGAACAAACAAGACCCCAGATGAAAGCCTAATGAAGTACAGAGCAAAGGCTTTCTTAATGCTATTGTGAGAACTCAGGAGGGCATTGAAAAAACTCATTTTTCAACTTGGGGTTCTATTCCAGAAAGCCAAAGTTGCCAAGGATCTGTCGAGAACACTCACTGTGTTCTGAATCGTTACTTAACTGGTTTCTGTAGAGGATTTTTCTTCCCAGCTGGAATATAAAACTGGAAGCCGGTGATCGCTATATATTTGGAAAATGAACACTTGCCAGTGCTTAGGCCAGGGCTGCAGAGATAAGAACCTCCCCTCCGAGAATTTTGAGTCGAGCTCTTTTCAATAGGACATGGAGGTTGCTCTGGGTGAAGAAACGAGGGACACTTGGCTTTGTCTTGGGGTTGGCAAACTATGGCCCATGGATCATTTTCAGCCCTTGGGCTAAGAATGTTTTGTTCATCTTTGAAGGATAGTTAAAAAAAAAAAAAAAAAAAAAAGAAGATGTGATAGAGACCATTTGTAGCTCACAAAGTGAAGTCTAAAATATTTACTATCTGGACCTTTACAGAAAAAAATTTGTTGACTTCTGGCCTAGTGGGTGAGGGAAGTCTTCCCGGAGGAAGAGGTACATGAGCAGTCTCATAAATTCATCAAGATCTACTTCAGGGGCTTCCCTGGTGGCGCAGTGGTTGAGAGTCCGCCTGCAGATGCAGGGGACACGGGTTCGTGCCCCGATCCCGGAGGATCCCACATGCCGCGGAGCGGCTGGGCCCGCGAGCCATGGCCGCGGAGCCTGTGTGTCCGGAGCCTGTGCTCCGCAACGGGAGAGGCCACAGCAGTGAGAGGCCCGCGTACAGCAAAAAAAAAAAAAAAAAAAAAAAGATCTACTTCAGTCTTGCACACACATGTAGGTATGTTTATTATAGGTATATTATGTTTGTGTGAATGAACGAATGATGAAACACACAGGCATAATTGGTAGATTCAATTAGTTTTGATCATAGGTTATGGTTCTGGCTTATTCCACTGGGCTGATACCTTGAGCAAACAGAGACTCTAAATCAGACACATTCATGTCAGTGTACGGGAGAAACAACGGAGAAAAAAAAATAAAACATAAACAGTCGAGTTTCCTTTCTCAGGTTTCACATTACATTCAATCAATCTATACAGGATTGAGACATTCAAATATGGAATTAGAGTAAGGCATGCGCTAAGTGTCCAAAAAATGACAAATCACAGAAGTTAATATTCCCCACACACACCTGCAATCAGCCTCCCTACTTACAACTGTTCACCCGGGACAATGGGAAAATGAGCAAACACATCTTTTTCTTCTCTGGTGTTTTATATCTCGCCTACTACTTGGGCTTCATTGAAACAGAAATGTCACACTGCTATCTTTAGAACATTCAGAGTTTGAACTAAAAAACACTGTAGCTGATGCCATAGACAAAAAGTGAAGGCATGCAGATTTCATCTCTGGAACAGCAAAAGGAGACACAATTTCAAAACAGCTATTAATCTGTGATGAGGGAAAACGTAGAAAGGCATAGGATCTTCCTTCCAATCACAGTCAAAGCCAAAGTTAAAGAATCCAGCTATTTCTGAAGCAATTAGCAGTATGTATTATTTCCCAGCACTCATGAACAGAATCATTTTGAAAACCAGTGCTCTTGACGCATTTCACTAAAAAATCAATTACTTTTAAAAACAGGAAGCTCATTCTCCACTCTGGGAACATATGATACACCACCTGCCTGTTCCAAGAGATGCTTCGTGTTTTTTAAAAAATGGGCTTATGGGATTGGGGTGCTCATCCTTCTGGTGTTATCTGCACATTTCTGCAATAACGAATTTCAAATTCACTCTTTACTTCTATGACCATTACATGGCCCCATTCACAAGCATTCTGAGTCTACATCATAGGGAAACTTTCATCTCCTGTTAGGAATTACGTTTTCCAAACCTGATATGATCTTAATTATCAGAAGTGCATTCATGCCCCAGTTCAATCTCTGACATCATAATAAAGTACAATAGCTCCATTTCAGATGAGAAAAAGCTGATTCACGGAGATACTGTATGTGTCTGTTTGCATAACAAGAATCAGGCCTGGACTTATTTTCTTAGAGAGATGTTTCATGGATAACTTTTTCATTTTCATCAAAGGCAAGCAATTTAAAAGCTTCTGTTGCTGTTGGCACTCTCTATAGCAGGGGATCTGGGCTGATTACAAATGGTGATGGTTTTCAAGGGGCAAAAGGTGCTATTCTATTTCCAGAGCATATGGGGTAAAGCATGGTCACAATGGTGCTGCAATACTTTGGGATCTTTTGTTTTTTACAGAAAAGGAAAATAACTCCTCCCAGCTACGGCTGGCAATGATAAAGTTGTAAGTGTTATGGAACTATATGGTATATGACGCTCATATCTCTCAGTAAGTGTTTTAAACGGATCATTTTCTACCAGAGCAAAAACAGTAACTTTTCCTGGCCATTTTATTTATTTTATTTTATTTTATTTTTTATGATATGTGGACCTCTCACTGTTGTGGCCTCTCCTGTTGCGGAACACAGGCTCTGGATGTGCAGGCCCAGCGGCCATGGTTCACGGGCCCAGCCGCCCCGCGGCATGTGGGATCTTCCCGGACCGGGGCATGAACCCGTGTCCCCTGCATCGGCAGGCGGACTCTCAACCACTGCGCCACCAGGGAAGCCCCTCCTGGCCATATTAAATGTCATTTAATGAATTTCCTGTTTGGTTCAATTAAAGCTTCCTTGAAAAGACATCATGCTTTCTTTCCCAAAAATCTCTCTCTGTTCTAGGAACAATTTACTCACTGTCAAAAACTGGCTAAGCATCTTCAATGGGAAAAAAAAAAAGAAAAGAGAGAGAGAGGGGAAAGAAAAAGAAAAAGAAAAGGAAAAATGTTCAGTTCACCCTAAGTCAACTGTCAACAGAGTACAGAAAATCAGGATTTTTGGAACAAGCTTAAAGTCCATGCCCCAAAACAAAAAATCCTGTTTTTGACTTTTCATTAATTCTTCATACCACGTCACTAATTTATTTGTTCCAACAACAAATTGAAAATTTTATGTCTAAACATCCATCAGCACCCAGATAAAAATTAATTGTTATGAAATCTGTATTTGTGGGGATGTGCCTCAGGTCATGTCAAACCTGCCCTTTAAGTTACCTCTGAAAAAGCCTCCTCTCTCTGAGATAGGCCAGACCCAACTGATCTTTTTATGTCCCTGGCCTCCTCTGAAAGAAAGTAAGAATTGCTATTTCCCCAGAGCACAGTAAAGAGATCTGAGCATGCCTCTTCGTTAAGCAATAACCATTAATATGGGTTCTGCTTGTACCAGACATCTGTAATGCTCTGGGCTGTGTTTTCTGGCGCGATAACAGCGTTGTCTTGAGAACCGGTGCATGAAGAGGACAGGAGGCAGAAAGGCAGAGCTGAACTACTCACTTGTGCTCCTATCTAAGGGACGACGCTGTTATCCTGCAGGAAAACCAAGCCCCGAGCCATCAAGGAAAGTTTCATAAATCTTCCTCCACCAATTTTGTCAGTCTCTGTTCTAGCTTACGGCCCATGGCTGACCGGGGTTAGAATCCACTCTCTCGTATAAGGATACCAAGCGATCTGAAAGATCACTGAAGAACATCGCTCAGACTCCTTCAGGTCCAGACCCCAACTTCTTCAACCACCCATCCTATGGGCAATCTTTCCTGGAAATGAGCCAGAACTCATGCTAAGAAGTCCAATCGCCATTAACTGAGCATCTGTTTTGTCCCTGTCCCTGGGCCCAAGTGTGATGCTTAGAACCATGTGATGCCTAAGATTTAGCTCTCACCCTGGAGGAGTTTGTAGTCCAGCAGGAGGAACAGACAACTTCAACAGAACTTGATAAGTGGTAAGAAAGGAGAGGGTGCAAGGTGCTTTGTAATTGTCTTCTCATGATGATAACATACTGCAAACTCATAAGCTTTTGCATGGACTCAGAATTTTCTAGACTGGAGCAATTTCATGGGCAAGTGAGGCAGGCGGTAACATCCTCTCACAGGCCTTTCTCAAATGCACTGAGGAAAGTCTAGGAATGACCCTGCCTTTCTTCACGCATTCTTCCCACACACATTTGGGTGTCTCTTACGTGCCCTTGAAAGATCGAGGCTTATCACTCCATCTTCATTTATCGCTGAATAATTAAATGCACTGCTCTTCCCATCAGATGTCATTTTGGGAACATGAAAGCTCTAGCTATTGGCCTAAAACTCTCTGTCCCACGGCTCTAGTAGAAGTGCCTCAGATTACACTAGGAATATCCTTTATGGACCTAGAGGAAACAAATGCCTTCATTACATGTTAGAGCTTCATGTTACCCAATTAATCTAATTATCACTCGGTGTCTTATAAAGGCTCAGGGTCCAGAGGGACTGGGAAACAGAACTGGTGAGTTCTGATGTTGGAGTGAGAATGAGATGGGAACCTCAGGCCTTTGGGGGGGGGTGTTTAGAGAAGGTAAGAAAATGCTAGTAGAGGAAACGAGGAAAGACTATGAGAATTTTCCATCCTTGTCTTAGATGCTTACGACGCCCCCTCCCCAGGGAGGAGCAGGAACAGGGGGAGGGGGAGAAAGAGGAAGAAGAAAAAGGAAGACTAAGAAGAGGGAAAGGATGAAGGAGCGGAAGGTGGTTTCGGTGTGATTCACTGATCTTCCTTCTGCAAAATGGAAGAAACCATATACCAACCCACCTCCTGGACATCAGCAGGCATATTGGGATAATGTTGGTGATAGCCTTACCAGAAAAAAAGGGACTTAGGGGCTTCCCTGGTGGCGCAGTGGTTGAGAGTCCGCCTGCCGATGCAGGGGACACGGGTTCGTGGCCCGGTCCGGGAAGATCCCACATGCCGCGGAGCGGCTGGGCCCGTGAGCCATGGCCGCTGAGCCTGCGCATCCGGAGCCTGTGCTCCGCAATGGGAGAGGCCACAGCAGTGAGAGGCCTGCATACCGCAAAAAAAAAAAAAAAAAGTGACTTAGTTTCCTAAATTGCACCTTGATAATTACTGGCATTTTAAACTCAAGAGCATCAGCCTTTACTATGGAGACATTTGACTAAGGCAGAATGCACAAGGCTAGGTGTGTTTCAGAGTGGTGTGGGCAGATGCCAGGAGACAGGCTGCAATGGAGACTCAAGGATGACCTTCTGTAGCCTTAGGCAGGCAACTTAATTCCAGCTGATGAACCCCTTCCTTCCTACATCTGTCCAAGCCAGATCAGCCTTCCCAGGGATTTCAATAAAGAAAACACTCCCAAAACCTAGGTTCTGATATTGCACGTATTGCTTGCTTTCCTCAAATGTAAACTGTTTGCACATGGAGGCATCCTGCCCTCCCTCAAAATGGGCAGCATACACGAGGAAGCCCTCTCTGCATGTACTGGAAAAAAAAAAAGGATTAATTTATGTACTTAGGCCCCCAAGGGAGTGACATAAACCCAGTTGGTGTCCCTGCATCCAGGAGACTGCATGAGCGCTACTGCATTGCCCGGGAAACTTGCAAAATCCCATGCGGCTGACATCTCCCCCGACCCGGGATCGTAGATAACTCACAGGCACTATTTGCTCCCCAGTGTCCGTGGAATAATGTTCCACAGACATATTCCAATGTCAGTGGAATAATAATGTTCAGGAAAGGGGTTCCTTGTATTTTATGGCAACTTTGGAGTGATAAGACATTGGGGAGAAGCGAGGAGTGAGGTAAAGATTTTTGACCTTAGACTGATGAAGTCAACCCCATTGAAGGAGTGGATGTTTAATCATGAGCAGACAAAACAAAAATCGAAATAAAAATGGACAAATCAAAACAAAACTCAAAATAAATTTAAAATTACTTAAAAGCCCTGTTTTCTTTCTCTCTTTCCCATTAAAAAGTATACACACACACACAAACACAGCAGGTTACTCACAAGAAGACAAAAATTCAAATCCCAAGCTGTTAATACCAAATGTTTGTTGTTTTGTTTTAAGTAAAACTTTTAAATTTGAGATAATTATAGATTCACATGCAGTTGTAAGAATAATGCAGAGAGAGACCAAGTACCCTTTATCCAGTTTCCCCTAATGTAACTAACATCCTATGAAACAATAGCAACAATATTACAACTAAGATGTTGATGTTGACCCAGTCAAGATACAGAACATTTCCATCACCAAGAGGGTCCCTCATACTGCCCTTTTCAGGCCACACCCACTTCTCGTGCACCCTCCTTTTTAAGAAGTGAGGTGAACTTTAGACATCCCAATCTTAAGCATACAGTTTGAAAAGTTTTGATAAATAATCCACCCATGTAACTCTCAGCTCTCTCAAGATATAGACTATCTCCATCACCCCAGAAAGTTCCCTTGTGTCCTTTTTCAGGCAATCCCCAAGCCCTCTAAGTCATGCTTATGATTTTGACCACCATAAATTAGTTTTACATGTTTTGAACATTTATAAAGGGAATAAGTCTGTGCTATTTTGTATCTGACTTCTTTTGCTCGGCGTAACGTTTCTGAGATTCATCCATGCTGTTGTGTATCTCAGTAGCTCACTGCATTGTATCACTAAATACTACTCCATGTGTGATGATACGAGAGTTCACTTATCCATTAATTTGTGGGTGGACGTTTGTTTTGTTTCCAGTCTATGGTTATTGAGAACCAAAGCTGCTATTGACATTCAGGCAAAAATCTACTTTGGGACATATATTTTTTATTTTTGGGGGGTTAACACTTAGGCTTGGGATTGCTGGGTATATGTTTAATTGTATAAGAAAATGCCAAACCATTTTCCAAAGTGATTATACGACTTTACAACCCGCCATCCTCACCACTGTATGTGAAGTATTCTACATCTCTGCTAGTATTAACGTTGTCAATCTTTTTAATTTTAGCCACTCTGGTATGTGTGAAATGATACTAAGTTTTATTTCTTTCTACCCAGAGATATGGCAGAAAGAAAGTCTTGAGATACATTTTGTCTGCTTGTTTGTTTTTGAGATACATTTTGCAATCCAATGTGTGGATTAGACGTCTTGTTGGATCTCAGTTAAAGCCACAGCTTAAGCATCTAGCTGGCAACATAAGACAAGACATGCCATCTCAAGCTCTCCAGATGCTTCTAATGCAGGCAGTCCTCCAACTTCACTGTGACCAACGGTCCTGGGGAATATAAGTTTCATGTGATCCTGACTTATGCATTTAGCAGGGTCCCTTTCAGGTTCTGCCGAACACTTTATCCATGCTTTGGTTACCTTGAGCTGAAGGAAGTGTTAACCCTTCCAACTGGGATATACCCAGCAGTCCCATTCCTAAGTGTCATGAACTCTAAATATTTTTCCACCTTTACGCTATTGCCAAGAGAGATAAAAATTGGCTGACAGGTCAGACTAGCCAGTTGGACATTTTCACCTACTCTGCATGCTCCTGTCGAGAAAAACAATGTTTGGCCCATCAATGGGCATCCTATTGACTTGCCTGCATGGTTCCTGGCAGGCGCCCACGGACAGAAATGGATCAGAGCTGGTCCCCATGACGCTGACACAGGAGTCGGCAAGAACACCTTGCCTGTCATCCGTGTTCAGCTAACTGGACCCCAGAGCCAAGAACTGCACCTGATTCTGCTCACCTGTTAAAAGTATGTATAAAGACAAATATATGACTAAAGTCTGGATGTAGAGAGATGCTATAATCACATCTGTGAGCTGATAATGAAGCATCCCCTCCTCTCCGGGGTGCACTGGAGAGACAAGAAAACAAAAATAAGAAGACTCAGGACTTGGACAGTGTCAGCACACAGAGCTGGTCATGAGTACAAACACAGGGGTGTTTTCACACAGCAGGCATGATAGTAAGGCACTCAAAGAGACTTTCATCTATGTTTTATTCTAACATCTTTCTGCTTTATAGTCACACCTCACGTCTCTATATAGTCACACATATTCCTTGGGTAACTTTGATCGGAAGATGATGGCCAGGAGAGAGAGAGAGCTGTGGGTGAGTAGTCCGCCTGGTATAGTGGGAAATACTGGGTCTCCCGTCTGAGCATAAACTCCCAACCTCCACACTTAAAAGCCATAACGTGGGAGCCATGTGGGAAACTATTTAACATATCCAGGGCCCCGATTTCCTCATCTGTCAAATGGAACTTATAACATTTATCCCATGGGACTACTAGGGGAAATAGACAAGCTAAAACCTGTGAAAGTCTTCTAATATACAACGTGAAGTTACTAGGACTCAAACATGGACTGAATCTTTTTTTTTTTTTTTGGCCACACCATGGGCTTGTGGGATCTGAGTTCTCCAATCAGGGATGGAACCCAGGCCCCAGCAGTGAAAGCACCAAGTCCTAACCACTGGACTTCCAGGGAATTCCCAAACATGGACTGAATCTGACGACATTGTCCATGGGGACATAATTCTGGTTTGAAGCCACTCAAGCTGTCTTTCTAACTCTCTGGCAGAGGTTCTGAGATTACATAGATAATTTAAACTATTTATTGGTCAGTTAATCCTGTTTCTATTCAGATGCAAACAAGGTTGTTGAAACAAAGGTGACTGAGAGACCAGGTGGCCGTTCTCACATGATGAGTTAAAGCCTGAAAACATTCCACACCCTCTTTATATAGCTTCCGTTAGAGTATAAGAGATGGGTGTTTGGGGTAATCCGTCTACAAGGTCTTAAACTGGACAACAAATACTAAAGTCCAGTTTTTTGGATCTGTGAGCCATTCTCTTGTCTCTTCATTCTTTCTCTGTTCCAGGGATATGGCAGGAATACAAATTCTGATTTAGAAGGGGCAATAAGCAAAATGCTAATTGATCTAAAAGTGGCCTAAACCAAGGGAGCAAGTCCTTCTGCTTGGGTAAGGTGAAGGAAGAGACTTCACAGCCAAACTCCCTACTGAAGGATGGGTTGAGTTCATCAGACAGTTGAGATGGAAAGAGTGTCCCTGGCGGTGGAAAATGTGTGATGGGTGAGGGTGGCTGCGATGTTGCAGGTAGGAATGGGGAGAGGGAAATGAGAACAGACAGGCAGACCAGGTAGAGAGTGAGGGCTTTCCATGACGTTGTCACTTCCTTGAGGGTAAAATATATGTTTTAGTTGCCCTTGTGTTTCAGTACCTGACAGAGCCAGACAGAGGAAACATGCTTGGATTGGCTTTTAGGAAGGTAGCAGTGATTAACTAGCAGTACGACAGATGGACTGTAAAAGGCAGAGGCTGCAGGTGGGGATGCTGTGGAGAGTGTTTCTGCAGACCCAGCTACAGGCGACAAACTAAGACAGCAGGGTGAACTTCAAGAGCCAGGAAAACAGGTTAGAGACACTAAAGAAAGGAAGTGACAGAGATGGTCAACTGGCTCTGGGTCATCAGGGAAAAGGAAAAATCAAGAAGGGCTGCAGGTTTTTAGCTGGGGAACTCGGAGAGGGACATATTTTCATAGGACCTAGAAGATCATTTGCTGGTCTTCCTTTTCTCCTTCCCTATAAGGACAGTTCCCATTTCAGGACTTAATTTCCTTCTTAATATTCCAGTGTCTTCCTCCAACACGGCTGCCCCCATCCACTAGCAACGCTAACTAACAGGACTTCACTGCAGGTGATATGACATCACACAGATATGGGTGTCCATCCTGGCACTGGTACTCACAAGCTTTCAGACTGGGGGAAAGTTCTTTGATCCTCTTAGGCTTTATTTCATTTGTAAAGTAGGGAGACCACACCACTCTACTCACAGGGTTGTCTTCATGAAGATTATACGGGGTCAAGTATAGAATATCCTCTGTACAATGTTTTGTTCATCTTAAGGGTTCAATAAACGTTAACTACCATTTTAATTGTTTTGCTACTTTGGCTTATTATTAATCATCATCATCATCATCAACATTTTGGTCATGTCTCATGGTCATTCCGGACACTTTCTGAGACACATCAGGAGCTCCCCCGCTTCTTTCACACTTTATGTCTATGACAGCATGACTTGCCTCTAGACCTACACTTTGCGAGCTGCAATGCCCATATGAATCACCTGAGGATCGAATTCCAGATCCAGAATCTAATTCAGGGAGTCTGGGGTGGGGCCTCAGAGACTATACTTCTCACAAGCTCCCAGAGATCGCCAATGTGCTGGTTTGTGCACCACCCTTTAAGGAACAAGTATCCAGACTCTCCAGACAATTCTGGAGCGGAGAATGAAATGCAGATTGTAACCCATTTTGATCTTTCAGTGCATATCATTCATCTGACCAGGAAACACTTCCTTTTAGAGTCAATAGCTTCACTGTAATTATATACTTTGTTTCCCTACCTACGTGTTTAACTCCTGTGAATGGGGCCAACTGAAGATCACCCAGTCTTTTGAAACTCTGAAGTTCTTGGAACTGAAGTGGGCATGAAAAAATAAACTCTATTTATTCCGCGAACAGTGAGTGAAATCCTTGCACATCCAAATGTAATAAAGATATTTTTCGACACTTGTTCTATAATTTATCACACAGTTTCTCTCTCTGCTTACTGTGGCTTATCATCAGGACAATACCAATCGGATAAGATGAAGATGCTGCCAGTAAGTTTTAATATTATGGTGAAATCGTATATTTTCCTAGATGGTTGATTTGATACAAGGCCTAAGCCTCGGTCCATAAATCTTTGGGTGCTTGAGATTTGTAGTAATTTCATATTTAATCTATAGCCTATCAATACATCGTCAGGACCTGAGAAATGACTATGAAGAACTTGGGAGATAAGCATGGGTGATAGTGGATAATAACCTAATTTCAAATGCATTTATAGACAAGAGGACCCTGGAATGGGCAAAATAAGTCAGGGTTTTTTTTTCCTTATATTGTTGATGATTTTTTACTTAACTCCCAACTTGCATGCTGGGCTCTTGAGCGGGTGTTTTCTTAGGCATTATGGACGCCATCATGTCATGAATGATACTAAATGCAAAGAAAACATTTCCTTTCTGGGAAGTTTGTTTAGTTAAAGTGTTGTATGTGAATTTCAAGATCTCTCTCAGTTATTTACCTCCTTGAGTTTAGAACTTGCCAAGGGCTGGGTGTGAGAATCTATGTGCCCTGAAGGCTGTGACTTTGCTTTATTCCTGACTGTACCTCCCGCACTGAGAATAATACTTGACCCATAACAAATCTTTTTTGAGTGATTGAATTTGGTGTTTAATCTTCATTCATTTGTTGGAAGCCACCAACAGAGTCACTTCTAAAACATAGCATTCCTGCTTCTCCTTTAGCCTAGGTGTCAAGTTAAATTGTTAACATCCTCCTCCAAGCTCCTCTCCTGACAGATGAACCCATTCCAGAACAATCCTGGGCGCTTAGAAATGCAGACACCCTGATGTTATGACTCTTATTTCCTCCACGCTGCAAATGGAGACGGGGCTCCCGCCTTTACAACTCAGCAGTCAGCTGAGATCAGCATACTCAGACAGCAGAGTGTTACTTCATATTCTCCTTGTCTCGTCTGAAAATAAGAGTGTCTTGATTTATTCCATTTCGCGTCGCTGCGATCTTGTGGGAATTTAGGAAACGCAAATAAACTCGAGAAAGAAACGGTTGTGATCCTGTCTCCCTCTGAGAGCCTTTGCTGGATCTATCGCCAGGGCACTCTGATGTACACGCCAACATTTTCGGTTTACTGCTCATAAATTCTGCACGGCTTGCTATTCTTTCCGAAAGGGATTTCAGAAAGTGAGACACAGAGCTTCTTTCCAAACAAAACGCATCCCCCTTAAGTTTCAGACCAAGGCTGCTCTTGCAAAGCATTTTTCTCGGAGGCCAAGGGATCGCCTCCCCCCTTCCCCGCTCTGGGATTCCAAGGAAAGCTCAGCTCTCCTCCCTCACTTAGAATAAAAGCCAAGGAATAATGCGTCCTTAAACTATAATTTGCTTGCGTTCACCAGCTTCCTATCCACTCCCACAATGGTCCTCTATGTAAATCAGATTTATTTATTCATAGGCACTAGCATTCCATTACTTTCATCAAAACCAGTCAAGCTGCATTCAGCGGTTTCTGCATTCTTATAAACTAACTGGAAAAGCAATTAACATTCGCCAGCCTTTTAGGTAGTGGGGAGAGGGGGCAGGACCCCACCACCCTCTTGATAACACCACCTCCGTAGGCGGATGGTGGTGCAAAATGACTGCTGCTCTGTGTCGAGGGAGATAAGAGAAGTGACACAGATTAAAACAAATTGTTGATCCATACCAGGGAGAAGCTAGGGAAACAATAGAAGTAAAAGCATAAATGTCAATTTGGGATGATAAAGGATACAATCTAAATGTAATATGAGAGGCCCCCAGACAAAAGCAAGAAATAGAGATTGCACATTAGTGAAGTATCAAAGTACTGGAGCCTTTGAACACACATGCGCACGCACGCGGAGGCATATGTTCCCAGCATATGAAAATACAAGCAACACATTGTTGATTGCTCAGCAAACCCCATTATGAATTAACCGCTCTTGCAGAAATTCTCCCAAATTATGCTCATTTCAAGCTGCTCCGAAGAACATTTTGTCCCCGTGGTAACTTTGCTTCCCATATTGACTTCATTCTTCTTCTCCTTTTTCTTCTAAGTGCCTACAGGCCACACACACACACACACACACACACACACACAGAACCATTCTGGTTGTCAGCCTAACAGGAGGTTCTGGCCAAGTGCTCACTGGGCTCTCTGAGAGAAAGATTAAGAGTGAGGGCAACGTACAAGGTCACCATCTCAGCTTCCAAAACAGTGCCACCCACTCCTGTCTCCCTCCTCGGCAGTGTGCCTGAGAAGTCGAGATCTGAAAATTCATGCCTAATTACTTTAGTGTCGAGTCCTGCCTTTATGGTGACAAAAATCAAACCGCAGGCTCAGCTGTGGCTCCGTCTATTATAATCGCGGCAGCTTGCTAATATGGCAGGCAGAGCTGACGGGGAGGTGTGCAGGTGGTGACGTGTCCCTCATCCTCCCAGACTAGGACAGCATCTCATACCTGATGGGCTTCAAGTGTCAAGATGGTTATTAATTACCACAATGGTCAGCGTGATGCAGTGGGACCCGGGGAATCGGCCACATTCTGGAAATGTTCTGTGCTTGTTCAACACCCATCTCAGTGCCTCTTTTTGAGTATGAGTGGTAACTATTTTTATTCACTCAACATAACTCTTACGTTTTAACAAAAAAGAGAAATACAAACAAATCCTCCATCTCACAGATGCAATGCCATTTTGAAAGGCAGGCTATGTGTTGTTTCACTATTATTTAATTAACCATCATTGAATGCTAACTTTGTGCTAAGTACTATACTAAATGTCATATATTAGTAAACAGTAGCTGTTGTTATTGTTGCCCTCCGTAGGGAATAATAATAACATTAATCAAAGTAGCTACACTAATAAAATAATACTGGGGTGGTTACAAAAAGCTTCTTCACTTTACAAAATAATTTGTCAGAAAGTTCGCTTATACACACTTTCCTGAACATATGGAAAGTATTGGTCATCGTTAAAGCCAACTCAATCTAATCAATGCATACAGAGTCTCTATGATATGCAAAGCAACGTGCTGGGCACAAGGAGACAGACAAGACTGAGACCCTTTGCTTGGCAGAGAAGCCTTCTCTTGGTGTCTGCCATGCTATGGGGCTATGAACTACATGAGGCACAAACTGTCAGGCGCTGGTTGAAGCGCTTTGCATGGATTTTTATCCTTTATCCTTATCCCCAATTCCCCATTTCATGGATGAGGAACCTCAGACATTCAGTTTAGTCAGTCTCTCAAGGTCACCAATAGGCAGGTGGCAGGCTTTGCACCCCCTGACCCACGCTTAGCCTGTCATTACACATTCTTTTTCCTACTCCCTGATCTAAGGTGGAAAGAGAGTCCTTCAACTTGGTAACTATTATAAAAAAAATTCCCCACCTAGGGACACCCTGAGATTCCCAATTCACAAAGAAAGAGAATGCTCCATCTCTATAGGGTTTACGGCACTGCATCCCCATAAGCCCCAGAGATTCCAAACTCTCATCAGTGGATGAAGTCTGTTCATCAAGTTGTCCCTTTCACTTGGCTTGGCTTCTGAGACGATGTTCTCTTGGGCTAGAATTGGGATTTGCAGATCACCCTGGATTTCCACAGGCAACTTGTCCCGTGAGCAAGTCTCTTCCTCTTCCTCAGTTTCCACATCATAATTTAGCAGTGAGGGGAGGGGGGGGAGAGGGGGAGGGGAGAGGTGGGGAGGGGAGGAGGAGGAAAACGAAGCTCCTTCGAGAATTCCTCCTTCCACAGAATTGTCAGGGACGTCTGATGCTCGAGTCATCAAAGACGGGCCTTCCTCGGTTTGAAAGGCACTGATACGTCCCCTTGGGAAAAGCATTTCCTCCCGACCCCTTCCCATCCCCTCCCTGTACGCCTCTGCACTCAGATTCCAAGTGAGAAACCCAAGGCGGCTCCTTTTTACGTAGAGCCTGGGCCAGTGGCTCTTCTCACCCTGAGAAGGAATTGAGCTACCAAGGCAAGGGCAGTGGACCACTGAGAATTAGTGAGGCCACCCACGGACTTTGTCTTTTTTTCCTTTTTTTTTTTTTTTGTTCCGGGGCTTCCCTCCCTCTCAGGAAGAGCCCGGCTCTGCTCACCGGCATCTCAGCCTTTCAAGGTGAACCTCTAGTCCTGGAGATGTGCTTCCCGGCAAAGGCTGGGGGAGAGGGAAGGGAGGGGGTCCAGATCAAAGCCAGCTTTGAAATGAGTATAATTTTTGGAATGTTGCTGAGAGTGTAACACACAGTTCAGCAGGAAATTGGCTCTGGAAACAGCTTTGTAGTTGCTCCCCAGGACTGATGATTTCCCTGACCTGGTGGCAAAGGTGGGGAGCCGAACAGCGGGGGAGATGAAGATTGCTGACTCTCACGGATCTGATTTAAATTTTTCACCAACCGGGTCCTTTGGCTCTGACTCGCTGCACAAAAATATAGTACAATAAAGTCAGAGACAAATCCAGGGAGAAACTGGGGCTCTTGAAATGGATTTTTGAGCAGCTTCCAGGACTGGACGTAAAGGACAGGAAGAATATTTTGCTTCCCGTGGCAGATTGAAAAAAAGTCACGGAGTAACAAAAAATAGCGACTGTTTATTATGCATCAGACTCTCTAAGTGGCTTCCATCACCCAAGAGTCCATAAAAAGGGCCGACCACAGTGCCTGGCACACAGCAAGTGTCCATATATGTTATTAGCTTCTTTAATCCTCATCACAAACCTATCAGTTAGGTACCTGTTTATCCTCCTTTTACTAAAAAGTAAGGAGTCCAAGTAACTTCCTGAAGGCCAGGCAGACAAAAGGGCAGCACAGATCATCAAACCCATGTATCGGAATCTGAACCTACATTCCTCACATATATACAGAGTGTCTTGCATCTTGGATCAGAATAGTTAACAGTGACATTTGTTTTGATACAATTAATGTTTTGATACAATGAATGCCCTGTAAATTAAGGAGACACCATTTTTACCTAAAATAAAAGCCTGCCTATGTTTTCCTACAGAAAAAGAAATAGAGGACAGATAGTCTTCCCTTGTTAGTTCACAGGCTTTTTTCTCTCAGGAATGTTCTGTGCTTCTGGTTTATTCCTTTAATTTCTATTGGTGGTGGGCGTGTTTTAAGGGGAGGGAACGGAGAGTGGGGATTAGGTAGATACTTGGGGAATTGATGCAGGGGAACAGAAGATTTTGCTGGGAAAGCGAGACCTAGCCACACGCTTGGAGTATCAGTGGAGTGACAGAGGCCGATGCCAGCAGAAGGGAGCTGGTGGGTAGCGGGGGTGTGGAGCAGAAAAGAACTTCAATATGGAGCAAACTTCCCCGAACAGGAGGGGAAAAGACACTTCCAAGAACGGATTCAGACACCTTAAATGAAAGCTCGCTTGGGATGAGATTTGACCATATGTTGTCAAGGATTTAATTTCTTCCTTTTTCTCCTCTCTCTCCAACTCCCTTCTCTACTGCTGGGGACTGAAATCCCTTTTGACAACACTGGCTAGCTGTCCTTCATGTGTCATAGAAGGGCTGCCTCTTCTCACAATAATGGACATTCAGAAGAGAGCACCCTGAGGCTGGGAGTGAACCTCAGTTTCTCCTTGCCTCTCATTCTGAGCTGTTATCTTCTCATCCCAATCAGGAATGAGGGTGACTTGAAGGCGGGGGGGTGGTAAGTGGAATGATGCCCCCTAAAAATGTCCACACCCTCATCCCCAGAACATGTGAATATGTTAGGTTACATGGTGGTATGGGCTGAATTGTGCCTCCCCCTCCAAAATATGTTGAAGTCCTAACTGCCAACCTCAGATGTGCTAATAGGGTTATTGCAGATGTAACTAGTTAAAACGAGGTCCTACTGGAGCAGGGTGGGCTCCTAATCCAATACGACTCGTGTCCTTGTAAGAAAACAGACACACAGGGAACACTCCATATGACAACAAAGTCAGGGAATGGAGTTACGCAGCTGCAAGATTGTCAGCAAACCATGAGGACCTAGTAAGAGACAAGGAAGGATTCCTCTAGAGGTTTCAGAGAGAGCACAGTCCTAACAACATCTTGATTTTGGATTTCTAGGCTCTGGAACTCTGCGACAATGAATTTCTGTTGCTTTAAGCCACCCAGTTTGTGGTCCTTTGGTACGGCAGCCCAAGGAAACTAATGTGGGGAAATGAACTAATGGGGAACAAAGGTTGCAGAAGAAATGAAGTTTGTTAATCAGGTGACTCTGAGATTATCCTGTAGCATCTAGGTGGACTCAATGTAATCATCAGGGTCCTTATAAGTAGAAGAGGGTAGCTGGAGAGTGAGAACCAGAGAGATGGCAAAATCAGAAAGAGTAGGCCTGACGCTACTGGTTTTGAAGATGGAGGAAGGGTCCATGAGTCAAGGAATTCTGGCAGAGCCTCTGGAAGCTGGAAAAGGCAGAGAAACAGAGGCTCCCCTAGAGCCTCCAGAAGGAACGCAGCCCAGTGACACCTTGATTTAGGCTAAAATCAAGGTGTTTCCAATGTCTGACCTGCAGAAGTGTTAAGATGATAAATTTGTGTTGTTAAGCCACTAAATTGTGGTGACTTTCCTGTTGATGGACATTTAGGTTGCTTCCATGTCTTGGCTATTGTAAATAGTGCTGCAATGAACACTGGGGTGCATGTATCTTTTCGAATTACAGTTTTCTCCAGATACATGCCCAGGAGTGGGATTGCTGGATCATATGGTAGCTCTATTTTTAGTTTTTTACGAAACCTCCATGCTGTTCTCCATAGTGGCTGCACCAATTTACACAATATCGCTTATATGTGGAATCTAAAAACGTGGTACAAATGGACTTATTTATAAAACAGAGGTAGAGTCACAGATGGAGAAAACAAACTTATGGTTACCGGGGGGTGTGGGGGAAGGGCCGGGGAGGGATAAATTGGGAGATCGGGATTGACATATACACACTATTATGTATAAAATAGATAACTAATAAGGACCTACTGTATAGCACAGGGAACTCTACTCAGTTCTCTGTAATGACCTACATGGGAAAAGAATCTAAAAACGACTGGATATATGTATGTGTATAACTGATTTACTTTGCTATACACCTGAAATTGACAGAACATTGTAAATCAACTATATTCCAAGAAAAAAAAATTGTAGTGACTTATTGCAGCAGCCGTGGAGAACTTATACAGGCGGTAACCCTGAACCCATGCAAGTAAAACTCAAGAGTCAGTCATCCCCCAGCCCAAGTACAACATAAGAGGAAATGGGAAAACTCAACCTTGGTTGAGCTCCTGTTTTCTTCCCTTTCCACTTTCTGGCCCTGCCATTTAAGGCACACAGTCTCTGGTCTGTACATGTAACAATAAGTATCGTAATAGTAACGATAGCTGTTAACATTATTGATAGCTCACCAGATGCAGGCACCATGCTTAGCACTTAATATACATCTCTTCTAATCCTTGCAGCAAACTTTGGTTAGGCTCTGCTCTCATTTCCTTTTTACTGAGGAGGAAACAGAGGCAATCGAAATTAAATAACTTGACCTAAGGTACACAGTTGGACAGTGGTGAAGCCCAGACTTCAGTGGACAGAAGTGGTAGCAGGGTGGCATTCACAAGTTGCTGGAGTGACTGGGCCTCCTGCAGACTGAGCAGCAGAAGAGGGTGTAACCCCTCTCCCCTCTCTGCCTGTCCCTATGTCCAGGGAGGGTATGCCAATTGCAAATGGCTTTCTATCTCACTTTCAGACTTCTATTGTTTTCATTTCTCCACCACAATCTAGCAATAGATTCATGCTGAAGATATTCAAATCTTGAAGTTGGTCTTCATTCAACGTTGGCAGGAAGGGTATTGAGAAATGGGAACATGTTGCTTTCTTCCCCCCCCCCCCCCATTTCAACTGCAGTGCCAATATCCTGTCGAGGAAAGGATAAAAAGATTGTCTGCATAAATAAATATGCTTTGTAACATCACTGAAACTTATTCTTCCTGCTTGATATGAAAATATGATGGGTGATAGTATGTGAAACTTGCTTCTTCCACTGCTTTATCAAAGTGTATAAACCCACTGGGTTTTGGCACGTAGTTAACATGCTGAAATCCCATGCAAAGAGGATGGATTCAGCCATTAGAACATAGTTGAGGGTCCAGGTTGTGCAAGGAAAAGAGGCAGGAGGATGCAGAGATAAAGCACTCCACTAGCTAGGCAGCCAGCCATTGAGCTCTGGTGAGTGCCCTGCAAGCTTCTCAACATCACCTTGGGCTAACTCCATCTCGCTGAGGTTGCCAGCAGAGCTTTGCTGGAATGCACGGATGCTAAGGAATGATCGCCTCCAGGCCTTCTAAGAGATAGTCCCTCATCCATCACTTCATGCGTCTCTGAACCTTCCTTGCTGTGTGGCCGTTCCTGTTCCACCTAGGAATGCACTCTCCTTTCCCTGCCTTTGCCCAAGGTGTACCAGCGGCTGGCACAAGAAATAATGATGAACACAAGGTGTACACTGGGTAAATCGCCTCCATTCTCCACTTGCTCTTGAGAGAAGGAAAAGGTACTCTGGATTTCTATTTTTCAAATCACAGTGGTCTCAAATTACCTTATGCTCCGGTCCTTCTTTTGCTTCACATCTTAACACCTAACCTACCTCTAATCTGTTCTTTGGATACCTCTGAAATCACTCTGCAACATTTTTTTTGCATGCCCAGGAGATGCCAAGATCTCAGAACACAAAGATAGCAGACCTGTGTCCACCCTTAGGGAGCTCACTGTCTACAAAAGGAATGTGCAAAATTACATGAGTCCACTCACTGCCTCTTCCTGCCCCCTTAGTATAATTCATTCAGTCAACATGTGTGTATTGAGTGCCTGCTTTGTGCCAGAACTGTGCTAGATGCCGAGGATCCAACAATGAACTAGAGAGGCAAGGTCACTGGCCCCAAAGAACTTCATTTCAGGGAAACTTAAAATGGAACACTCATGGGTCATAAGCCACCGCCCCCCCCCACCCCCGGTTGTACATCTTTCTGCAGTCTGATAGCAGCCCTGGAGGGCAAGGACACTGCCTGGTACAAAGAAAACATCCATAAATATTCACTGCATGAATGACTGCTGGAGTTAATGCTCACTGCTTCCTGGACCCCCTCACAGGTGGGTACTCTTGTTACTGCTCCTGGGACCAACCACGGCTACCTGAGTTGCAGTTTCGATGCCTAACACAGAATAGGTGCTCGATAGATATTTGTTGATTTCATTCGGGTTCCTCACTTCGCTGCCCACCATGCAGCGTGCATGGCCTTTCCTGTGCAACACCTCTGTTCTACAGGAACAATGAAAACTGCAGGCAGTTCCTTCATCTTAAGTAAAACAAGATATGATTGTCTCTTATCACAAAAGGAAATAGAAAATCACTCTGAATTCTAGAGATTGTGGCAGATGGAAAAAATTTCAAATCTTCTAATAAGAAGTTTATATTCTGAGCTCTTAATAACAGGTTTTGGATGCCTAAACATGCTTTTTTCCTAGGGTTTGTTTAACCAAAAACTATGTATTCATAAATTGTATAGTCCTCAATTTAGCAGAAATCCAAAGAGAATGTGAGAGTAATGATAGGTTCTTGCTCTTAGGAATTTAACTGTGCTGCCATGGATTTACTTATTTTAATGTAACTCAGGATAAATTATTCCTCTATAAATATTACTCCTTCAAAATTCAGAGTATTTCATTCTGTGGAAGGACACGATTTAGTATCAATATTCAAGACCGAGGATGCTAAGCATTCAGAACTATCTGCCCACAGAAGAATGATTTAATAATAGTGAAACTGTACCATAAGCGTTGTCTCTTCCTTGTTTTTGGAGGAAATGAATGTGGACTGAGCTATGAGTTAGTGGATTTCAATGACAGCACTTTTTGTGCAAGAACAGTTTAGATCTTGGAGCCACTTTGGAGAAATGAAAAATGTTAGAAGTTTCTCTCCCAAACAGAACTTACTTGGCATGCCTTTATTATTTTTATTTGTAATGGAGGAAAGGAGAATATTAAACACACATTTTGAAGAGACAATTATAATAGGTTTTAGCATCCTGGATACCCCAGGGGATCACATCTATGAGATTGCTACTTTATGTGATTCTTGCCCTGAATGGCAAGTGCATTTCATCATGCATGCCAATCTGATTGATTAGTAGTGGCTGCTTAAAGGACTGTTGAGAAGTATTGGCAGGCTGCATCTGTTCCCAGCAGGAAAGAGCACTGCGATCAATTAGTGATGTCTGCCCTGGGTGCAAGAATGAGAAGTAGTAGCAGGTACACTTAGTTTCTGCCAAAACAGGTATAATTCCAAAACCAGAAGAGAAAATTTTCATTGTGTTAGTATTGCAGAAAGATAAATTAAGCTACACATCCCAATGGGCCAGATTGTTATAGAAGTCAAAAAATGAATCCTGTGAGAGTCCTAGAAGATAAATCCCTGGTTGATAATTGTATAATAAGAGCCCAATCTGCCCTTCATGATTAAAAAACATATCTATTGACACAAAGTCTGATATCTTGTACAAATGTAGTCTGTCCTAGAAAAAAGCCTTACTCACAATTGTAAAGGCAGGTGTGAACTTCAGAAGGCTTAATGTTCCTTAACCACATGAGTTCCATAGTCTGTCCTGTTTCTACTCATAATATGTGTTATCCTACATTTTTTTTCTCTATAAAATAAAACTATTTGTTCAAAATTTTATTTCTAGCTTGCATGATAAAGTCTAGCCATTTGGGTGATAATAAACATCCTAATTTTTGTGTTCAAATCCCAAATATTTATATTTTTTAACTGAAAATTTAATTTTCTAATCTTTGCAAATGCAGGTTTGATAACTTATTGTTACATTCAGGTTCACCCTTAAGGCTCTAAGAGAACTTTTCACCTAAAAAGTACTGACAAATAAGAGTTAACAACCAAACAATTATAAGTGAAGGGTGATAGCTGAGTACTGACAAAGTAGATCTCTTTAAGAGTAATTTTCCGGTGACACTGCAACAATACTTTTGATAATCCTTCATTCCCTAAAGAAGGGAGATTAAACACAAGTGATTACATTATGCCACAGGACAAAGGGAATGTAGTTAATACTTTTGAAGTAAGGCAATAATCAGACATTCAGTCGATTAACCCTTTAAAAAGTCCAACTGTAAACCCTGACACAGGATAAAGAAAACTTCCATGTGGCATCCAAATTTTAAAAAATTATACTATAAATTTCTAGTTTGTTTTCTCTTCTCCCTTTAGAAAAGGAAACTCTCTCCCTTGGAAGAGAATAAAACTGGTTCAATTTTTGCTTTAAAAAAAAAGAAAAAAGAAAATGAAAATATAAAACTCAGCAGAAATGTCACACTGAGGAATCATAATAAGCATTAAACATTATTTAAGTCATGCATAACCACTAAAATATATGACCCCTTTCCATAAATTGAAAGGCGCTGTATTCAGCAGATTACGGGCCTCAAATGCTGAACTAAGGGAAGCTCCTAAGATACCCATGTCTTTGTAGACCTAAAGATTAACTCTGATCCGTGGTACCTTTCTCTCCAAGCAAGCAACACACTCTGCCTGGAGAACTGCCAAGGCTGGCCTTTCTCTTCTCTTTCATCAGGAGATATTTGTTGAGAACCTATATGCTAAGGGCTGTGTTGGGGAGAGAAGGAGGGAGGGAGAGAGACAGAGAGAAGGAGGGAGGGAAGGAAGGAAGGAAGGAGAGAAGGAGGAAAGAAGAAGGAGAAAAGAAGAGAAAAGAAAAGTGTGACTACAGACTTTCTCCTCCGAGGATTTCCAGCCAGCTGAGCTCTGCCAATAGTCTCTAGACAACACTTTTAGGCTCATCTGTTGCTAACAGCATGTGCAGTTGTAACAACAGAAAACCTAGAACAGAGTGATTCTGAGAACCAAGAACTGGCTGGAAATATTAAACAGGCAATCAGAGGAAATGCTCCAGTCAAAAACTAACTTTAACTTAGAGACAAGGAATTTCAGCTTAGAAGGATCTAGAGGATCATAGAGTTGAATGTCCTCATTTTACAAATGAGAAAACGGAATTATATGGATAAGTGACTTGCCCTCTTACCGTTATCTGTCTACAGGACACAGTGTCTTTAGGCAACAGAGAACTTCGTGTTTTCCTAAGAACTTTGATGTCATCAGTTCTATCAGATTGATTTAAGTGAGGGCGGCATCAGAGTTAAAAATTGGGTTGTATGGCTATTAATACAAAATCAGTGATGCTTTTATCTCTATGTTGGGGCTTGCAGGAGAAAAGAAGGAATAATACCTCTTCCTGAATTCTTAGGTCTATACATAGGCTACAAGAATTTACAAAAGTATTTATTTTCATTTTTAGGATGATTTCAACAAACTAAAGGTTCCAGGACCATCTTGACCAGAAAAAAAATTGCCCACTTTTATTTATACCCCTTTTTATTACTGAGTTGGTGTCGTGAGTGACAATGTCTAAAGTAAGCCTGTTCAACTTTTGGTGCAGTATTTTGCAAACTAGGGTCTGTGCGTTCTTAAAATGGAGACATACAGATATGGAATATAATAATTCAGAGTTATGCTTTCTTAAGTGGATATGCCTCCTTTGTCTTTGATTTCATCTGCTGTGCCATCTAGGATAGAGGGCCTATTTAATTAGATTCTAGGGCAGCTGGCAAAAATATCAACTCCCAGTCTCTCTCCCTCCTTTTCCCAGCTTTCTGTTCTTTCTTTCTTAATCAAAGGAATGTAATGTAGCCAATCAGCAGAAAACCTACAAACAGAAATAAGAAGCCACAGGAGGCATCATTCACTTTGGACACCCCCAAGGCACAACTTTACATAGAAAACAACATGAATGGCTCCCCCTGGATTTGTACGCCCCGCTGGGCTGTGTACTCTCCTCCCCGAATCCGATGGTCGATGTGAAGTCAAAATCTTGACTCTTCAGCCTCATTAAAGACAGACCGAGGCCGGGGTGGGTAGGAGGTGCAGATGAATGCGCCCAAATGCTGACCTTGAGTAGTTTTGTCAAAGGAGAAATTGACGGGTTTGATCGCGGCCACTGAGTTCAGGGTGGGTGGGTAGTGATGCCTTTCTCAGAAAATCAGGGGCTGCACTTGAGCAAACAGGTGCACAGGCTAATTGTCAGCTCCCTGCCGAGTCCGCCAGTCCCCAGAGAGTGGGCCTTCGCCTTGGGAGTTCTTTGAAATGGTCCCTGATTTGATTGTTTAGCGCCACCCACAAGAGGCTCTTAATTGCATTCCTAGAGCACTGGCTTTCGACGGAAATTACTTAAAACACAGCTTAAGTGTTAAATCTGGACTGTGTAATGTGCAATTGAGGGGTTTTCTTTTCTTTTATTATTATTAAAAAAAAATAAACTCACTCCCGGCTGCCTCCTTGTAGGAAGCTCTGACAGGTTCAGTGGGAAACCTTGGGGCTGGCGCACATTAGAAGTTCTCTCCTGCAGAGCTGGCAGGTGTGAGCTATGTCAAATAAATTTATTACAGTCTGTGCTAATAATGAAAATTATAGAAAAGCTAGATGAAAGTGCTCTAGAGCCAGCTAATTTGAAGCTACCTTACTAGACAATAACAAGCTCCTAAGAGTTTTTCCTTTTTAAAAAAAAAAAAAAAAAACACTAATTATGCTTAATGTTCCCTGTCGCATTAGCTTTCATGGTAATTATATTTCAAAACTTTTGCAATTAGGGTGCAGTTAATATTGTGGAATATTGCAATTATTTTTCATTGTGACACCTCTATTGAAAACTGGTGTCATAATGATCACATTGTTCAACTAAATCAGAACTGTAGAAATATGGCAAATGAACCAATTACACATTATTATTTCTAATTACAGATAATGTCATTTTCTCCGCTTTTGTCCAAAAGAATTTCTCAGACACAGATATCCTGAGTTCTCCTATTTGTAAAGTCTCCCTCATTTTCTCATCCACACACTGGTATTTTCTTATATTAGTGCCTTGAGTGCTAAATTTAAAAAGGTCCCATGGGGATTTCTTGACTTTTCTTCCTCCACCCCCAACTCCCTGCTGTGGAGTTTCTAAGCCAGATGCTCTCATTGAAAAATCTCAGCTTGGCCTGGCTACAGACAACACACTGCGGCTAGGAGCCGATGTGAATTTAGCGTCTCATAATCATCCTTCACAATGGCTCATTTTTATTCATTCCACAGGTCTAACCTCTCCTCCCAATGAAGATTCATCGGTGGTAACTTGCTGTATCCCAAATACCTTCTAAATAGCCCCTATTACCCTCCCTCCATCACAAAATGATGAGGTTGGAAGTTGAATTTTTTTAATCTGTGTGTTTCTACCTCTGTATTTCTAACTATCTGAAAATGGAATAGAGACCCACAGAGGGTTTCTGGAAAATAGTTAAGTTTGGATTTGGGGATTTATTTTTTCCTTTTCTGTCTAATATCCTCATCTATGGTGACCCTAATAATAATGATCGTGACCATGAGGTCATTTACAGACTCACCATCCCTGATCATTTGGGGTACGAAATGCTGTCCAATTTCATCCTACAACCATGTCCTGAGACACAGAGACTAGACATTAATATCCAGTTTTACAGATAAAGAAAATGAAGCTTAAAGAGTTGTCCAAGACCTTGTATCTAGTCTGCGGTCATCAAATTGAGAGCAGCTCTCCTGGCTCTTACCCACTGTCTCTATGGTCAGGACAATCAATCAGGCATTGGGGGTATCTGGGGTGTGGCACTTTCAGCGTTCACCCCAGGACAGTCCCCAGCAAACCAGGACCATTGATCATCCTATCTACAGTTAAAGTTAACTTATCTATGAACTAAGAAACATACAGGTAAGATGCTTTCTACCTTGCGCTCCCTTTAAGTTCTGAGTTTCCAGAGTAGAAAAGAGACAGAAGTGAGAAATGGGGAAAGGTAAATAGAAATGACCCCACAGCTAGATTTAATCCCCTTCCTCACCTGTCGGCTCTCCCAAGTAGCCTGCAATCTCTGCGTGCAGGAGGGGCTGGCTATTGCCCCCCACTTGGCCCCAGGACCTCTCTCTGTCCCCAGCCTGTGGTAGGTAGGTGTGCAATACATATTTGTGAAATAATATTGCTGATACTAATAACTCGTGTCTATAGAGCCCTTATTAAATTACTTTGCTAAGTAACTTAAATGCATTTTCTCAATTAATACACATACCAATTTACTAAGGAAAGCGTTGTGCTACTTTTCTCCCTTCTGTACCAATGAGGGAGCCAAGACAGAGAGAATCTAGGTGATGTGGTCACTGTTGCCCAGGAAGGGTGTATGGGAGGTAGATGGGGACACAATTCTGATGATTCTACAGCCCAGGCTCTTAACGATAAGGTGACACGTTGGAAAGAAGGACCACTGTGGCTTATCCAACCCCCTGATGGTGTCTGACTCTTTGAGAGTCTAAGACAAAGCATCTGCTTGAGGGGAAACAAATGTCCTGTTGTCCTGCCTGGGGAGCATAGACGGGCATATGTTTCCTCTGCTTGCCCAGGCTCATAGGACAGCAGAAAAGCTTCCCAGGCACACAATCATGTTTGGAATTCCTCTGTAATCTAGTCTTGGCTGAATTCACCTCTCAAATGAGCGACTACAACTGCCTACTAGCTTGTTCTCTCTTTTTTTTTTTGTTCAACCAAATTTAGTGGGAGCCTACTAAGTAAGGGGCCTCATAATGGAACCCAAAGTTTAATCTTACCAAAAGTGAGTGGGGAATGAGGAAGGGATTACAAATGGGCAGGAGGACACATTGAACATGGTGGATCTCTTCAGTGTCCTGACTGTGGGGATGGTTCATTAGTACATATACTCCTCTAACTTGCTCTCTTGTTTCTATTCTTCCTACTCTCCCATCCCTCTCCATTCAGCCAGAGTGATCTTTCAGGATCTCGTTAAAGCATGCCACACCCTGCTTCAAATCGACCAAAACTTCCCCTTGCAGTTTACAGAAATCCTGAACCTCTTACCTTAATTGCCTGCATCAGCTCTTCTCAAACTTTCCTGAGCAGGTCCGCGAATGGCCTGAGGATCCAGTGGAGGGAAATGCCTGTTCTGAATCATAAGTTCTGGAGTGGGGCGTGGATGCTGTATTTTTTTTTTTTTTTTTTTTTGCAGCCTCCCACCGCCATGGCCCCTCCCGTTGTGGAGCACAGGCTCCGGACGCGCAGCCTCAGTGGCCATGGCTCACGGGCCCAGCCGCTCCGCGGCACGTGGGATCTTCCCGGACCGGGGCACGAACCCGCGTCCCCTGCATCGGCAGGCGGACTCTCAACCACTGCGCCACCAGGGGAACCCAATGCTGTATTTTTAATAAGCTCCCAGAGGCTGCGGGCTATATCTCCACCTACTTTTCTATCACCTCTCGGGCTTCTCTCTCCCTTGGGCTGGTGACATTCTAGCCACGTGCATTTTCTTCTAGCTCCTCTATGTAATCCAAAGCTTTCCTGTCTTGGAGCCTTTTCCTTACTGTTCCCTTGGCCTGTATAAAGCCCTCCCCCTGCCCCAGGCCCCAGCCCAGCCACTCAAACGTTGTTCCATGGTAACCTCAATTTTACTTTTCAGGTTTCTGTTAAAAAGTTACCTTCTCAAAAGCCTTCCTCCCCCATCCTATCTAAGTAGGTATCTTCATGTTTGTTTGTTTAATTTCAACACCTGGTATGTCTCTGTCATAGTATGTTTCTGTCATAGCACTCACGTTGGTCATCATTCTATTTTTATGACCCCAAGATTTTAAGTTCCCCTTTAGAATAGAAGCTTCATGAAGGCAGGGGCCACATCTTCCTTGGGTACCGTTAGGCCCCTAGTGCTTAGAAAGGTGTTCCCTTGGGATAGGCGTGCCATGATATAGTGAATGGAAGCTCTATCTAATCAAACGGCGGGTTTACTGTACATCAGAACATTCATGGGAATTGCTTCTGTTTGAACTGCAATTTCCCTTAGGCTGCCAAAGCTATTTTTCCCAGGAGTACAGAACAATATGTAAAAATGCCAGATTTGTTTTCCTGTTTGGAACAAATACAGCCAATCTAAGTGCCTCACTCCTTTCATATAAACTGGAGGAGTACAAAAGCAAACTGTCACACGCGATCACTTTCCAGGCGGAATGGAAGCCCTGCAATATGAAACCAAGTTCCCCTTCGTAAGATACAGAGAGCTCCGAAACATGTAAGTGACACCGGGTCTCATCCTCCCCGAGTCGGCTGCCAGAACGCTTTATTTATACAACTCATTCCATTTCTCTGAGGAGTCTTACGACCACCTTATCAGTTTTCCTCTTGAGGAGGCAACTCCATAGGAGGCATGAATCCTCTTAGGCTGAGGCAGCCCCAGAAAGCCCCAGAAAGTGAATGATATGATCCGTGTCACAGAAGCCGAAGCCGGGGGACCAAGGAGGCTGCAATGACCTTGCATCTGCTATCTTGAGAAGGGCAAGGAAATTAAAAGGACAAGGCAACCAGGGATACCAACAACAGTAGCAGTTGTGGAGATGCCAGCCCGGGTCCACACCTTGGGTATGGCACTTTCTACACTTTGCTTTGAGCACTTAGATCTACTGAAGGCAACAATTAGGTTCATCTCTGATACACACACAGCTTCTTGGGACAGAAGATCCACACCTACGATCCCCCCTCCCCCTCCCCACTGCCCCTCACCTGCAGAGACAGCCAGAACCTGCTCCTAAAACTCTGTTGCTTGTTGGCAGAGATACTCCTTGACCTGACTCAAGATGGCCTCAAGAAATCGAAGGGGACTTGTTTTTCAAAAAGAGCCTGTGTAACAGGTTAAAACAGCCTCGCTCGTACGCTGTTGGTCGTTCCTACACAGCTACTACATTTCATTGGCAATATGTTATACAGAGTTATAAAAAGATCTATTGCCTATGATCTTCTATTTCTACTTCTACAATTTTATCTGAAGGAAACAGTCGTAGATGGGTAAAGCAATTTTTATAGAAGGATGATCTTTGCAGTGATATTTTTTAACACCAAAGAAAATTGAAAAAGCCAAAGTGCCTGACAAAAGGGGGTAAGTTTAAATAAATCGTGCTATGTCAGCAGGACGGAATAACACTAATATGGTGCTCTGGAATAATACTTAATAACATACAATAAGATGAATAACTAGTATTTACGAGCAGTTATGAGCTTGTGAGTCGAGGTGCTAAGTTCATTTACGTACCAATTTATTTCCTCTCGCAAAGATGCACTGAGATGGATATTATTATGACTCCCATTTTACAGACTAAGAAACTGAGACCTAAAGAGATTAAGACACTACCTAAGGTCACCCTGCTAGTAAGTGCTGGAGTGCAGATTCCAACTCGGGTTGTCTAACTCCAGAGCCCAAATTCTGAAGCAGTGTCCTCGTGTGCTGGTTCATGGTACCATATGTTGCCATATGAAAGAGGGTTTGTGTAGAGTGGAATCTCTGATTGGGATTTAAAACTTGCATGAATATGTCATTACATATAACTTGTTTATAATATATAATTGCATATAATAAATATAATGGGTTTTTCTTTCCGCCCTACGTCAGCACATATTGATTGTCGACTACTTGCTCAGGAACTGTTCCAGGTGCTAGTAATTTAGTTGTGAACAATTAAGATAAAGTCCTTGTTCTCATAGATCTTACACATAAAGAAAGAGAGAGACAGAGGAGAGAGAGGGACGCTATATATCAAAGGTTAATGGTGATTATCTCTGGGTATGTGTAATTTGGGGTATTTTTAACGGTCTTCTTAAATCTTGTCTAAATATTCCAATTGTTCTCCTATGTTCACAGAACGTAAGAAAATAAGAGCATAGTTCATTCACGTTATTAATGAAAGACAATTTAAAAAAAATTTAAAAGCACATACATTTCAAAAACGACGTCTCAGTCCATTTTTACCCTCTTATCTCCCGGGGGCTCCCCGTGAGTCTGTCCTGAATTGCCTGTCTCCAACAGAAGAGTCCCCTGGGCCAGCACTGCTGTCCTCCCATCTCTGGCAGAGCTGGTCACGGTGCTATCAATTCCACCTCCCCTGTCCCTCCCACTGCTGAGTCTTTGTGCTTCCGGAGCCTTCCATCAAGACAGGACACACCAGGCTGACTGAAGGCGTGACCTAGTTCAGACAATCTCTCTCTGCCACAGTCATAACCAGGTAGTTATTAGCCAACCCTGTGATTAACAAGAAAATTAACAGTTTGAAAACAGGGCCAATCCTCCTATCCTTTCACTTCAAAAACGAATCTGTGTCAGCCTCCTCTATCTGGGCTGTTTTGCAATTAATTCTCACAGCGAAATTTCACTTCGAAACATGGGAAATGATTTTTTAAAAACCTTGTGCTGATAAATCATTACTGCAATTCCCAAATTTTTACTGTGAATCATCAGAGCAGCCCTAAGTAGAAAACAAATACAAATGGAGAAGTTCTCATGGCAGGCCTGGGAAAGTTTCTTCTCTTGCCTGCTGGGAAAATCATTTAACCTCTCAGTGCCATAATTTCCACCTTCATGATAACCAGATAATAATTCCTCCCCCACATAAGTGTCGGTGGTTTCATGTATATAAAGTGCTTTGATAACTTTTTTAAAAATTGCAAGGGAAGTACCAATGCTTTTTCACATCTCTCCGGCACCTGACATCTAAGGGTTTCCTAATGCACCGCGGTGAAACGTTTGCCTCTGTGTGATGTTTCCAGGGGAAGGTATCATTCCTTCCCCCTCCCCGCTTCTTTTTTTTTTTTTTTTTTTCGTGGGTTGAGAGCACAGACAGAAAGATACTGTAAGAAACGGTATGAGGTCTAGCCATTTCAGGTGTGAAATGAACCTTCCCTGGCATCATCCCCAATGTGCTGTGAGCTGCTGCCGTAATGGAACTCAGGGAGGTGAGCCAAGGGTAGAATAAAAGGCTTAATTGAGAACGCCTTTGCGTGAGTGGATTTAAACAAGACCTTTCAAATTAATTTAACGTACTCTCTTTTATTTAATTCCCTTTGTTCAAATGTCAACTTTCTGTCAGAATAGAGTGCAGTGCTTTTCCTCCGTCCTGATAGGTGCTTGCACATTTGCCCAGTGACATTTTCTCAGTACAGAGAATCTGCTTTCTGTGGAGAATTCCTGTCTGGAGCAACACGGGAGATATTTTCATCTACCTGGGCAGAGACTTCCGGTCCCTGTTGGTTTTTCCACCTCCACAAAGCATCGCCCTCTGAATAGCTCTTGCTGGTTTCCACCGAGCGGCCAGATGTCTGCAGTCGGGCTGCCCTGATTTCTCACCGGGGCTCCACCACTTTTTTCTGTGTCATCTGTGTGAGGTACTTGACATCTCTGTGCCCCACTTCCTGCATCTGCAAAATGGGGAGACCCAGTACTTCGAGGGTTGTTGTTCAGTTAACGTACAGCCCTTGGCTAAGAGCCTGGCTCGTCAATGGATTGTAAGCACGAGGGGTTATTATCATCATTACTATCATTATGATTTTGCAAAAGCTTTCTTTTTACCTGAAATATCTCACCCTCCTTGCTTGTCTCTAGCATTTGATACTGCTGGCAACAGTGATTCTTGCAATCCTTCCCCAGGATGCTACATTAATGTGGCTCTTCTCCAAACGTGCCCACTTTGCTACCTTCTTTTCTTTTGTTTTTTTTCCCACCCTGAACATCCTGGAGGCTCTGTTTCCTCCTATCAGCACACCTGTTCTCTCAGCAATGACCTTCTCTCCACGGGCTTCAAATGATATCTCTGTGCAGATGACTGCAGTTAGCAGCGTCCCTCAGTGTTCCTCGTGGTATTCCCCTTCATTCTTCTCTTCTCTTCCACTCTTCCCTTCCCTCCTGTCTCTCCTCTGAATTCCAGACGCACACTTTCAGCTACCTGATGGGCATCACCATCTGGCCAGTCCACAGCTCATCAGAGTCAGATTTGGTTTCTACTTTCCATCAAAGATCTCCTTCCCTCCAAACCTCAACCCTTCTTTTGCAAAGAGGAATCTTCCTATTTTCCTGGCCGTGCTCAAGTACTCACAGCTACCTTTGATTTTTCCTTCTCTCTTTTTAAAAAAAATTTATTTATTTTTATTTATTTATTTGGCTGCACTGGGTCTTGGTTGCAGCACGCAGTATCTTCATTGCAGCACGCTGGATCTTTAGCTGTGGCATGCGGGATCTTTAACTGCAGCACGCAAGATCCTTAGTTGCGGCCTGCAAGCACTCAGTGGTGGCATGTGGGATCTAGTTCCCTGACCAGGGATGAAACCCGGGCCCCCTGCATCGTGAGCGCAGGGTCTTAGCCACTGGATCACTAGGGAAGTCCCTTCTCTCTTTTTTTCCTCCACATTCGTCCAACAGGCAGGTTCCGTGGCTTCTTTCTAGCCAAAGTCCCGGCATCTCTCACCACCCAATGACACAGCCTAACATAAGTCTGTCCTTACTTCTGAGAGCCCAGGATGTGTTCTGCAATAACAAGCTAACTCTTTGCATATCTCCGGTTTCTCCCCCACGGCTTGTCTTACACCTGCTTCCATGGGAACCCTTCCTCAAGAGCATCTGGGGAGCTTTAAACACCCTGGCGCTCAGGCTACTCCCCGGTCCTATCACATCAGAATCTGGGGGTTGTCGCTCAGGCATTGTTTTAAAATCCCGAGGTGATTCCAGTGTGTAACCAAGGCTGCCCATTACAGCCTAAAGGGGCAGCTCAACAAGACTAAGCTACTGGATCAGGGCTCCCCAAACTTTAACACGAGTCAGGACCCCCTGGAGAGCCTGGTAAACCAAAGACTGCTGGGACCCAACCCTGGAGTTTCTGATTCTACAGGTCTGGGGAAGGCGAGAGGTGGGTGCTGAGGATTTGCATTTCTAGCAAGTTCTCAGAAGCTGCTGATGCAGCTGGTCTGGGGAAACCAAACTTTGAGACCTAAAGTCTGGCACTAAATTATTTCCTTTATTGGAGGCATCTGAAGGTAAGCTTGTTGAGAGGAAAACCACACTTCTTGCTTAAGTCTGGGTAGACTAAGAAGTCCTCAGTAATGCGACAGCAAAGGGCTCTTGGAATATGACCCAGATTAGCAGAAGATGGGAGGAAGTCATGTTTTCTGTTCACAAATCCCTTGTCTCCGCAGTCACGTTGCCCACTGTGAAAGGGCCCGAGTTAATATTCTGACCCTACTTACAATAGGATTGTGTCAGCTGCCCAAAAGGTTAAAAAAAAGACCATGGCATGGATTGCTTGTGTGTGCTTTTCCAACCCAAACTCCTATGGAATTGTCTAGGCTCATCAGTTTAGTTATCTATGTGTTTCTCTCTCTACTTATCATCCTACCTATGCCTATCTACCTGCCTACCTATCAACCTATATCTATGTATCTATGTGTCTTTCTGTCTACCTACCTACTTATCTATCTATATTGCTTCTAAAAATAAGGACCTTTGGACTAGCCTGAGGCAGCTCTCACAGATGCAGCAAAGCATATGGGTGCTCACAAGACTATCGCAGGAATATCCCATTACTGAGAAGAATGTGGTTTCTCCTTTTTCATTTCATTTAGATTTTAAAGGTAATTCTGACCTGCCAGGTGGATACATCTATATTCAACATCTCCTGACAGCGATCACTGTAAATAGCATTCCTATCCAAATTCTTGAGAGTTTATAGTAAGAAAGGAAGATGATGAATATAATCTGGGATGGGGTTTATACATCTTTTTAAGACCTGATTTTTCCCCTACTTTTCTGAGCATCTGTATTACAACCAGCACTTTAGCTAATATTGTTCTTGTGCTGAAAAGCAAAGTTTACCAGAGCTGTCTTGACTGTGAGCACTTTATAATTATAAGAGAAGCATGAGTCTCTGAATTCTGAGTAAGGAAAAAAAAGTCACTACGAGCTGTACTAGTTCAGCTAATGGCACAGATGAGACTTAAAAGCCAAATGAAAGAGTAGAAATCACGCGGGTCCTCATTGCTCACTAAATTGGGGGAAAAAATCCTACACAGCTAAACTAACTCAGCTCATCAGTCAGTCCTTACCCATATTCTAAAAGTGTGGATTAATCAGGGAGCAAAGGAAGAATGGAACAGGGCCTCTGCCTCCCGTTCTTTTAAGCATGAGAGGATGATAACTGCCATCGCAGACCAGCCGAGCTCAGCTCATTTGGGTGGTTATAAAGATTCATGCAGCAATTATTTAGAGGCTGGCACATCCATCCTTTCATCAGGCTGTGGAAACACACAGGCTAGCTCTTCTCTGGACGTTCAGCTAGGGGGGAAAAGCAGGCATGAGTCTAAAGGCAATCCCTCTCTAAAAGCCTTTGGAGTTCACGCTTCCATCTTCATCCCTACACTCTTGGAGGTGAATCAGAGAGCTGGTTATACAAATACCCATAAAGGTCTTAGAGGTTGATAACGGGGACGAGCTTTGCCTTCCAGCTCTGACCCTCCTGCGAGAGTTATCACAAATGTGGCTTCTGTGCTTCTGCCAGTGAGTCACCTCTTTCCCTCCATGCTGCCCCAGAACTTCTCATTCTGTGTCTCGCTGCTTTTTAATAAGGGCACATTTTCACCTTTGTTTAGGAGTTTAGGTCAGAAATGTTTTCTTTCTCTTCCTAAAGGACAGATTCAGAGTTTGAGCCTTCTTTGTATTGCCCCCATCATCCAGCACAGACTCAAAAATATTTACTAAATTAGAAAAATGCAAATCAAAACTACAATGATGAGGTGAGGTATTACTTCACACCGCTCAGAATGGCCATCATCAAAAAATCTACAAACAATAAATACTGGAGAGGGTGTGGTGAAAAGGGAACCCTCCTATACTGTCGGTGGGAATGTAAACTGGTACACACTAGGGACAACAGTAGGGAGGTTCCTTAAAAAGCTAAAAACAGAGTCACCATATGATCCAGTCATCCCACTCCTGGGCACATATCTGGAGAAAACCATAATTCAAAAAGATACATGCACCCCAATGTTCATTGAAGCACTATTTACAATAGCCAAGACATGGAAACAACCTAAATATCCATCAACAGAGGAGTGGATAAAGAAGATGTGGTACATATATACAATGGAATATTACTCAGCCATAAAAAGGATGAAATAATGCCATTTGCAGCAACATGGATGTCATACTGAGTGAAGTAAGTCAGAGAGAGAAAGACAAATAGCACATGATCTCGCTTATATATGGAATCTTAAAAAAAAAGGTCACAAATGAACTTAGCTACAAAACAGAAATAGAGTTATGGATGTAGAAAATAAACTTATGGTTACCAGGGGGTAAGGGGGGAGAGGGATAAATTGGAAGATTGGGATTGACACATACTCACTACTACACATAAAATAGGTAACTAATAAGGACCTACTGTATAGCACAGGGAACTCGACTCAGTACTCTGTAATGACCTATCTAGGAAAAGATCTAAAAAAGAGTGGATACACGTATAACAGATTCACTTTGCTGTACACCTGAAATGAGCATAATATTGTAAATCAACTATACTCCAGTAAAAATAAAAAAAAATTACTGAATGAACTCATGTCTGAATAAATAGCAGATATCACATGTTTTGGACAGGAGCCACATACCTCAATTACGAGCTTTCTTCATTGTCTGACTTCCATTTATAATCCATGGTATGTAGACAGGGCCCTCTACAACCAGATTCCACCCTCGCTTCCGGTCATTCCCACTCTTGGCCTGAATCTAGATACATCTGCATGCTAGTCTTGGCATCAACATTTCCCCAAGCCTTCTCCAAATGCACCATGTTCTTTCCTATCTCCGTGCCTTTGCACTTGCTGTTGGCTTTTCCTGGAACCCCAACTGCCCCCTCTCAGCTGACTACTAATCATGATTTAGCAGTCAGGTGTAGGGAGACTTTCCCCCATCCCAGCTGTAGCTCAGGTGGGGAGGGGCTGGCTGTGCCATTCTAGTATTGTGTCCCACATTCATCAGAACACCTGACCTGCTGTATCACCGTCATCTGTTTATTTCTGCTCTCCTCAGCCCATCCTGCCACTAGCTAGATAAGGGTCTCCCTAAGGCCATGTACCTGGTGTTAGTCATCTCTGACTTTCATCTCTGTGTACTACATAATGTGTCTGTAACAGTAGATACTCAAGAAGTGCACTGAAGAGAATTCGTCGTATCATTTGAGGGCAGTAAAAACTACCTGCTAGAATCGTCAGCTTCTCAAGCCTCTAAGAACATTATTTCGAAACAACATGAAACAGTGATACTCACTGTTTAAGACAGTGCTTCTTAAAATGTGGGTCCCAGGGCTTCCCTGGTGGCGCAGTGGTTGAGAGTCCGCCTGCCGATGCAGGGGACACGGGTTCGTGCCCCGATCCCGGAAGATCCCACATGCCGCGGAGCGGCTGGGCCCGCGAGCCATGGCCGCGGAGCCTGTGTGTCCGGAGCCTGTGCTCCGCAACGGGAGAGGCCACAGCAGTGAGAGGCCCGCGTACAGCAAAAAAAAAAAAAAAAAAAAAAAAATGTGGGTCCCAGACCAGCAGTATCAGACACTACTTGGTAACCTGTTAGAAATGCAAATGTACAGGTCCAACCTCGGACCTACTGAATTAAAAATGTTGGTAGAGGGCCTAGAAATCTGCATCTTATAAGCTCTCAAGGTGATTCTAGAGCTTGCTAGCAAGAACATCTGCTTTAATGAAGTTGAAGCGCTCTTTTGAGAAGTATGTAGCAGTGAGAAGATCAGGGCCATTGGAATCAAGCAGAAATGGTTCAAATCCTGGCTGCTATACTTGATTTGATGGTTACATGATTTGGTCAAGTTAGCTAAACTCTGAGAGGCTCATTTTCTTCATCAATAAAAGGCAGAGGGACCAAAGCAAGTGACAAACTTGAAATGCCTGGTACAGTGCCTGGGACTATGGTAAATGTTCTGCAGATGTCGGTCCTTAACTTTCTGTTTCCCAAAATGTATGCCAAGATTAGTCCTTCCAAATCTTCAGGAGGAAGAGGAGGAGGAACAATGCTGCCTGGTCAAATCGT
This sequence comes from Mesoplodon densirostris, assembly GCF_025265405.1. Lineage (NCBI taxonomy): Eukaryota > Metazoa > Chordata > Mammalia > Artiodactyla > Ziphiidae > Mesoplodon > Mesoplodon densirostris. Next base: position 166,335,597 of record NC_082663.1, read on the forward strand.
TTTTAGAAACAAGGCATCTATTCTCCTCTTGAAGATTCTCAGTTCCCATAAGCATATGAAAGACTTTGAGAAGTCTTACAACTTTTTTTCCTTCAAACTTTGTTTGATCCAGTCTTTTTCAAGGTTTTCTTTTTCTTTCTCTCCCTTTTTCCCTCTCTCCTGCCCTCCTTCTCTTCCTTCCTTCTTTTTCTGGTGGGGAGTGGTGGAGAGGAAGCAACCCCTTAGCTTCCCATTATTTAGGAGGACAAAACCAAAGGAACATTTCCACCTTGGATTTGCCTTTTAGATTATTTGCTTTTGAATTGGAGTTTGGGAAGAAGAATAACCTCAAGAATTTTCTGACAGTATCATACTGAATATTTGGCAAATATAAATTATTATTTGGCAATCACCCAACAGATAGTGAGTATACGCTAAATGCCAGGCTTTCTTTTGGGTGTTGAGGATACAGAAAGAGGGAAGGCCTGTCTGGGGAGATGATACTGGAGCTAAGTGAATGGAAGGTCAGCTGTGGGGAAATAGGAAGTCAGCTATAAGTGGTCCAGATTTTATTCTAAGTGAAATGAAAATATATTTTACAAAACATGCCACTCTGGCCTGCTTTTTAGGCATGAGGATCTTGCCCTATATTCTATATCTTCACTGATGAAACCAGAAACTGTAAAGATCAAGTAAGTCAAGTATTTTCTCTTCATTCATCCATCCACCCATCCATTTAATACAGAGTCATCTCTGGCTTCTGACATGCTGGGCACTGTGCTTAACAGGTAACAGAGGTTTAAAGATAAGACAAGGCTTCCCCTCTCGAGGACTTTATTATCTAATAAAGTACTCACCATGTGAAAGAGACCTGGTAGAATAATAGATGATTATGCTTGCTGCATTGAACTACTTTGCCATATTTCTCAGGGAGTCAATGTACACCCTGGGACGCAATCTTTGGGTGGAAGAAATACCACAGAACTTTGATTACTTACATTTTGTTTTATGGTATTATTTTACCATATTCAAAAGCATGCTAAGCAGAATTGTTTGGATCCTGAATTTGTGTGGCACACAGAAACTAGGGTAATAAGGATTCAAAGCTGACACATCAAACTCAGTTTGTCTGTCACCCATTAGACCTAATCTTGCTTAGGGGTTGATCCTGTACTTGAATGATTGTCCTACTACATTAAAAGGCTTTGGAAATTTTTTCCTTCTTTAGTTCATTAACCCACGTTTTTCCCCCTCTAACACCTTCTTGAAAAGCTTCTTATAAAAAAAAAAAACTTTTTCTGTTTCCTGTGGCAAAGGAAAGGAAGAAAAATACCAGCAACAAAGCATATGCTAAGGTAATTTAAGAGTTGTGATAAGCCAAAAGGAAAAGATAAACAGGCCCCAGAAACCCACGAAGTTAAAGAGTTTGTTCCTTTTTAAGGAAGTCTAATTGGACACGGCAGGGGTCTTCATCAGTGTGCCTAGTTGTTTTATGAGCGGAAATTTCTACTACAATGTAGGAAGTTAAAGTGTGCGCTGAATTTCTCTGAAATTGCTTTTCTCACATCTATCGTTCAACCTTGAACTGGTCTGACCAATTCTGGAGGGAGGAGGGCCGTGGAAATGTAGGTATAAACTCCGAACCTGAGGTATGTGGAGAGTTTTCACAATCGGCCAACTCTTTGGTCTGAGTAGCTACTGAGTTACTTTCCCATTATGAATTTCTCTTGTGATCATTATAGTCAGTGAGTCCTGAGTAGCCCAAGCCTAATTGTTCATAGGAGATCTTGATGAAGGCAACGAGAAAAGAAGAAACCCAGCAAAAAGGTGATGCCTACCTGCCAGTGAAATCTCAGAGTGAATGTCAGGTTTAATGAGGGAGTCTGGAGGAAGCTTCTGAGTTCTATAGGGGAGAGTGCTTGATTTCACTGTCCACGTGGGGTGTCATGACTATTAATAAACAATAATGATAACTTGCATGCCTGCTTCTCACTGGGAAAGGAGAGGCATTTTTTTTCCACACGTGATCTTGAAGTATAATTATCCCTGTGTTAAAAATGGTGAAACTAAAACATAGAGAAGTTAATTAAAGAACTTGCCCAGGGTAACAATAGTCCGAATGGAGACGGGAGTAAGGCACAGACTTTGGATCTCTTACGAGAGGGTTTTTCAGAACTGTGATGGAGACAGAATGAAGGCATGGGCTCCCACCTTTAGTCTTGCTGAGGAAATACTTCTCAAGTACTTTTTCTAGCCTTGACCTCTGAAACGTGATAGTTTGGAAAATGAAATCACCTCCGTCCCCAAGTAGCTGCACAATGGATTTTGGGTGGCACTTGCCCTCCCATGTAAAGCTCTTTCCAGACGATCTCTGCTTTGGTTCTGCACCCTGACAACGGGGAAGGTGTGCTACACGGTTGGTCCTTCACCTCAGGAAGGAAAACCACTCCTGTGAAGAGGCCCCTTTGAAGCTTAGTTGCACTGCAACACAGGGATGTTTCTTAGATCAACCTAATCTGACCCCAGTTATTCAAAACATGCGACTCTGGGCATGAATATGAGCCGGGCATATATCTTCCATTCCTTTATAAAGAAATGTATTTGGCTTATATGCATGTATGTGCTATACTTCCTCCATTCTGGGAAATGTTTTTTCCACATTTAATATTCCTGAAATTAGGACTTTATGATTAACATGCACGTTGAAAGTAGCATTTCTTATTTCTGCTCCGAAATGCTGTAATTAAGTCCACAGTGTGTCCACTATCAATGTCATCTCACAATCTAGAATAGAGTCTATTTATCTCTACCAGAAACCCCTTTCACAAAGGACTTAAGGCATTTTGCAAGATAATACAATGAAACAGAATTTCCTCAGCATAGGAAGTTTCCTCTTTGTAAAGGTTGAGTCTTTTCCAAAACAGACTAGAGTAAAATCAAAGCCTAGAAGCCTCTGGGTTATTTTGAAAAAGGGATCTGATCTTGTGCTGCTATGAGGACATGGGCAAGTTAGGGCCAGCAGAATCTCAGAGCTGCGGAACTCATCAGCATCAGACAGAATGCCAGAAGGAGGACAGGGGATCTGGCTCTGGTGTGATGATGGCTCTTCAAACGCAGGCAATGCCCAGCCCCTGTGACACGGTGGACATACTGTGGGTATTGAATTAAAACGTGCTGACATTCTGTGACTGCCAATACTAACTTTGGAACCAGAGGTGAGGCAATCTTCCACACTGTATACTCCCATATCAGAAAGAACAACCACAACAAAACACTTGAGTTTGAAGTCTTCTCCATCTGGCTGCCTTGGCAGTGACCTTAGCAGATCAGCATAAAACTCAGCTATGTTATAAAGATATTTGGTCCAGGGTCCCTAGAACTCACCTAACCTTTTCATGACCCATGTAAGCTCTCCTTCCTCTTAACTGCATATACTTGTTGGTAAGTCCACCTAGAAATCCAGAGTAACTGTGCAAAGGAACCAAAGAATTTGTCCATTAGCAGTTATAATCTTACTTGGTAAATAAATTAAACTCATCACTGAGGGTACAGGAAGATAGTAGCTGAAATGTAGTTGAAAAAGTTGCTGGTAGCTTAGGGGAAGTTAAGAGAAATCAGTCATGAAGGTAAAAGCCTATTTTGGGGGTGTTCTGAGCCCAAGGTGTAAGAATTCTATTAGTTCAGTGTGTTAAAACAAACCAATAGTCTGAAACACATATATATGTATTTTCATGTAAAAAAAAAAAAAGAGAGAAACAAACTATGACTTAATACACGTGAATAGGTAGACAAAGTCTTACAAAACAGACTTTGGTAATGGAAAGCCTGGGGCCATTAGAGACTAATTACTATCCATTGATAAGTAACTTGAGTTTTATGACCCTCAAATGTCTTATCTGTTTTAAGTGGGGAAAAGGAAACTCTTTATGTCCTCCTCACTACCTGGTAGTAATGGGGTTTAAAATAGATACTACACATGATAGTGTTTTCTAAAGGCAAAAATGGTATACCAACAGGGATATTATTATCAAAGACAGTGGTGGCGCTACCATCACCATCATCATCATCATCACCACCATCGCCCATAAGCTAGATAACTGGGACCACAGTTCAAATGTCTACAGAGGCCAAGCCAATCACATAGAGAAGTTAAGTGGAAAATGCCTACCCCATCTAAAAGGCACAGCCTCTACTTGACTCCAGATATTTGCGGCCATGATGTAGTGCAGGCAGGTAATGCTAGATCTGTTGTTATTTCAAGAAAAACAGGATTATGAATGTTTATATAAAATATCCTGTTTTTTCAATGTTGTCACCTAAATAAAAACATTTAAAAAATACCAGCAAGGACAAATCACATAGGTTTGCAGGCTCATGTGTCCAAGGGCCAAATATTTGCAACCTCTGAGATAACGTACATGAACTTGTTCTTTGAAACAGACAATATCAAAGATATGTTATGCTATACAAGCATACGTGATGATTATTATTTAATATCATCATCATATCATTATCATCATTACCATCACTGTCACCATCATCACCATTCATCTAGAAAGAGACAACGGTTTTAGTTTAACAGACTTGGCAACTCAAGACATCCTTAGAAGTGGACTGTGTTGTGCCTAGTTCTTATTCTTTTCCTAGAATTGTGACATTTGAAAGTTGGAAGAGACCTTTCAAAACATCTGGCCCCAATTTCCCCAACACTGTAGAATCAAAAACAGAGGGTCCAAGAGGAGAAGTGACCACCCAGGTGACACAGTGAGTTCTCGTAGAATTAGGACACAGATTGATTCACTGGTCCCCCACTGCCTCAGGGCTCTTTTCTTCTTTGCCATGATTTTCTTTCTTTGTCTCACAGATTCTTTTTATCTTCTGAACCCCTTCAGCAATTTGAGATCAAAAATGAGAGGCAGAAAATGCCAAGCCTGCCCAGTGTAATAAGACTTTTTTCCCTCCCTGTGAATTATTTTCACAACCCATTTTCAGTCTCTTATATGCTAACCAGTTTTCAGTCTTCAAGAGGAGGTACACAGGTTAGCAAAAGAAACAGAAATCTCAGCATCCTCGTATTTAAATAGGTGGTGTCCCATCCAATCTCTTCCCACTTTTTCAAGCAAATTGCTCTACCGGAGAAAGAACCCACCTAGAAATAGGGGCGGGGTCATAGGCTGATAAAGATCACTGCTCCAGTAAAATCGCTAATAGAAATGTATCACAGACAACAGTCAACGGCTGCAAGAGTAACACATAAAGCAATATCTTAAGCAGGCAGAGTGAAAGTGGGGTGGGTAATGGCGAGGCGCCCCAGGGAGATGGAAAAGGTCATTGAGATGAAAATAACCTTGGGAACTTGGAAAGAGTGCTCCATTACCACAGATGGGGAAGAAAACCCAGTATCCAATCAGATGGAACAGATTGAAACGCGATTCCAGTCAAGTGTGAATGCCACCAAATGCACGGTGGAACTATTGGGGGGGCTGGCATGAGGGAATATGAGCCCTGGCCCCACCCCACCTCAGTCCACGGTTGGACATCAACACAATTGAAAATCAGGGGTTTGTAAGGTCCTAATTTGCACAGGTGCATCTTTGTAAATCCTGAGTGAGGGTGAGGGGTGGGAAAGTGTGATAAAGATAAATTAGGGGTCTTTCTGAGAAGGGACACGACTGTTCTGCTGAGGTGTTAAAAAAGATGCTACACGGTCAGCTTGTTTTTTTTTTTTTTTTTTTAAGTGAAGGGATGCAAAGTCTGCCTTTGGAGTGGAAGAGGGAAGGAAAAAGGATGATTGATCATTGCCTTTATTGTTAGCTTCCCATGGTTGAGTGTTCACTGATAGAACTGGTTCGACTCCAAGATGCTGTCTTTGAAACAATTATTGTTTTCCACTAAAATACAACTCTAGCAGAAAATATTAATTGAAGTGATAACTGCCTAAATGCTTCAGTATCAAAAACGCATGTGCCTTCACATTTTTGTATTTTACAAGCACCAGAAAGGAATAAGGATAATAAGCCACAGAAATCGTAAAACACAAGATGTGATAGAAAATGACAAAAGAGAGGGCTGGGGGCCTGGGAGGAATCAGGGGGAAAGCTGGTCCTGGAACTTTAAAGGACCACACAAAATAGTTTTTCTATACTTTACTGGTTTATTCAGATTCTAGAGTTGAAATATTAACTATACTGGTTTTCTTTGCTTGCTCTGGCTTTCTTTGCCATGCACACTGCATATTCCATCAACCAGAAATGCCTTCTTAATTCTTTACCTCTTCTACAACAGGATGAGGAAAACAGCCTGGGAGCCAGGGTCTGCCCCCACTACTTTCTTGGATCATTCTTTGGAAACTGAAAATAGCCTCTGCATACCATTCCTCCATTCTTTGACTTTGTTCCTATTTATTTGTTCATTCACCTAATATTTATTGAGCACCTGCTCTGTGCCAGGCACTGTGCTAGCTAAATGCATAAAGTAAAATGGGACACAAGGGAGATATGGTTCTTGGCTTCAACGAGCTTAAATCCAGTGTTGAGTTCAGGCAGATGGTGAGTTCAATAATAGAGGCAGCGTGGGGAACCATGGAAGGGTGACTAACCCACATCAGGTAGACCAGAAGGCTTCCCGGAGGAAAGAACACCACATGCAAAGACTCTATAGCACGAGTGTGCCATATTCAGGAACGATGTACCGAATGGGGTTGAACGGTGAGAGATGGGGATAGGGACATGTATAGGAGCCTTCTGTGATATGCTGAAATGTATAGGCTATATCCAGGGAACAAGGGGGTCCCTCCAAAGAGTCTGAAGGAGCAGAGAGACGTGTTGAGTTACGCGTTTTATGGAAACTCTGCTAACTGAAATGTGAGAAAGAATTAGATGACAGAGACAAAAGGAAAGAATAACCAGTTAGAATCAATTATATCTCCAAGCCAAAGATAATAGAAATTTGAGCTAGGGTAGTGGTAGCAGGGATACGAAAATATTTAAGAGTCAAATTTGATAGTGTTTGGCCATTTATTCTCCATAGAACTGAGGAACAGAAAGCCTGGTTTCTATGTTTCTGGCTTGAGCGACTGATTGGATGATAGTGCATGCCCTGAGATGAGGAATACCAGACACGAATCAGATGGAAAGAATATGTATGGGATTGAATATGCTGAGATTTTTGAGTTTCATTTCAGAGCTGTTGTATTTGAATTGCCTGCTGGACATCCTAGCAGAAATATACGGGGGACATTTAGATATATTGGATAAAAGATTTGACCTGGAGAAATGGGTATCAGGGTCATAAACTCATAGATAGTTAATTTTAGTTATGAGTGTAGATGATCACCCATGGGAGAGTGCATAAAAAGGAAAGGAAAGGGGGCCTGGGTTTATAGATACCCTGACATTTAAGGGAGCAACAGAGAAGGGGGCATCTATGGGAAGACAGAAGTGGCCAGAAACATAGGAATAAGAATGAAGAGAATGTGGAACAATAGACGCCAAAGGAAATGGCATTTCAAGGTGGGAGGAGCAGTGAAGAAGGGAAATGTAAGACATGATGAGACATTTATTAAATTTAGCAAATGGGGGCTATTTGTGAATGTCGTGAAAGCAGTTATTAAGTAAGTAAAAATAAGAGGTTGCAGAGTATATGGGGAGTGAGAAAGTAGAGAGAGGCTAGACAACATTTTCAAGAAATTTTTCAAGGAGAGGAGTAATTCTCCACTTATTTAAATCCTGTTGGCAAAGATCCTCCAGAGGGGATCCTTAACACAGGGCGAAGGTGGGACCAGATGGGATCTAGAACACAAGTGGAGGAAGGCAAGAGGGATGATGCTTCTTCCAATGTCACAGAAATAAGACAGGAGGCTTTGAGCTCTACTCTGACGCCCAACATCTAATAGCTCTGTCTTGCTTTGTATTCAGTTGGATTCTGCTGTGGGTGAATTGTGTTCTTTCAAAAGATATGCTGAAGTCTTAAACCCTGGTCCCTGTGAAAATGACCTTATCTGGAAATAGGGTCTTTGCAGATGGAATTAAAATGAGGTTATACTGGATTAGGGTGAGCTCTAAATCCAATCACTGGTATCCTTATAAAGAGAGATTTGGGGACCCAGAGACACATACAGGGAGAAGACAGCCACGTGAAGATGGAGGCAGGGATTGAGCTATGCTACTACAAACAAGGAAAGCCAAGGATTTCCAGCAACCACTAGAAGTGAGGAGACACGAGGAAAGATTGTTCCCTAGAACCTTTGCAGGAAGCACGGACCAGCCAACACCTTGATTTTAGACTTCTAGCCTCTAGAACTGTAATAGAATACATTTCTGTTGTTTTAAACTACCCAGTTTGTGGTGCCTTATAACAGTGGCTCTGGGAAACTGGTATAGATGCTAAGGCCATGCATTTACCAGGCTAGTTTCCCAGATTATGACTGTTCCACCAAAAAGGGATCAATAGAAACAACTATCTCAAAAGCACCATCAACTCAGGAGAGCAGCTACTAAAAAGAATGAAGAGAGGGGCTTCCCTGGTGGTGCAGTTGTTGAGAGTCCGCCTGCCAATGCAGGGGACGCGGGTTCGTGCCCCAGTCCGGGAGGATCCCACATGCTGCGGAGCGGCTGGGCCCGTGGGCCATGGCCATTGGGCCTGCGCGTCCGGAGCCTGTGCTCCGCAATGGGAGAGGCCACAACAGTGAGAGGCCCACATACCGCAAAAAAAAAAAAAAAAGAATGAAGAGAGAAATATTCCTTAGATCCAAGGAAGACAATAGATTGGACAAACATGCATCTTTTCTCATCATGACCTAGGGTACCTTTTCTGTTCTTTCTAACAGTGATCAAGCTCACACCCACAATCATAGATGATCTCAGATATAAAAACATTACAGTGACCTTCAGTCAACTGGCCCAAGTTGGAAGACTTTAACTGGGGATGCATCCACCTTTTTGCTGCCCCAGTCTACCACTGTCCTTTGAAAGCTAGATCAATAAGTCTGTCTTAGCTCATCTCAACATGTACCAATGGCTAAATGATACAAAAAGACCAAAGAAATGACACTTGTCTTGAAGTGGTGACAACTTAATGTTGACACAAGTGACTTCTATGCATGAAATACCAAGAGAATATTACAATTCAGAATGTAATGAGGTGCTGAACTGAATAAGGCAGACTATAATACTTGTGCAATTCTGACTCTGGCTGGAGTTGGGCTGAGTTGGTTGGGAAAGTTTTGGGGAAAAGATGGGACCTGTACTTAGATGGCTACTGGGTTAGTGCCGAGGAGGAACAGTCATTAGGATATCTTCTCTGTCTCATGCCATCCTAAGCCTGGGATTTTTCAGCAGGGCTCGGGGCTGGGTTGGGATAAAGCTCTAAAACCCTAACAGCTCCACAGGGCTCCCTAATAAACAGATACCAGACAAATCTACAGATTTGATGAAAATGCTCCAGTGCCCAACCATCCAAGTTCACATCGCCTGGGATCACCTCAAAGACATAGCCTCTAATCAACATACGTTTGTTGAATGAAAATATGTCTGATAATATTAAACAGCTACCATTTGGGGTTCTAACACTGTATTAAGTGTTTTGCGTGACCAATCTCTTGTACTTCCTTTTAAAATGCTTTTCTTTTTGTCAAAAGAAAAAAATGCACATAGTTTAAAGAATCGAATAGTTCTACAGCGTTTGCTTCAAAAATAGCAATCCTTTTGCATCACCACCAATTTCTTCTTTCCCAGAGGCAACAACATTTACCTTTATTTTAGCTGACTATTTTAGTATTTATCTCCAGGTCTATAAATAACAGGCTTTGCTGCTATTTCTTGCATTTTCAATTTTAGGCATTATCTAGTAACTTCTCACTAGAAAAAGGCTAGGCTTCTTCTTCTACCTGCCCCATCCACATATGTACTTTTCCATCACCCCATCCTTCAGATATAATGCTTAGATCATTATTCAGTGTTTAAGAGCTGAGCCATGTAGGAAATGATAACTATTTTTATTTCTTGAACCAATTTTGGGGGGAGTTGTCTTTTAAAAATTTACTTAAATTTCTATATACTTATCATGCTAGAGACTGATTTCTTTGTTCCTGTTGTACTGCTGATTCACTATGTATCCTTGGGCAAGTTACTTAACCTCTCTGTTCCACAGTTTTCCCATCTGTTGAACAGGAGATCATACCAACCCACAGCGTAACAGTGTCAATGTCCTCCAGCCAAAACACCACTAGGAACATATTGTGGTCAAACAAAGATGGGTTTATTAACTCATTGCAAGGAGGGAGAAGATACACAGCGGGGCACCATGGGGTGCTTCAGTAGAGGGTATTAGAGAGGGCCGTGGTCAGTGATTTTAGGGAGGGGCCAAAGAAACCGGTTCACTCTCCATTTGGTGCTGTCAGTCAGTGGGAATGATCCTGATTGGATCGCAATATATTTCATCTATAGGAAGACTGACTAGAAGAGGCTAACACTGCCATTGATAAAGAAAGTAAAGTCACTCATTTCAGCCTGGAGAGGGGGGTGTTTTGTACTTTTCTGTTTGGGATAGTGACCTGGTTTCTGTCTGTGTTCAGGCAAGATTATGAAGTGGGCTTGCTTTCACTTTATCTCACTTTATCCCAACCACAGAGAGGTCTTGATGAATGTTGGTATTCGGTAAGCTTGCTTAGGTTCAAGGGCAGAACACCATGACCTAGCTGGGAATGCCAGGCCAGCTCGTAACAGCACTTATGCCCAGATGCTAGTGTCAGGCCAATTCCCAGCGTCAAGGGCTGATTTTCCTGTTCTCATTGGTAAGAAGGATTAAATGAGCTGCCATCTGTAAAAATCATTAAAACAATGGCTGCTATAAAATAAGCCCTTACGAGTGTTTGTTATACGACACTAAATGCACAGGGTACGGAAGAGAAAATAGGTAAGCGGGACAACATCAAAATTAAAAACTTTTGCACATCAAAGGACACTCGACAGAGTGAAAAGGCAACCTCCAGAATTCAAGAAAATCTTTCCAAATCATATTTCTAATAAGTGCTTGATATCCAGAGTACAGGCAGACCTCAAAGCTATTGTGGATTTGGTTTCAGACCACCACAATAGAGCTAATATTGCAATAAAGCAAGTTACATGAATTTTTTTGTCTACCAGTGCATTTAAAGTTATCTTTATGCTATACTGTAGTCTATTAAATGTACAATAGCATTATGTCTAAAAAAAAAATGCACATACCTTAATTAAAAATACTTTATTGCTAAGGGGCTTCCCTGGTGGCACAGTGGTTGAGAATCCGCCTGCCGATGCAGGGGACACAGGTTCGTGCCCCGGTCCGGGAAGATCCCACATGCCGCGGAGCGGCTGGGCCCGTGAGCCATGGCCGCTGAGCCTGTGCATCCGGAGCCTGTGCCCCGCAGTGGGAGAGGCCACAACAGTGAGAGGCCCAGGTACCGCAAAAAAAAAAAAAAAAAAAAAAAAAAAAAACCACCAAAAAAATCCAAAAAAAAACTTTATTGCTAAAAAATGCTAACTATCATCTGAGCTTTCAGTGAGTCAGAGTAATAACAGCAAAGACCACTGATCAGGGATCACCATATCAAATATAATAAGAATGAAAAACTGAAATTTTGCAAGAATTACAAAATGTGACACAGAGACACGAAGTGAGGAAATGCTGCTGGAAAAATGACACCAATAGACTTGCTTGATTCAGGGTTGCCACAAACCTACAATTTGTAAAAAACATAATATTTGTGAAACGCAATATAGCAAAGCACAATAAAAGGTGATATGCGTGTATATAAAGAACTCCTACAACTCAACAATGACAACAAAACAAACAACCTGATTAAAAAGTGGGCAAAGAACCTGAATAAACATTTTTCCAAAGAAGATATACAGATGGCCAATAAGTACATGAAAAGATGCTCAACATCACTAATTATTAGGTAAATGCAAATCAAAACCACTTCACATGCATTATGATGGCAATTATTTAAAAAAACACAGAAAATAACAAGTGTTAGAAGGATGTAGAGAAATGGTAACTCTTGTGCATTGCTGGTGGGGTAATAAAATGGTGTAGCCACTATGGAAAATGGTATGGCAAGTCCTCAAAAAATTAAACATAGAATTACTATATGATTCAGGAATTCCACTTCTGGGTATATACCCCAAAGAAGTCAGAGCTGGTCCTCAAACAGATATCTGTACACCAATGCTCATAGCAGCATGAATAACAATAGCCAAAAGGTGGAAATAACCCAAGTGTCTAGTGACTGATAAATGAATAATTAAAATGTGTGGGCTTCCCTGGTGGCACAGTGGTTGAGAGTCTGCCTGCCGATGCAGAAGACACGGGTTCGTGCCCCAATCTGGGAGGATCCCACATGCCGCGGAGCGGCTGGGCCCGTGAGCCATGGCCGCTGAGCCTGCGCGTCTGGAGCCTGTGCTCCGCAACGGGAGAGGCCACAGCAGTGAGAGGCCCGCGTACAGCAAAAAAAAAAAAAAAAAAAAAAAAAATGTGGTACACAGATACAAAAGAATAGTATTCAGCCTCATAAAGGGAGGAAATCCTGACACCTGACACAACATGGATGAATCTTGAAGTCATTATACTAAGTGAAATAAGCTGGTCACAAAAAGACACACATTGTGTGATTCCACTTATCTGAGGTACCTAGAGTAGTCAAATTCATAGAGACAGAAAGTATAATGGTGGTTGCAAGGGGCTGGGGTGAGTAGGGAGTTAGTGTTCAATGGGTAGAGAGTTTCTGTTGGGAAGATGAAAGGGTTCTGGAGATGGACGGTGGTGACAGGGGCACAACAATGTGAATGTACTTCATGTCTCACAATGGTACCCTTAAACATGATATTTTTAAAAAGGTAAATTTCATGTTATGTATATTTTATCACAATGTATTTGCTAAAGTAAAAAATAAATAACATCAAACCTGATCTCTCTTCCATCTAAATCTCCTTTCAAGATATTCAGATGCATCAGAATGTTCTTTAATATTCATGACAACTTTAGGAGTTGTACACTTTTTTTTTTTGTGGCACGCGGGCCTCTCACTGCTGTGGCCTCTCCCGTTGCGGAGCACAGGCTCCGGACGCGCAGGCTCAGCAGTCATGGCTCACGGGCCCAGCCGCTCCGCGGCATGTGGGATCTTCCCGGACCGGGGCATGAGCCTGTGTCCCCTGCATCGGCAGGCGGACTCTCAACCACTGCGCCACGAGGGAAGCCCAGGAGTTGTAGACTTTTATTACTGTTTTACTGATAAAAAAAACACCGAGGAATAGATGAAGTAAGTCATTCACGATCACAGTGTTACAAAGTGGCTGAGCTATGATTTGAATCCAACTAGTATAGACTACAGTTATTCTTAATTATTATTTTTGAGAGGGGTTTAAGAGATTTACCAGGGACTGGGGTTATAACTTCTGTTGAAACTGCCCACTGGTAAAAGAAATCTATCTTTTCATTTATAGAGCACTGAGACATTTCTAGCAAGGGACTGGGACCACATTTTTAAATGGCTATTTAATATTATGCGAGAAGCTAGTTAGAATTAAATGTAGTCTTGAAGAAAAATTGGGAGAAGCTGAAGTTCTGGGTAAAAATTGTTAGGGGCAGGAAACTGTTAAGATGTCACATATAGGACATCTTGTATGTACCATGAAGCTAGGGACAGAGATGGAGAGGTAGAATGTACACAATGCTTATCGACCTTGGGAATTTTGTCAATAGCAAGATTATTTGCTGAGAAGAAACATTTCACTGCTGTATGTCACTTCCGTGCTACGCATCTCCAAAGGAATTATCTGTCCATCTTGCCTGTGTGCTCATTTGCGCTGTGGTGCAGAACAGCAGTCCCAGCCCTAGCTGGGCTGGAAATTGGTGAATCTACAAACTATGTGTTTGTGTGTGTGTACACATGCACACGCAAGTGCATGACAAGAAGGCACAAATAAAACAAGAAAAGGTCCAACCTCTATTTAGCAATGTCAAGAGACTCCCTGAGAACTATCAATTCCCAATCTCAGAGTGGAAGACCTTATTTCAGAGGCTGGGGTGAGGCTCTCTGGGAGCCCTGGTCAGTGGTACAGGTGCTTGCTTTTTCTGCCTGCAGGGATGGATATTGACATTTTCAACCAAGTGTCATCAGATCCCAAAACCACGCTTCTCAGCTTCTGCAGGGAAACTGCAAGCAGCTACTTTGCATGACTGTGTAGGTCTCAATTTTGACAAAGCCCTAGAGGATGGGGTGAAATCCACACTATGCAGTAAGGGGGGGTTGGGGGGGCCTATAAACGTGGGGACAGTCTGGTCCAGCTGGATGCAAGGAACTTACACACATAAAGAATGTTACAGCAAGAAGGGAAGCTCAGAGACCTTTTGGGCCAATGCTCAACCTTGACAGGTAGGGAAACCGAGGCACAGGATTATTAAAGATCGTGCTGTGAATTGAATCAGGGACAGAATAGAGAAAAACTAAGTTCTTCAGCTTCTACCTTAGAGCCTTCCCATTACACTCATGCTTCCCAAACTTGCCAGACCCTAAGAATCATCCGAAGAGAGGAGTGAAATCAAAGTTCCTGGGTTCCTCCTGAACTTATTCAACCAGAATCTTCTGGAAAGAGTCAGGGGATATGTGTGTTTGCCAAGCAGTGGAGGTGAGGAGTATTTTGTGATGCTGTGTCAGTTTTTTCCAAACCTTCTAAACACTGTAACTCATGCCCCTTAATGCAATGCGTTCCTTGCCTTCTGTTTCAATAAGCCACACAAATATTTTAGAGGTTAACATTTAACAGAGGGGTGGGGAGAAAAGTCTCTGGAATTAGGAAGGTTGGGTTTGAAACCCAGGCCCTTCATTTCCCAGTTTTGTGACTTTGGTCACTTAACTTCTTTGTGCCACAGTTTTCTCATCAATAGAATGGGTATGATGGCAATCCTTGTTGCACTGGGATGTGGTGGCGGTTAAATGAAAGTAAATAAAGTAAGGTATATAAAATGCTTAGCATAATAGCTAGCATGGAGGGAGAAGGTGGCCTCAGGCTGAGAGCCAATCCCATGGGCTTTGCATTTAGGGCAAGAGTAGGGGGTGAGTGTGCCCTCCCCAGCCTTGAGATGGCATCCAGGACTCA